>NC_051162.1:85699520-86299520 GCF_013339745.2 Dermacentor silvarum
AACTGTAAATAGACAACCAGGGGTCATCAGAAAGAAAGTGAGAGAAATAGAGATCGTGAATTGGATGCAAAGAATGGAAACGAAAAGGACAATGGAGATTTACAAGAATGAGAAGAAAGAAATTAGAAGGGAAAATCTGTACGATAACACAAAGGGCAGTGCCTTGCTATTTGAGGCTCGAGCCGGTTGCCTAAGGACGAAAACATATCGGAACAAATATTCGGAACTAGATGAGACATGTGTATGCTGCAGTAAAGATCCAGAGGCCACTCAGCACATCCTAATAGAATGCGACGGGATCCACCCAGCGAGAACCGTAGGTAATGTGCAACTCCCAGAAGCGCTTGGGTTTAAAGTGGAAGGAAACATAAACAGATCAGCCGTAGAGATCAGCAAGAGACGATTAGAGTACTGGTGGAAAAAAAGCAGGGAAAAGATGGATACGACCTGATCTCTTAAAATCATAGGCAGCGGAACAAGCTAAATTTTTGAAAAAGAAAGATAATGAGAGGGTATACCAAAATGCTAGATAAAGAAGATGTGTAGTATACCTGATTAAATCAAGCAGGCCAGGTGACTATTTGTCGCCACCCCGTTTCAAAGGGGATGCCAATAAATCATCATCATCATCACCTGAAAACTTCCCTCGCTTGGTATGGAGTACGTTCTGTTGGATCGCGACGGTGACCGTTCTCCCTCAAGGGCTGCAGAAGATAGCGCCAACCTTTCCTTTCTGAAAACTAACCACTTAATATCGACGTTGTCGGCTCTCGACTGCAAGTCCCGCCGGCGTTTTCAGCAGTATCCTCTCTGCTTGCTCTGTGCTTGACGCTTCACTCAATGTGCACTCTTAGTGAGTGAGAATGGCTAGCCGCCGTCGAAAATACTGCTTTGAACCCGAGTGCATATCTGCCTACAGTCGTGTGAAAGATGCACCAAAGGCGTCTTTGCCCAGCGTTCCACGTGATGAAGAACGGCCGAAAGGAATGGGAGAGGAACCTCAACCGCGCAGATAAGACACTGGAGGAATCTTGCGAGTCTGTGATTTACACTTCGAACCGCGATTCATAATTAGGGACCTGTGCACCTTATAAATATAGAATGCAAAGACGTGTGAATTCCTCGTGACAATTGCCACTTCTATCAGAAAACGCTGTTCCCACGATTCTTCCGAATTTACCACAGTACGTGACGAAGACGTGGTGTGAAAGGGACGAAGCAACCGCGAAGAAAAGCCGAAGCGCACTAGACAGTAGCTATTCGGAATTTTCACCGGCTGCTCCCGTCGCTTCCGGGATTATTCTTTACTTCGTTGTAAATAAACATTGTTAATTATTGCAGAAATGTACACCCGTGAGCAAAAGTATATGGACCAGGGATTGCGCGATAAAGCTGATTTTTTTCAACTGCCTGCGAATGCAACTTGAAATTGAGGACTGCAGTCCAATCTTGGCATTGCGAGCTTTAACGTGTACGGGTCAATTCCACTTTATGCATGCTAATTACGAAGAAATTAAGTTTTTTCGGCGACCCTGTGGTCTGTATACTTTTGCTCACCGGTGTACCTGGTATTTTCATCCTTTCGATCTCATGTCGCATTAACGTTACGAAAGATGTAATACATAAATAACCAGCTAACCAGCTTAAATTGTGCAGCAGTGATACCTAAATATTTAATTTCGTGAATAGATGGGGCAACGTGAAAATGTCTAAGGCGCTGCACGCCTTACCTGCGAAAAAAAAAGAAACTCGAAGTGGTGGTTAAATTCGGCGCGGTGGTGCTGGAAACGCGGATGCGCGGTCGTTGTGGCGAAACCACACTGACCATTTTATCGATCAGCTGCAGAAAAAACTTGAGTGCCTCTTGCTACCGTGACTGCAGCGGCCGTATCAAGCCTTTAACAGAACAGCATGAATAGCAAGGCTAGTTCATCCGTGCCTCCGGCTAAAAAAAAAATCGCCAACCCTCTGTAGATCAGCGGCAACAATAGTAATTTATTTCACTGCACACTGCGAAGGTGCACCAAAAGAACTTTAGTGCTCTGCACGTCGTGCATTTTACTTTTATACGGTGAAAACAGCAACACGCGATAGCTGTTTTACCGCGACGCGTTGGAAAGTTTCAGGGGACGCTGCGAACCGCGCCACTGTCGGCGGCGACATGAAGTGCGTCAAGCTCTGCCGCGGTGTGAGCGCACTACAACTCTTCTAGTACACTGTACTCAAACCGGAGCCCGAGGATCGCGTGGCGAAAACGTCATGGGCGCCGCCTTCTTTCTTTTCTCTCTCACGTTTTTGCCGAGTGGCGCACTGCTGGTGACCTCCTCGCGCGCAAGCCGTTGCGTTTGTCTCGTTTCGCTCAGTGGACGATTTTGCGCGCTCTGCACAAGAACACCTGATTAGGGGTGTAAGTCAGTGCCACAGTCACGAGAGAGAGAGAGAGGATGAAAGAGCATAATCGCAGTGCTGGAGCATGGCAGAAAGTGACATTGAATTTTGTTCTCTGCGAGTGTGACTGCCTTTGCAGTAATTAAATAATGTATGGAAGCAATCTCGAAACTGTAAGTTCGTTTTACGAGCAACGCAGAATTTATTCCGCGGCGTTGATGTAACCATGACCGCAACCAATACCAAATTTGGCGAGACTGAGGGAAATGTGGGAAGGGGACATTGTGGCTGATGTTCTGGTGAAGTGAAAAAGTCTGTCGATGAATTCTTGTACTTGTAAATATTCTTTAACAAGTGCTCGACGGCGTTATGTGTGAATAATGTTTGAAACGGTCAGTCGTGCATGGGCCATATTTTAAATTATATGTATTTAAATTTCAGGCAACTAAAATTCTCCTTGCAGCTGCTCGAAAGAAAGAGCGTCGCTGGAAATGGGATTTTGACTAAGGTCGCAAAGTGTGCAGTAATTTTTAATAGTATTATCGACTGAAAATTGACATAAATATTTTATAAACTTAATTGGCCGATTGCTGAGGTGGATGTGTTTCATACCTTTGGCTGAAGATGAAGAAGAAGTTCTGCTTCGTGACAGGTAGGCCTGCCGAGCGTTTCTTTAGTTCTCAGCTGCCCGTCTGCACACCAAAATGCCCCGCACGTCCAGTAAGTATTTTTCATCTTTACAAAATAAGCCTCCGACATGATCACGGAGGGGTCTCGTTCACAGTCACAACAATGTTCATCTACAGTGTGAAATGAATTCAGCGAGGCATTGTGATCGGTCTCGGTCTCTCAAGAATTAGCCTTTCTGTCGCCGCCCACTAATGCTTGCCGCACTTGTCAGGAAAGGTAGTCATGCTCTTTCAACATGCAAACAGCGACTGCTCTTAAATCTCTCACACACAAAAAAAGGAAATAAATTCAGTGTCGAAACACGCAATCGAAAATCGCGCTCACTAGTATTTGTAACATAGCGTCCTAGCGTGTTCCTTTGGGCCATTCTTGGTTCTTTTTCTAAATTATACAAATTAAATTACGGAGTTTGCTTTCTCCAGTCAGCTTTAAACAAATTCATCTAACAAATTTTTGGGTGATGCTTTGTCTTGGTCAGCATTGTAGCACAGATAGGAAAGACTAACGATTGCTGACACTCATGCAAGAAGTGGCACTTCAAGTTTAAAATAGTACTAAAGATGTTATTCATGGGTATTTGTTTGCTCTTTCGTAGGTCTCACAAGCATCAAAGAACAGAAACCACCTTTGGAGGACATCTTTTCTCTTAACATGCTGGCACTGGTGACTCTCGCAACGCTAGCGAGCACGGTGGTCGTCGTTTACGCGCCGATGTACATTGAGCGACACATCGAAGCTTGCCGCAGTCACAAATGCATGAACCTGAACACGGACTTGCGGCTCATGATGGACAGCAAAGCCGATCCCTGCCAAGACTTTTTCCACTTCGTATGCGGGAACTTCAAGTCGATCTACCCGAGGTCCACGAGTTACATGAATGCCTTCACGAAGCGCGTCAAGCACTCTTTTCGCGAAATGATAAACCAATTCATCATCGACTCTCCAGTTGCCGTACACCACTATCCGCTGCAGTCTTATCGCAGGTGCATCGATGATTATGACAGTAATTACACCAACCTAGCTACGATAATTAATAACGACAAGGAGCTGGCGGCATTGTGGAATACTATAAGCAACCGAAACGAGATGGACGGGAAGTTCCAATTTCTCATGGCGCTCTCGCTTGACCGCGGAACGCCTGTCTTCATCGGCACCGACGTAGTACGCAATGCATACACGGGACATCGCAACAGGCTTCGCATAAAACTCGAGAGGGTGAAGCAGCCGCCAAAGAGGAGAACCGTGCAGGACATCATCCAGTATTTCTCCCGCGCGTCTTCCTGGGATAATGCCCTGAAGGTATCGAAGGCCATTGTTGCTACCATGAAGGGGGTGGTGGAAGCACTCCGAGATCCTGGCCTCCACGAGAAAGTGCCGCAGATATTGGACTTGTTCGATTTCAGCGAGATTCTTCACGTTCGATTTTTCCACTTCATGGAGATAATGAAACGGTTTCCCCCGGACGAGGGTGAATGGTTAAGTTATTTCTTCACAACAGATGCCCTGGCTCTCCAGTCCCTGACAAAGTACCTCAGCACGGTGGAACCGGTCACGTTCATTTACACCGTGCGCTTCATCATTGCCGAAAGCCTGCTGACCACGGCTTCGTCGGCTTTTGTCAGTATTTACGATTTGTCTCCGGCAGCGGCGTCCCGATATAGCATGGTACGGTGCGCCGACCTGTCCTTGATGCTGCTCCCCACCATGACCGAGTACCAGTTCTTCCAAGAGTGGCTCGGACAAAACATATCCGCTTCTCTAACGCACCTGTTCGAGCTCTTACCGGAGAAGTTTAACCTTGTCGAACCCTTTTCCAGAATGCGAAAAGATACCAAAGCAAACCTGGTGCGCACACTCCGCAACATCACCATCGTCCCGGGCCAAGACCCTGGCTATAATTCAATAGAGGATATACGCAACATCACCAAGTTCAAGGAAATTGGCATCGACTTCAACAGCTGGGTGCTTCACACGTTCCGTTCGAAAGCACAGTTCCGGGAGAACCTGCTGATTCGTGCGCAGGAGAAGCTTCCCGCCAACGACCACAGCTTGGACCTCAACCCCGGTGCAGTCTACGACGCTTTCGAAGACGTGCTGCGCGTGCTTCCCAGCCTCCTCGTTCAGCCATTCGACGTAGCAGCCACGCCTTCCGCCTTCACTTTCGGTCACCTGGGCTCGTACGTGGCCGAAGCTTTTTCTCAGGCCACGCTGCCCCATAGCTTATCAGGCCTGCCGTCGAGAATGAACTTCACTGCTCAAGCCGACCAGGACGCATTTCTCAAGAATCTGGACTGCCTTAGCCGAGAGCGAGCTCACGCAGAAAAGGTCCTGCTCAGCATGAAAACAATGCTGAGCCTTCTGACAAGCGTTATTGGTGTCAAGGTCGCCCATAAGTGAGTTTCTCCCGTTCCATACACTCAAATTTTGGACACTGCCCCTGCAGCCATCTGCAGAACTGAACCGCAGTAAACCAGCTTTACGCAATGGGCAGCAATTCTAAAATTGATATTTCGAAAGGGCACTTGAATTTCATCAAATTTACGTTAGCAACATCAAGAAGGTACGCCCTTCCAATAACATGCGTATTTAGGCACTTGTTCGTAACTTTCCTGCTCCCCTATATCCGCGTTTAATTCCAGACTAATTCCTGCTGTAACGCTGAGAAGACGGTACGACTAAGGCCGTGCACACACATATTAAAAGAAGGGCGCACCCTGTCTACCTTTGCAAGCGACAGTTGTTGGAATTGGGACTGCTTTCTGAAATTTAATTTTTTCGGACAATGCTGCCTATTGAGTTACGCTGTCGCTCTCCAATGAAGTTCGAATGATAGCCGAAGGCTAATATGCAGAATTCACGGACATGCCTTACCAACAAAAGCTGTAAAGTAGACATACCGTAACGTACAGACGTCATACCAAAAAAATGTGGTTGATCCCTCTTATATAGGAATCGGTATAGAACACGAAAGTGAAACGTGTCTTCACAGAAGTAGTGTAATGTTTATTGCACATTGATATATAATGTCTATTGGTGTTTTGTGGCTAAAGCGCCCTTAGGCGTTGATGCACCCACGCTGACGCCTGGTGGCACGTCTCCTCCATCACGACTACCAACGTCGATGACCATGAGCAACCGTCGTGCATATGGAAGCTGCACTACGCTGCACACGCTAGCACAACGCGAAAGACGAAGCACGTAACTGACACACTAATACAACGCGCAAGACAAAGCACGTAACTGAATCGTCACCGAGTCAAATCAGCGCGTACAGCGCGTCGTAATTGCAGCCTCCGCGATCAACTTCAGAAACATTTTCAGAGCTAATTGCGGAGGCCACGCTCCGCTGTGCTGAGTACGGTGAACGCCACCTAGGTGGCGTTGGTAGTGCTTCTTGATGCCAGCGTCCCTTCGAATGCTGGCATCGAGGCGTCGTAGTATAGTGCCTAGAATATACTTACTAGTGTGCCGACCGCCGGGCGTTTCCAATGGGAGACGCTGGCACTGCCGGTGATGCCTTCCGCCGGAGGCCACCAGACGGCGACACTGTGTGGGACCGTGCTAACCGAGCGGCGCATCACGCGTCGCTTGCGCTTCGGATGCACTTCGGATGCGCGTTCGTAAGCGCAGTCGGTTGCGGCGCGTTGTAGCTTTCGAGCAAGTAGCATGTGGTGCCTCCGCATGTCATTGCTGGGTTTCTTTTCTGTGCGCGTGGTTCGCACTTGTGTCTGTTCACGGACGGAACCGATATGTCGTCGCATAAAACGAGGCGTAAAGACAGCACCTGTTTTGTCCCGTACTGTACAACTGGATAGCGCTCAAACAACGAGCAAGTCTCATTATTCAGCGCGCCTGCTGACCCAGAACGTTTTGCCGAGTGGGAGAAGAATATAAGAGGGCAGATCGAAGGCTAACTCTGGCGGCTGTCGCTTGTGAGAAACACTTTAATAATTGCTACATTGAGCGCTCGTGCAAAATTAGTCGACGGTGTTTCGCCCATGAAAATGTGCCCTGTTTAATTACCGTCATTTATGGTAATTAATTTAATTTATGGTAATTAGATACAACTTGGTGTGAATTTAGCATTTGTGGACATGTCTCGCATATAATAGTTTACTGTGGAAAAAAGTTACACTTCTTCGGAAACCAAGTATTCATTTATTGGTATTTTTCGCAGAAACACCTAGTATCGTGTAGCGTTATAATAATAACTGTGCGTGCGATCGTTTGTAAGTGCAACGAAATCATATTCTTTCGACTACACGTTGCACCTCAACCAACGTTCCGCAGAGCGAAACGGGCTGGGGCAGCCCATTGGCGTCTGTCGCACACGCGCGCGTTGGCTAGAGACGCCGCTCGGCATAGCACGGTCCGTACGGCTATCGCCGTCTGGTGGCCGCCGGCGGAAGGCATCATTCTCCGTGCCACCGGAAAGCCCGCGGTCGGCACACTAGTAAGTATATTCTAGGCACTATAGTCGTAGTGCTGAGACCACCGAAGCGTTCACTGTCGGTGCGCGTTAGTGTCATAATGCAGTACTTCTCTTTTCTGCTCGTAGGCGGCGGCACCGCCCCGAGCAAGAGCGCGGGTACACGGAGGAGTGTTAGATATATAAGGCGCGTCTGTGTAGCTCTCTGCAAATGCGTTTGTGGCGCAATGGGTTAAACGCTCGGCGATCTATCGTCGCGGACCGAGAGGTCGTGGGTTCGATTTCCAAATTTTGCATGTTTGTGGAACTTTTTCTTCTGGTTTCTTTCTTTGTATTATGTTCTATGACGTATTTCCGTGACGGAAATACGTCAGTGAAGTCTTGGTGGACCCCGGCATAAAACACTTTCGTGTTAAAAGAAAAAAATGACAGCAGATCCACGAGGTGAATGATGATGAGTGGGCGAAGCTCCGGAGGGAATCATCGGATCTCCCGCTTAAGGGGACGCTAGCACAAACGCGTTAGAAACGTGCAGTACTCTCTAGTAAGGGGGAGCGGCCACAGCGTCTTACGCAGCCATTTACACATGCCGGAACGTGCACCGCGTTTGCCGACGCCATCACATGACTGCTGAGAGAGTATACCCCCCGTATTCATAAACGCTCCTCGACTTGAACTTGACTTGCCACCGCTTTGGGCAGCGCGTTCGAAACGCGTTGAAGGTAAGGTGGAGAGGCCACAGCGTCTTACACCAGCTTCTTACACGGGCCGTAACGCGCTAGCACAAACGCGTTAGAAACGCGCTAGAAACGCGGCCTTTCGTTAATGTTGGGTATTTATAGCCATCGTGGTGCGTTTGTCCATGTCCGCTTCGTGGCGTAGTGGGCTAACGCCACGCGCTCGGAAGCGAGGGGTCCCTGGTTCGATTCCGCGCTACGGACACAACTTCGGAATTTTTTTCTCATTTTTCTCAGACTGGTTACACACTACTACTACTACTACGACGGGGACGGAACGGGTGCCGCCATATGGAGCTTCGCCCCTAAAAATTGAGCCAGAACCCATCTTGTGATGACTGTATACGGTAAAGCGTTAGCATCGAGTCAAATTAGCGACATTACGTATTGCCACCGTAGAAACGAGATATGTATGAGGCGTGTGCTGCAGCGGGACCCCTCTTTCGCGCGACCCTAAGAACACTAGGCGCCATTTAGCGCCGCCGCTGCGAAGCCTGCGCGTGGCCTCCGAAATGCACGGCGTGACGGTGCGTGCGAAAATTCATGGACATACCTAACCAACAAAACCTGTCAAAGATGCTGTCTTTGCATACCGTATAGAGTAGACATCATAGCAAAAAAGAAAAATTTAGCCAGAACCCATCTTGTGATGACTGTATACGGTAAAGCGCTAGCATTGAATCAATTTAGCGGCATTACTTATTGCCACCGCCGAAACGAGATATGTATGAGGCGTGTACTGCAGCACACGACTCTGTCGCGCGCCCCTAAGAACACTCGGCGCCATTTAGCGCCGCCGCTGCGAAGCCTGCGCGTGGCCTCCGAAATGCACGGCGTGACGGTGCGTGCGCACGCTGACAAATGCGCCATGCCGCAGTCGAGCTTCTCTCTCGCCCTTCATTCTAGACATGCTGCGCCGTCTAGTTGCACTGCCGCGAAATCCACGCATGGCCTCCGAAACAAGAAGCTTTGCGCGCCGTTGCCTGGCAACGCTGAGAGTGGTTCCCTCGCTTGCCGCACACTCAGTGGCACATACTCTAACCTAAGTTGGCTAGAGGTTCATTTGCGGAACATCTGCACACATTGTCACATGCTCTGTGATTCAAGGTGTTCCGATATATCCCACCTAGCCATTGTTCAATGCCGTGGTTAGGCAACGTGCCAGAAGGCGTGTTCTGCCTGGCGCACGTTACACGACGAAACTAGCATAAGGGCAGTGTACACTTGACTCGACGTTGCGAATGGCTTGGACAGTGTGACTTAAGCGTCTCTTTAAGTGTATGGACACATTAACGTGCCATTCATTCCCCATTTGAAACAGAAAGAATTGACGTGTTTTAAAGTGGAATACCTAGTATAGTACAATATAACTGAATTTGATATATTTCTGAAAACACATCCGGAGGTTCGTGATTCATGGCTTTTGTTTTCGAAACATACATTCTTTTTTAGATGCTCGTTCAGTTTCGGTTTCCTGTATCGCCGAAATTGTGGAAATGGTGTTAATTACGAAAGATACAAGTAAACATGCAGAAATCAAAGCAGTCTGAATTCAGTCATAATCAAGGAGGAGCCCAACTGTTTTAAGTACAACTCGAAGTTTTCTGGCTTATGTGTACGTACTTGTTTACTTTCGAAGCTGGAAAGCGCCATGCCTTTAAGGTACAAATTTGATGCTACTTGAATGCGAGCTGATGCTGCTTGTCGTCGTATCTGTTCAGCAAATAAACAGAAAGGACGTACTGTTCTGCAGCAATTCCAACGCAAACACAATTCACGCCCATAGGTCTTCTCCAATTTATATCCATATGTTGCTGCTCCCTGACTCGCACACAACAAATAGCTTGGAATGTAGAACAATATATTTGTGCGTGTATGTAAGGAATGTTGGCCCATGTGCCGATATATATATATATATATATATATATATATATATATATGTGGAGAAACGCACTTTCCAAAACACAAGAAATGTGTTTTCGACGTTTCGGCCATGGGACCAGCCTTTATCAAGAATGGTCTTTAACATAAGTAACGACAGCTGTTTCATACCATTTGGCTGTAGTCTTGGTGCAACCATTGCGCAATAACCTGTTTCCAACGAGGAGATGAGGATGCACGGTACAATACAGAGGCAACAATCGAAATAAATTAAAAGTTCTGGTTGTCCGCTATTCGGGTCAGCCAGGTGGACTGGGCGTTTTTCCGGATTGGCGAAGGCACAAACGCGAGTGGCTTGCAGGGTGTGGCCACCTGGTGGTGAAGAGCTTAACTAAACAAACACAAAGCTAATATAACAGTAACCAAGTGTATTTTACTTTGCTGCTGGTGCAAATGTTCGGCAGCAGTGCAATCGTGAACACAGTGTATTTTGAAATGTTTAAAATGTTTTATGCTTGGTTACAACAATATTAGCTCTGTGTTTGGCTGGTTGAGCCCGCGCCACCAGGTGGCTGCACCGTGCAGGTCCGTCACGTTTACCCCTCCGCCCATATGTCAAAACGCCCAGCTCGGCTGCGTTTTCCCGGACCGCCAGACACAACAACGCTCGTCGCTGAGACAGAACGCTCGCAAAGCACGCTACTTGGATAGCTCTCGCTGGGGGATCGACGGCCAGGCGGCTAGCAGAGAGGCTGTAGAGGCTTCGCGCGATGGATCCAAAACACCGGAAGTAGAGGACACGACGTCCCACCATGACGCATAGACAGTGACGGCGAAGCTTAGTCCCGATTGTACGGTGAATGAGTTGAGGAGGAAAGGCAAGGCTAGGAAGATAAGTAACTTGTAAGGGTTCGTAGCTCTTAAAACGAGGTGGTTTACTTAAATTGTGACGCGAATGCTTTACCTTAGCTGTACCCTACGCGTCTACAACATTTGTCCAAACCGTTTCAGGGACCCTTTAAGCGCTTCAAACGGGTGGCCACCAGTGTATATAGGCTTCGTACTCATATGGCGACGCCAGCGCCAGTGCGGCCATGCCGAGCGTACTCCCCAAGTTTCCTTTACGGCGTGTTGCCCGAAGTTGTGTGCGGTGGCTGTCGACGTTTGATAGTGGTATCGCGAAATGAGCAGCAGCGTACCTCCGATATATGGTTCCACTGTTTGGAACCAATTGCCTGCACCTTAATTGTGCGCCCAAGGAGACTTCAGGTGCGACACTTGCTTACTCAATGCACCCTGGCGTGTCGATGCGTTGCGTTTGTTTTTGCTGTTCAATTATTGCCGATATGTTTTGTGCCCTCTCCCAGACGTGTTTCGAGTGATGTGTAGCGAGTAACTGAAGGGGCTCTACGACGCTGGGCGGAGAAGATACAAGGAGAAACTAGAGTGGGCATTGTGGTAATTAAAACGCATTAGGAAAGGAGCATCTACCTGTCGCATGCATTGCATGCTACAAATTTTGCAGTCGAGCAGGTAGACGACGTTATGGAGCTATCGAAGTCAGAAGTTGAAACTGAAGGAAGACACGCTGCTTTCTGCGGTTGTGGTGGCGTTCATCTGTGGCAGACTTTGCGTAGAGATTTATTGCAGGGTACCTAGCAGCTTCTGAAGGTTTCGCGCTTTGTTTTGGTATGATCGGGTTATGTATGATCTCTTTAATGTTTGGTGCATGCCTATAAACAACCTGGTCGAAGTAAGGGACAATTTGCTGCATTTTGTCGCTTTGTAGTGACAAGGTGTGGTGGTTTCGGAGAATTACTTGTATGCTGGGAATTTTAAAGACGAAAATTCCAAAACGAGGAAAACGAGGTTAGTCTGCGCATCTGCGTGAGATGTTCTGCGTTTCTTAGAGACGTGCTATGCTCGTCTTTCTTGGCCGTCTTTATTGCATCGTCAATGACCGACGGCGGCTAATTCTTATGGGTTAAGTCGGTTCATTATATGGACTTGGTGTTTTTGAAATGTTTTATGTGGTTACAGTGAATGTTCAGATAGTGGTGCTTATCTGTCGGTTTCCTATAAACTGACGGGACAGTTAAGCTTCTCGCCCTCAACTATTACAGTGAGGTCCAAAAAGTGTATTGTTGAGGTCGAGTATGTGTGCGTAAAATGAATATTTCTGTGCACTATATTAAGTTGGAAATTAATGGTGAAAGTTCATATTCACCGCTACACCGGATCAATAATAAGCATCGACAAACCTTTTGTAAAACGGGTTTTGCCTCGCAAAATTTAAGAAACTCTGACTCTATAACACCACTAAATATGTTTGCCTAATTTGTGCCGATTATTGTCCCCATTCACGTTCCGCTGATCTGCACGAATTGCTTGTCGTGAAATTCGAAGTTATTCAATTGGAGCACCAGGTGCAGCGTTGTTTTTGGCGTGTACACATTGACAGGTTTTGTCAAGCGTGAATCAGAATACATCAGTAACTGAGCATATGCCGCCTGTGTGAGGTATGTTAGTGTACAGGGAAGACACGTGTAAGATGACCAAAAGGCTGACGTCGGGAACCACAACATCCGCTATTTGAGACAGAAAATGTGTAGTGTCTTCATTATATGAACGGAGGGTGGGTGGAGTTTTGCTTACTAGGTTGTCGACGTACAAGGAAACTTTATCGGTTACCGTACCAATTCCTGAAGTAATGGGCGAGCGAGGATTGTTTGCTTTGAGAATTTTGCGCAAGAGATAGAATTTCTTGCCGTCAGGCAAGGATGAAGGGGTACTCTTACAGTAGTTTCACCAATTCCTTTTGTTCGGCTAAATCAACATGGGTGTCACGGACTAGCATTCTGTACTCCGGAGTTGGGTCTGTGGGTAGTGATTGGTAGAATGATTGATGATTCATCTGGGTGCAGTGCCCCCATCATGGAATCTGCAGTGTTCATGACAATTGCTTCCTCTTTGTTTAGGGAATGGTTGTTTCAGACTTCGGAAATACGTGCGTCTCTATAACCTGTATGCCTGCGATTGTATTACAATGCTTTCGACACCCCGTAGAACAGGCACTACGCACATATTGCGTATCGTAACAATTTATTTTGATTGTTACTTCTGTATTGTACCGCACAGGCTCGTCGTTTTTTTTGCAAACTAGGTAATGCGCAATGTCGCACCAAGACTAGCCTAACTGTATAAAAGAGCTGTCGTTACGAATGTTAAACCATTCTTGATATAGGCCTTTCCCCGGACCAAACGTGGAAAATAAATTTGTTGTGCTTTTCAACGTAGAGTCTTCAAATATAGTGAAACCTCTATATAACGAACCTCGATTTGACGAAATTCGTGATCTAACGAACTATTTTCATTTCCGTATCTTAGTTCCATTGAAAACCGTGCATTTTTTTCGCGATTTAAGGAAGTAATTTTGGGACACGGTTTCCATTTTACGACGTTTTCAGCCATTTGAAGCATGTACTTGTATGTGTATGGCTAGTGAACCTAGCAAGGAACTATAAAAATGTTGGGGGAGGCGAAAGTTATTTGAAGCATCCTTCCGCATCAAAAGTTTGAGCGGCAAAACGCCGTCAAATATCGTCACCGCGCGCTGTATTCTGTATGTGCGAGTGAACGCGTGAGGCCGCTATCACGGCTCAATCTTGCGCAGGCGAGAGAGCGAAGCGGGAAGGAAGCGCGCCGTCTTCCAGTCGCGCGCAACGATCCGGGAGGAGGGTAGGGAGGGGGGGGGGGGGGGGCGTTCTATTTAGGGCTCCCCGAGCTGCCGCGTACGCCCGCCCAGGAAGCAAGGATCCGCAAGGCTCCGGGGGTATGGTAGGGAGGAGGGGGTGGGGTTGCGCGCCGTGCGCCACGGCTCCGCCGCTGTATCTTGAAAGCCATCTGCGGCGGGGACAAAGTCCGCCTTGCGCTGTGTTTTCTCGGCTTCGTTCGCATTGATGCTAGCGGGAGCCAAAGGTCACTTCTCTCGCTGCTGCCGCCGCACTAACTCACTCCAGCGTTCTGACAACAAGTTTCCATGGTCATCGAGTGAGATGCGTTTATGTTTACTTTTGCGCGCGGGGTACCATGCTTGTTAATTTAGTCAGTTTGCCTATGTTTGCAAGTTTACCCAGCCGGTAAAACTACTATCCTTATTTCGTATAGCTGTCCACTATTTTGCTCTAGCAATTGATGTCTGGCCTTTCGAGCGAAACTGCAACATTTTTTTTTACAGCGGAGCTGTTATACGGTAGTTTACAGCGGATCGCTGCGTGCGCAGACCGAGCGCGTAGACTAAAAACTATCATCATCAGCAATGGCTCGAGTGTCGCCGTCTTCCTCCACAGCTGGCTCGTTGGGGCCCCTCGGCGCAACCACTCGAACACGCGTGAGCAACTGCTCACGCGTTCATCGTTGTCATTGCTCCGTTGCTGCTCATAATTACAGCGTAGATTTTCCCTTCTGTCGCCGTAATGGGGAGGCCGCATTTACGGGGGTTTGAGCCATTCATTGTTTTACTTGAAGGACAGATTTAATAACAGGTGATACGCAAATGTGTGTGCGTACCTATCGTCACGATGACCAGCGATGAGTACAAAAAATTCAGTCACTTTAGCATACGCCAAAAAGGGAGAAAGGCGAAAGCCAACGCGCTCACGAGAAACTCATTCTCATTCTCATTAGAATTCGTTGTTTCTTCTTATTACTTGTTTTTCCCACCAAAGATCGCGGGTTCAAGTGCCTTAATTGACCTATCTTAATTAACTGTGATTTAATTAACCTTGCCCTAATTAACACCAAAGGTTGTGGGTTCGACGCCCACCAAAAGTCGAGGGTTCGATTCATTTAATTGACTCTATATTAATGAGCTCTGCCTTAATTAACTTCGCCTTAACGCCAAAGGTGGTGGGTTCGACTGCCACTGAAGGTCGTGGGTTTGAGCGCCTAAATTAAATCTATTCTAATCAACACGATGACAACGGTGACCCGCGCATCCTCGAAATTGTTGCGTGAGTGTTTGCATATAGGCAAGACACGATGAAGGATCGGCGTAGTAAGTGAATTACTATATACTGAGTCGTCGTCTTGTACGATTTCGCTTCGACATGATTTTCACTCACGGACGTTGGAGGTCGACTGAACGATGAGACATATAAGGCTTTCGTCTTAAATATATGTTCGTGCCATTCCACTTTGTGAAGACGTTCGCGAAGAACATTTCCAGCGTTGTTAGAGAACCCATGGCCGTCTACAATAGCGACCACAAAGCTATAGTCACGTTATTGACAAAATAATAAAGGCGATAGAAAATGACAATTCTTGCGGTATGTGTCTTTATTTAACTCAATATAGTTTATCACCATATTTGTACAGCTTCGCTGGTCATCCACCTTCACAGAGTTGGAATGGCATGGACTATTTGTACTTTGCCTTACTAAATTTTTAGTTACTACTAAATATTCATCTTGACCCGCCGTGGTTGCTCAGTGGCTATGGTGTTGGGCTGCTGAGCACGAGGTCGCGGGATCGAATCCCGGCCACGGCGGCCGCATTTCGATGGGGGCGAAATGCGAAAACACCCACGTACTTAGATTTAGGTGCACGTTAAAGAACCACAGGTGGTCCATATTTCCGGAGTCCCCCACTATGCCGTGCCTCATAATCAGATCGTGGTTTTGGCATCGTAAAACCCCATAATTAAATATTCATCTTCTAAATTATATTCAGAGCAAAAGTGTCAATGATAATAGGTCGACCATCTCGAAACATTCCCTATACAGATGGTGTAAAGGCGCTTCAAAGACGAGGACGATAGGTCGAGACGAGACACACATAGCGCATCGTCAAGTCAAATCAACTCGCCCAACTAGGTGTATCTGCCGATACAGCTCTTTGTAGCTTGAAAGAACGCCCGCGAAACACGAAAAAGTGAATTTTTTCGTTTTACTCACGTAAAAGATTGTTATCGTCCACCACTCTGCGGAAGGGCACGCGAGGCGTGGTATTCGTCAAAGTGCGAAATACCATAGTGCTCATGGCAACCTGCCATGAGCCTGCCTCACTGAGCAACTGCAGGTAGCGGGGTGCTGTGAGCAATGCTCATAATGCAGCCCTTTAATACAGTTGGTATGAACATAAACAGAATCGCAGCGCTGAATCACCAAACGCTGTTCTTACAGCTATTAAGAGGCTTGCGTTTTTCCTTGCACACCATGAAAAGGAAAAAAAAAATATTGTGCACTTAGCAATAATCTATTCTGGCTAAACTTTAGCAGCAATATCCTATTTTATGGTGCGGATCGTTCAGTGTAACACACGCCACTGTTAACTGCATGCTTTGAAAACAAAAAAATGTGTATTCGTCTTCGCCTACGTCCTCATAACAACCAATATCTAAGTCGCACAGCAAACGACGGATGCGACCGGGTGCTGTCTCAGCTGCGATGTTTAGGACACCACTTAGGGCGAGAAGCCTCGACGTAGTCAAGCTGGCGTTTTTTTGCTTGTAATGAAGAAAAGCAACAGTGTCAGTTCATATATTGGACGTTACAGACCATAAAATGCGATCTTCCTACAGGGTTTCAGCAAGGAGCGGCAAGCACCTTTTTTTTATGATGTGCTACGAAAAAACGCAGGTCTCTGGACTAAGTCTATCAGGAGAAGCCTGCTCACGTTTTGTTTTCCGTACGTAATTCTTGACGTTAGGTGCCAGCTTATAACCAACAACTAAAAGCCTGTATGTTTGCCATTTCACAGGGCTTGGGAAGACTGGAAGGATCGAGGCACCACGGAGCTCGTGCCCTATGTGAAGACAGACGAGCAGGCATTGTTCGTTGGCTTCTGCTTACGACACTGCGGCGATGCCGACGACAGTCACTACAGAGACCTCGAGAGTCCTTATGAAAATGCTAGCCTGCCGCGACCTGAACTGTGCAACTTACCCCTACGTCACATCTCAGAGTTTGCCAGGGCTTTTTCGTGCAATGCTAATAGCAGCATGGTGGCAGCAAGTAAATGTGCCTGATGCTATGGACGTGCCTGTGCATTTTTTGTTTGCAATTTTATTGTTCCCATTTCTTATTTCATTGCTTTATTCACCTGGGTTGCCACCATAATGTGTGATTGAATTTATATGCAACCACGGAGGCCCACTTCATGTAGATGCTCCAACAACGATCTTTTAAATGCATCGTCCAGGAGCCATTTCTCATAGTAGTCAGGTTGGTCAGTTCCTAGCTTCACATCTTTGAATGAACGTTTGCAGACCGTCTTTGTCCGAAGGCATGTCCTAATTAGAGGATGGGCGCCCGCTGCATGGAGTGGTGCACACCTTCATTTGCGCCACATTAATGCTTTCGCGGACACTATGTGTGTATTGCGTAATCAAGGGGTACAGGAGGCATACGTGAATATCTTAGCAAACATCTACAATGATTCTACAGCTACCTTGGTTCTCCACAAGAAAAGTAGAAAGATACCTATCAAGAAAGGGGTGAGGCAAGGAGACAAATCTCTCCAATGCTATTCACTGCATGCTTAGAAGAAGTATTCAAGCTCTTAGACTGGGAAGGCTTAGGAGTTAGGATCAACGGCGAATATCTAAGCAACCTTCGGTTTGCAGATGACATTGTCCTATTCAGCAACAATGGAGACGAATTACAACAAATGATTGAGGACCTTAATCGAGAAAGTGTAAGAATTGGGTTGAAGATGAATATGCAGAAGACAAAGATAATGTTCAATAGCCTGGCAAGAGAACAAGAATTCAGGATCACCAGTCAGCCTCTAGGGTCTGTAAAGGAGTACGTTTATCTAAGTCAATTACTCACAGGGGACCCTGATCACGAGAAAGAAATTTGCAGAAGAATAAAATTGGGATGGAGTGCATACGGCAGGCATTGCCAAATCCTGACTGTGAGCTTACCAATATCGTTGAAAAGAAAAGTGTACAATCATTGCATTCTACCGGTGCTAACATATGGGGCAGAAACTTGGAGATTAACAAAGAAGCTCGAGAAAAAGTTAAGGACCGCACAAAGAGCGATGGAACAAAAAATCTTAGGAGTAACTTCAAGAGACAGGAAGAAAGCGGTGTGGATCAGAGAACAAAAGGGGATAGCCGATATTCTAGTTGACATTAAGCGGAAGAAATGGAGCTGGGCAGGCCATGTAATGCGTAGGATGGATAACCGGTGGACCATTAGGGTTACAGAATGGATATCAAGAGAAGTGAAGTGCAGTCGAGGACGGCAGAAAACCAGGTGGGATGATGAAGTTAGGTAATTTGCAGGCGCAAGTTGGAATACGCGAGCGCAAGACAGGGGTAATTGCAATGGAGATCGCAGGGAGAGGCCTTCGTCCTGCAGTGGACTTAAATATAGACTGATGATGGTGGTGATGATGATGATGATGTGGGCATATGTATTTGTGTGTTTGTTTGCACGTGTGTGCCAATATTAACGAAGAATGACGAAAACTCAACATGTATTTCTTGGGCGAGGAAACTGCGCTTGCGCGAAGCTAAGCAACGCTGACGTAGACGTATATAGAAACATTTGAAGAGCCGCGAACCCATGATTTCAAGATGCAAGCGTCACCGCCGACATGCACTGTCTCCACTTTCCCCTTCAAGCCTCCGCAAGCAGGATTCCTACCCTGCGTTCATCCAAACCGGAGCCGGAGGATCGCGTAACGAATACGTCACGGGCCCGGCCTTCATTTTGTACCGCGAAACTGTTTATTGGTGGAGTTTCGTGAAATTTTTATGTGCGCGAGTGAAAACTGCGGTCCCATTGACCGATTGCGGAGATCGCGCAATAACGGGCAGTCGACCAGGCTTAGACGACCCTCTCGTTGTCTTGCCGCGCTAGGGTTCCGTAAGATTTTTGAATTTCACTTCTCTGCTGTCGTCGTAATGGGGAAGGCGCGTATATTCCGGACTCCCAGGGGCAGCGCGCCTACGAAGAGCGACGTCCCGCATGCGCTTGGCGTTTTGTGCACGACTTTCATCGGTGGTGTTTCCCGCCCGCCGGCTACGATTGCATTCTCGTTTCTATTTCTGCCGTCGCTCTTCGTCTGGGCGTGGCTCCTCTGGAGTCGGGAGCATACGCGAATATGATAGAAGCGATATCGTTATAAGGCGAAAGGCTTAGGTGTCTATGTTGTTGGTGCCTTTGGCGAAACTGTGCCGTGAGGAAAAATGACCGACGACGCAAAGTGTAGAATCACGTCAACAAATGCTCGGATTGACGTCCCATTTCTCAGGGAGGTTTTTGTAGACAAAGTAAACTAGTGGCTTTGAAAAGAAAATTTTGGTACATTTCGGTCTGGGTGGGAATCGAATCTAGGCCAGCGGGGTGCGAGACGAGCACACTTCCCTGAAGCGAAGGCTGCTCCACGGTTCTGGCTTACTAAGGTTGTGTCTAGTGCGTGCCTGATTGCACAGGTCACGGGGTCACAAAGACGCACTTGTGCCACTGCTCCCGCATTCGTCGTCGTCGTCTTCCACAGCTGGCTCCGACGCCGCTCATAATGCCAGCGTTCCCCTACTGCCCCTCGCGCTCTTGCCACTGCTCGCGCGTTCGTCGTCGTCTTCTTCCACCGCTGGCGCCGATGCCGCTCACCGTGCCAGCGTTCTCATACTGTCTCTTCCTCTGCGAAGGCGCTGACGGCACGGGCCCACTACCAGTAGGTGCGGCGATTTCGGTGAGTTCTCTCGTGCGCTCCGATGGACAGTATCAACAATTCTGCATAAACGTATCTTAATCGTGACAAAAAAGGTGTGACAAGTGTGCAATCAGGCTTTCGCCTAAACGTTTTACAAACGTGTAACGCTTTTATTAATTTTATTAACACAGGTGATTAGAGAATGTATGTGCGTACCTATCGTCACGATGACCACGGATGAAGACAATAAACGTGTTCCTTCCTTTCTTCAAAATGTGTTGTCACCTCGCTTTCGTGTGTTCATCCACCTTGACAAAGTGGAATGGCTCAGGATCTTTTACAGCGTAAGCTGTTATGGGCTCATTCCAATAGCCGTTTCGGTTCGCGATGATGCCGCCGCCGGCGTTGGGCCGTAACCGCTATCGCCGGAAATGCGAAAAAAAAGTACCCGCTCTCCGCCGGGATCGAACCCAGGCCCGCTGCGTGGCAGTCGGATACTTTACCACTGAGCCACGCAAGCGCTTCCTATCATGCTGCAGAAATATTCCCTTTAAACGCGCCCTATAGGCAGGCGCGCAGGCGCAGACGACCCAAGCCTCCGCCAGTATGGTGGCGCCATCTAGTTAAAGTGCCTGCACCCGCCACGCGCGCAGGTGCAGACGACGAGATGCGATTCAGACGTGGTGCGCAATCAACGCCATCCCGATGTTAGATGTGCACCACGTATTCTGGGTACTTCTTCGGTACACGTTATGACGTCTCCTCACAAGGTACGAACCGCTGCTGAAGAAGCCAATCGTAGAGTTACGTGCGCGGCTACAACCAGGCATCATCGGGCTTAGCAGGCTGTTGTGCAGAGAGCATTACAAGCCGCAGCTCGCCGTCGACGCCGGGCGGATAGTTCTCGTTCTAGTCAAAATCGAGGCTTAGACACTTTGCCGCGAAGACCCTGTTCTGCGTGG
The DNA here is from genome assembly GCF_013339745.2 of Dermacentor silvarum. Classification (NCBI taxonomy): domain Eukaryota; kingdom Metazoa; phylum Arthropoda; class Arachnida; order Ixodida; family Ixodidae; genus Dermacentor; species Dermacentor silvarum. Next base: position 85,720,277 of record NC_051162.1, read on the forward strand.
TGCCGAAATTTGAGCTACTCTTGCGCTGCTCAACCCGCTTACGCTGTGACTGTGCTGCGTGTGCCGCGCAGGCCTGTAACTTTTTTTCCATCTCTGGCGTTTTTTCTGAGTGCCGCACTGCTGGTGATGGTCTCACACGCAAGCTCTTGCGTTTGCCTCGTTTCACGCAGCGGGCCATTTTGCGCACTCAGTACGAGAACACCCGATTAGCGGCCTAAGTCATAAGACAGTCACGAGCACGGAAGCACGCGCGAGAGGATGCAAAAGCATGATCGCAGCGCTAGAGCTCGGTAGAAAAATGACAGTTTCGTTCCCTGTGAGTGCGACTGCACGACGTAGGAACAAGGAGACAAATCGAAACTACATCTATTTTGCTACGGTACGAAGTAAAACAAAAATACGCAGACATTCGGATTTCTCTAAAGAGAGAGAGAGAGAGAGAGAGAGAGAGAGAACAAACTTTAATTCAAAGAGCACGCGAGCGTAGGTAGCTCCTCCGCTCTGCAGTGGGCGGTCCCCTCAGTCCAGGAGTCCAGTGGCCTTAGCTGCCCTTCTCGCTCGATTGACCAGGTTGATCTGGTCCGTCGAGTCGGAGCTGGATAGCGCTGCCTCCCATGGCCGTGTGTTGCAATGAGGCTCACAATCAGAGCCTGCACTAATCGGATGAGGTCCTGTTCCTTGAGTCCTCTCTTCCTGCTGGTAATTCGTTGAATCATGCGCAAGATCTGCGTGGTCGTGTGTTGTAGCTTCTGTACGGCGTATCCTCCTCCCCCGTCCTTTTGTAAGTGTAAGCCGAGGATCCGAAGTCTGTCTAAACCTTGATTGATCTACTGAAGCAACAGATTAAACAAATAAGTGATGTTGCCTTTAGTAATTCTCGATAGCACGTGTCAGTGTGAGTGACGTCATAGCACTGCAACGTACGTATGCGAGCTTGTGCGATTGAGGTTGACTCTCCGGCTTGGAGCACGGCGCCCCCGAAGCGAAAGGCAAATGGCGTTTGGTTTGAAATTTAAGCTTTTTCCGCGGGGCATAGGGATGTAATAGCTAGCAGAGACGACCGTTAGCGCACATTGTATGTATTGCGCTTGTGAGCTCAAAATTGCCAGACCTAATGAGGGGCCCTGTATGAAAACAAGACAGCTTATTTGGATTTGTTTAACTGTTACAGCACGTTATGGGTAATAAGTAGGTAAAATTCAAAGTGTACATCTGTGGACTAATTATGGCCTTTGCAGTAATTAAATAGTATATGGAAGGAATCTAGAAACTTGTTCGCTTTACGAGCTGCACACAATTTATCCTGCAGCCTTGGGAGAACCATGAACACAACCGATGCCAAATTTAGCGATAACGAGGGAAAAGTGGGAGGTGGGCATTGTGGCTGATGTTCTGGTGAAGTAAAATGTCTGCCGATGAATTCTTGTAGTTTTAAATATTCCTTAACCAGTGCTCGACGGCGTTATGGGTGGATAATGTTTGAAACGGCCAGTGGTGCACGGGAAACATATTAATTATGTGGTTTTAATTTCAGGGAACTAAAATTCTTCTTGCAGCTGCTCGAAAGAAATACCTTCGCTGGAAATTGTGTTGTGATTCTGGAAGGGTAGCAAAAGTGTGCTGCCATTTTTTATAGTATTGTCTGTAGTGTGTGCGTGTGCCACTAGTTGGCGCCAGTGCTTCCAAGCCTATATTATTCGATAGTGAATAAGGCCTCGGGGTCATTTGCTCGCTAGGCGGCTTGGTGTACGGCTCGTTTTTGCGTGAACACTACATGGTGTCAACAGTGAGATTGCGATGAACGACGCCGCCGACGCCACCGCTGCTCAGTCGTCACTCGGAGACGGACTATGGCCATCTCCGTTCGACTTTGACGGCCCAAGTACTTGACCGACATGGCTGCTACAGTTCGAGGACTTCTGTTACGCAACAGGACTTTCTCCTGCCGCACAAGAAGTCTAGGTCCGGTCCTTGCTTTACTGCATGGGGCCACGAGGACTGTTCTTGCGGACTGTTCCTGAAGAAGACGCCAGCGATGTAGCAGCTGTCGAGAGGGTGTTCACCGAGCATTTCGTCCACCCACTAAACGAATTGTAAGAGTTTGCCCGCTTCCACCGCCGGACGCAGCAACCGGGTGAGACCGTCGATGCATTTTTCACCGCGCTTCGTACCTTGGTAATACGCTGCAACTACTCCTCGTCTGTTGTTGAAGATAGGCTTGTCCAAGATCGCTTCATCGTTGGTTTCGGATCAACTCTGTCAAAGCCCGAAATTAACGTTGCAAGGGGTGTTGACTCAAGCGCGCCAGCACGAAAACGCTTATAACGAACGCAGAATTCGTGACTGAGAAGAATCGCCTTCGCTTGCTGTCGACGCTACTCGGATGCGCAAAGGGAAGCTAGCGGGAAGCTAGCGGCCTGGCAATAATTGTTCGTTATCTGGGCGTGCGTCGCATCCGCGTCCGGTGTGCCCAGTTCGTCGTGCGTCCTGCAACTTCTGCTGGCCAGAGTGGTCCTTTGAAGATGTCTGCATGAAGAAATAAGCAGGCGGGAAGCTAAAGCGGAAACCTTCGGCCAGTTCAGTGGAGCTTCACGCCGTTGCGGAGGGCCGTCGACCGAAAGCGAAGTTCATTGAGGTCGCGCCCTGTCATTCAAGGTGGACTCCGGCGCCGAAGTTTCGGTGGTATCTAGTGTGTTTTCTGGCATTCCAGCCAACCTACAGGAGCCGGAGGGTGAACTTAAGGGGCCGGGCAATAATGGCCTACCAGTTCTTGGAACCTACAGTGCTATTTTGTTGTGGCGTGGCAAGTCTGCAAAGCAGCAGCTTTACATCTTGGCAGCGTACACAGTTCCTCTGCTAGGCTTCCCGGCGATTCAAGCCCTCGGAGTCTGCATACTTCTAGACCACGTCTCGGAGGCACCCTCCGGTGAGCTGCGTATCGATCCGGGTCTTTTCCTAGGACTTGTAACGCCTCCTGATGCCTACACTATCCGGCTGAAACCCGGTGCGGCACCGTTCTCATTGAGTGTTCCCAGACGCCTGCCGCTACCACTTCGGGAGGCGGTCTGGTTGTGGTCCCCAAGGCATGCCGGAGGCTACAGGATTTGCGTGGATCTGACCCGCCTTAACAAAGTCATTCTGCGGGAATGCCCTATATCGCCCACGCTCGTACAATGCCTTGGTCTGCTGGGTGAAGCCACTATTTTCTCAAAGTTGGATGCTACGTCGAGCTTCCACCAGGTCAAGCTGTCTCCGGAGTCGCAAGAGTACATAACGTTTATAACCCCATTCGTTCGTTACTGTTTTCTCCGGTTTCCGTTTGGGATTGCAAATGATCCGGAGTACTTCCAGTGGCAGATGTCCCGCATCCTGGAAGGTCAAGCGGGGATTGTGAACATAATTGATGATATTCTATTCTTCGGCAAGACACGCACAGAACACGACCTTCACTTGCAAAAGCCCTGAATCGACTGACGAACGCAGGGGTCACGCTAAACCACAAGAATTGCATCTTCGCAGTCAGCAGCGTGAAGTTACTTGGTGTCATTGTCAGCTCAGAAGGCATCTCTTCTGATCCAGAAAAGGTCGCTGCGATAAAAGCTATGCCGGTGCTGCAAGATGTCACAGGTGCCCGTCGCCTCCTTGGCCTCGTAAATCACATTGGACGTTTCCTGCATCGCATATCGGAATTGACAGCACCGATCCGAGCTGTGCTGTTCAAGGGTTCTCAGTGAACTTGGGGCCATGTTCAACAGACTGCTTTTTCGAATCTCAAGGAACTGCTCTGCTCTGACCTTTGTGTTGCTCGGCACGACGTACCGAGCAATACAAAGATCATAATAGGAACATAACGAGGGCTCGAATCCGGCAACATTGATGCCTTCAGGTAGCATATGTGGGTTTATTGACCAGTTGCCTTCACCCAAAAAGATCATGTACTCGTGACGCCTGCGGCAGAAAGAATGTGCCACATCGGCCGCCTATAGGTTTCTCAGTGGTGGCGTTGGCTAACACTCCTAGGGTTAGTTCTAGTAGTAAAACATACATACCCCAGAAAGTGGCTGGGAAAACGGTGCCGCGGTAGCTCAATGGACGCGTGCGATGCCCTTACCGCATATATATATATATATATATATATATATATATATATATAACACAACTGCTCCGGAAAAGCGGTAATGCCACCATCTAACACCAGCTTCAATCGCCCGAACTAGGCGGAATTTTTATTCAACTGCGATAATTTAAATTTGGTTTTGGTGAACATTTAGAGGATTTCTTTATCCAGATTGGCTGTAACTTTCCGGCAGGTGCCCAGTGTCTCTTTCACAGTATTTATTTGATTTCTTGTCCCATTTGTATTAGTAATCTTATAGAGCTCGTCGTGGTGCTGCATGAGACCAACCAACACATATATGATTTGCGGCAGGGGAAATGAGTGGCGCACTTGCTCTTATTCTTAGCTTGAAAAACAAACGCAATGGCAAAATGTTACTGCTCTCTGGTTTATTGAATGCTATGCTCTGTAATTCACATGTGCATACACATTATCACTATGTACAGTTCCTGCTCTACAGGATACAAATCTTTGCCCGTCCTTGGAGGTTTTGGTGGCACCTTCGTCAGTATTCCGGATACGGAAGTAGTGGTATGATATTAAAGTAGACGCACTGAAAAAAAAGGGTGAACAATTATTCCGATCCAATGCACATCTTGGAATCAATGTGAAGCCATGCTTCCGTGAAGAGGATAATGAAACACTATAAATATAACACTTTAATGCAAAGCTAAACGTGGCATTAGTACTGCTACAATAGCTATGCGCTATGAAATTCGATAAATATCACCACCCACTATGTGGCCACCCGAGATGTGCGATAGCTTTTCTAGCACTTATGCGAGCAAATTTGTCAAATTAAATGTACTACCAGAGGTCTACCGTTACAAAGACATAGTGACAGCATTACGTTAAATATATTTACACTGAGCAATATGTTCACTAATCTATTTGCTTTGGTGAGTCGTAATAATTTAACAAGCAAGAAATCAACCTATACCGGACACACTTTCAAAAATAAACATAGTGAAATATGCCATCTCAACAAAATGAATATTGACTGCGTAAGGGCCTATTCGTTCACCTTAACGTTACCGGTCGTTTACGGCGCCTAACCAGTCACCGAGAGAACCGGAAAGACCACCGAAACACGTATTTCACCCTACTATTACGTGAATAAGTAGCCTATCTGAAGTTAGAAAGGTAAACAACTAGGTTGAAAGGCCCCGATCATTCGAGAGGCGAAATAACTACTTTCGAATGACAATATTTCCCATTTTCCTTCGTTCCCTGAAATTTACTAGAAAATGACAAACATTTTCGCAATTTGGTAGGCCTTTCAAGTTTTGTGAGAGCCAAATTTTCATATTGAAGCACGATGGCATTAAACTACGCCGTTGTTTTCGTTTGCGGCAAGGTAGGAACGGAAATACAATTTGCTTACCCTCAACAGGGCAACCAGGTCAGCGAAAGTCTGCCACTGCCGAAAAAAAAGGAAGTGTTAGGTGAAACCAACGCGTATCTTTTTTCCCCGAGACATTTTGCGTCAAAAGCCTAAGCGTTGTCTGGCATTATCTCGGCAGACAAACCTACACACACGCAACGCATTACACGCGCCATGTTTTACCTGCGCAGCAAACAACGCTCGCAAATAAATTCTCATTGAATTTGACTCCTACGAAAATAACAGGCATACTTGCAGAGTATCAATCGTGAAACCCAAGACATGCCTTGTACTAATCTGGCCTCACAGATATTGCATTAAAGTGTTCAAATTAAATATAATTCCGGGGTTTTACTTGGCAAAAGCTCGATATTATCAAGAGACACACTGTAGTGGGGGCACTTCGGTATAATTATGGCCACCCGTGGTTCTTGAAAGACTGTATAAATTGAAGTACACGATTGTTTTTGCCTTTTGCCTCACCGAAATGCGGCCACAACGGTCGGTATCGAACCTGCCACCTCGAGCTCAGCAGCCCAATACCGTAACCACTAGGCTACCGCGTTGGGGCTGGAGCAGTGGTAATTCCCGTGAAATCTGTCACCATCCAATTCAAGACCTCTCGCATTACATCATCGACGGCTGCAGAACTCGCAGCTATCCGTGCTGCTCTGCAGTGGCGCAACGACGGGGGGGGGGGGGGGGTGATGCGGGGGTTGTAACCCCCCCCCCCCCCTGAGGCCGACTTAAGCCCCCCTTTTGTTTAACCCCTTTTCTTTCCTTACGCATTTGAGTGCTGCAACTAAGATGTAAGACGCGCAATCGTCTGCACAGTCGCAAAAAGCACATTTTTTGACAATTTCCCGTGAAAAAAATCGAAATTAGTGCTGTTTAGATGGTATTGGCAAACTGTCAACCCCCCCCCCCCCCCCCCTCCTGGCAGAGATCCTGGGTGCGCTACTGCTGCTCTGGAATTTATTGGTCCCAAATCATCACAGTCATGGTCCATCTTTTGTGACTCGAAGGCAGCTCTCCAGTGCCTGCTGTCCCCTTTCAACCACGGACCTAACGCACAGTCGCAGACATCCGACTACTTCACCATCACGCAACCGACAAGGGGCACACCATCATCTACCAGTGGATACCGGGTCACTGCGGAATTTCGGGAAATCACAGTGCGGATGACGCTGCCCGATCGGCCCACGATGGTGCCCCTATTGTATCGATACCACTGTCGAGAACAGACGCAGCCACAAAACTTCGTTCCCTCGCACGCGAGCTTACGCAGACTCTGTGGAACACCAGTGACTTCAGCAACGCACGCCTCCACAGATTGGATCCACGTCTGCAACTCCGTCTTCCACCAGGGTTACCACGAGCGGAAGCAACACTTCTGTGCCGACTGTGGCTCGGCGTTGCATTCACGAACGCCTATTCCTTCCGCATTGGAATGGCTGACAGCCCTGCTTGCGACAACTGTGGCTGCGAGGAGACATTTAAGCACCTCCTCTGTGACTGTCCCCGCTACAATGTGGCAAGAAAAGTGCTCGCGACGGCGCTTGAAAAACTGGACAATCGCCCCCTCACAGAGGAAAAAGCTTTAGGACACTGGTCTAGACGGGCTTCGGCACTCAAGGCCTTAAGGGCTCTGTTGAAGTTCTTAAGGGCTTGGGAATTGTGCGACCGGCTTTGAACGTTGTAGCGCGTAGGGTCGCGTTATTGCGCGAATTTTCCTACTTTAATTTTTTTGTTTTTTGTTTCTTCTATCACCTTTTATTCCCTTTACCCCTTTCCCCAGTATAGGGTAGCAAGCCGGTATTTACACTGGCTAACCTCGTTGTCTTTCCTTTCTTTCTTTCTTTCTCTCTCTCTACCGCGTTGGGTTGTTCAGAATGTATCCTGCGTTATTGAAAATTAAAAAGCTGAGGTTACGATGCGTATTTTTTCTGCTTGTGAAATGCTTTATGGGCGGAATTGTGAAACTCTGTCGAAATCATTCGAGTCAACAATTCAGAAAAGGATTTATGAGCGAGAAATAGTAATTTATTATTTTGACATGTATTTGGAACCATTTGTACTCATGATGAATGTTGTACAGGTGTGAAAAATGTTCACGTAATTTTACTTCGGCCCAGTGTCGTGCTTATATTCTTTTGTGATAGATGACGCAGTCCTCGTTACTGTAACTTTCGCGAAATAGTGTAAATGTAATCAAAACACACAAGAGCTTGCAGAATAAATTTAAGTTACAAGTCCTAAATATAAGCCTATGTAAAATATGGCTCTCTGCAGAGAGGTAAAAATAACCTAATTCCTCACTCAAAGATGACATTGTATGTAAAGATGATCTAAAACGACCACACTATTATTTTCGAGTTTATTCTAATCGCTGGTGAGCACTTGTCCAGTTTTCCACATTTTGGAGTACATTTAGTCAATGTATTGCTTCCGCGACCGACCACACTTTTTCATTGATAAAGAACACCACAAAGTATAACACACCTGTAGCGCTGCACTGCCGATCCGGGCAGCATTACATGTGTAGCGTGCGTTGGAAAATGTGGCCTGACTATTACTAACTGAATGAACAAGCGTGGTGTGAGCGCGCACAAACAAACATGAATAGATCACACTGTATGACTGCAGACAACGACTGTCAAAACGCTGGCAGCAAGCCCATACGCTGCAGCGGCCGAAGGTACGTGCGGTCTATCGCTTCAACAGAAACTGACCGGCGAATGCACAGTGCATAAAGGTCAGAGCCGTGTGGAGATAAGAGACGGTGCGGTCGAGCGACGAGCGCGGTTGTTGGCAGAGTAGAAGTGCGCCCCCCCCCCCCCCCCCGCTCCCTCCGGCGCTGGCTTCCCGCTTCCTTGCTTGCGCGTGGGAGAGATAAGAGACTGTGCGGACGAGCGACGAGCGCGGTTGTTGGCAGAGAAGTGCCCCCCCCCCCCCCCTGCTCCCTCCGGCGCTGGCTTTCCGCTTCCTTGCTTGCGCGTGGGAGATTGAACACCACAAAGTAACTTAAGGCAACGTGTCGTCATACTTACTGTGACGCTGTCTCCTTCCATGCAGATGTTTGCGATTTCATTTTGCTCAGCGCACTTCGAGATAAAAAAGAAAAAAAAGCGTCGATTATCAGGATGAGCAACACTTACAGAGTTAACCTTATTTGTAAGGAACACCTATCTTTTGTTCTTTGAGACGACATGATGACGCTGGCGAAGTGACCTAGCGCAAACGCGTCCTATATATGATGGCAGTGCACATTCTCCAAATAACAGTTCCTTAAGATGTCAGCAAAATATTTAAAGTTTTGATAACTACGCAAGGACACCAGAGGCCACCAAATAGAGAAGAGGGCGCTGAAGTGTCCCCTGTGTCCTTGCGTTATCAAAACTTTAAAGCATGTTTTATCGACAAGCCAAACTTACACCTACTTGTTAGCAAAAGTCACGTGCTATAGTGTTCCTCGTTGTTCTTCACGCATTTAGGGTTCTTGTGATTTGAATTGTGAGTTAATCCGGCCTCGCGGTGTCATCTGCTAGGCTCATAGTCTGCTGAGCCCACTGTCTGCTCGAAAATACAGTTTTGTCGTATGATCCTTCACCTAAGGAGCATACGTGAACTAACGCAGTTTCAACCGTGCTGGTACCTAATTTTGATTAGTTGTCATTCTCCGCCTCCCTTTTGGGTGCGAATATGAGCCTGTCCTTTTAACAGCGGAGCTGTTTAAGCCGATCGTTAGTCCGTGCAGCTAGAGCGAACAGGAATTGTGGGCCGATCCTGGTGGTATACTGCAGAAAGGGTCCAAGCGCAATGGCACATACCCCTGTGAACTAGCGAAGCTGATTAAGCCTAGCCCAAATGCGTGGCCAATACCTTGCGATAGCCTATTGAGAGCCAATCAATAGCTAATCGATAATCGATCAATAATCAATAAATCCCGGAAAATGCTGGGGACGACTTGGTAGTGCCTAGCCCATCCCAAATAAGTGGCCAATACCTTGCGATAGCCAATCGATAGCCAATCAATAGGTAATCAATAATCGACAAATAATCAATAAATTACGGAAAATGCTCGGGATGACTTGGTAGTACTTAGCCTTGCCCAAATACATGGCCAATACCTTGCGATGGCCAAGCGATAGCCAATCAATAGCTAATCAGTAATCGATCAATATTCAATAAATTCTGGGAAATGCTGGGGATGACTTGGTAGGGCTAGGTGCCGATCAGCTCCGCTACTCCTTTAGCCTTGCGCCACTAGTGCAAGCTACTGCTAATTTTTTTCAATCCGCTGCTAGTTATATCCAACGGGCTTTCCTAGTCATTCTAAAGCCTTGCCGACGGGTAGCGCAATAATCGCAAAATACAAACGAAGACGCACATACACAGACAGTGTGCGCCTCTTCTGTTGTGTTCTGGGGTTATTGCGCTATCTGTCGGCAAATAGGTATTACCAGCTAGCCCTATCTTCAACATAGCAATTTTCCTAATGCAATGAAGTGCGATGTATTTGCTGAATCCCGTGTAATTCTGACATATCAGGTTACACTCGCTGCAATTAATATTTTGCATGCAACAAAAACACATATTGGTTAGCTCAGATGGTAAGGCAACTGGGGGCCCAAGGAAGGAGTTGGTCCGAGCTTCGATCGCCTGACTAAGAACTCCTAATGAAGTGCGAAACCTTCTTCCTGAGAAAGCCACCTGGGCTTACTCTGTAGCTTCTAATGACTGTCAGGTGAATTAACAATTTGCCAGATATATTAGGAAGCATCCGTGACCGAAAAACAGGGACTAACACTTGCGAAAATTTTTATATGGGAAAGCTGAAACGTGAGTCATATTAGACCTAATATCGGTCATCTATCTTACATTCCCCAGGTCGTTGACGTCAGGAACACTCAAAGTAACTGGTGCGGCGCAGGTAACTGTCACCATAGCAAGGTACTCCTCGCATGTGTAATTGTAGATATTGCTCGGAAGAGCCAATCCATAGGAACACCACCGCACAATGAAGTCTGTGACATCTAGAACAACAACAACAAATAAGTGTCAGCAATGCACGTGCAACAAAGGCTCACTACTGAAGCGGCCGATTCACTGACTCTCTCGCCTTGGCGGTATCTGAACTTCCTGTAAATATTGTCGTGACTCTGATCTCAAAAATAACTCAATAAAGGAATCATAATGACGAGATCAAAATGGTTAGATCGCTTAAGCAGTAAGCTGAGAATACCTTATTCAAAAAATTAGAATCAGGACAACACAGCTGAAGTCTTCACTTAAGCCGCGTATGATTAAAATGGGACAATCCCATAAAAAAAAACCTTGAAAGGGAGTGACGGGTCATTTGAGGCTAAAATGAAGAGACTACGTGCCATAACGAAGCAAACACGGAAAAAGAAGATGACTAAAGTGCAGGTAAAATAAATCAGCTAAGGTCGTAACACTACATTTGTTCCAAGATGCCACCATTTCACTGAACCACTCGCAGTTCTATCTTAATTGTTATTCGCGATAAAAAAAACATTAACAGTCGTTCCGTTTCTTCTAGCGAAAATAATCATCTCTTTCGCTTTTATTCGTTTCACGGTGGCCTTTGCAGTGACTAAAAAATTCCGGCGGAACCCATCTCACGATGAACTTCGACGTTAATGCGATTAGCATTGAAGCAATCCAGCGACACGTCGTATTGTCAAAATTTCCACTTCTGTGTTTCCGGCTTCTTCAATTTTCTGTTACTGACATCTTCTTCACTTCCTTCGCCCATTCTGTTCACTTCACATTTTTTTCCCACTCGGATGCTTTTGAACCAGACCTTTTTTTTTTACATCTCTCTAGGTAACTTCGTCAATCTTGCGGTTGCCGACTTCATCACTTCTTGCTTCCTCTTCTACTTGTCTATCCGGGTACTTGCCCAGTGGAACATACTCATTCTGGAAGATTGGCCAAGAATGTTTCTATACCTAGTGTCACAAGTCCAGTTCCAAATATCCAGTGAGACAAGTTGTCTATTATTGCACAAATCCGATCGTCTATGTTATCTATCTCGATACTGCCCATTTGGGCACATACTAAGTGGCCCAAGTTAGCAAGAACAATGATAGAACGTGTAGCAACCTTAGAACCAACATGCCCATATCGCCACCCTCGGGGTTAGAAACGCACATCGCACCGAGAAGTGCGTGAACTTCCCAAAGAATGTCAATCGCGTTGAAAGATTACTAACGCGATCAGAATTCTTAGGGTACTTGACTCTCTTTCCGGGGTCTGTCTGTCTCTGAACCTATGTCTCTAATCGCATAGGGCTGTTGTGGTTAGGGGACAGGATTTGAAACGAACCGTCATGACAAGTTGGCTCCCTGGATATCTGGCACTGTGTATGTGCCGCAGTTCAATGAATCTCTTTGATGCCAACTTCACCACTGGCAACAATGTGCAACTGGGTGTGTGCCGAACTTTAATTAACCTCTTCGACGTCAACTTGGGTCCACAAAGTATCTGGGACAGGGTATGTGCCCAACCACTCTTCAACGAACTTCTTTTACTTTAACTTGGGTCACTCGGTATGCGCCCCTTTTCAGTGAACCTCGCTGACGCCAACTTGAGTCACTGGGTATCTGCAGTTTTTCAACGGCAAAAAAATTATACGGTGATGGGTGGAACCGAACCCGTGCCACATACATTTAGATATATGTTCACACATATGTCATGCACGGACTTCCTGGCGGTGCGGCCAGATGGCACAGCTGGTCTTCTTCTTCTTTCTGAGGTTTTATGTGCCAAAACCAGTTCTGATTATGAGGCACGCCGTAGTGGAGGGCTCGGGATTAATTTTGACCACCTGGGGTTCTTTAACGTGCACTACAACGCAAGCACACGGGCGTTTTTGCATTTCGCGCCGTCGAAATGCGGCCGCCGCGGTCGGGATTCGATCCCACTACCAACTGGTCTAGAGGCACCCATGTAAAGGGTAATTAAAAGTGTGAGTAAACAACCAGGAGCGATCAAAAGAAAGTGAGAGAAACACAGGCAATGAATTGGATGCACGGAATGAAAAAAAAATAAGCCATGAAGACTTACAAGAATGAGAAGAAAGAAACTAGAAGGGAAAATATGTACGATAACACTAAGGGCAGTGTCTTGATATTTGAGGCTTAAGCTGGTTGCCTAAGGACAACATACCGGAGCAAATATTCGCGACAAAATGAGGCATGTGTGTGCTGCTGCAAGAATCCGGAGACCATTAAGCACATCCTAATGGAATGCGAAGGGATTCACCCAGTGAGACCCGTAGGTAACGTACACCTTCCAGAAGCGCTTGGATTTAAAGTGGACGGAGGCATTAACCGGTCCGGAGTCGAGATAAGCAAGAGACGTTTAGCGTACTGGTGAAAAAAAAAGCAGGGAAATACGACCGGATCCGCTAGCGGCATAGGTAGCGGTGCAAGGTAGATAGAGAAGTTTTGAGGAAGAGAGCCTAGATTATGGAGATGTATGCAAACATGCATCATTGAAAAGCATGCATGTACAGCATAGCTGATTAACTCAAGCAGGCTAGATGACCATTTTTCATTCCCTTTGCAAAGGTGAAGACAATAAGTCATCATCATCATCAGAACCGCGAGAGGAGCCAGGCGGGATACACGCCTCATATAGAATGTGGTTCAGTGGTGGCACTTCGGCATGTCCTCAGTGCATTGCCTCAATGCAAATATTATTACCGTCGACATCATGTGGGCTGGTTTCGGCCAAAATGTTTACAGCTTTCGAGTTTATGCCAAGTTATACTGTGTTGGTCAGACATAAAATATATGAGCTATCTAACAAGAGTCACCTGTGCTTGCCTCCTCGACAAAGTTATTGAATGACGTGAAAGATTTCGAATAAGCTATCAGCACCACAGAACAGGACAGGAGAGAAGAACAATTTCTTGTCAACGTACATAAGCTTTGGTTGCGATCTTCTTCGGGAAGCGTGGCCGCCACGGCATCGTTGAGCGCAGCTACCAGGGCTTGGACTTTGTATTCGGTGTCGTAGTTGGTGCACTGCAAGTAACCGAGGAGTCAACCGATCGCCGCAATGAACGGCTCCGAAGGCTTTAGCATATTTAGCAAAAAAAGAAATAGTGGTGGTTTTGAATTACTGATTGACAGGAAGCTCCAAACTCATTATTTCCACCATGTAAGACGGTGTGTAACATCCCCGCCTGTCCACGGGTGAAGGTAACGCTTTTCTCAGTTGCGTGACATCATTGCTGCACTTTTGCGGCAAACAGCTGTGTACCTCCAGGCACACGGCGTTTTTTTTAAATAGGGCAAAATGCTCGTGCGCACGATATCAAACCACAAGCTGGAAATATCGTCACAGTATCAGTGCCAGTTATGTGACTGATACTGTTGGGATTAGTGAAAAACAGATCTGCAGGCTTTTTCTCTATAGCAAATAAAGGGCGGTGGTTAGCGTAACTAGAATTTAAGCACGTATTACCACTTCTACACCGATTGAAATTCGCCGCACAATCGCTCCTCAAAGCCTGTTTCACAAACACATTACCAATGACAGAGATCACACACTCTTGCTTGAAGCTAGCGTGCACATGCACATCAGAGCCATTTCGACAGAACTCGGTGCGAACTCTAGATATAGCGGAGAATCATTTTCATAGGGAGTCCCATTAGATGTAATAGATGATGAAACAGATAAAAATCACCCGATATTTAGGAGCACTTACGTTGATCAATCCGCGGACTTTCTCCGTGTCATTTTCCTGCAACAAGAATAAGCGTGCCGGATTATTATTGTTTTTTTGTGTCGCTTCGCAAAGAGTGGGGACAGCGCCCCTCTGTGGCCAAGGCAACGATTAGATAAGGATAATATAGGAAATTCATAAATGCGAACCTGGTTATCGGGTAATGCAGTAGTCAGGTAGCTAAATAAACGAAAAACATGTTCTTACGCTGAAGTTTCCTATTGTAGGGCTGAGCCACTACAGAACACTCAAAGAAAGCGCGGGAGAGTGCAGACGAAGCGGGTATGTAAACGAAGGGCGACGATATGCCTTATGAAGGAAAAACCTAATTGTGTTTTTATGTCTCTGTCCCGTTTGCACAGCTATCACCGCTGAGAATCTTTCTTCAGTACGAAAACACGTGAAACTACTCGCAGCCTGGATGTCATCATGAATAAACATTGCAAAATCCTTCACAGGAATGACTAGCCAGACAAGTGATTAAAAATGAGCAATATCCTTTATTATGTGTTATGTGTTACATGAACAATGTCCTTACATATATGGTTAGTTACTTTTTTATGTTTTTCGCACTCCGTGTTTTTTCGTGGCACGGGCAACGTTTTGCACCGTAAAAAAAAGAAAAAAAAAAGAAACAAGCTGACTTACGTTGAACGGTGTGCAGATGTCAAGAGGCTGTTGGTCGTAACAGTGGGTCTGGTAAAAGAAATAAGCAAAGTTTCGAGTGCAAAGTGCAATGACGTTTACCAAAACTATTCAGATGCAAAACAATGTTCCCAAGGAGGCTGGGTGGCTGGTCGTGGCAACAGACAAAGGGATGCGTGTCTTTCTTCGACAGATATCTAACACTGTTTCTTCCTCGGCGTAAATAAATACTTGGAAGAAGTTCACTGCTTTAGGGTTTTTTTCTTACACTATTTGATGAGAGAATACACTGCTGAAAATTCGAAAGGTCAATAAATACAAATATTGAATCAATCTTGACGGCCAGATCAACCTGACAAGGCTTTAGCATATGGCATAACCTGTGTCGACCATCCGAATGCCTTCTCATTGTACTTCTTTCACACATTGCTTTTTAACATTTTATTTTACTTTTGCATACTTGTTGACTGAACATATTTATTTAGGTTTAGACGAAATGAAAATAATACTGCTTATTACCGAGTAATTTATCCTGTATCACCCGTCATTTCATTATCGCCACCACTGACGGGCATGTCTCGAAAGGAATCGTTCTGTCGTTTCAAAACGGCAATTTCTAAATATTACTTAAAGCCTTCGTGGAAACACCCGGTATATTTCGGAAGTTGTCCTGCCATTATGTTATCTATTTATTGATAAAGTATTGCCACACGAGCTATGAGACCTCTTTCTGTACGTTTATATACAATCTGCTAATTAGCTCGATTGTACTAATAAACCGAGAATTAAACACAACTGAGCAGCCAGATGTTTCTCTGATATCAAAATATTGCCGAGTTCTGGTCATAATCGAGATTAAAGGGCTGTATTATTCTTCCGCAGAAATCACTCTTGACGAATGGGGCCGCTTATGCACAGAAGCTCATTCTACGCCGAGAACCTCGAAGGTCTTCGAGGTTCTGTTGAGCTTCTGCCGGCCACTGCAGCCATCTTTGATTCATAGGCCCGCCCATAGGTGGCGCCACACTGGCACATAGCGCAAGATCTATTTGAAGAGAGAGCATGAGTACTAGTTCTGTAGAAAAATGCAATGACCCGCAGTGGTTGCTCAGTGGCTATGATGTTGGGCTGCTGAGCACGACGTCGCGGGGTCGAATCCCGGCCACGGCGGCCGCATTTCGATGGGGGCACGTTAAATGTGCACGTTAAAGATCCTCAGGTGGGTCCAAATTTCCGGAGTCCCCCACTACGGCATGCCTCATAATCAGATCGTGGTTATGGCACGTAAAACCCCATAATTTATTTAAAAAATGCAATTGAACAACAATTTCAAAATAAGGGACAATTGTACAAACTTCTTGTTGTCTTATGCTGACATGCAGCGCAACGTTTTCTCTGTAGTTGTTGGCTACACTGTACCGTTTATAAGCGGGACATTGGGCTTCATGGGTGCTGGTACCGTACTTACAAAGTGACGCCGCCGCTTTGCTACGTTTTTGCGCCCTTTTCTCGTTCAACGAGGTTCCATTTCCTGTAAAAGTGACGCTTTGGGATCCTCAAAGTGATAATCTTTCGCGTAGGGAGAACTTATTCTCTGCCTTCAGCCTTCCGTTAGATGACTGTGAACGAAATAGTTATTGATACTTTGTGACTGTCTAGAAGGAATTTTATCACGTTTCACACAGGAAGGTAATTGCAAAACTCCATTCCACATTAGGCGATGTTCTCATTGTACAATGAATATAGATTTACTTATCTAATCGATAGCAGTTTGTTGAGATAAGTAACAAAAGAACTTCATTAGCACCTGTCTCGCCAGGAGCACCCCAAAGCAGCGTTTTGGAGCCGATATTGCTTGTAACCTACTAAACAGTTTAGTGACTATCTGTAAGAAGAAATTCCCATTGTTCGCGGATGCCTGCATTCCTTATGATGAAATCAACCAGATAACCGATCACGAAATATTTAGCAATGCAGGTGAAGAACTGCGATAATTGGCAAATGTCCTTGAACTTACAAATTTTGTGAGATTATCACCCCCCCCCCCCCAAACAAAATAGAGAAAAAAAGGAAGAAGCGCCTGTCTAAGCCTGCACTGTGAACCCCCTTCACTAGAGTTATTGAGCACAAATCGGTATAATGATAATTCATGATCTTAAGTGGGGACGCCTCATCCGCATAACTGCAGGAACTGCTTTAAGATGCCTGTTGTTCCGAAGGAAACAAACCTACTTATCTACGGCACATTTGTCCGATCAGTGCTGTTCTCGAATACGCGATTAGTGTGTGGTTTTCTTATAACAAGGTATTGTTATCGAAATTAAAAAGAATACACTTTATGGAACATTGGTTTACATTTAATAAGTATCAGCGAACACGTATTCAATTCAGCCGGTTTGCTAACTATATAGAAAATAGAGCAAAATTATTACGATTGAAGTTCTTGTTTCAATAATTGCATAATCACAATAACGGGGATACGTCCAGGTTTTCTTCATCTGTCAACGCAAGACCTACTCGACATAACTATTGACAAACGCTTTGCGATTTTTTCACCGATTAAAGATGACTTATATATTATATTTCATTTTTGTGAATGCTGAACGGAATAGTTTGGAAACTTCTGTAACGAACACTGAGTCTTTCGGTACTTTTATGTCACTGCTTGATGAAAACTTCTACAAAGCTCAGTCACATTGTCGACCAGCCTCTTTTGGCTTCACCATGAATGTTGGTTTCATTTTAACTCAAATTGATTGCGTGTAATTCACAATGTATTCCTAGTATTATTCACTTGTGAAAATGAGCTTGCTGTAAGCACGCTGAGTGAGCACCAGTTAGTGTTCTTTATCTCTATACTTTTTCTTGCTTGATATATTTGCATTTATATATTGTGTTTATTGTGTACGAAACTCTCTTCATTCGCTGTATGATAGTTCACAGGCATGTTAGACCGACGTGGGAACCAATAACCTTCAAGCTTCAACGTCAGGGGTTTGGCACAATTGTTTATGTTTTGCAGCGGCAACTTTCAGGCTACATGTTCGCGCTAGGCGACGTCTATTATGACCTCCGAAATGTTTAACAGATATATAAAATAAATAATTTTTTTCTTCTCCCAATGTTCAGTAGAGTAATACTTATGTACGTGACCTTCCTGGCTTGGATCTCCCTTGAGATTGGTAGTGTGGTGAAATACATAAGTAAATAAAAGTAAAACTTTATCTGAAACCAGCACGCACCCATAGCAGCAGGAAATTCTTGAAACATACAAAATGCGATGCTTATATATTAGTGACCCCCCCCCCCCTTCTTTCATGGATCAGCACATTCCTCCTCATAAGGGAGCCTTAGCCTATAGTACATATTTCGACACATAACGCGAAATCCAAAATTTTCTCTTCACCCACTATAAGCAATGAACTAATTGTACCTGCTTGAAAACTTATTGTAAAGGGTCTTTACTTTTATTGGCGTAGCAGGTTACTTCCACATGTTGCAGTGGCTGGCGGTAAAGGAGGAGATATTAAAGGCCAGCTGCTACGAAATTTAACTTTGCCTAGATTAGTAATAAATGTGTGTTAGTATATGCTACTGAAACAATCTTGGCAAAGCTGCACGGCTGGTATTTGCATAATTTAATACAAGCAGCATTTAAATAGCACCTAAGTAAACGCGACGCATGCACCTGGTGGTTAGCGGTTGTGACGTAAGTTCCAGCAGCGCGAAGCACTGAAGTGCAGAAAGAAAGGTAAAAAACAATGAGGTAAGAAGGAATTCAAGAGGACAAAAATAGCGCGTTTCTTTAACTTTCATTCCGCACTTCAGTGATTCGCGCTGCAGAAATTTACGCCATAACTTAAACCAACTCGCCCGCATCGCTATTCTTATTCAGTAAGTTCCAGCCGTTCGCCTCCGAGAAATTTCAGTGCACCGAGGACAGTGGTAGGCGGTACCTAGTCTTGAGGTCATGCCTGAGGAGTCGCGCGATCTGTCATGCGTCATTTCCCGCTAGCGGTAATGGCGGCGTTCTTAGTTTTCTTTTTTTTAGTTGCGGTATCGAAAACGCGTACTATTCCGCGACGCATCCACTTGTATTGCAAACATAAATCTTTGCATGGAGGCCTTTCTGTATGTACACTATCTGAGTCTGCTTTTTAGTCGAACCAGGAGTTCCAACAATTGACCTTTATTGAAGAGATAGCAGGACAGTTCGTCCAGAAGAGCGTGCCCTTAGCCTGTGTATCCTCACTGGCGCCACAGGTCGACGGCAGGTCACTCTGCTATAATACAATGAACTATATACACATAGTCTAATACGCGGCATGTGCACTATGCGCGTGATAAGCGGGGCAGTAAAGTGTAAGTAAAGCATTCTTTACCACACTACATATGTTGGCCTGGCAGTGCACATTGCGATGTGCACATCCAGCGGACATGTGAGAAAGCGCTTACCATGTCAGCCGTAAGGAAGTCGGGCACAGTGATGGTAATGCATGGCGCTGCAGAGAACGAAAAAAATAAAAGCCCAATTAAGACGTCAAGTATACATTTGAAGGGAAGTAATATTATTGTGGTCGAAACAAGGTAGTCAGAAACGCATAAAGCCCCGCACACTTACCAGGATGGGATCGTCGTTTCCAGTTATCATGCTTTGCGACGGAAACTGCCTTTAAATGAGACTTAGCCAGGCAGGAAAATAATTTTTTAATTTTCTCAGAGGTAACTTTCAGCGGCGATTTTTGGATAGTTCAAGCTCACTTAGCATCTCCTGCACAGGACCAATGAGAGAAAGTTCCATAGCGTGCTCTGTTTTCCCGTTGTGACTACTTTACAAATATTAGCTTTTTTTGCCACATGGAATATTGTAGTGATGTGCCGCCTTTCAATGGTTCTTAAAACGTTCGTATGAGTATTTTGATTGCTTTATGATTTCTCCTGGCGAATAACAGTATAGGAGCGGCGGTGCTTGCACTGCAAGGATCGCAAGCATTTCTGCGATCGTAACATTGAGGACGTTAAAGTATTACGCGAGCGCAAGTTGTTTTCGAGAAAGTGAACTTGTGCAGCTCTATTGCGGCTTCGACCACTGTCAGAAAATTAAGCTGGCATCACGTGTGTTCGCTACGCGTGCAAGTAAAGTAAGAATGAGAAAACTTTCTTCTATTCTGTATGTGTGTGTGTGTTTCGTTTTCCCCCTTTTTTGTCGAGTGATCCCAACTTTTGATGCTCAGTGGTGGTCTGTGGACAGACGGAACAATTGTCTGTTTTACCTATCAGTATTAGTGTACACTAAAATTGAGCTGAAGTGCCTACGGCAGGCATTACCAAATCCTGACGGGGAGCTTACCACTGTCGTTGAAAAGAAAAGTGTAGAATCATTGCATTCTACCGTTGCTAACATATGGGGTAGAAACTTGGAGGCTAACAGAGAATCTCGAGAACAAGTTAAAGACCGCACAAAGAGCGATGGAACGAAAATTGTTAGGCCTAACATTAAGACACAGGAAGAGAGCGGTGTGGATCAGAGAGCAAACGGGGATAGCCGATACTTTAGTCGACATTAAGCGGAAAAATGTCGCAGTTTCGCCCGAAAGGCGAAGCATCAATTGCGATAGAAAATTGGTAGAGAGCTATTCAGAGTAGGGATAGTAGAATAGTTTTATAGGCCGCATAAACTTGGACACATTCGCTTTCTAACTGAATTGACAAGCGTGGTGTCATCGCGCACAAGCAAACATGAATAGATCACACTGAATGACTGCAGACAACGACTGTCAAAACGCTGGCAGCAAGCGCAGCCGCTGCAGCGGGCGAAGAATCGTGCGGTATATCGCTTCAACGGAAACTGAGCGGCGAATGAACAGCGCATACAAAGGTCAGAGCCGTGTGGAGATAAGAGACGGTGCGGGGAACGGCCTCCACAGCCAGTGCAAGCGTATTTGTTGGCAGAGTAGAAGCTGCTCCACCCCCCCACCCCCCCCCCCCTCCCTTCCGCGCCGCCTCACCGCTTTTTTTTTTGGTTTCGCGTGGGAGATTGCGTTGCCAGTTCCCCTTGCTCTGGGTTGCAAGATAAGCACTTGGTGCCGTAGCACAGCGTCGCCCCGCCTCCCCCCCCCCCCCCCCCCATACCCCTACGGCCTTTCGCGCGACAATCGCGTTTGCTTTCCGCCGTGCGTTGGCTCTCCGTGATAGCGCGCGTTCCCCGCACGCTTTCACTCGCGTATACGGCGCGCGGCGACGATATTATCGCCCTTGGAATCTATACGGAACCTCACGGCGATGGCGACGCCGACGGCAGAAATCCGTTTAAAGTGTTCATATAATTGCTATCGCAATAAAAGTGGAGCTGAGCAGGCCACGTAATGCGTAGGATGGATAACCGGTGGATCATTGTAGTTACAGAATGGATACCAAGAGAAGGGAAGCGCAGTCGAGGACGACAGAAAACTAGGTGGGGTAATGCAGCTGGGAAATTTGCAGGCGCAAGTTGGAATCAGCTAGCGCCAGAGAGGGGTAATTGGAGATCGCAGGGAGAGGCCTTCGTGCTGCAGTGGACATAAATAAAGGCGGATGATGATGATGATTAGTGTACACAGTTTTTCAAGTAGCAGTCGCCTGTGCTGGTATTGTTATTGGTACAATAATAAACTTCATTTTGTAAGCGCAAGCCACGCAGTATTTTCTGCAATAAACGCTCAAGTGCTTGAATTTTCGTGTACTTCAAAGCAGTCTCACATGATCAGTTTCTTACGAAAATGTACTTAAGCAGTAGAGAGACTCTTTAAACGCCTGCTGCAGAGCACATGGCCTTCTTATTGGCTTCATCTTTTGGCCTTACAAATTCTGTGTGCTACCTACACACACAAGAAAAACCGCTAAGATGCATTGTTTGCCTAACGTGGTCCACAGATTTCCCCAACGGGTTACCTGCGAATGTCAATCGACATTATACGAAGAAACATTGCAACACTACGGCACACAACGATGACACTCTAAATCAGGCTAGACCATAAAGAGTTAATTAAAAGTCTGTTTTCATTCTATTGGTGTAAGTTTACATCTATAGATTTCTAGCGGAGTAGGCGGAAGGCCTAGTTAACTTTGTTCAAATTTAGTGCCCAAACCGCACCACCCGTATATCAGCGTGACGTTACGGTCATCAGTGAATCATTTCTTGTAATTGGGCCGTTTTATCGCAATAAAGAGTTGCCCAAACCAGAGAGCTCGCAGTGCAATTCCGTGGCATCCCGATATGCTAGTGTAGAAATATCAAGGGTGTGCTAACACTCACCTGTCATTTTGAATATAAAATGAAATCAAATCAAATTTATTCCAACATACAACCGATGTTGAGGACCGTGGACAAAAAGCCAGCAAGGCTTGACGTAATGCATTTTTTCAGCCTCACGTATATAGTTCGCTGAAGTTATGATTTAGCTTCTCAGCATTCTGGAAGCGCAATTTATATACTAAACCTAATATTCCTCTTTATAGGCCCCTTAAGTCCCCCCGTTGTTTGTAGACAATCTACAAGCGTCATTGCAAAACAAAGAATTACGACATTACACCATCTTTCGGAGGCTATTTCTTAGAAGTAAATTGCAGATTTATGCGTTTGTCAGACGGGCGGATATAGCGTTAGACTGCGTGACCACAATTCGCCAATTGTTTTATTCGAAGGCTGCCATAGGAAAACGTATTTAACGAAATTTCTTACCAAGATTACTAGAGAGAACCGTTCACTAGAGAGAATCGTTCAGCCACTATGGGAATGGAGCTTAATACGTGGATTTGTCTAATCTTCGTTTGCGTGGCTTCAAGAGCTCTTGCTAGCGTTGTTTATTACGCTTTATCTTTCAAAATTTCAGAGGTGCTGTGGTTTTCTAAACAGAGCAAGAAAATTAACATTTGCCCATAGGCGCTGCAGATGGATTGGAACGCAAAAGGTCTATATATAGGGAAATTCGTCAGCTGCCCTGCGTTACCATGCCGGTTGACCTGCCACACGTGAAGCTCAGTCCACAAGCACAATCGTTAGAGTTCCCTCTGGTAAAGCTTGCAGGGAAGTCTAGGCGAACTTCTGAGAGACTCCTTTGCCTCTATCCACTTCACCACACCGACGCGTGTAGGCGCCATAGTGCTTCAAAAATAATAAATAAATGAAAAACAAAATGTGCACTGTATGGCCTTCACTAATTCTGAAGCCAGCTGTATTTTTTAAAGATTTCAATTCTTATAGCGTAGTTCTGCATGCTCAATGGAAACGGACATTGTTTAGCTGCTGACCTCGGATGTAATGACGTTTTGTCTTGGCTCGTGGCGATTGATCACGTTAATGCGATCACAATAAATTACAATATTTAGACTAACATACGGGCTAAATTCACACAACCTTGATTTCATTACCTTGCTTTCAGTATTGTATAAAATATTGACCAACATAATTTCCAATAGAATCAAGTCAACACTTGACTTCAGCCAACCATAGAACAGGCTGACTTCAGGAAGGGATATTCTACGATGGATCATATCCATGTCATCAACCGTGTAATCGAGAAATCTGCAGAGTACAGTCAACCTCTCTACATGGCTTTCATAGAATATGAAAAGGCACTTGATTGAGTAGAGATACCGGCAGTCATAGAGGCCTTGCGTAATCAAAGGAATGAAAGGACGAAAGGCTGGGAAGTTAACCAGTTTAGCACAACCGATTTGGCAAATATCTACGAGGATTCCGCAACTATCTTGTTCTCCACTAGAAAAGTAGAAGGTGGCCTATCAAGAAAGGGATTGGGCAAGGAGACCCAATGTCTCCAATGCCTCCTGTAACGCATGCATGCTCAATGCCTCCTGCAACGCATGCTTCTAAGCATGCATGCTTAGATGTATTCAAGCTCTTAGACCGGGAAGGCTTAGGAGTGAGGGTCAACGACGAATGTCTCAGCAACCTTCGCTTTGCAGACGACATTGTCCTATTCAGCAACAATGGGGACAAATTACAACAGATGATTGAGGACCTTAACCGAGAAAGTCTGAGAGTGGGGTTGAAGATTAATATGCAGAAAACAAAAGTAATATTCAATAGCCTGGCAAGGGAACCATAATTCAGGATCGCTGTCAGCCTCTAGTGTATGTAAAGAAGTTTGTTTATCTAGGTGAGTTACTTACAGGGGACCCTGATCATGGGAAAGAAACTTACAGAAGAATAAAATTGGGTTGGATTGCACACGATAGGCATTGCCAAATCCTGACTGGGAGCTTACCACTGTCGTTGAAAAGAAAAGTGCGCAATCATTGCATTCTACCGGTGCTTACATACGGGGCAGAAACTTGGAGGCTTACAAAGAAGCTCGAGAACAAGTTAAGGACCGCACAAAGAGCGATGGAACGTAAAATGTTTGGCCTAACGTTACGAAACAGGAAGAGAGCGGTGTGGATCAGAGAGCAAACAGGGATAGCCGATATTCTAATGGACATTAAGAGAAAGAAGCTGGGCAGGCCATTTAATGCGTAGGATGGATAACCGGTGGACCATTAGGGTTACAGAATGGATACCAAGAGAAGGAAAGCGCACTCGAAGACGGCAGAAAACAAAGTGGGGTGACGAAGTTTGGAAATTTGAAGGTGCAAGTTGGAATCAGCTAGCGCAACACAGGGGTAATTGGAGATCGCAGGGGGAGGCCTTCGTCCTGCAGTGACATAAATATAGGCTGATGATTATGATGACGTGCTAAATACTGTCGTTAGCTCTAACGCAAAGTTTATTTGCAAACAGTGCCTAAAATAACAAATATATGACGTGCACACAGAGTTTGACCCATCGACATTGTCATTAACATCAAACCACACATTGTCATTAACATCAAACCACAAAGCTGAAGTGTCACTTGCGGCGAAATGCATTAGCTGAAGGGCTCAGTGACTGCCATGTGACTGGCCGCATCACTTACCATACCCCCCTTGCGCCACGCCAAGAAGGAAGGCGAGAGCCGTAGCGACGAAGTACTTCATGTTGAACGTTCCGTAAGTAACTACTGCCGATTAGGACCTGGGTGTAAGAACGCTCCTTTTATGCTTCACTAAAATCTAAATTCCTGTAAATGTAATTATGGTTGGTGCAGCTCGCACATGGGCAGACAAGCAAAAGGAAAACATCTGGGCCACATTGCCCGGGGTAGAGCAACTGCACGTGTCGAGAGGACAGCGTGCAAAGCCAGCGATGCATTTTCTGGGGATGATGTCAAAGAAGGAAGAACACCTACTCCACTCTCGGCGGGATGATATTTCACGAGAAAACAGAACAGCGTGCCCTTCAACCGGATGTGCGGCAGCTGAAGAGGCAGCAGTAAAGCCGAAGCGAATACATGTGTACTTCATCGAGCGGGACTGCCACCACGTGCCTGCTACGTCCGGCCTCTACACCAGCGAGGTTATTAATCCCCGACATCATAAGTAAATGAATAAAAAAGATGATGCAGTTTTTAGACACGAGTACAATAAAACACAGATGCACAAAGGCAAGTCGGAAGCTGTTAAATAAAGGAATGAAGAAAGCGAACCGTGTACGTAACGTACTATGATGTTTTTGTTGACCAAGGATATATTTATTGAAATGAATATATCCAGGTGACAGAATATATCCTGATCATGGCGACGTGTCACCAGAGCGTCAGGTCTGCCATATTTGACTCTGAACTTTCTTGCCATGTCAGTGTGAGTATAATATATTTTACTTCTTTTTTGCAAGCTAGCTAGACAAGAGACAAAAACATGGTGCAGATTTGTTTACCGCATTCTATCGAACAGGCAGTGTTCTTGAGAATGTGGTCTCTTTTGATTCCCTTTCAAAGTCGGTCGTCCTTCAACGGTGTAGGGTTGTACTTGCTTTTCCTAGATTATGCTTGTCTACCCATCGCTTTTCCGGTGCCAAAGAAATGAAGTCCGTGTACCAAATGCTGTGTAGATGAGTTGCCAAGAAGCTGCATGGCCCCTTCAAAGCGGTCGTAACAACTGAGCCAGATCGCAGTCACAACCAGTTTCACCACAGCTGTTTTCCCCTTTTTTATTTTATCTTCCTCCTTTTTGTTACGACCTTTAGGCGGCGGTGGCGACGCCGCCAGTTTTATTTTTAACGCCACCAAATATTTATTATTTTTATTAAACTGTTATCATATGTATCTATCAGTTATTCGTATATTTATACTCAGCAGCCCCACAGCAGGCTTCTTCGCATACAAAGTCAGTAATACGGGAACTTTCAAAACAGCCTGACGAGAATGGTTTATCGGTGATCAATATTTTTTTCAATTGTTCCTTATTGCTTATAAAGCTACCCATGATCTATATTTACACTGTTATAGCGATTAAATGTGTTAACTTCACGAATTACGCATTTTTGTGCACATACAAGACACTAAACTTTTCGCATGAGAGACAGATTTTGCTGGGGTACTTGCGAATGAGCGCTTACGCCTTAAAATTATGATGCTGAGGACCAACTGACGCAGGAGACACGGCTTACCATGTTAGCCGTAAGGAACTCGGGCACAATGACGGTAATACATGGCGCTGCAAGACACAATAAATAAAAAAAAAAACGTCCGACTGAGGCGTCGGGTGTACAGTTAAAGCTGCATATCATTATTTCAGTGGAAGCGAGTTAGTCGTAAACGAATATAGAGCCCGCGCAAGGCTGTGTAGGATGTCTGCTAGTTATCATGTGGAATACCGGTAGCTTCCGTTGAAAGAAAGCTTATCCGGCCGCGTAGTTTTTTTTTTAATTCTTTAAGGCAAGTTTCGCTCACGCTTTTTATTTCGAATTTCCGATAGTGCAAACCAAACCAGCTCCGGAGGACAAATTGAAGGAAATTACTATGCGTCCTTTATTTATCCGTTGTGAGTACTTTCTCAGCGTCGACATTGTATTGTTTTTTTGTTGTCAACTTGAAAAAGTCGCAGTTTCGCCCGTAAGGCGAAGCATCGATTGCGATAGCAAATGAGTGGACAGCTATACGGAGTAAGGGTAGTCGTTTTACAGGCCGTGTAAACTTGTAAACATAGGCATACTAACTAAATTAACAAGCATGGTGTCACGCGCGCACAAGCAAACATGAACACATCTCACTCGCTGACCGCGGAAACTTCAGCGCGGCAGCAGCAGCGAGCGAATTGACCTTCGTGCTGCCGCTCGCGTGAACGGGAACTAAGCCGCCAAAAAAAAAAAACCACAGCGCAGGGCGGACTCTGTCCACGCGGCAGATGGCTGTCAAGATACAGCGCGCCGAGGGCGCGCGCAGCCGCCCGGGCCACCCGGAGTAATGGTCTTCCAAACTCAATTGGGAAGAGCATCGCACGCGTAATGCGTAGACGTGGGATCGTTCCCCACCTGCGGCAAGTAGTTTTTTGATTCATTTTCATTTCCAATAATTTACCATTTCTTTAATTCACCTCGTAAGTCCAAGTATTCTCCCCTATGTTGCCCTTGTTGTCGTTGTTTGTTGGCTTCTTATATGAATAATAAAAATTGAGCCCCTCTGTTCCCTTTCTTCTCGTTCAGCCAGTAGGAAGGCGAGAGCTGCGGAAATGCAGGGCTTCATGTTGAATGTTGCGTGAGTAACTACTACAGACAAGGATCCGGATGGGGGGACAGCGTTCCTTTTATGCATCGATACATGCTTAAACCCTGTACGTATTCCTCGGGTCGCTGCAGCACTGTACAACAAGTAAAGGGAAACACCTGGGCCAAATTGTATGTGTTCAAGCAATGACACGTGCTGATGGGACAGCGGGGAAAGCTAGCGCAGCATGTGCGGGTTTTTTCAAAGAAGGAAGAGCACCTATGCAACGTGTCAGGATACCATTTCATGAGGGTACGCAGAATAGCTCGCCATTACACCGGACTGTGCTACAGATGAAGAGGAAACAGTAATATGGACAGGATCAGACGTTGTTTTTCGGGGAGTGAGACTCACCTCACGCGCCCGCTACGTCCGGCCTTCACATCGGTTAAGGGACTAAGCCCTATCTTCATAAATGAATAATGAAAGAAAAAAAGTTAGCGTAGCTTGCACAGGTGGCGCAAGGCTAAAGAAACAGCGGAGCTGATTGGCACCTAGCACTACCAAGTCGTCCCCGGCATTTCTCGAAATTTATTGATTATTGATCGATTATTGATTACCTATTGATTGGCTATTACAAGGTATTGGCCACGTATTTAGGCTAGGCTAAGCACTACCAAGGCATCCCCATTATTTTCCGGAATTTATGAACAGTTTATTGATTATTGATTAGTTATTGATTGGCTATCGATTGGCTATACCAAGGTATTGGCCACCTATTTGGGCTAGGCTAAGCATTACCAAGTCATCCCCAGCATCTTCCGGAATTTATTGATTATTGATCAATCATCGATTAGCCATTGATTGGCTATGGATTGGCTCTAGCAAGGTGTTGGCCACGTATTTGGCCAAGGCTAAGCACTACCATGTCATCTCCAGCATTTTCCGAAATTTATTGATTATTGATCGATTGTCGATTAGCTATTTGGCTATCGATTGGCTATCGCAAGGTGAAGCAAGGTGCAGCTGTGCACAGTGACGTCATCGCTAGGACGGCGGCGGAGGAGCCATGCGAAGCGAGGCGAAGCTGTGCGCAGTGACGTCATCGGTAGGCAAGTTTTTGCATACGCTACGTATGGAAGCGAAAAGCTTAAACAGCTCTGCTGTTAAAAAAATACAGCGGGAGTGTTAAATTTTTAGATTCTCATACATCAAAATGCAGATAGAATGAAACGAGACGGGAGCTATTAAAGAACAGAGCCAGTAAACTTTATCTACGTAACGCAAGATCGTGTTTTATGGTACCAGGGACACCTTCATTGAAATGAATGAAACTGCATGCGGTGATGTTTGCAAGGATGCACGGTCTGCCGGATTTGGCTTGGAAACGTTTTGCTTGCCGTGGCAGCGCGAGTCTGTTTTATTGCTTTGTGCAAAGCCAGACCAAGAAGGCGCAAAAAACTTGGCGCAGCGATGTGTTTTCCGCATTATTGTGAACAGAGAATGTTGTCGAGTAAAGAACTTGTTTTGATTCCCTGTGGAAGTCTGCTGTGCTTGACGGTGTGTAGCTTTTATGCACGTATTGTCTCATGTGTATGTCATACTCACCAGTACGAGTTTCGTATAGTGCAGCTCGCTGTCGCCGTTTGCATAGGTACCTCAGTGTTATCTCGTATGTGTATATCGTTATCATCAGGGCTCCGGTAAACCTCGGACCACACTGCCACGTCATATGCCTCTTTAGTGGTCTAGGACTCAATGTATAGCTTATTGGAAAGGCCTCTTCTCAATTTCTATATGATTTTACGCTGTAGTGACGACAATGGATATAATTTCCGAAAGCGGTTGTTAAGGATTAAAGTCATTATTGGTGAACTTGTGGTTGCAGCAAGAACGAGCACCAGCTATGGTGGCCTAATTGTTATGGCGTTGCGATTTAATTATAAAAAATCACTAGCCCCTCTCTTGTTGAGGAAACGGGTGTAATTAAGCGAATCTTGGTAGTGTGTTTCTTCGGTGTTCTTCGGAACGAATTGCACTGACGAGTACCACGTTGTGCTCGAACCACAACCGGTCACACGCACTGTAGCTGGCTGCGAAGTTCCGGTCGGAGAAACTCGCGTTGAAACCTGGCCGTCGCACCGGGGAAGTTGGCGCTAGTGTTGCCGAGGCGTGCACCACCGTTGTCGGGTTCCTGGAGGGCAAGACGACGCTGACATTTGATCTGAACATTGCGCTCCCGCAACTGGGTGTCGGCGGCTCTTCGCTGACATTTGGCCTCAACATTGCGCTTCCGCAACTCGGGTTCCGCGGCTCTTCGCTGACGTTTCGCCTGAGCTTCGGAAGCCCTCACGTTAAAATCGGCACGTCAACGACAAGCCCTTTCCCGAGCGCGTTCGCGGCACCGTTGCTCAAACGCAGCCTCCTCTTCGGCGGAACGCACCACGCGCTGCCTTTCCTTCCATTCGCCGAAAGAGATCAGAGGCGAGGGAAGCCCGGGGGGAGCGCGAGCCAACCCTATTTTCTTCGTTTTCCCTCTCCGCACCCCACCAAACGACCCTGATTGGTCGCGCGCGTCACGTGATCCGGCGCCGGCGCAGCTTTCCCCGCACATGCTCTTTCTTTTTGTCCCTGGCTCAGACCCTCATATGCAATACGGGTATGCGCCACACGTGAGTTTTTGTGTGATTGCGACGCCACCGAAACTTGCGAGCCAATACAAGCTTCGCTTGAAAAATCCCACAACACCTAAGCCATTCTTATGAGTTGTCAATGCGAAAGCACTAATGTCCAATTGAACGCCGCTGAGCGGGTCCTTCGAGTTAGGAACTCCTGGCGGGCGAGCGAGTGCGTTGAGACGCTTGGAGCGTTTTGATTTGGCCTTACCGAGGCACAGTTAGACGAGAGCTTGCGTGGACAAGGAACGCTCGGATAACACAGGCGTGTGAGAGCGAGGGTGATTTGGCACCGCGGTAATGTCCTTCCCCTCTCACGCAACACCTGGTGCGCTATGGCCTCTGCAGCAGGTGTTGCCTTTCGCCCGCTCTCATCCATCGAGATGCGCTCGTGCCGTGGCGTCGCAGCCAATGAGAACTCCGTCGAGGCGCGCTCGGGTCGGGGAGTCGCAGCCAATAAGAATTCAGGTCCTGCTACAGACGCGGGACGCCGGCTTTTTCCCTCGATGACCCATCTAACGCTTTCGCATCGAAAACAAAAACAAGAAGCACTCAAAGCCCAGCGATAGCGGTGACCGCAGTCGTCGGTCGTTGTAAACTGACATTCGTCTCGAGTGAGCCGGCTATTTACGCATGACTCACCGTACATCACAGCGTAATCACTGGCGCTCGCGTACGTTCGAAAAATTGTGCCACTATTCCCGTTGCGCGCGCAATGTGATTAGGTAAGTCTTTCGCTATCGAATTGGCAGACACCATTCGAGAAAGTTGGGATACA
Organism: Dermacentor silvarum; assembly: GCF_013339745.2. NCBI lineage: Eukaryota > Metazoa > Arthropoda > Arachnida > Ixodida > Ixodidae > Dermacentor > Dermacentor silvarum. The sequence continues at coordinate 85,751,197 of NC_051162.1, forward strand.
TGTAGGTGCGTCTTGCAGAAGCCGGTAATTTCGTAGTAGTAGTTAGGTTGTGAAAAATGGTCCCCGGAAAAAAAGATAAAACAGCGTATGTGTGTCGATATCTGTATGACTCTATACCGGATGTTTCAGCGAACACTTTTCAAAAATTTCAAAGGTTGCCTGTGGCAGATAGCAGAATTCTAGTTCATGAACTGTTCTACTCGAAGCGGCGGTCATTGTCGCACGAAAAATTGAAATTCATAATCGGCTAATGACACAATATTCACTAATTAAGTTTTTAACTAATTACCTTATGGCCCACATTGTAATTTACAAATTGTAGCCGTGCAGGTCGCAAGGCGGATTAACTGGAACTAATTCTCAGGATGACACCAGTTTCGACATATTAATCCCCGAACTTTGCGGAGAAATGAATTGGCGTTATAGTTACTTTTGTGCTTAAATGCATAAAACGACGTCTTGTTAAGAAAGTGTTGCCTTTACACGAATGGGGAGGAAGACGAAGTGCCTTTCAGGCAGAACGCCGAGTCTTCGAGCTCTACTTCTTTTGTGAATTTTCTTGGACTTTGCCGGTGAACTGCTGTTTCCTGCTTAGTTGCGGTGGAGATGGACTCTCACGCGCGTCCGCCGGACTCAGTAGTGCCCGCGGCGGCTGCCTCCAGGAAGCGCAACGGCACCGAGAGCGACACTGACAGCGACGACACCATGCAGTACTATGTCAGCAGTGAAGAATCTGGTGACGACACCTTCGAGCTGGTGCGGAGCCGTAAAGCAAAGAGAAGGTTGGTCAGCACATCATCGAATTCGAGTGCGTCCACCATGAGGTCATCACGGATTACCGAGGTACTCACCATCCTTTTCACGCCAGTTCTCGCCACGGATAACCTGAGATGCCTCAACCGGCAAGCCGTGTCTACACATCTAGAGGCACTGGTCCCGAATGAAATCAAGGACATCAGAGTAAATACCCGTAAGAACGTCGTAGCGATCGACGTAGAACATGCGGCTGCGTTAGATTCTTTGCGCAAGGTCACTGAACTTGACGGGATTAAAGTCCACCCTCATATTCCGCTGGGAAAGGAAAGCAGTACTGGCGTAATTTATGATGTCGACGAAACCATTGCCGACACCGATTTGTCGATCTTAATCAAGCCGGCTACAGAAAACACCGCCATCGCAAACGTTTTTCGTCTCGGCACTTCACGGTGTGTAAAGATCATATTTAAGGGCGAATCCCTACCAACACACGTAAAAGTGGGCCACTTCCGACACGCAGTTCGGCCTTTTGTACCAAAACCACTACAGTGCTGGAAGTGCATGAAGTTAGGCCATGTGAGTAGTGTGTGCAAAAACACTTCCGTGTGTTCTCGATGCACGGGGCCGCACACCACTGACACGTGCGAGGCCAGTGTGCTGAAGTGCACAAACTGCAGCGGCCCTCATGATGCATCCTCAAAGGAGTGCCCCTTCATTCGAAAGGAAATGGCAATTTTAAAGAAAATGGTTAGAGACCACTCGTCTCACCGAGAAGCGGCAGCATCTATTAAGCGACGAAGATCACGTCGCCGACGCCGCTCAAGAACCTCCAAAGCCTCTGTACCGCGCGAGCCACGTACATCACCACCCCCTCTCCCGCCCAGGCCAAACGCAGTCAGCTCTAAGGACAAAGGAGCTTCGAACAACACGTCAGCTGACGCTTGGCCTGAACTCCCGAGGCTACATGCACCTACGGAGCGGGAACACACATCTACAGCAAGGGACACCTCATCTGTTCCGGATAAATTGACAGACCAGGATCAACAAATTGTTGTTATGCTCAGCTCTCTGGTGAGTCCTCTACGTGTTCTTCTGGACAAGCTGCAGACACCAACAGCTAGGAGTGCATTGCAAGTGCTGGATGCCATCAATCCGGTTCTCGCAAGCCTTCAGAAGTCCAGTGCTTGAAAACTTATATAGCGGAACCATGGCTCGTCGACAACAGCAGCGATCGTTCCGGGATGATGTCAGAAGCGCCTCCATATTCCAGTGGAATGCGAGAGGCCTGAGGTCACGTATTTCGGATTTCCGGCAGTTCGTGTTTGAAAACCGCTTTCCTGTACTGGTCATCTGTGAACCGAATTTATCAACTACCTTGAGACTATCAGGATATGAACCTTTCGTTTCAACCACTTGTGCCCGAAGTAGTAAGGTTCTGCTTTACATTCGCAAGGACCTTACGTATTTCGCCCAGCCCGTACCTCCACACGACGATAACCAATATGTCTGTGTTACTGTGAAAAAGAAGAGGCTGTCTTTTACACTTATTGGCGTCTACCTTTCCCCAACAAGTCAATTCGATAGCAAAAGACTAAAAGATCTTATGGCTGCGACTCACGGTCCTTGGATAATAACAGGAGACTTCAACGCTCACCACCAGATATGGGGAAGCTCCAGGATAAATTCAAGAGGCAGGTCACTCATATCCTTTGCATCAGGCCACAACCTGCGTCTTCTAAATGACGGAAGCCCGACATATCTGCGAGGAACAACGTACATCAGCTGCCTAGATTTAACACTGGTATCACGTTGCCTAACTTCGAGAGTGCAGTGGTTCACTGATATAGAAACCCATGGAAGTGATCATATTCCGACCTATGTGAGAATCGATGGACTAGAAGCTACATTACCCAATATATCTCGCCAAATTGACTGGTCAGTCTTTGAAGATCTTGTGGAAGACGCATGCAAGAAACCAACCGCACGCAGGCTAGAAGATATCATTGCAGACGCAATGCACGATTGTACGCGTAGCTTCACACATTCATCAAAGCGTACAGAGTATGACATTGAATTGGAAAGACTTCGTGCACTACGTCGTCGAGCTGAAAGGAGGTACAGGCGCTCGAAGTCAATTTTTGACCTTAGAGTAGCTCGGCGAATGCAAAAGAAGATACAGCGCCGGATGGATAAGCTAGAAGATCAAAGATGGAAATGCTTTTGTGAGTCACTGGACCCCCGAAAGCCACTGTCCCGTGTGTGGCGTACCCTAAGGGGTCTTCGCTCATGTCCCCAGCAACGACACCCATTTAACGCCCTTGCTCTCCATCAAAACCGCCGTGAGACAGACGTCGCAGAAGAGTTTTGTGCGAAAGTCGCCGGTGGAACAGTTCTACTCCCTGACATGGTTTTAGGCGACATTCCTGGTCCACGAGACACAAGTATGGACGCTCCTTTTTCTATGGAAGAGTTAGAGGCTGCTATGGCGCTATGTAGGTGTTCGTCTTCGCCAGGGCCCGACGGAATCACATATAATGCTATGCGCCACCTACGTCGAGAAGCGCGACGAGAACTGCTCAACCTTTTTAATAGGTCATGGCATGATGGCGTCGTTCCACAGGAATGGAAACGCAGCCGCTTGGTACCGATGCTAAAAGCAGGAAAGCCACCGCTAGAACTGTCATCATATCGGCCTATAGCACTCGCCAGCTGCATCGGAAAACTCATGGAGCGCATGATCCTCATGCGTCTCGAATGGTATCTGGAACACCACAACATTTACCCTGACTCTATGGCGGGATTTCGACGAGGCCGTTCATCGATTGACAATGTCATCGATCTAGTGTCATCTGTTGAGCAGCAAAAGTCTTGGAAACGATTATCAGTAGCACTCTTTCTTGACGTGAAAGGCGCCTACGACAACGTTTCCCATCAAGCCATCCTAGACGCACTTTTGACATTGGAAATAGGAGGGCGAGTATTTCGATGGATCCAAAGCTACTTGACACAAAGGTCCTTGTTTGTACGCACAGAAGATGGTCCGACTACTGACCACTACACATGCCGTGGCGTTCCTCAAGGCGGTGTTCTAAGCCCTATTCTCTTTAACCTCACACTTCTTGGGCTGGCCGATTCCCTACCGGAAACAGTGAGTGTCTCCATCTACGCCGACGACATCTGCATCTGGGCATCAGCGGTGACTCGCCCGCAGGTTCGTGCAAGGTTGCAGAAGGCAGCAACACAGGCAACTGACTATCTTTGCACACAAGGCCTAACCATCTCGACAGAAAAATGTGCGTTAGTCGCTTTTACGCGAAAAGCGATGTCTGGTTATCCAGTGTGCATCAATGGCCAGCGTATCTCCTACAAGAGAAATCATCGGTTTTTGGGTGTCTTTGTTGACCGAGACCTCTCCTGGAGCCCTCAGGTTGCCCACTTGAAGAAGAAGCTCACATCTATGGTTCACGTTTTCATATTCATCGCCGGTAAAGCGTGGGGATCATCAGTGAGCTCTATGCTACAGTTGTACCGAGCACTTTTTATCGGCTTCCTACGCTATAGCTCTCCCGTGCTTGCTAAAACATGCAAATCAAATCTTCGAGCCCTTCAGAGCGTGCAAGCACAGGCATTACGTGTTTGCCTCGGCCTTCCGCGGAGCGCCTCAACAGCAGGAACAGTTATCACGGCTCAAGACCATCCGATCACAACTTACATGACCATCGACACGCTTAGGGCCCATATTCGCCACGTTTCACGGATGCAATCAAGCTCTCTTGCCTCCCTGCCAGAACGACGACCACGGGCGTCATTCTCCAACGTGGTCAGCATTCATAGTGCCTCCCTACCATCGGGGTTCACACCCTCGACACGTTCACCGTCAGCGTTGTGGTGTTTAAAACAACCTGAAGTGCGCCTTTACGTTCCAGGAATAAGAAAGAAGACGGACCTGCCCACTTTGGCCTTGAAGCAAGCAGCTCTCGATTGCTTGCACTCTTTCTACTCTGACCGAATCCACATATATACGGATGGCTCTTCCACTCAGACCAGCTCCACCGGCGCAGTGGTTATACCATCACGATCAATGAGCATCACATACAAGACTTCTCACGTGACATCATCGACCGCTTCGGAGCTTGTTGCCCTCCGAGGTGCCATTGATTATATTAACAACCAACCGGCTAATCGGTGGGTAATATTATGTGATTCAAAGGCGGCCCTACAATGTCTTTTGTCAGCTCTCCTTCGCGGGTCCTGCGAACAACTCGTCTCGGAGATACGAGAAATGCACCACCATACGATCGCAAAAGGACACGACGTCGTGTTTCAGTGGCTGCCGAGTCATTGCGGTATCACCGGCAACGACATCGCCGACGAAGCTGCTAGGAAAGCACACGAAGGAGCAAATATTGTTTCTGTACCTTTATCGAGGACTGACGCAGCCCAACACCTAAGCAAGCTGGCGCAAACTATGACATTGGAGAAGTGGCATACAACGGAATTCGCCCAACATTGGTTGCATTCTCTCGACCCATCTATGCAGCTGCGGCTGTTGCCTGGACTTCCTCGAAATGAGGAAACAATGCTGTGCCGCTTACGCTTGGGTGTTGCATTCACCAATGCTTACACGTGTTTGATTGTAATGGCTGATAGCGCCGAGTGTAATGCCTGCGGTGTCGATGAGACTATAGAACACCTACTATGCTACTGTCCATCTCTTCAAAACGAAAGACATGACCTCTGCAACGTTCTCAATAGGCTAGATAGAAGACCGTTCACTTTGAGCAAGATCTTGGGACCATGGCCTCGAATATCACAGCTGCAAAAGGCCACAAAAGCGCTGCTGCGATTTTAAAAACTACAGGACTGAGTGACCGTCTATGACCCGGACTGATTGATAATCAGTGATAGAACAGAGATCTGTTGCTATGTCGGCGATATCAACAGTGGACTTTCTATTCTTCTCTTAATCTCTCTCTCCCCTTTTTCCTTCCCCCAGTGTAGGGTAGCCAACCGGGCTCAGTCCTGGTTAACCTCCCTGCCTTTCATTAAATCATTTTCTCTCTCTCTTTACACGACAATATTTACTTTGCATCTAGCGCATGGACTCGCCAAAATGCGATATGCGAAATGCGCCTGAGACAGTGAAGCACATTACTTGTAGTCCTCAATATGGCTATGAAAGGCATTAGCTGGACCTCTTCATCAGCGCTAATTATCGACAGTGCATTGAGTGAGAAAGTGTTACTGGGCCCTTGGGAGGACACCAGATTAACGAAGCGAGCCAACAAGTTTCACAAAACGCTGGCAGCAAGCGCAGCCGCCGCAGCGAGCGAAGAGGTTCGTGCGGTCTATTGCTTCAACGGAAACTGAGCGGTGAATGCACAGCGCATGCAAAGGTCAGAGCCGTGTGGAGATAGCGTTCAAGATACGGGCACAGTACAAGCGCAGTTGTTGGCAGAGTAGAAGCTGCCCCCCTCCCTCCCGTGCTGCCTTTCCGCTTTCCTCCTTTCGTGTGCGAGACTGAGTCTCCAGTTACCCTTGCACCCGGTTGCAAGATACGCATTTGGTGCCGCAGCACAGCGTCACCCCCCCCCCCTCGCTCCCTCCCATACCCCCACGGCCTTTCGCGCCACGGAAGTCGCGTTTGCTCTCCGCCGTGAGTTCGCTCTCCGTGATAGAGCGCGTCCCACGCGCACTTTCACTCGCACATACGGCGTGCGGCGAAGACTATCGCCCTTGGACTTTATACGGAACCTCACGGCGACGGCGACGCCGATGGCAGAAATCCGCTTGAAGTGTCCATGTAATTGCTATCGAAATAAAACAATAAAATTACGTAATTGGAAAAGAAAAAATCGCGACTGACGAGGGAATAGCAAGGTGACAGCGCGCAATGACCACCAATTCTCCCCAGCCTCATTCAGTGTCGCCTAACCAAACGCGTGCCATCATATACATCAAGGGCACAGAAAGGTACAAAACGGGCTAACTTCAGCTTGGGCACACAACAAACACACAAAATAACACACAAATGTTTCGTCAAGTTGTGCCAGCCACTTGACTAGCACACACTTGAGAGCTTGCATTTTCAGCTCACTCCAATCAACCAATCAATGCGCTCATTTGCGTGTTTTTTAGAAAATAAGCTAAGGTTGGCAAAAATTAATCGATGATTACGATACTTCCTAATGCGAAATTTAAGCGAAGCTCTATGCGTGTTTTCATTTCGCGATATATTGGCTGGCGTAGACAATCTGCCTCCTGCGGCACATTGCAAACGGACCGAAGTGTGTCGCGACTGCCTCGCTAATCTGGAGATCGCGAGAGACAGCGCGTGGGTGAAGCGCGGGCGCGAATCACAGCAGCCGCCACCGACAGACCGACCAGAGGACGCGTGCTACTCTGGCGCCATCTCGTAGCCATCGTCGCCGAACTACGCTTTCCTTCTCACACTTTCGCCATACCTTCCTCCGCTTTCCACCTCATGGTTACGCTGCACCATCCTCCCCGCCTTCCTCTTCGGGTATTTCTTCCCCCGTTGCGCTCCGCATTCGCTTTCATCTTTCGCTGTGCTTGTTCGCTCGGTTACGCCGCCGCCGCCGATGCTCGCCGTAGGAACGGGCGCCTAAGAGCTGCGCTCTAAAAAGCAGTCACCACGACTGCTTGACAAGCCTGAGCAATCCAAGAAGCAACAATTTCGGCAGTACCTAAACGACATGAAACTGTCTGTTCAGAACTACATATTGTGATGTACAGGGTCGTCCACTCTTAGTACGAACACGGCGCCGCGTGGCCGGGCTCCGCGGAGCGCCAGCACACATGGCGTGGCCGCGCATCGAAGCTAAGCGGCGCAGGCGCACAGGCGCATGGAGGCGGTGCTTCGTGTCGTCTGCTAAAGTGCGCGAGCGCGCTTTGCTTTAGCAGACAACAGGCGGCACAAACACGGCTCGCTCGCGCGCTTTAGCAGACGACACGAAGCCCCGCCTCCAAGCCCCTGTGCGCTTGCGCCGCTTAGCTTCGATGCGCGACCGCGCCATGTGCGCTGGCGCTCCGCGGAGCGCGGCCACGCGGCGCCGTGTTCGTACTAAGAGTGGATGACCCTGTACATTGCGGAATAGTAAAGGTGACGTGAAGTATCTTGCATACCACAGGTATGATAAACACAATCAACAAGAGGAGAAAAGGCGTAGTAAACATCACATTGCACAGCGCAGTCATTGTGACACAGTAATCATTTGCATGCCGCAGCAGCTCGTGTGCACATCAATAACACAATGGAATGAAATACCAAGTTACAAATGTGGTACACCGAAAGAAAAGTGTGCCATGAGGAATTGTAATACAACATACTACGACAAATGTATTGTTAACATGTGCAAAAAAGAAGACCCACTGGCACTAGGAATTCAGCACAACCTTTTTCTTGTCTAAATATGTGTTGCGTTGGGTAGAAGAAGGCATCGAGTTTAATTTTTCATGTAGTACAGTATCAAGAGATTTAGGCAGGATAACCATAATTTGTTCAGCACGTACTTCTATCCGAAGTGCCAGCCCATCGAACGTTATAATCATGTTCACGTTTATTGTAGTTTGCGCTATAGAGCACTGCACGGGCCGATTTTTTCAGCCCGGCCCGGGTTCGTTTTAACGTTAGGCTGCCCGCCCGAGCCTGACCAAATGTTTTAGGGCGAAACCCGAGCCCGGCCCGGGCCCGGAAATAATCTACGTTACCCGCCCGGCCCGGCCCGCCACCCTTTTACTTTAGGCCTGAGCCCGGCCCGGCTCGAAACCGGCCTGAACCCGGCCCGAGACCGAAAAAGATCACCGAGCGGCATTAAAAATAAATAAAATACCGAAGAGAATGAAATAATTTATTATTAAGGCATAAATACATGTCATATGAAATTATGATCACCATTTGAGCGGTCTGAACGCAAATACCAGCGCGCAAAGCAGTACGAATGACCCTGCCGAACATTATCGCCAACAGTTTCCGACGCGCGAACTTGATGCGGCCCAATCCACTTTTATCGCAGCGCCGCCACAGTATTTTTCCACGTCGGGCGCCTCACTGCAAAGCATGCGCAGCCCCAGCCACTCGTCCCACTCAACCGTATTCTAGTACACTATAGCCGAAGTGCAGCCACGACCAGTCGTGAGCCATTGGAGGAATGGAGGAACGAAAAGTTTTCCATCTCCATTTACTCCATCCCCATAGATGGAGTAAATGGAGAAAGAAAGCTTCTCGTTCCTCCATGGTGCAGCGTAATGCGCTGCTGCTAGGGGGCTGGTTGAGAACATGCGAGCTATCATGGATGGACGCAGTGCCATATTTCAACCGTGTGACGAATTATCTTACCAGTCATCGTTTTCCCAATTCGCCTATGAAGAATCAGCAAGTCGCGAACGCGCTTGCACCGCGCCGAAAGCATTACATTGATTTAGATAAGGAATAAATTGGCATCATTTGGTTTGAGGCGACTTCTTCTGGACTTTTGAATTCTGTTCAAACAGCGTAAAATAAGACGGAAGAAGAAAAGGGAAGTACACAGGAGTAACACTGCTAGCTTCCATATATAGAAACATACATACAAATTAATTTATCGACACAACTCAATGAATAAGTTACTTTATTAAAGTTGCTCCTCTGAACATATTTTGGCATTTTACTTGTACGGCACTCAACATCCCGCGGGATCTGACTCTTTGAGGCTTCTATTCGCAAAAGCAGAGTTAGTTAGTCAATCTTACGTCGTCCGTGTGTAAAACACCTGGTCCTGAAATGTGCGGAAAGTTTGCGAATTGTTGTATATCTCGGTCCAATTGTGTTCTCCGCAAACACCTTGCCAGCACGTCTGTAAAAGAGAGTAAAGAAAGGCGATGCGCACAATGACTAAGGCAATATGGACACCCTTTCCGATACGGCGCTGCGGCGATACTACCCAGTTCCTTTTTTATGCTTTTCTTCGGTACCTTAACCTTTGCATTCATGTGCACGTAACTAAATATCCTACGCACATCGTATGGCCTGGTGCTTCTCGGTCGCCTGCGAAGGAACTACCGAGCTTGACTGATTGGCCATAGCAATACTATATAGTCTCTCCGCAAGAGTTAGTAAATTTACTAAGTCCCAGGCTTGCGCGGTACACGTAGCACAGGCACAGCGTAAGCTGAACGAGCGGCTCCACAGGACGCCGTCCGTTTGCGTTGTTTTCACAAGAAAGAACGGAACTGTCCGCCAGGCGTCGACGGCGAACTGCGGCTTGTGCTGCTCTCCGCACAGCGGTCTGTTGAGCCCGACGTTGCGTTGCTGCAGCCGCGCACGTAGCTCTACCATTCGCTTCTTCAGCAACGGTTTGTACCATGCGAGGAGGCGCCGTGACGTGTGTCCAAAAGTAAACACAGGTACAGAGGTTACGCGGCGCATATGTCACATCCATTGACACCTGGCACGATACCATGCAACTGCTGCATGTCGTGACACCTAGTGCAATAACATGACACTGCAATGCAAAGTGTGCACATATCGACACTACTCGGCACGCATCTCACATCGCGTGACTCCTCCTGCGCTAGGATGTCTGCATGGGGCATGTATCAGCAGCAGCTAGCAAACGTTGGCGTGGCGCGGTGGCAGAGTAGCTGACTGCAGCGCAGAGGTCCCGGGTTCGATCCCGGCTGGCACTGTGTATTTTAGTGCAAAGGACTTTAGGGGCCCGGGCTGTAGGCGTCGGCGTCTGTCGCGTGATCACGCTCAAAAGCAAGTGCTCAAAACGGGATCAAAACGAGTGCAGAATTTATCACAACCATTTGAAAATAAACTAACATGATTCAGAATAATTTAAAAACAGAAATAATTAAGCATTAAGCGCATTAATTAACAGAAATTCGTTAAAATAGCTTCCAACTATCATCAGCAAATGCTTCGGCTTCATGTACGTGGTGGTTTGGCTCCATGTGCGAGGTGGTTTCCCACCAGTTGTGCCTTAGCACAGGTGTCAGAACGGATGATGGATTCACAAACACAAAGTAAACACAAGGGAAACACCAGCGAATCACTGCTCCGCGCACTGCCCCAGTATTCACGTTGAGTGGAACTGCATTTTGTTTTCATTCCTGGAGATAACTGCGATGGATCCACACCGGTGGCGGAAAACATCGCCAACAGAAATGGCTATTGGATTGAGCCCAAAACAGCGTGCGCTGTAAAACTAGGCTGCGCAGCGTGGGTTTGTTGTTTTCAGGGAAACGGCTTATTTTATTGCGATAGCAATTATATGGACACTCAAAAGCAGATTTCTGCCGTCGGCGTCGCCGTCGCCGTCGCCGTCGCCGTGAGGTTCCGTATGACGTCAATGGAGATGAAATCGTGGCCGCGCGCCGCCGAACGCTGTATGTGCGAGTGAAAGGGCGCGAGGGACGCGCTCTTTCACGGGGAGTGAACGCACGGCGGAGAACAAACGCGCGTTCTGCGCCGTGCTTCCTTAAGGGCTGCAGAAGTAGGCGTCTCTTTCCTCCTTTACAATCACCATATATGTAGAGCAAACGCGCCTTCTTCCGATGCGCGAGAGGCCGTGGGGGAGGGGGGGAAGGGGGAGGGAAGGGAGGCGACGTTTAGCTGCGGCACCAAGTGCCTATTTATATCAAAGGCTCCGGCAACAGTCACCAACGCCGCACGCATTTTGAGCGAACGCGGGCAAAATGCCGACGGCGTCGACAACAGTTCGGCGCGTTGCCGGTGCTGCTGCATGTCCAAGTTTATACAGCTGATAAAGCTAATATCATTACTCCGTATATCTCTCTACAAATTTGCTATCGCAATTGATGCTTCACCTTTCAGGTGAAACTGCGACAACTTTTTTTTACTCCTGGAATGTGCTTGTTCTGATTAAAATATATGTATTTGATGAACGGAGTAGGGGATGACTCATAGTTGCTGTTTCGAGTAATTATATGGCAACGAAAAAGAAATTGCTTGTGTCTGCGGGTGCTTTTTTTTTTTATTCGCGGCACTCGTTTGTACTAGAAATATGACGTCTCAGAAATAGATAGAGAGGAAGAGATATATTGTAAACGTACTGAAAGTTGGGCGAGTTAATTAGCTATTCATCATGAAACTGCAGGGCGCACACATTAGAAACGAGGACACAAGGCAAAGATAACTGCGTGCCTCTGTATTACCAGTGCCTGTGTGTTACCTTTGCCTTGTGTCCTCGTTTCTAATGTGTGTGCTGCAGTTTAATGATTAAGAGAGATGTAATTTCGCCAAGCGGATCAAAGTATGGGAAAAAAGAAAACGAGCCACCCAACATCGCGAGAGGCTAGGCGCTCGACGTTTCCGCGTATTTCAGATAACGTAGCAATCCAGGTACATTCTTGAATTGGGCTCTTGAATATCAGCTTTTCCCTTAAGATAGACTGCTTCGAGAAACTCCCGCATTTGCTTCATGAAAATACTTCCGCAGTTTCGCGAGCTGCATGGGCGACTCGTTTAATGCCCCAGGCAGTAGCGTCGACGAAAGTGGGAGGTCGCACAGTCTATAGCGGTGCAAAATGCATAGACATGGCTTGGAATAGACATGAAATGGTGCGCTGTGTTCCTTGAGAAATTCTGGAAGCTACATTTTTATGCTGACTTCAAACAACTAAACACCAAATAAAGAAATGGATGATATTGTCTCTTAGTAAACACATGCGGTGAAATTTAAATGACGAGTACCTTGCCCTCTCCACACGGCATTGCTTCCAGCATGCTGTGCTCCTGGCACTCCTGGAGATCTCCGTAATCGTAATTGTCGTAGGCGCTGAAATCAATATCAATGCCATTTCGTTCTTCGACACTTCCGAGGTTTAGCTTCCAGCAACATTTTATTTTACACTTTTGATAGCTATGGCCGTGGGGCTATTTCAATAGAAAAAGAAATACAGAAAGAATCAAGCACCGCGCAAGTCATAGTGAATACTGCTCAAGCCAACCTTACATCGGCAGGAAGCGAAAGGGCGTTGTAGGAAAAGGAAGCATGGTGGGCAATACAGTTAGCAAACGAGCACGACATCACACAGACATTGCAGCCATATAGCAAACGAGCACGATATCACACAGACATCGCAGCCAATGGATGGCGTCGTTAAGCAACTCCAACCCAACACCACGCGCTCTTTAGCGAGCCCTACCAATTCTAGTCGGACGACGGACTATGATGTTTGCAGAAGCATTGGTCAGCGTAGGTCATCGTTTGAACGCCACTCAGCACTGCTCCGTAAATATCAATTGGCGCCTTGACAAGCTGATAAATTCCTCTACCCAGTGGCAGTTCTGGCTGTCTGTGACATGGGGAATTTCAATGTTCTCCGGCACGTCAGGAAAATGAGTCATGAGCATCACCTCTAACGACGTACAGATCGATGAAGCCATGTTTAGCCCTTCGCTCGATATTTCATAAAGCTATACTTTGCTCATGATAGTCCTATCTAGCTAAATATCTGCGTAGGTGTTGCTCTTGTTATTTGGCTGTTTTATTTATTCATTCAGTTTCGTATCGTTGGACTTGATATTTGATTAGGCACCGGCTCTGCGATGTCTCGAAATAAAGACGGCACTATGTATATACGAAATAAACAAACATACATCACTTCTTCCGGGAACTTCGGTTTGAACGTATGAGCACTGTGGGTTGATCAGTTGAACGGTTAAGGTGTTCGCTACAGGCAGGGACTAGCCTGGCAGTCCTGGCCGGCAGGTGCATCCCTATCTCCGATGGAGCGAGCACAATGCGTAAACAAGTGTCTCGTCCTCCACTGGTATTTACTTGCGACACTGATGTTATGGACATCTGGTAAAACGTTTCGGAACGTCACCATACTGCAAGTGCCGCTTCAGATACACAGGAGGGCGGAGTCACGAGAATTGAGCTGTCCGCAAACATTCGAGGCCATAGAAATCGCTAACATTGTTCGGCACTCGGTGCTCCTTGATGGCATGGATAAACTCGGGTGGCAATTCGCGCAGCTCATGGAACTGGCTAGTTCCCTTAGGCACACTGCACTTTAGGGCTGTCGTAAATCGAAACCATAGCACATTAGGTTAATTTAGCAGTACTTCCTAGGTTCAATTATAATTGCGAAAGAGTGAATTTCTGATCTTTTGATGCGAACCTTCAATGTGACTTCATAAAGCCATTTTATGGACCTGGGGTGTTAAGTTATAACACCCCCCTCTTTTTATTTTGTTTGCAGCAATTGCAGTACGGTTGCGGAGAAGTTATGGAGTAATGTATCAGAACCTTGGAGGGTTTCTCCCACTGTTTCAAAGCGAAGCAGGTCGATATGTATACTAACTTTACCGCAATGCATGTTGCGCGCATATTGGGTACCCACGCAAGACACATGGTTGTACTACATGATGATGATGGTTAGAGTTTATTGGCGCAAGGGCCAGATGTGGCCAAAGAGCGCCAAGGCGATGATAATGGCTTGTCAGTGGTATGAATAATGAATCATAAGGTGTGAATAAAACAGATGCGGCATGGCTGTAAAGGGGCCTAAAATAGTCACTGTAAAATCTATAGGTAATAAGAATATGGCAATAAGTAATGAAGTGTGCTATCGACACGAGAGATGCATTGTGAAAGAATGATGGGATACTAAAATATGTCAGAGGCGAAAGTTCTCAACAAGCACTTCTGCCTTAACAGAGCCCTTGAAGTGCAAGGGCCTGGAGGCATGTGCTATATATGCTGAACTACTATCACAGCAGCATCCTCTAGAGAGAGGATGCGCTACGAAATGAATGGACTATTAACATGCAGGACCACATCGTTCAGGAAGCCCAGTACAGCTTTAGTGATAAAAAGCGGCTCTTCACCAAGAAACATTGCAGGATTGAGAGGAACACAATGGCGGTATGCTAGAGGAAAATGTTTCTTTCTCTCTTATTCGGCTTCCCGACACTCTAGCAGGACGTGGAGGACGGTCAGCCTCTCTCCAAATCTACCACAGGTTGGTGGTTCATCACCAGTCAGCAAAAAACTGTGGGTGCCGTACGTGTGTCCTATTCTGAGACGACAGAATAGGACGTCAGTTCGTCGTGTTTTCATTACAAGGGGCCAAAAACCTAACTGTGGTTTAATCAGGTGAAGCTTATTATCTGTTTCAGCGTCCCACAAGCGTTGCCAGTGGCTTCGCAGTTTCTTTCGCAAGAAGGGTTTCAAATCTGTTACAGTGACAGCAGCTGTAGGGTTAAAAGTGTGCGGTGTTATTGACGTGGCCATTTGGTCGGCAAGAACATTGCCCTCGATGCCTCTATGGCCCGGCACCCAGCATATAATGGCATGCTGGTTTGACATATACGCTCTGCATAGAGTGGAATAGAGCTCAATGAGTACAGGATTTTTGTGTTTGCAGAGTGACATCAGGGCTTTCACTACGCTTAGAGAGTCTGTAAATATAACTGCTTTTTGAATTTTTCTTTTCGTTATACGATTCACAGCCGACAATATTGCATAGGCCTCAGCCGTAAAGATGCTTGTTTCCAGGTGGAGTACACAGGATTCCGAGAAAGATGGGCCGACGGCTGCATAAGAAACACCGGCATGTGACCTAGAAGCGTCTGTGTAAAACTCTGTACACGAGTACTTGGATTGAAGCTCTAGGAAATGCATTTTAATGTGTGCCTCTGGAGCGTCTTTCGTGACCGCTACAAACGATGTGTCACATTCTATGATCTGCCACTGCCACGGCGATAACAGTTTCGCAGGAGCCATAGGACGATGATCAAGCACTGGAACACCCATTTGCTCACCAAGATTCCTTACACGTAAAGAGAACGGTTTCCTCGCTTCGTGGCGGTTATAGAAGAGTGCCGCAGCGGTAATATCGTTTATGGTGGGATAAGAAGGATGTTCATTGTTTGCTTGTACTGTCAGAAAACATGTGAGACTGCTATATGAACGCTGCAGATGGAGTGACCACTCGTTCGACTCTACATAGAGGCTCTGGATCGGACTTGTTCGGAAAGCACCGGTCGCGAGGCGGATGCCCAGATGGTGAACGGGGTGTAGTATTTTTAATGCACTTGGTGTTGCAGAATTGTAAATGATAGCTCCGTAATCAAGGCGCGAGCGGACGAGACTTGTACAAGTTTAGGAGGCATTTTCGATCACTACCCCATGTTGTGTGCGAGAGAATTTTTAAAAGGTTCATAGTCTTCAGACATTTCGCCTTCAGATATTTAAGATGGGGGATGAAAGTAAGCTTAGAGTCCAGAATTATGCCCAGGAATTTGTGCTCACTGCTCATGGAGAGTGCCTCTCGATTGATCGTGAGATTTGGCACCGGTGTCACGCCTCTTTTGTTTGAGAATAGTATGCATGTACTTTTCTGTGTGTTTATCTTAAACCCATTTACATCCGCCCATTTAGACAATTTGTTTAATCCAAGCTGCACCTGTCGTTCACAAATATCGATGTTACATGATTTGTAACCTATCTGTACATCATCTACATACACAGAATAAAACATGCTGCGTGGAATGACTGTATACAGGTAGTTCATTTTGACAATAAAGAGTGTGCAACTAAGCACACCCCCTTGCGGCACGCCAGCCTCCTGGGTGAATGTTCTAGATAAAACATTGCCTACTCTTACACGAAACGTGCGGTGAGACAGGTAGCTTTCGACTGTGTTTAACATATTTCCGCGGACCCCCATCGCAGAAAGATCTCGCAGAATCCCGAAGCGCCATGTCGTGTCGTACGCTTTCTTTAAATCTAGAAATACAGAAAGAAAAACTGTTTATGAATAAATGCATCTCGGATGTTTGCCTCGATGCGAACAAGGTGGTCTATTGTCGACATACCTTCTCGGAAGCCGCACTGGAAGGGGTCTAGTATTTTGTTATTTTTTAGGAAACAGATTAAGCGCCAGTTTACGATTTTTTCATACAGCTTGCACAGGCAGCTCGTTAGAGCTATTGGCCAGTAGCTGCTGGCTAAGGACGGGTCTTTGCCTTGTTTAAGAATCGCGAAGACTATGGCTTCTTTCCTTGAGGACGGGATACACCCAGCCGCCCACATGGCATGAAAAAGAGACAAGAGTGTTTTCAGTGTTTCAGGGTGTAGGTATCTAACCATTTCATACATAATACGATCGCCACCTGGCGCCGACTTGTTGCAACATGTGAGAGACGCTTTAAGTTCGGCTAAGCTAAATGGTCGATTGTAAGCCTCACTTGGAGAACATTTGCGGTTAAGGGGCTGCCGCTCTTCGCATTCTTTGAACTTCAGGAAAGTTTCTGTATAGTGCGATTCACTTGATACATATTCAAAGTGTTCACCTAAACAATCCGCCTGGTCTTCCAGGCTATCACCTTGGCTACTTACTAAGGGTAGGGGATGTGACTCCCGGCCTATTAGTTTATTTACGCTATTCCAGACCTTGGTCTCGTCCGTATAAGAATTAATACTGAAAATGTACCTTTCCCATCTCTCTCTCTCTTTGCACGTCGACGCGTTCTTCTGCCCTGCGACTTTGCTTGTTTAAAATTTATCAGGTTTTTAGCTGTTCTTTGTTTTGCTTTTTACGTGCTTTTTGGCATTCCTTGTTCCACCAAGGCAGGCGACGCTCATGAGCCAGTCCATTAGATTGTTGTATGCACCTTTCAGCAGCGTCAATGATAAAACCTGTTATATACACCACAGGCATCGTCTATGTTAAAAGAGGCAATGTTATCCCGGCTTGAATATGTTATTTCTTGGAAAAGTTCCCAGTTAGCCGAGTCAACCTTCCATCGGGGAATGTGTGGTGAGCATACATCTTGTTTTGTTAAGCTTAACATGATTGGGAAGTGGTCGCTCCCAAAAGGGTTTTTGATAACGGACCACTCCAGGTACGGGATTAGCGTACACGACACGATACTTAAATCTATGGAGGAGTATGTATTATGCGCCACGCTGTAGTACGTTGCCTCTTTCTAATTTTGTATACATGCTCGTGAGGAAAACAGAAAGTTTTCAATCAGGCGACCTCTCGCACCGCAACGAGAGTCTCCCCACAATGTGTTATGTGCATTTAAATCTCCGGCAACTATGTATGGAGCAGGAAGTTCATCTATGTAATCTTGAAATTACGCTTTATGAAGTGAATAGCTGGGAGGGATGTATATTGAACTAATAGTGATTAGCTTGTCAAACAAACCCCTCGGACAGCAACTGCCTCTAGGGGCGTACGAAGTTTTAATTCCCGGCAGGCAACACGTCTGTCTACTATGATAGCCACACCACCGGATGACACAACAGTGTCATCGCGGTCTTTGCGAAAAATAGCACATTGTCTGAGAAAATTTGTTTGTGTACATTTCAGGTGCGTTTCTTGAACACACAGCACCTTAGGGTTAAACCTGTGTAGAATGTCTTTAACGTCATCGAGGTTGTGAAGGAGTCCTCTGACGTTCCACTGTATTATTTGTGTATTCATCGTGGGAATGTTTTTTGTGCTGTGTGTTTAAGAGAGAGCAGTTACTTCACAGAGCCCTTGTCGGGCCCTGTGATGAGGGCTTTTTCTTGTTTGGAGCGATCGCGAGATTCACGGCGCTCCTTAGGCGCTGATGGCGCCGTCTGGCTGGTTGTTGTGTCCATGGCCTCTTGCGAGGCGCTGGGCACGCGCTCTTGCTAGCGGTTTGTTTTACGTGTGGGCCTCGTCTCGATGGACGAGATCCCTGAGGCCACCAGCCCGGAGGTCGATGGCCCCTTGTTCTGAGGTGGCGGAGCAGCGCTAGCTGCAGCCGCCGAGGGGGCGGATGGCGTCGCTGGCAGCTCACCGCGTGTGAGCCGGACAGCCGCCGGAAACCGGTGTGTCGCTGCCCCCTGACGCGCCACGTCGGCAAAGGTGTTCTTGGGCAGGTATGATACCCGCCTACTCCTTGAATGATATGTTTGTTCTCCTTTACTTTTATTGATACTATTTCTTTTTCTCTTTTCCAGGTGGGGCACGACCGCGAGTATGCGGCGTGCTCCCCATCACAGTTCACACAGTGGAGAGAGTTTTCACATGATTCAGAGAGATGTTCGTTCGCACTGCATTTTGCACAAGTCTGACGGCCTCGGCAATTCTGCGAACTGTGGCCAAATCTTTGGCATTTGAAGCAACGGAGAGGGTTGGGGATGTACGGCCTTACTCGAATTTTAATGTAACCTGCCTCGATGGTTTTTGGCAGCACACTGGAACCGAATGTGAGTATTAGGTGCTTAGTGTCAATTTCTTTACCATCACGCCTCATTCTGATTCGTTTTACGTTGATCACATTTTGTTCTTTCCATTCTTCCAGAAGTTCAGTCTCGGTCAACTCCATGAGATCATCATCGGAAATACACCGCGGATGGTGTTCATGGTGTGGTGTGGGGTCACTGAAACTGGTATGTCCCCGAGAGACACTAGATTACAAAGTTTTTCATATTGCTTTTTGTCATGTAGTTACAAGAGAAGGTCGCCACTCGCAAGTCTGGTTGCCTTATAGCCTCGGTCAAATGTCTGAGTTAGACTTTTGGAAACTGAGGAAGGGCGAGATAATTCTCGTTGTCTTTCCTGGTTTCTCACAGTGTATTACTTGATAGCGAGGGAAATTCTCAGGGTTGCGACCAAAAAATTTAAATATTTCTTCGGTGCGCCCTCGTTTCTGAGGCCGATCAGAGAGCTTAGGAAAGGAGCTATCCATGGAAAATTTACAGTTTTCGGTAGTAACGCCAGCCGCCCACCGTGGAGCCCAACAAGGGGACGCCACAGGTCTTATAAAAACAAGTCCTGCGGACGCCAGCTGTACGTCACCACTATAACCGAATATGAAATAACCTAGGTCGGCTACTCACACAGGGTTAACCCTCGCTGCCAAGAAGGTGGGAAGTAATATAGAAGAGAGTAGACGACAGGAAAGATGAAAAGGCGAGAGAGAAAGACGAAGATTGGAGAGAGAGACAGGAAAAGGCAACTACCGATTTCCCCCGGGTGGGTCAGTCCGGGGGTGCCGTCTACGTGAAGCCGAGGCCAAAGGTGTGTGTTGCCTCCGCCGAGGGGCCGTAAAGGTCCAAACACCCGGCATTGGCTCAACCCCCAGGATCCCCTTTTTCCCGGACACGGCTAAGCCGCGCACGGTTAGACGCGGGAGGTTCCAAACCTCGTGTGCTAGGGTACGTGGTGGCGCAACTCACCAAACGACTGCTGACGCAGACGCCCCTGCGGGAGTTGTACTAGAAAAACAACATGTAATGAAATATTAGCCTGAAGGTGGAAGTGTGCCAACATGTTGGCAAACCTTATTCGGAAACACACTGCATATGATCTTATTGTCGCATTTGCATCATTTGCTATATTCTTACCTGAAACAATCCGCGAGGCTACAAAAAAAAGAAAGGAAAACTCCCTCAGAACCCATGTCACGAGAATTGTTGACAATAATGCGCTTAGCATTAGAGCAATCCAGCGACACATGCTATTGCCACCATAGTCGTACGAAGTTGCAATCTCGCTGCAAGCCACACTGTCAAATGATACCACAATACAGTCTATCTTGATGCAATCACTGCACCCCTGTTGAAACCCCCTAGTATGCCTAGTCACTGTAATCGTTGCAATCGGCCGCTCTCGACGCGGAAGTGTTTGTTGTGGGCAGAACGCTATCACTTTTTTAAGCGGCATACATTTTTAAATGGGCCCTGAACAACTTTTTGCCGAAGTGGAGAAATGAATTTGAAGTTGAAATAGCCTATTTTAGAAATACTTCAATGTGAGCCTGCTGAAATACTTCAATGAAATAGCCTATTTTAAATGTACTTCAACGCGTTCAGCAGAACCTGAGTTATTGGCAATGATACAGAGCGTTCGCGGTGCTTTCCCTCCTTCTTCAATGACTTGCACTGCGAAGGCTACGGTGGAGCGGGGCGTGCCCACAGCGCCCCACTCACCGAACATTCCGTAAATATGTTGACAATAATGCGCTTGCGCTTATTGTTGACAATAATGTGGCGTGCAGTTCGAATTAGATTTTCGATTTTCACATAGACGTCACTACTCCCGATTTTGGTGCCGACGCGCCAAACGTAAGCCAAAGGCTGTTGTCTTGAGCGAGCCGCAGTGGGCTGAGCGAGAGAGCTCGTCGAGGCACTCCGCGGTGGCTGAGGTATCTATCTACGCTAGAGCACTGCACAGGCCGTTATTATCGACCCGGGCCCGGCCCGGGCCCGGTGATTGCAAACGTTTACCCTCCCAAGCCCGGCCCGGTGACTCAAAGTGAGACCCAGGCCCGGCCCGAGCCCGACAAAAAAATTTACCTACCCTACCCGACCCGGCCGGATCGCAAATCATGCCTGACGGAGGCCGTCGAGAGCAAGGTGCTTGAAATAGCAACAACTGATGTTTTGTTGGCGCATGCTTCGCTATAACAAGTACTTTAACCTTCAGTAATTTATTTTACAAAGTGTCGTCATGGTGGAAAAAAAATCACCAGACATACAGGTACGAGGAGCGTTTATTCAGCTGCGGCATACTGTACTTTTTTTTGCAAATACAGTGGTACGAATCGTCCAGGGCGTTTTGGATCAGATTTTGTATCAGGAAAAATGATTTGTAGAACCTGTCCCGACTTTAATAGCAGGTTGTCTTGTGGAGTTCACTCAACTTCAGTTTCCCTTGCTGCAATTGTCCATGCGTCAGCTGGCATGACCGTGAAATGCTTGTTCAGCTTTGTTTGACAGAGCAGAAATAGTGGCAGGGTAGATTGTTCCTCGAGCATGTCAGTTGCTTCTTTAAATGGTGCCAAAACGTCAATTATCTCCTTTACAGTACTTTTGCGATCTTACTCCATGAGCGAGCTTCCTGTGGAATCCAGGAGTACTTCAACCTCCTCGTACTGCGTGTACACAGAATTCAGCGTGGTGATTTTTGAATTCCATCTGGTACTCACTTCTTGATTTATACCGGGAGGTAGCTAGCTAGCCAACCCGCTCTGCTTTCGGAAGGTGACGACGGCATTCACATTTTGCAACTGCCCACGCACGTGTGGCAGCTGCTCATTCAAGAAACCATTCAAGGATGTGGCGGAGGATGGTGTTGAGGACGTGTGCGGCGCAGCTGATGCTCCTGTATGGTCGAAGTACACCGACGACGCTTGCTCCAAGCTGATGATGTTTGCTCGGGGGGAAAATCATTCGTAAATAATAGCAAACCCGGTTGTCGTTAGCAAACCCGGTTGTCGTTCATGGTTGTCGTTAACGTAGTCAGCAGTGGCTGTGATGTACGCCGTTTACTTATAATCGTCAGTCCTTAACGGCCTTCCTCCATCGCTGCTTTGGTGACTGGCGTCAGCGTTTCTCGTAGATGACCAGCTACTCCAGCTACCTTGCGAGACGCCGTAGCAGGGTGCGCAAGTGATTCTTTGGCGGATATGGTTGCGTACCGCGCACCGGCAGCGACAAGCTCATTGGCAAACTTCAAAACTCCATCGTCTCGCATGCCATCGAAGGGCCTCGTATCTTTAGCGCACCATCTGCCGCACGCTGTCGCCAAGCTATCTCTTAGGCTGGCAAGAACCGTAGGCTTCCTTTCAGAAAAGAAGGACGTTAGCACAGCAAATCTTCCCATTAAACACTTGTGCCTGTGTAGGTGAGACGTTCCGGTCTTACTGGTGTCAAAGCTTAGAAAGGCCTTAGCACTCTTTGCATTGCGAACGTCCTGCTGGAGATAGAGTGTTGTAGTAAACAACCCAAAGGAACTTCTTGAAAACGTTGCTCTTTTGGGAGTGCTTAAAGACACAAGCTTCGGTTTCCCAAAAGCAGTGTACTTCTTCAAGCATGTATTCATTGTCCTCTGCATGCATGTAATAGCATCATGTGCTGTTACGATTGCAGTTGTGATTAGCAAAGTATCAAGTTGATTACTTTAAAAAGAAAAGATATATATATATATATATTTGTTAGCTATACATAAAAAGTCAGCAATTATTTGACAATTTCATTTGTATGGGGCACCTGCCACGCTCATATCGAAAATCCGGCTTAAGAAATTCTCTGGCTGCGCTCGAGCCATCATGAGGTCAGCTTATGCTGGGTTTAGCCTATGCTTGGTGTCATTCAATACAGTAGCGAATACTTCCACGAGCTTCTACGGAATACCAGGCTGTCATGTGGAGACGGCGCTCTAAACGGTCATAGCAGCTACAACTGAGCTGATATTAGGTGTCAACGACGCCATAGACGCTCGCGTTCTTTGTCCACGTAATTTCTGTAAAGAGAAGCCCCTGCCGCATCCCGAGAGAAAAGTCGAAACGCATAAAAAATAACACGACGGCAGTTGCGATGGCAATCACCTGTCCAGAGCCAGGCAGATGGAAACGGTGAAACGACGTCGTGAGGAGGCAAGGCGAATGGAAGAAAGTGCATGGACGGCGCAGCGCTGTGTTCAGTCTACCAAGAGGTGTACCAATGCGAGCACTTTGTTAGGGCTCCTGTATTTGTGACATGAGTAATGTGGCCGCACCTCAAGGAGGTTTTAGCTCCGGCGCACTTCGTCGGAATAGTATAAAATGAGCACTAAGATTTCGCCACATTGTTAATTGAATTCATTCCTTGGTTATATCATCGAGAAACCAGCGAAACATAGCATTCAATATAAAGAGTTCCGTGCAGTTTGGTCAGCGCATACAGGGATGCATGCATTTTCAATTCCTGAAGTGAATCATAGTGAAACTAGTAAAATTGAAGCGGCAGGCATTCGTGGACGTTGAAAGAATTGTGCCTTTTTTGTCCACGACGGTAAATGTAAGCACGGAAACGCTCGCGACAACGTGCGCATGGACGCATACACGCAAGAACAAGCCCGACCCGACCCGAGCCCGCCACCTCAAACCCTGGCCCGATCCGAAGTCCGGAGCTTCAGGCCCGGGCCCGGCCCGAGCCTGCCGTGACTTTACCCAGGGGTTTTTGCCCAGGCTTTTTGCCCCTTTACCCAGGGGCTTTACCCATGGTAAGGGGTTTTTGGGTAGGCCCGAGCCCGTGCAGTACTTTAATCTACGCTACGGAGCAGCCCAGCGAAAGCAGAGTTTCGCATACTTCAGCCTGTTTATTAAACTTCGTCAATACACAGTAACAGTCGGAAAAAGCGCACTAATAAAACCGCCCTTCTTGATTGATGTCAGCTATTTGCCAATAGCAGCAGCGTATGAGAATCCGGTATATAGTTCGAAATAAAACGTCCAGCAAACATTGAGGAGAAGACTTCTGTTGAAAAACACTGTGTTTGCTAGAAAGGCGGTTTCACGATCCGCTGCGAGGTCCAAGTGCCGCACACGATTGCAATATTCGGTTGAGAAGTTCACAGCAGCGTATGCTATCCGCGGACTACGTTTTTTTCACCAAGCCTGAGGACTGGTTCAGGACCCCTTCAGGCTGCGTACCTCTCGTGTCCCTATGGTAGGAATCTCCCTACGTTCACCCTTTTCGTTTCTCTCTCTCTCTCTCTCCGGCATAATCATTCCGGGGGATTTGCCAAGAATGCGCACTACAAATATCGCCTACGCAGTGCCGAAGTTGTATGTTCGGGCACATACCCAGTGGCGCGTACGCAGTGACCAAACTAGTCTACTAGACCATTCAGCAGCTAGCAACAAATTGTCTATTGACAATATTGGCCCAAGTCTGCTTGGCATGACAGCAGTCAGCACACACCTAGCGGCCCACGCTAGTAGACAACTTGAGCCACTGGACACGTGATAGTTGTTAGATACGTGCAGACGTAAGACAGAGTTGGTAAAGTTGCCTGGTTCTCGCATTATTTTAACCAAAATGAAATTTATGACCCACGACCATTACCGACTGCGAACCCATTCCTTTCTCTCTGTGGTAGGTCCTCTCTCTTCGCAATGTTATGAGAGAAGTCTGCGTAATAGAGAGCTTGATGTCAAACATTTGAGTTGGGTTTCACAATGGCAATGTGCATAGCACAGATATAATTCTGCATAGCGATAGAATAGCAATTGTTGCCGGTGAAGTTTGCATAGCACTCACATTGAAATCAAGAAGCTTTGGCGATTACAATGTGAGAACAGGCGTCACTCATTACGTTGAACAACGTTATTGCACTCGCAATGTTGTGGAATAGCTTTGCATACTACATCACTGGGACAGTGCTTCTGACGTTGATGTGTCATTATGCAGTGGAATGAGTTAAATGGATTCATGTGGCGCATTTTATTCCCGGACACGACAGGCGCATTTAGAAAGGAGCGATATGCAAAGGAAAATATAACGATAAAATAAAAGAACTCGGGCACCATGCTTTGGGCGTATTGTAAAAGAAAGTGGTCAAAACAATACCGGAGGCCCCGTCTACCGCGTCTCTCATAGCCTGAGTGTTGAGTAATAAGGAGTGTTCGTAAAAAGGATGATGACCTTTCACTATATTCATGGCATGGTTACAGCAAAAAGCACCAAAGTGCGGAAAGACGAATGTGAGGCTAGCGGAAAGAAGAAAAGACGCAGGGCCCGTGTTTGTTGTTTTTTTTCCGTTAACCTCACGTTTGTCTTTCCGCACTGCTGTGATTCGTGCTGGAATGACGCCATGAGGTTAGACTAACCCGTAGAAAGCGCAATTCTAATTCTACTATATTCAAAACGGGAAATTTATGAAAAAGAAAAACCGTATTTAACCTGGACTAACACAACTTCGCTGGGATAGCTAAGGTGTTATAATGATTACTTACGTCAGAGGCCTGCACATCAGCATGTTCCGGATGCAATGTTTGACAAAATTGTTCGTCCGTCATGTTTTGCCCGGGGTAAAAGCGATTCGAGTAGTTTGCTTCCATGCGAACTTCGATACAAGACTGTGGCAAAGACCTGTGGAAGAACGCAATGACGTCACTCCACATTTCGTACAAAACTAAGTTCTCTTGTACATTTATGCGAGTTATCAGTCAATTCTGTTGTGGCCGTAAATTAACAGATTTAAGGTGCGATGGATAACAAGTAAACAAAACAGCTTTCCCCAGACACACTACCTCTCTCTCTCACACACACAAACATACACACGCACACACACGTGCCATGGGAGAAACACGCCATGCCACAACACAAAAAACCGACCGATTTCTTTCAAGAACAAGTCTAAATTCATGGGCGCTAGAGTGTAGCAGTTCGCGCGGAGCAACAATTTAAAGAAGTCTTTATCTACCTGACAAGAAAACGGATTTGAGCTTCAGAGCAGTTTGAAAGCGAATGCATGTTTTCGCCTGTGCCCGAAAAGCTCAATAAATATCCATCTTGCCACGAACAGTTAAGCGTGTCGGGATAACCTTCGATCTCGAATGGTGCCGGCATGCCATCGTGATTCGCGCCAAGCCTGAAAAGAAAACGCCAAAACATTTGCACGTTCAAGGCCTTAAACACCACAAACGCGTGTGCAAATACAAGCATTGCACAGTACTACTTAAAAAAAAAGGGTTGGTGAGGCTGCTCAGGCAATATTTCAGTGAACTATATGTGGTGGCTTTGGCAGGTTTGGCCCGTTCTTTATGTTCATGGTGCTATTGATTAGTACTTCTTGCTACGGGCACTCTCAGGTATGGTAAATTCGGCTAGTTACTTCTCAGTGCTGCCACAATCGCACGGCAATAATTCGGAGCCCGCTTTGATCGTACGCATAGGAAGCATGCTCGAGCCGAAAGTACAGCCACTCGCCAGAGTAATCAGTGACTGGAAACAGAAACACGTAGGCCGGTCGTATTGAAAATAAACGTGGCCGACCGTCAACGACGACACCTCGTCGTTGACGGTCGGCCATCCTGTGACGACACCTCGTCTGCATGCTCGGCGTACAACACCTCGTATACCTGCGGTTCCAAAAACAACGTACGTCACGGTTACCAATCCCCGAGACCCGGGCATATTCTCCGGACAAGATAATGTTGACGTTGAGGACTGGCTTAGCAATGTAGGAGCGTGTTAGCCAGAACAACCGCTGGGACCATATCATAATGCTCGCAAATGTAATATTCTATTTGGGCGGAACAACGCGTGTCTGGTTCCAGACTCTCGAGGACGAGCTGTCTAGGTGCGACGGCTTCAAGGACAAGCTACGCGACCTCTTTAGGAACCCGACCGGTGGCGAACTGACTGCCAAAAGAGCTTGCTATCAAAGTGTAATCTTCCACTGAATCGTATTTCTCCTGCTTACAAGACATGCCCGCTCTTTGTGGGAAAGTCGACGAGAGAATGGCCGAGGTTTACATAGTAGGTACCGCCTTTAAAGGGATCGCGGACGACGCCTTCAACTTGTTGATTTACAGCAATGTTTCTACCATCGACGACATTGTCAAAGAATACCGCTGCTTCGAGTTGGCCATCATCAGTCGCTGCGTCATTCCACAGTTCTCACGTCTCCCGAATACGGCTGCGACGTTATCCTGCGTCGAACTGCACTCCCCTTCAATGAGAACGTAAGCGTATTGTTTGCCGCGAGCTCGAGGCTACAAGTCCAGCCCTGTTTCATCGACGCCCACTTCACCACACCCCTGACCAATCAGCGCCAGCGATTGCCCTCATCGAGACAGTAGCACGGCAGGAATTTGCCAACCTCGCTTTTTCTGCATGCTCTGTCTCCCGACCTGACGCGAAACCGGTGCCGACAGCTGTGCCTCGCAAGACCTGTATTCTCCTCCCAGAGTCCGCAACCCTGCTGAGTGGAGACGTCCTGACGTCAAGCCAATTTGTTTCTGTTGCCACCGAATTGGCCACGTAGCTCGCCTCTGCCACACCTCCTGGACGTCCCCGTATTCGAGCTACTTTTCCTGTTCTCCTCGAGAATATACCGATCCTCGCTGCTACTCGCCCCGCCGTATGTCTCCTACCCCTGGCATTCCTGTAGAAGACACTCGTCCCGTTCGCTCGCCATCACTTCAGCGCCGTCGGTCCCGTCGCCCCAGGCACGCCGCGATTTATCTCCGACCATTTATGGACCTTCCCGGACGAAAAACTAGACCGTGCAGCTACTGGGGGTGGGGCTGCGTTGTTTTCATCGTGCCGTAATCCTCCACCGATGCTCTAAACTAACCATAACTTACTTGATGTTCACGTCGATGGTGTCCTCTTTGACCTGATTGATACTGGAGTGCAGGTGTTCATAATGAGTGCTAACCTCCGACGTCGACGGAAGAAGGTTCTCACGCCTGCTACTACACTTGCCGTATGCGTCACTGATGGCAGCACTGTTGCCATCTCTGGAATGTGTACTACCCGTATAAGCATCGCCGGCCGCCACGTTGCAGTTCATTTTACAGAGCTGATCAATTGCCCCCATGACCTTATCCTCAGACTAGACTTTCATACGGCGCATTCCATCTCATCGACTTTTCTGCCGGTACCCTTTGCTTCGAACTTCTCCTCCCGCATGTTCGTGCTGAACTCCCGAACAACATGAGTACGACCACCTTCGTCCACCTGCCGTCTAAAGCCTTGACTTTCGTTAATTTGAGATCATCTTTCGCTGTGCGCGATGGAGATTACGTCGTCACACATGTTCCTAGCGTGCTTTTGATGCGCGATATCACTGTGCTCCACTCCGCCGTAACCGCTGCCGATAACCGGACATACCTCCCATTCATCAATTTTGGCCTGACAAAGCAAGTTCTGCCCCGAGGCTTAACGGTTGCCACGCTGCGTGCTATAGAGGATGACCGCGTCATGACTTTTTCTGTAGACGTCTGCTCCGATTCTTCAGCATGTCCAGAGGATGCAATTTGCCTCGACGCCACATTTGGTTCCATGATTGCTGCGGACCTATTGCTTGAACAAGCAGCAGCTCTATGCCGCCTTTTGGTTTCCTACCGCAACATTTTCGACCTCAACGATCGACAATTGAGCCAGACTTCATTTGTTTAGCATCACATAAATACTAGTGATGCTAGTCCCATTCATCGCCGGCCATATCCAGTTTCTGCGTCAGAGCGTTAGGTTATATTCAAGATAAATTACCAAGATGCTTGCGAAAGGCATTGTTGAACCCTGGTAGAGCCCTTGGACGTCGCCCGTTGTGCTTGTTATACATATAGATGGCACGTGGAATTTTTGCGTAGATTATGGGCATCTCAACCGAATTACCAAAGAAGGACGTCTGCCCCTTGCCTCGCATTGACGAAGCCCTCAATTGTCTCCGTGGTGCCGATTACTTTTCATCAATAGACCTTCGGTATGGTTACTGGCAGATTTCTGTGGATGAAAAGGACCAAGAAAAGACCGCGTTTATAATCCCTGATGGTCTATGTCAATGCAAAGTTATGCCATTCGATCTATCCAATGACCCAGCAATGACCCAGCAAGCTTATGATGGACTCTGCTTCAAGTGTTAAAATGGTCAACATGCATTTGCTACCTAGACGACGTTCTCATATTTCCCCCTACATTTGAGACATTTGAGTTTTCCTCAAGGAATGTGCCCCATTTGAATTCATCGAAGTGTGCCTTCGGTCATCGGCAGATTACAGTGCTGGGCCACCTCGTGGACGCTTCCCGTATTCAATGAGAATGGGAGAAAATTCGTGCTGTCACGTCTTTTCCTGTACGTCAGTCTTCGAAGACGTCAGACGGTTTGTAGGAATATGCTCCTACATCCGACGGCCCGTGAAAGATTTCTCAGCGATTGCCCGACCACTTACTGATCTTCTGAAGGATGAGCTGTTGGCGTGTGGTCCCGCTCAAGCTGCCACTCTGGCCCACCTTTACACCATTCTCAACACGCCACCTATACTGGCCTACTTTGTCCCGCCCTCTTCTACAGAGGTCCGTAGCGATGCCAGTGGTTACGGGATTGGAGCCGTCTTAGCCTAACGCAAACGGGGACAAGATCCTGTTACCGCCTACGCTAGATACCTACTTACAGCAGCGGAGCGCACTATTTGGTTACAGAGAGTGAATATCTGGCTCTCGTCGGGGCGATTTCTAAATTACCCCCGTATTTTTATTCACGCACTTCTCGATAATAACGGACCATCACGCGCTCTGCTGGCTTTCGTCACTCAAGGATCCGACCTGGTGGCTTGGCTGGTGGGCTCTGCGCCTACCAGAATATTTTATACAGCAGCGTACAAGTCGAGCCACCTGCATCAAGTCGCAGACTGTTAATCACGTTATCCAGTGGACGAACCACCCGCCATTACTGACACTGATACTGACGCTTGCGTTTTCTCAGTTTCTCAACTACTCCATGTCGCCGACGAGCAAGCCGTGATGCCACCTTGCGCACCATCATTGATCGCTTGGAATATTCGCCTTCCGATTCGGCCCTTCACATGTTTGTCCTCGGGGATGGTGTATTATACCACCACAACGTTTGACCCATTGGTCCTGCGCTACTTGTTATCATTCCTAAGCAGCTCCGGTCAGCGGTTATCCGTCAACTTCACGACTTACCAATCGCCAGTCACCTCGGCGTCTCCCGCATCTACGACCTCGTTCGCCGACGCTTCTTTTGGCCTGGCCTTGCCCGCTCCGTCCGGAAATGCATTCCGGTGTGTGAGAAATACCAACGCCGAGAAACACCATCGATGCTTCCTACCGGGTACCTTCAACCGCTCGACGTCCCGGCCGTCTGGCAACAAGTGGGTCGCTGTGGCGACAAATTACGCTGCGTGCTACGCAATCACCAGAGCGCTTCCAACGAGCTGCGCTGCAGATGTAGACGATTTTATCTTAGACGACGTGATTTTGCAACATGAAACTCCACGCCAACTGCTCACTCACTGTGGCCGGATATTCCTTTCGAAAGTAATCGCCGACATCCTGCAGTCCTGCTCAACCAGGCACAAGCTGACTACGTCTTACCATCCACAAACTAATGATCTCACGGAGCGTCTGAGTCGAACACTGACAGACATGCTTGGAAAGTTTGTCTCGTCCAACCAAACTGATTGGGACCTTGCTGTACCCTATGTCACACTTGTTATAATTATTCGCACCATGACACTGCTGCTTATTCTCCGTTCATTCTCTTGTTCGGCCGAGAACTAACATTTCGATTGGACACATGCATTCCATCCGCCGCAACAAAGGCCAGCGAATATGCACTTGACGCCATCACCAGAGCAGAAAAAGCACGACAAATCGCCCACGCTCAGCCTCCCGACCTCTAAAGAGAACCAGCGGCGTATGTACGATCGACAGCACAGAGACGTGCACTTTTTGCCTGAATCTCTGGTACTGATATGGTCCCCCACCTGTCACTTTGGACTCTCAGAAAAACTCCTGTATCGGTACACTGGCCCATACCGAGTGCTGCATGCCGTGATTCCAATTACTTATGAAATCGCCCCAGTCAGTACCAGTGCCTCATCTGCCCCGAATTACACTGACGCTGTGCATGTCGCACGCCTCAAACTCTATTGCTCTCTCATCAACAACTAAATTTAGACGCGCCGGGACGGTGATTCTGCCGCCGGGGTTATAGCTACATGCATATTGCGTGTCTCTTTTCGACAATGCACGCTGGCGGCCCGACGAAGACGACGAACTGCTCCTGAGTCTCGAGCTTCCCGCTGAACTGGCTAGCGCTGTAGTTATCTTTAGAAATAAACTTTGTAAATAGTCCTTAGAGTTCAATCCATCATTCGCGTAACAATATGTAGCATTCTCTCTGCGTCCTGCCGCCGTAATCGCTTCCAAATGTTCCGCACGTTGCTACGGCATGTCAGCGGGTTCTAGCCTCGGCAGCGAGCCGAAGATCTGTACCTTCTAGGCATAGAGCTTGGGGAACCTTCGCTTGCACTAAGGCTGACACAAAATAGGAAAATAATAATAAAAACTTCGCATTACACTAAAGCAAGCGTGTTGTGGACACCGCCAAATCAAGCCACACTATCAAATCTTTTACAGGCTCAGAAGCTGGCTACGCCCTTTCTGATTGGCCCAGAACAAAAATATGGTGAAAATCGACAATTTTATAGCGTTTCACAGTGTTCGATACAGCACGAAAAGAATTTGGGCTGCGCTGGATTAATCTGACTTGTATAATTGGTGACGATGATTACTGAATGCATTTTATATTTGCATTGGGAACCAACATACGCATGTGCGACCTCATGAGCCATCGTAAGTATTCCGCTGTATTTGTGTGGCTTGTCTTCTACCACTGCAACCTTCTGATCCGTGCAAACGCCAGCAAGGGAAGCCACACCTGCAAAATTAGTTTCAGTGACATGTTTGTGGGGGAAATTCAGTTAATGAGAGAATGCAATCATACTCGCAAAACGTGCTTGCGATTAGAAGAAAACAATATGGTTCCTGATAATTAAGTGCAAAGTTCATTGAGCTTGGACATTTCGGAACCCCGTATGCGCTGCCAAACTACAATGAACCTTTGACTTTCTGTTTTGTCTTTGACTGACGCCTTTGTGTTTTCCGATTATTCTACCTCACCAGATAAGTTTTTGTAGAACTGTCCACTACCCTTGAAATTAAAACGAAGCGTTAGGTCATGTCCAACTCCTTTTTTTTTCTTTTGAGATGAGTGTAAGACAAGGAAATATTTTGAATGAGAAGACTGCTGAACCAACTTGCGAGAAACTTTTTAGAGTAAGAGAAAGTGGTATTCTACGAAATGTAGCAGGCAAAAGGTTTTACGAAAATTGCTTAAACTCGGTAAGATAAAGGAATATTGAAGCATGAAATTGACAAAGTTGGACTGTCCACCAAAAAGAGGTATCAGAGATTTGCACACTGCATCTCTAACAGCATCTAAAGCGGTCTAACTTGATGCATGACTTTTCAGAGCGCGCGAGAGAGAAAAGTCATAAGGGAAAGGCAGGAAGGTCAACATATTGCTTTTCAGCTTACCTGATAACGTTACATATGCACGAGGGCGTAGCACGAGGGCGTAGCAAAAGTCCTACGCACCAATTAAAGGTGTATTTTATACCTGTGTATCACACATCAATTCTCGACCGCTTTAGATGTAATAATAAGTGAAGTCTACAATAATGTAAACTTTTGTTTCTTAATGCAGAGAGAGAGATAGAGAGTCGTTAACTTAATAAGTGAGTATTATTTCCACAGTTTTTATACAAAGTTGTTACACCATTTAAAAAAATTAATTTGTAACAGTCACTACATTTTAATTTGATGACCGAAAGGTGACGGTATGATGACGACGCACCGACGGCAATGAAATGATGGCGAAGGCATGATGATAACGGCATGACGACACTGGAATCCTTACAACAACATGACTATGATGAAACTGTCATTACGGCATGATGACTGCATGACAACCATGAGATGATGACGCTGAAGTTATGAAAATGGTATGAGGATGGTGTGTAGATGCTGGCATGCCGACAACTTGATTCCGATCCTGGAACGATGCCAATGGTATGACGACGAAGTAATGAAGATTATGGTGTGACGAAGAGAACGACGGAGCTGGAATGGCGGCGACAGCATGCCAATGGACAATGGCATGGTCACTGTATGACGACTACGGCATACAGTCGTCATCAGACAATGGGTTGACGACGGTGCAATCACTGCGACAAAGTGACCACGATGGCACGACCCATATACGGCATGACGGCGACTCTGTGATGACGCGATGACGGCGATAGTATCACGGCGATAGAATGATGGCGACAGACTGATTAGGACGCAAAGACCACAATGGCTTGAAGGTGGCCGCGTGATGACGATGAAATGACCACGCAACGACAGTGACAGAGGGAAAACAGTGGAGAGATGGCGATGACATGGCAACGAATAAATTATCACAGTGGCATGAAGACGAGGAAATGACGATGGCTTAATAACGAAGGTGTGCTGGTGCTGGAGCTCACATGCGGTCACGGGCCGCCACTATTCACATATATCCGGTGCTTGTTTGCACTCTTCTCCGGACCGCGGGCGGCCTTCGTGCTATATACGGGGTTTGTTTGCACTATGTCTAGTACTGGCCGACTGTGCAGGGTTCTAGCCAGCAGTCAGCACGAATGAAAATAGTACGGGGATGACGGGTGTGTCAATGATATTATCTTTAGTATGATACACGTGTTCGGCAAGAGTTATTCGACCAGACAGCAGCCAGCAGCAGCGAAGCAAGTTGGTGGAAGAGGCAAAGAAAGTTTTGCCTTAACATAGGTTCCCCATTTCAGGAACGGACACGGGATGAATCGGCAGACATCAAAACGACTATGAAAGTGAGGCCATAGCAGCTACTGCTTTAAAACATAAAAAGAAGGGGGTCACTAACAAGGTAGAAGGCGTACATTAAAAAAAGCACCAGGAGAGAACCTCAGAACTCAATAAGGTTAAGTAGGAAAGGTGAATTGAAGGAAATGAACTGAATAACACAGGCACGGACACACGCGCACACACAAAGTGGGTAACTTCTCAGCAGAAGTGTCTAAACTAAACTAAACAAAGATAACGCAAACACGAAAGCGCGATTATTGCTACCAAAAAAGTTACATATTGCTTCAATTTAAAAATGGCAAATAATGCCTTTAGAGCAGATGTGTATAATGACACGCTACTGCATGTCGTGAGAAACATTTCTGTAATAAGAATATACAGGATGCTCTACATAAACTCATCTAGTGCCATATCTAACCGCACGATGACATGGAACTACGCCACTGCGCATATTGGTCGTTGAATGGGGATAATATTGCCATTTCTGCAATTCTTGCAACACGCGCATAGAGTGTGTTCAGTTTATACGTTCTTCTCATTGTGGGTTGAATTCGCTGTGGGCGGTATTTTGTAGATTTCTTCCCTCCTCTATATTTAGTCGGCGCGTACGTGAATACAACCTAAGACCTCCTGCTCACAATCAGAACACTATAGCCGCACAGTTACGGTACGGGTGCAGCAGCTATTTTTAGTGTGACATCGGAGAAAGAGTACCACCTACCGTGGATTTTCGTATTGACGAATGTGTCGTTGACTTTCACCGCCAGGTCTTCGCTAGAAAAAGGGAAATTTTTCTGTCACCTATCGCTGTTGTAAAGGCACAAAACGTCTGTATTTCGCACACTGCACACTTAAAAAACAATTCACGGAGTGCTCCTTTAATGATGTAAACAACCTCGTTTTAACCTCTACAGGCGTTCGAAGTTAGAAGATTTTGCTTTCTTCTACGACAATATTATCCTCTCCTGTTTAAATGTTCGAAATGACAATTTCTTACGCGGTGTAAAGCTTTCGATGTTCACAGATTAGGATTAGGATCACAAAGACAACTTTCATTGTTGTCTTTGTGAAAATCTCATGTCTGAGGTTTCCGTGCGACCCACGTGGTCATAATGATTGCATAGTTTTCAATTACGGCTTTTCTCATTGTCGCTGTATTGTACAGTATAAACGTTTTACAGCCTAAAGAGTAAAGCTCTTACGAATGGAACAAACAAGGTTTGGTGTGCTCTCTGGTCAAACTCTGCCTCACAAATGCCGCGACCAGTGTTGTATACTGCCCTATGGCTCTTCGGTAAACCCGTGTTGCACAAACGCTAACTTGTTTATGATGGATAAGGTAAAACTTTCTAAGGACAAACATTAGCAGCGGCTCACTTTCTATGATGAATTGCATTGGTAGGAAACATTGGCATGTCTGCTATTTGATGGCATAACCGTTATTTTCACATATGAATGCGGCTTCGCTGACCCAAATCGCCACGTTGAACCATGTCGTGGTCTTTTCAGAGGAACATCACATTTAATTTGTTTTTGTGAGTGACAAGGATGGCAATTTTCCGTAATTTATTGCTGTAAAAGCTGCAAAGCCTTCTGCGTATTTCTACACGACGGAAGTAGCATTTTTCATATCCCGGGGTTTCGCTGTTGTTTTCATTGCCCAACTACGTACGTGCTATCTACTAGCGACACGTTGATTTACTTCTGTTTGTTAATTACATGCGACGTATTGAATGATCTAAAGAAGCTTTTTCACGGGACGCAAGGCACTGACTCATTGGCTTTTCACCTCCATTTCTTTAGTTGTGATAAATTTTTTGGTTATTTGATTTGATATTCAAACGTTGTTTTTCATACGTTTGTTATGATTTGTGAATAAATTATAACAAAATTATTTCATCAGAGATACATATTAAATATTCTGGAATTGCGATACCCGTAATAGAATCGATGTTATTTCCAGGCAGTGAGTGGGCCGCTCGCCTTAAAAAAAAGAAAAAGGAATACTTGAGTGCGCTAATAATACATGACATCGCCTTCTACTGCCGGCAGGCTGCTCTGCAGGGTCCTAAATGTAGGAAATTTTTAAATGAAGCCTAACAGTTTTAACATCTGACCATTCAGATTACTGACGATGGAGTACAAACCAACAGCTGCAAAGAAAAAAGATGACAGGCGTGTGCAGGAAACGCGATCGCTTAAGTGCGCGTTCCGAAAAAAAATGACACGCAAAGGACGCTCGCAAATATTTTCTATAAAACCTGCATACCTGGTAAGCAGCACCGCCACGTCACACTCTGTGAACTGGCAGGACTTCATCAATTCTTCTGTCCTATTTAGTGCCTCGTGAATATCCAAAGCACACACGTTCCGTTCGTTAAGCCCGTAGAGTGCCTGCCCGCAAATATTTCTTCCAGCGTTGGCTACGTCCTATAAGAACGACATGCACCAAATTGCAAATACAATTAATCATACGCAGAAATGCGAAAGAAAAGTTTGCAACGTTTCGCCGAGAGTCTTACGGGTGCGGTTCCACATGACGTCGTGCTTGGCGAGGCGCCATGTCTATCGCACTTTCAAGCCAAGCTTCAATGCGTCTTCGGGTTTGGCATAGGTGCCTCGCCAAGTAAACGGGGCCAAATCAGTCATGCAGTGCAATCAAAGGGGCACTTGTTGGGCTCATCCTTATAGCTGCGCACGATAAATGTGTCCTCGCTGTAGATTTAGTGTGGTTCAAAAGCGGGCACAATTGTGTTGATTCTATCGAATTAGAGTCGCTACGAATGAGTATGTGGGCCTATCTTACTTGGCTCTTACAATGGGTTTGGCGTCGGGGTCTCGCGTATAGAGTCGCATGAAGGAGGAATACTAGCGCCGCGGTGAAGTTGGAGTAAGGCCTTTCGACGTCCCTCTCGTTCACTGCCACGTGGGCAGGTGAGCAGTCCAACTCGGAGGAAGCACTTACGTCGAGATGCGGAGAGAGAAAACCATTATGAAGATCAAACGCACATATTAAAGTATATATGAAGCGAAGCTTTGGTGAACAAATTCGTTAAATTGTACGCACAACTAACGGCCATGCGTACAATTGTGCTCTTTCGTTTTGTTCAGCGTGTAACCTCATCCAATGCTTATGCACCACAAAGGTAACAAATTTATTCTGATGCAAATTTTCTATTTATGTACTGCACTGCTTTGAAGTTATGTCATTTCTACTGCCTACCTGTTTGCCAATCGCTCCCGCTTTTCAGGGCCGCTAGGTATTCAGGTTTCAAAATTATCATTTAGGAACATTTTATAGGGAATAACACAGGATTCATATCGCATTAGAAGCCGAATTCTCCGAGAAAGTGTTTCTTTTATTGCCTTCTGCCGCAACGGGGGTGCGCTAGTCCAAGGGAGTTTCGCACTCAAGACTTCTTGCTGGACGCTGCTATGATCTAGAGCCATTAACTCAGCGCGGCGATTGAAAAAAAAATTAACCCGAAGAAATAGCAATTGCTAAAGCTATCATAATGTCACAGCTATGATAGAGACAGCAATATCGACAGTGATATCTTAGCTGTAAGCTTTTATTATTCAACAGCTAGAAATCGGGGTTCATGCGTGGCGGGGCCAGCTGTGCTTGAAGCACTGAGATAGAGAAGCTCATTACGGTTTGAAGTCATTGAGATAACATTCCATAGTACATATAGGGCAGGTAGTTGCCACATGACGTCACGTTGCAGCTTTCCCACCGTGCTAGTACCCAAACATGGTGGCCACGATGACGTCAGTGTACGCATTCTCACACACACACAATATCGATTTGTGACTCGGCCCGAGAGGTTCCTTGCCACGATTCTTGTTTACACAAATATACCAAAAGATGGTGGTCAGTGCAAATTATCTATAGGACACATCTCGCAAGGGGAGGAAAGCCAGTGCATAACAAAGGGCACGAAACAGGCGAGACAGACGCTGAAATAACAACTGTGTGTGATAATTGTGTAAATAAAGTCGCAGATAATAGTTCCGTGCTTGTGCTGTCTCTTCTTTTTTTTTGTCCTACGTGTGTTGCGCTGCGCTTCGTCATAATGGCACGCCAACTCCCTCAGGATTCAATATCGCAAGGATAAATGCGCAACTAGGCATTATAGCTTGCCCTAGACGCCAGGGAACTCGACTATTCACTTTGTGACAAACTCATGTAAACTACTTGCAAATACAAGATGTGTTCATATTAGCATCAGCGGCTGCTTCCTTCCAGCTGAAGCCGTCAGTGAATGTATCCCCTAGATTTAGTACCTGTCTAACCACGTGCGCAGGCATATCTGATGTACAAGAAACTGTCAACCCTTCCACTTGGGTGGAGATGGAACACCAGCGAAGCTTTACTATGGTGGGAATTATGTATTTCCAGTTATGACTATTAAGATATGATGGTGTAATTCATTATTTCAACTATAAAAGAGTGAGAAATATATATGATCCGGTGGTTTTCATTTATTTAGTGACCGCAGGGACCATGGTCTTATGGTCGCTACGGTACACCGCCAAGGGGTGTACGGGAAAGGTTGGCACGTTCTTCATAAACACGTCACCAACGCCGCACGCTTTCGGTGGGAAAGCGGGCAAAACACCGCCGCCATCGACTACAGTGCGCGTTGTTTCTGTGACCGCACACAACCGCTGTCAAAACGCTGGCTACGTGACGGAACGGCTAAACGCATGTTGTTGACACTGTTAAGGCCCAACCACAAGGAACCGATTTTCGACGGATTTTCGGCGTCGGCGGGTGGCACGCGGCGTGCATGCTCAACGAGGTTTATTGACGGCTCTATACCAATAGAGACTCTTGGCTTCGACACATTTCAAGCGTGGCGCAATGTGGCCAGAACCTTGGCCGCGAATTTAGCCGGCCAGTTTTGCAAAATGTAGCCCTAACAGAGCAACTGTTTTTACTTGATAAGGACTCGTAGTTTTAAAATTTCTTAAAAATTGTCCGTAGCCCTAGTGCAAGCATATACAGTGTTTGCTGGTTGTCTGTACTGAAAAACGTAGCACTAGTGCCATGGCATAGATAGCATCACCAGCAGCTTCTGTTCCTAGCAAAATACTTTCCACTAGATAACGTGACGCGTAAATTGTACATTGTATGAAAAACGATATCCACTGTCGAACGTTAAGCACGAACGTGAGCTCCGATACTTGTCGAGCTCAGCTGTAGTGCACGGCTACCGAAGGCAGACGACCGGCTTGGTTGTGCCCGCATCGCAGTCGATGGCGTCGCTAATATCAGCGCATTTTCTTCGTTGTGTATAATTATTGGGAAGAGCGACAACAACGGTAAGAAAATATTGCGGCTTGTAAGCGTCGGTGGTTCATTCCGAAACGCTGTCAGCTTTAGCTTTCGAGTGAGCCGGAGAAGTTCTAGCGACGATATCGGCGCCGCCGAACGATCAGCGGCGGTGAGGCTGCCGTCGGTGCCACAGTGACCACTCCTCGATCACTGATTGGCCACTTCGCTGTACGGCTGCCGCACAATTGGGTACCGGTCCCATCCTGTCCACGGCAAGGAAATCTCGCCGCTCACGAGCGAAACCGCCGTGGAACGGCGGCCCGCGAACGGCAAACGGCGTGCGGCGAGTTGGCGTGCCGGTAACGTGGACGGGCCTTAAGTATGCACTTCGGCGTTTCTTGCATGCCCCTGTCTGGAAAGAGTACATGATTATTACCGTACAAAGCTGCACCATTTGCAATGGCCGGAGCACCCGCGAGCGATCGGCTGCTTAGGACGCGGATGAGGCACTCGCGGACGGCAACGCCGGAAGCTCGCTTTGTAAATGGCCACCGAGTTCGCTCACATTGTGCATCGTGCCGTCTCGGAGACCATAGTTTGTTTGCCTCTTGCGTCTACCACCCCTTCCGCCATCCGCGCTGCAGTGTGGCATGCCGTGGTGGACGGGCGTGTTTCTCCGGGGCTCCGTGGTGGCGACGAAAACATAAGTTTTTTTTTTTTGTGCAAGCTTTGAGCATGCTTCTGTTGTTAGACTTGCTGGTTTTTTTAGCCTTTAAATAGGTGGGAAGCGGCAGGGCTATCAGATATTGTTTTTTTTTACTTCTTCGTGTGTGTATCGGCTGTATTTCGTTTTTTAGGACAGTCAGAACGTCGTTTCCTGACACGTGTTTCCCCACGTGCGACCGCGTGGTGCGTTAAGTCCTTTAGTCTTGAAATAGTAGGTTGGAAGTGTCAGGGATATTAGCCATTAGTGTTTTTAGTCCGTGTGTGTGTATTTGTATCGAGAATATTGCTTTTGAAGGACAGTAAAAGCGTGGCCACGTGTCCGAACACGTGCGAACGTGTGTCATGAATTAAGTTTGCTCGACATTTTGTGTTGATACATTGTGAATAATTGCGGATAAATAAATTCTGGCACTTTAAGGTTTTAGGTTCTGTGCGTATCGGCCTTTTGCTGGTACGTGCTTCGGAAGGTTCGGTGATAGCATTTGAGAAGGCCAAGTGCAACATATGGCGAAAAGGGCGGGAAGGCGAGCAGGGTGCGTGGGGTTTCTCAAGGTAGACGAGGGGACTGATGAGAATAGCGTGGAAACTGAGCCAATCGAGAGACACTGTGATGTCGATGCTAGGCTAAAGAAAATGGAGGATGTCCAGATTGAGCTTGTGAACCGGATCGCAGAGCTGCGAAATGAACTCAATATGGAACGTGATGCCCGGAAAACAGTGGAAGAAAGATTGCAAGCAGCCGAGGAAAAATTTAACAGCGCCGACATTACGAACGAAAATGGTAGTGACGATGAAACACCGGCTCCCAGCGAGACAGGACCGGAAGTGCCCACAACGCACATAGAATGCGTGGAACATGCTGGAAGGAGGGTCATCTACAGTGACGCTGCAGCGAAGGGAAAGCAGGAACGCAGGGGTCAATGCCCTGTGTCGCATCCGAATCACGCGGACAAGGAGGACAAAGGAAAGCAGGGTGACACCTCGTCAGTAGGGGAGAGTGAAAAGGTCATAATCACCGGTGACTCAAGTGGGTGAAAGGCGACAAAAGAGTGGCGGTATGGACGTTTCCAGGCAGGACATTGGCCGATGTCATTAAGCGAGCTAGAGAAAATCTCGCGGAGAATGCCCAGGCACGCAACCTTGTAATATTAGCGGGCGGCCTAAATGACGTGCTGAGCAGGAACGGGGCGGAAATAGCCCAGCGTTTGGCAAAGGGTGTAGACGACTTACGCGAAGTGTCTCCACGGGTGCAGGTTGTGGTATGCACCGTGCCGGAGGTACCTGTACGTGACATTAACGTACAAAGAGCAGTTGCGGCCACTAATGAGGCAATTTGGCAAGTCAGCCGCGAGAAAGTTTTCGAGGTTGTGGAAGTGAACAGGCAAGTGAGAAGGTATGGTGGCGTTCAAAGTGACGGAATCCACTTCGATCACAGGCTTGGACGTGATGTGGGCTGGCGACTCGCTGGTCGTGCAATTGCTTTTTTTGGGGGGCCCACGGACGCTAAGGAGGCCGGGGTAAGTAGAAATGAAGAAGGTTCCTTAGAGGAACTTCTGCCTAACAGCACCGGTAGCAAGAGAAAAACGAGAAAGAAAAGAGCTCGCTGTGCAATAGGTTATATAAACATGCAGGGCGGTAGAAGAAAAGAAAAGTGGTTAGAGATTGAGGAGTAGTTAAATAGATAACAAATAGGCGTGTACGCGCTTACAGAAACGCACCTTAGAGACTTAGAAGAGCCACCAATGATTGACAATCATGTTTGGGAAGGGTGCAGCCGAACCAAATTGGAATGAAAGGGAGGGGGAGTTGGGAATGCACATACATGAGGGGGCCAAGTGGGAAACAGTAAATTGAAAGTGTCAAGAGCATCTTTGGCTATCAGGGCACAGTCAGTGGAAAGAAAACTTGGCTGGGAGTGGCGTATTTATGGAAAGGGAAAAATTGCAAAGAGAAGAAACAGGAGTTAGTAAAATGCCTAAGCGCGGATATTAA
The DNA here is from genome assembly GCF_013339745.2 of Dermacentor silvarum. Classification (NCBI taxonomy): domain Eukaryota; kingdom Metazoa; phylum Arthropoda; class Arachnida; order Ixodida; family Ixodidae; genus Dermacentor; species Dermacentor silvarum. The sequence goes on from NC_051162.1 coordinate 85,793,161, forward strand.
CAGTTTCGGGATGGAGGGCGAAATTATCCTGTTGGGTGACATGAATGCCCACATACAGGATCTAGACGGTTATAACGACAACAACGGGAGGTTAATGCTAGGTCTCTGTGAGCAACATGCACTCGTTATCGGGAACACGGGGCCAAAATGTGGTGACCAGATCACATGAGAAGGCGGCAATAGACCATCGATTACTGTCTGATGACCGAAGGAATTTATAATAACTTGAAAGAAATGGTCATTGACGAGGAAGGGGATAGCAGCATAGGTAGTTACCATAAACACATCATTTTGAAAATGGGATATGTAATTGGGAAAGAAAGCAAGGAACGAAGAATGACCAGTCCCAATTTGAACGATGAACAAATAGCAAATATAGCCACAAGAGTCGAGAAAGAACTTGACAAATTGCCAAGCAAGAAATGGGAATATGGTGAGCTTGTAAGTGTAATGACGAAAGAAATGAGGAAAGAGAAGCAACATGCTTGTTGGAAAGGAAAAAGGAAGCCGAAAGCTGGTGGAACAGGGAGATACGGGAGGCGATCGACGAACGAAAGAAAGCATCACGATAACACAGACAGGCAAAACATTCACAGTTGCCGCAGGATGAAATAGACAGAAAATGGGAAATATACAACGAAAAAAAAACAACATGGTTCAAATATTAGTTCAAGCAAAGATTAAAAGTGAAAGTGAACGTCGGTTGTCAGAAATATGTGAGAATAAGAAAGTCGCACCTAGAATATTTTGGAACCACATTAACGTATTAGGCAGGAAGTTGAGAGCAGTACAGCAACATATCCTTGACGAAGATGGAAATAAACTTGAAGGGGACACGGCATTAAAGTATGTTCGAAAAATAACAGCCGAATCATTTAAGGGAAAGGGCGAGGTGGTTTCTGAGGGAAAAAAAAGAGAATGAGCGAAAACCAGACGGAAAAGGAGTTGGTGCTGAGTAATTTCAACTGTAAGAAAGCTGAAGAGAAAATTCCTAAACGCACAGCCACAGGTTTAGACGAGGTTCCCGTTAGACTGATTAATGAGCTAGGACCAAAAAGTAAGGAAGCTCTGTTGAAAGCAGTAGCAAAATGCTTACAACATAGGCGAATACCAGACAGTTGGAGACGAAGTAGGATGAAATTAATTTATAAAGGTAAGGGGGAAAAGATAAATTTTACTCTTATTGACCGCTGACCATTACATCGGTAATATACAGGTTAGCAATTCAGGCGATTAAATTGAAGCTGCAAACATGGGCAGGGAATAATGGCATATTGGGAGAACTTCAGAATGGTTTCAGAATCGGTAGGCGGCTGGATGATAACTTATTTGTCCTTACTCAGTGTATTGAAATATGCAGAAAAGAAAGGAAACCGCTATACGCTCCGCTATATTACCGGAGTGTATGACAACGTAGATAGCAGCATTTTGTGGAATATTCTAGAAGGGGAAAGTATAGGCAACGACTGTATACAGCTATTGAGGGAGATTTATCGGGAAAATACTGTTTGTGTTGAATGAGAAGGGATGACGAGCGAGGATAAAGTTGATATCAACAAGGGACTGAGACAGGGTTGCCCTTTATCCCCGCTGCTGTTTATGATGTACGTGGTAAGGATGGAATAAGCGCTAGAAGGAATCAATATCGGGTTTAACCTCTCATACAAACAAGCCGGCACAATACTTGAGCAGCAGCTTCCAGGTTTATTTTATGCGGACGACCTTGCGTTGCTTGCTAACAAGCAAAGTGATATGCAACGTCTGGATGATATCTGTGGAGAAGAGTGTGAGAAGTTAGGATTAAAATTTCGCGTTGAAAAATCTGTGAATGAAAAAACAGTGAACTGACAGTGTTGATTCAGGGCCAGGAAATACCTCGGGTAAAAGAATACAAATACCTTGGTATATTTGTAAACGAAAGCGATAGATATCTGGAGACATAGGAGAAAGCAATAACAGCAAACGGGAAGAGAAATGCGGCCATAATGAAACACAGAACGCTGTAGGGATACAATAGGTACGAGGTGCTCCGGGGTATGTGGAAAGGTGTCATGGTTCCAGGGCTTACATTTGGAACTGCGGTTGTTTGCTTGAAGTCAGGGGTACAATCAGGACTCGATGGCAACCAAAGGTGAGTGGGACGCCTCGCGTTGGGCGCCCACGGGAAGACTGCTAATCAAGCTGTACAGGGTGATACGGGCTGGACAAATTTTGAAGCAAGGGAGGCTCAGAGTAAAATTGATTTTGAAGAACGACTGAGGAAAATGGAAGTAGATGGGGCCCAAGAGTGTTCAGGTATTTGTACAGGCAAAACATTGACTCACAGTGGAGAAAAAAATGACAGCAGATCCACGAGGTGAATGATGATGAGTGGGCGAAGCTCCGGAGGGAATCATCGGATCTCCCGCTTAAGGGGACGCTAGCACAAACGCGTTAGAAACGTGCAGTACTCTCTAGTAAGGGGGAGCAGCCACAGCGTCTTACGCAGCCATTTACACATGCCGGAACGTGCACCGCGTTTGCCGACGCCATCACATGACTGCTGAGAGAGTATACCCCCGTATTCATAAACGCTCCTCGACTTGAACTTGACTTGCCACCGCTTTGGGCAGCGCGTTCGAAACGCGTTGAAGGTAAGGTGGAGAGGCCACAGCGTCTTACACCAGCTTCTTACACGGGCCGTAACGCGCTAGCACAAACGCGTTAGAAACGCGCTAGAAACGCGGCCTTTCGTTAATGTTGGGTATTTATAGCCATCGTGGTGCGTTTGTCCATGTCCGCTTCGTGGCGTAGTGGGCTAACGCCGCGCGCTCGGAAGCGAGGGGTCCCTGGTTCGATTCCGCGCTACGGACACAACTTCGGAATTTTTTTCTCATTTTTCTCAGACTGGTTACACACTACTACTACTACTACGACGGGGACGGAACGGGTGCCGCCATAAGGAGCTTCGCCCCTAAAAAAACTAGGAAGCTTACCAGCAAATATGCGACCGGCAGAGGCCGGCAGGGCTGCGCGCATACGCCGCAGTGGGAGAGCGGGTACGCACGCGCACAGTCTAGGGCGCCTCGATGTCCTCCTCGCTCACCGTTCGCCTTCCACTGGGAAGTCGCGTTTGCTCACCGCCGTGCGTTGGCTCCCCGTGAAAGCGCGCGTCCCTCGCCCTCGCGCGCTTTCACTCGCACATAAATCGCGTTTGCTCTCCGCCGTGCGTTCGCTCCCCGTGAAAGCGCGCGTCACTCGCCTTCACGCGCTTTTACTCGCACATCCATCTGCCAGGACCCACTGACTCTCCACGAGCTGCAGACGGCCCTGAGGAGGGGCAAGCGTCGCAGTGCACCAGGAGCAGACGGAGTGACACTCCAGATGCTCCGCAACCTGGCCACCAGTGAGCAACGACGCCTGCTCGACTGCTACAACATCTGGTGGTCAGGACAAGTGCCGGAGGCCTGGCGCACAGCCATCGTGGCCCCCATTCTGAAGAGCAATAAGCCGGCCAACGAGCTGTCCTCCTACCGACCGGTCTCCCTCACCTCCGCTGCCTGCAAGGTGATGGAGGCCATCGCTCTGGCACGGCTAGAATGGGTGGCCCGCGCCTGCGGGTTCCTCGCGGACCAGCAGACAGGCTTCCGGCGCCGAAGGTGCACTGCGGACTCCATTGCAGACGTCGTCTCGACCCTGGAGGACGCCAGGGCCAGCGGAGACCTCGTCATGCTCCTCCTCATCGACGTCAAGGGGGCGTTCGATGGCCTCCCACATGCGGTCGTCCAGCAGGCTCTGGACCTCCTGGGCATAGGCGGCAACCTGCGGCGGTTCCTGTCATCGTTCCTGAACGACCGCACCCTCAGGGTCCGCGTGGGCCATGCAAGGAGCACTCCCCGTCCGGTGGCAGCAGGCGTACCACAAGGGTCAGTGGTGAGCCCATTTCTCTTCAACCTCGCCCTGGCCCGGTTGCCTGCTGCACTGCCGACCGACCCTCACTACAAGGTGGAGTGCTCCATCTACGCGGATGACATCGCCCTGTGGGTGCGGGGACCGCCGCAGTCAAGCCGCCACGTGCGCCTGGCCCTCCAGAGAGCCCTGGACACCACAGCCGCCTACCTGGGAAGCATCGGACTCTCGGTTTCGACGGGGAAGACGGTGGCCCTCCTCGTCCACCCGAGAGCAGCGGCACGTAGCTCAGCTCCCCGGCTGCAGCTGGAAGGCGTGCGCATCCCATGGAGTACGACTGTGTCGTACCTTGGGCTGCGCATTGACCACCGGCTAACCTGGCTACCGGCAGTCGGGGCCATGCAGACACAGACAATCAGGGTCCGCAAGGCCGTGTCGCAGCTCCTTGCCCGTGGAGAGGGCTGCTCGAGGCGGCGGCCACATCACGCCTGCGGTACGCCCTCCCGCTGGTGGCGCTGCCGCCACGCCGCCTCGAAAAGTTGGAGCTGCAGCACCGGGCGGCCATCCGACTCTGCCTGGGCGTCCCCCGGAGCTCCCAGATTGCCGCTACCCTTGCGAAGGCTGGAGCATGGCCCCTGTCGCTCCTCTTCCTGCAGCAGGGGCTAAGGCACGTCGACCGCCTCCACCACGCTCCTGATGGCAGAGGCCTGCTGCATCGCCTCCAGTCCCGGCCATCCTCAAGGATGGGTCAGCTGTGCCGCCTCTACGAGGAGGTGGTGGGCAATCCTCCTGCGAATGCGGTACAGCTGCCCCCACCACAGAGGCCTCCAGTACCCATCGCCACGGAGCTTCCCGGGACTTCCAAGAGGCGTTCGCCTACCTGCGCCCTGCAGCAGACGGCCGCCTGCCTCCTGGAGGAGACCCTCGGAAACCACCTCCTGGTGTTCGTCGACGGATCGGTGGTACCGGACACCGGCTCTGCCACGGCGGCCTGCACGGCACCAGCCCTGCAGAAGAGCAGGCAGTGTCGACTGCCCAGACACGCCAGCTCGACTGCAGCGGAGGTGGCAGGCCTCCACCTGGCCGTCGACCTACTCTCCGAGGAACTCCCTGAGGTACCGGCGGCTATCCTCTGCGACTCCAAGGCAGCCCTCCTCGGCCTGCAGAGGCCAGAAAGCGCCAGTCTTGGAGTCGCACTGCTGTCCACCCGGCTGACAGCGCTGCAGGACGCAGGCCACCCGGTGTCCCTGCACTGGATCCCCGCCCACGTAGGGATCCCGGGCAACGAGGCAGCCGACACCCTGGCGAAGGACGCCCACCACATCACTGTGCCCCTCAGTCGGGCCGTGACGGAGGGCGACTTCACAGGACTGAGGCTGCGGCGACACCTGGCGACCCACCACCCAGACAAACGGGTGGCACTGGGATGCCCCCCACGTCCACTCCCCAGCGAGGCCTGGCTCGCAGGGAGACCTCGCTCCTTCTCCGGCTCCGCATCGGCTGCAGCTGGACGGCAGCACGCAGCCACCGACTAGGACGAGCGACGTCCCCGGCCTGCTCTTCCTGCGGGGAGCCGGAGACCATCGAGCATCTCCTGATGGCCTGCCCGGCGTACCTCCAGCAGCGGGGCCCACTCCTGCAGGAGTTCCGCCGCCTGGGCCTCCCCTCTGGCAAGGAGGAAGACCTCCTCTTCCCCGGCCGACACCACCTTCCTGCACGTCGAGGCGTCGTGGAGTACCTTGACTCGTCAGGGCTCTCCGCACGCCTCTAAGACATCATTTCTGCAAGCGGGACGGCCTCGCGGCCTCCCATCCCACCCCGGGCCTAACAGGTCCGGAACAACACCCCCTGCAGTCTCTGCGGCACACCAAGGCCTTCCATCCCGGCCTGATACGTGCCGCCACAGCCTGCCGGTTTTGCTTCGCCCAGCCATGGCGACTCCACCCTATCCTCCTTTCTCCCCCACTTACTCCTTCCCGTTGGCACTGAGCCGTGCTCCCTCAAGGGCTGCAGAAGATAGCGTCAACATTTCCCCTTTCCACATGAACCACTTACTACTACTACATACAGCATACGGCCAATGAGAGTTTTTTTCTATTGCCGGACGCGACATACGTGCAATATGTGTTGCCAAGCATCTCAAAACAAGCTCTTTTGAAAGTGCCAAAACCCATGTAGCGGTGCGTGGCATAGCCCACGGCCCCACGAAAACTACAAAACGGCAACTCATGATTTATAACCATTTTGTCTTGTTCCAATGGCTTACACCTATCTAAGCCGCGAGTGTGAAGTTTCGTAAAGGAATTGCAATGAGCGATCTCGAAGAGCGCCCTGCCCAAAGTAGCAGTTTCCATCGAGGACAAGGAACAGTTAAGCGATAGGACATTATTTCTGGCTTCACTTAGGGTGCGTCATAATCATAACAGGTTCTGGCTCGTAAAACCCCAGAAAGAAGAAGGCTTCACTAAGGGCTCAGAATTAAAATGAAAATGTTAGAGCTCCTATGTTCCGAAAGCTCATCGCGAAATGAAAGTCTTGCGTGATCGAGTATTTTTAATAAAACTGACGTTAGTATCCTTAAAAACAGTTATAATGTGGTTATATGTTAGAAATAGTATCTTTTTAAGCTATACTTGGGGTGTGTGCATCAGTTTGTTGACATTTTAAAATATGAGAACAGATGAGTAATCGGCGTCGTGCGCGGGCGTCGATGTCTCCTTAAAGACAGCATAAAGAAAAGAAAACTTGGTGATGAATCATAGCAAGCTACTGCTCCCGTATACAGCATCTATGACGCGCGAGGGCTACGAAGGTCGTGGAATGGTTTAGAAGTAATTACAACTGCCAGAGTGTGTTATCGCCTATTGTCCCGTGCAGGGTAGTGAGAGCTACAGGTGGTGTCACCGAACCGTAAAACGAGGACAGACAAAACACGCATAGCATGAGCTCATCCGTTTTATGCTCCTGACTGGCCCGTGTTAGACGGCAGGCGCATGAAAGGATAGTGGAAGAAGTATTATCGCCCAAAGATCAAGCCCTGCACGTTTTTACTGAGCCCGAAATGTAAGAGTTGTGCCAGCCAATGTTCGGGTTGACACGAGCCCTATATTTCGGTGAAATGTTGGCTGGTGCTGACCCGGAGCATATAGATGCTACACATGTCAAAGTAATGGTAAAGCATCACAAACCATGCATGGGAGGTTTAGCTCATACAACATTTTTATTTGTAAAGTTCTGCGTTCTGTTGGAAAATAGCTCACCTCATTTCTGAGAACTCCATTAAGCTGGAAGCGTACAGCTGGATCACTCATTCCAGTGAACGACAGGGCAACCTTTGAGCAGGGGGAAAAACGAAAAAAGAACATTGTGAGCAGCGCGTCACTCGGAAAACTTTTGAACATGACCTCAGCGTCTAAAAGAGCAAATTTCACATCGTGTTGCTGTTCACGTGCTGATACACGTGCCGCGGTGAGTGCGAAAGCGCCTTATAAATATGAAATGCGGGTTACAATCTGCTGTTACTTGATTTGACTTGTCGGTGAAAACAGAAACATGCCAACGCAAAATATGCAATGCATATATAATGTATATTCTTAATGCGGGAGGCCGCATTCAAAAGTCCATTTTCTTGTACACGATTGATTTTTTTTACATTTTCTGCATGTGCAAACATTCGGCAACGTGTTGCAAAAATAACTTATCTTCCTATTTCTTCCTACCTCATTAGTTATAGAGTTACAGCGAGTTTTCTAACCCATATCCTCGTATTGCAAAACCGAAACCACATTACATTGGTTCCGAAAATCAGTACTAGTTCTTTTTTATAAATAATATTTTTAAAAACTTTTTATTTTCATGTTATGCTGTCGACGTACAGCCACAGGACCAAAAGGACATTCTCATGCATCAGGTGGTTCCCAAGGCGCCAGTTATGAAGCTAGTGCATGTTAGGTCTCTGTGTTCTTCCTGACATCTTTCACATGGTTTGAAACGTCTGTTTACGTTTTTCTCAAAACAAGATCTTGCTCGACCTCATGTTACGCAAAATTTGATAACTTTTTTTTCTGAATGAATATCCTGAAATGAAATTTCGCACACTCATTTTTCAAATAGAGCTTCCTGCAACGAATAATAATAAAAATTATGCAATATTTTTGAATATGCAGCTCATTTTGCAAATGCATTTGGTCTTAATTGGCAATTTTCTTAACATTGCTTAGTTTTCAAAATATTACTTACTTAATATTTATCACACTGAATTGATTTTATTTCGTTACATAGGTCTCACACTTAGCTACATGAATGCCAAAGCTTTACACAATGCAGCGTCTGATTAGTTACTAATCTATGCCGGCGCAACTGGCACTTTTACCACATTTTATGACAAAAATGACCAATCAAAAATAAAATTTACGATTTTTTAGTACTTTAAATAGTTGTGTATGATAAATAAGACATGCTTATTTGGGGAAAAATTATTTCAATCCGGGCTTGTGATTTTGAAATGTTTTCTTTTTTATGGGGCCTTAAATGATTCGCTATCAAATGCTTGCCTGAGCTTTTGAAAACACCATGCTTTGAATTTCTGAAACAAACCTGACGATCAATAGTTGGTCGCCCAGCTTTGTCACGCAAAGTTCGTAGCATAGAACAACACTACGCTATGCGCTAATTAGACTGGGTCTATGCACAAGACTAGATTTTTGCGCAATATAGTTTAAAAAGAAAATAATTTCATACAGCAAACGAATTAAGTTCCTTCATTATGTGATTCTCTTGACTCCATTGAAGATTACAACTAGTGCTCAGAGAATTAAAAACGAACGTAATGGGCTTACTTTATTTCAAATGGGCAACAAATCTGTGTTCATATGCCAGGGAGGAGAGCTGTAAATTGGCGGTAGTTAGTCTCTACAGTTGAAAGAACAACGTTTTCGAGTCTCGGGAAGTCAGCTACGGCAATAGAATCTAATATTATTTACAAGCTCTTCGATATCCACTGCTGCTTTACTTAAAGCGCCAATAAAAGAGACAGATTTGACACCAGCGCTGATGCCGTGTCGAGCTGCCTTAGGGTTCAGTTTGTTTCCATCCGGCTGTGGGTAAAGATGCAATTGTACTGACTCGCCGAACTTGCTATAGGTATTGGGTATCAATGCATTCATTGTATACATCAAGAATAATAGGTCTCTAATCAAATTATGCATACTTTATGATGTGCCCAACAGTGATAAATATATGGCTAGACGGGGTAAGGTTTTAGTAATGCTAATTATAATGTTATGCTGTGGATTCACAGAGACAAGGTGTAATTATTATCAAACATGTAATTTACTTGCTTTGCAACTTATTGCCACAGTGAGTCGGTCTTTAGGCTGCACGCGCATGACTTCGTGTTGTGCTACATTGTGCCGTGAGAGAATACGAGATGTGGTTTTATAGCGCAAAACGCCGTAAGAAGAAATGGAGAGAGAAGAGCGAGTTAGTTCATTCTTTTTTTAAGTCAAGAATGCTGCCGACCGGCGTAGAAGGATAATTATTAAAATAATACGCGAAATGAGAGGCGTCGCTTTAGATATCTTAGAGGGCGTAGGGACCAACTCCTATGATTTCCCCATTGCCCGCTAAGCTGGAGCAGCGCAGATTCTCCGCCTCCTAAGGCAAATACCGTAGAGAATACAACACCGAACCCCTACTGTAGCACTCTTATCCCATTCCACCACTCCAGTCCTCAGAAACCTAATTAAGAGTAACATAGGACACCTAGCAGGAAAGCAGTACTATACTTTTATCTCTTATTTAATTGGTTTACTACAGTGCACATCATCTTAATACAACTTAATGTACTTTTGTAAAAGTACATTCCAATGCGTGCCTCTCCACGTGAAAAGTGTGTGAGAGCTCTGCTAAGGCAATGCCTGCCCCTACAGAGACTAACAGTAATGTGCTGAGAAAAACTAAGCAATGGTACGGTGGCAGACGTACTTGGACAACGACTGAAGAAAGCAGAAACAAGATACTCTAATCTGCGTAATGTGGAAATTACGGAATGCGTTTGTCACAACTTACCGCATTTAGCGACGTGGCTAGGTAGATGACGAGATCCCGAGTTTCACAGAACGCTCTTTCATACTGAGCGCTTACTACAAAGCATACCTCGACGACGAATTCCGTAGTAAAATTGCACTTATTCGGTCTTTCTGCAATATTTTGTGCAAAAAATGTCTTAATACTTAAGGCCATTTTGTGTGTGATTTATATTTAAGCGTTAGATCCACAAAATGTTCATTCAATGCAGAGCGCACTAAATTTGCATAAACGCCGCATTTAGGATGCAGAAAAATTTCAAAACATAGGAAATGCTTCGCCCGCTTCACGCAAGCTGTAAATATCTACTGCAACGAGACACTCTTGCTGTGGTCTACACCGCAAAACGACACGGGGCACAGTAATTGAGATATTAGCGCGCACCATCTTGAAGGAATGTAAAAGCTTGGCCACTGCTAGCGGAAACATGGAAGTAGCCTATGGCATAGCCCCGCGGAGTGCCCCACCACCGGCACCTGACGCAGTCTTGCGGCGGCGGCAAAATCAACGCGATTGGTAAAAAGCCCGGCAAGTCCTGTGTTATGGTGAATCCTCTACGAAGACTTCACGAGGTGCCTGTGTTGGCGCTCCACAGAGCGCTGCCAAGAGCTGCCGCGTTCCCGCTAGCAGTGGCCATGCCTGTACATATGTGCAAGACTGCAGGCGAGTGCTCTAGTTTTTCAGTGGTGCTGATAAAAAAAGCTATTTTCTTCGCGACAAGGGTGAATGTAGCGCGTGGTATTGTGTGCAGTGCGCAAGCGCAGGTCAAATATTTTCTGCGCTCAAGTATCTGCTGCGCTCACTAGACATGCAAGCCCCTCAACTAACTGTTGCGTCATAAGCCAGAGGATATCACCGACTTGATATTTCACAATTAAACCAACATATATACAGTCGAACCAGGATATATTGAATGTGAAGGGGACAACCTAAAGTTTGGTATATGGGTAATTCGATATATAAAATAAAAAGTTTATGCAAAAATTGTCAAGGACATTTTACTGCGGTTTTTTAGACTATAATTCGTTGTATGTGTGTTCGATATATCTGGGTTTGACTTATTCCGCTGTAGAACTAAACCACAGCTATGTATTGTTAATGAAAGGCAAGTGAAACAGATAATTCTTTTTTTTTTGTTGCACGCCGTATTGTCTTTCCTTACGCGGACCTTTTCTGGTCTTCTTGTTTCATCAGGGTGCGGTAAACACTAATAAGCAGAGAAGCGCAGTTTATAACAAGGGTATTGTGGGTTCACTTTTGGATGCGTAGGCAAGAATGTGTTGTGTCAGACAAAACTGAATGACGTTACGGTAGTTCCATAAGAGATGAAAAATGCGGCGAGAACTACGAAACAAGCACTTCACACATATGATTCGACAAATATAACGGAGTAAGGTTATACGTATAAGTACTGGCGATATTTCCATGTCTTCATGGAATTGAGGTTTAGAATTTAAGTTTCAAGCAACATTCAGGTGATTAAGTGGGCGCTATTATCGCATTCATGTGTAACGGCACGTGCGCACATAATTGGTAGGAAACTTTTTAGCAACTGTTCATAGGGAGCACATCGCTTTCTGATCACGAATTCCGTGAAAATATTTAGTTAACGCTTTTGAGACATCCTCTGCTAGACTGCAGCAGTGAAGTGCATTGTGAATTGGCAGGCAGAGCGGTTGCTCAAGATGCAAGGAATCCCTCCTCCTGTCGCTTTGACCCTCCAAAAAATAAATAAAAAAATAAAAATAAAAGTCGCAAGAAAGCTTGCGAGAGTAAAAGTGGCTTACAGAAATGAAAAAAAATTACGAAACTGAAAAAAAAGAACGCTTGAAATGCGGTGAACGTCTTGTACCACATCACATTATAAACGACCATGAGAAATGCATAACTGCTACTTTCAATGAAAAATATATGCAGACTCTATGGTGTTCTCTATCTAGTTGACACTTGATGAATATGATCACTAAAGATTCCGTCATGCTCTCGATTTGAATATGTTTATTATTTCAATTGACGCTTGTCTTCACTGTTCAAAGAAAACAAAACGAACGTACTGACGCACACAGCATCTCTGTTACGAGCTTTTAGCTGCTATAGCAGTAGAAAGACAGTGTGTTGTAAGACGAGGACTTGGTGTCACTCGAGCTACAGATGTCACCTAGATGACGCACCGCACCAGCCATTTTTAGTGCTTCAGTTATGGTGCGTCTTTTGCGTTCAGATGTCATTTAAATAAAATTTTACAAGTTTATAATTGGTACACGGCGAATTCTGATATTATTGTGTTTCCATTCCTTGTCTGTTAGGACGTAAATCAATAAGAAAACAGGTTAGATTCTTGCTAAGATAACATTTAAGTCAACAGAGCACATAAACAAAAATATGAATTTGTCTTGGTCTACGCGCTCTCGGTCTAATCAGTTCGCAACACATCGCAAAAACAGTGACCATATGACAGGGAATGGCTCTTATGATTCATAAGAGCCATTCCCTGTCAAACCATGAATGCTTCGCACTATGTATAATCAACTGGGGTTGAGTGTGCTTACATGTATTTTTTTAAGAATGAGTGATCCCGACCATAAATTTCAATCTCTCTGCAAAATGTTTGCATAAAAATGCAGAGATAAGTTCGAAATGTTTTTAATATCTGCAGTGAAAAACATGAACATTCGCACGATACGTAAAGTAAAGCGATGCAGCTGCACGTCATTTATAACAGGAAGAGAATGAAGCTGCAGCTGGTAACTAAAGACATTCTAAGTGATACTTGAACATGAAGACGACAGCAATAATATACTTGCCGACAGTTGTCGGATAATGCTCTGAGTACTTCTTCTTGTCGCTTGTCAGCGCTGCATAAAGCAAAACACAACAACACAAGAAACCGCTTGATGTAACGTGTCACTGTGCAAGAAGCTAGAAATACACAACGCGAGGCTGGCGAATGAGAATTTCTGGTACTTTGCTTCAGAATGTTTAGTGTCGCAGCACACAACTTAAGGGGTGCATAGTACGAAAATGCCGGCAGTCATTGCAAAGAAAAAAGCAATACGACCTTGCTTTAGCAAGCTCTTTGAGAAAACAACTGAAACTAGGCTGGTGCGTCAAGCAATAGAGTGGAATTCAAAAAAATAAACGCAGTCGTGACTACACAGAAAATGCATGAAAGGAGCTGAACTCTTGTACAGCTTTATTGTGGAAATAAAAAAAAAACAAGCCAATACAAAGACGGCTTCCATAAGCAGACTCAGTCGTTGGGATTTTTATTTTTACTTCGCTTGCGTTACCCTGCGCCTAAGCCCAATATGAAATTGTTTTGTCCATTTGGTTATTAAAGTTTATGCCATGTTGAACCAGCTCGCCCAGTTAAATGTCACAACGTACTTTTCCTCTTGTGCTGGTGGTTTCTGGCTGTGTAATATTTCGATGTCTATATCGCTGACTGGCTTTGACTTCAGTGACCAAGGTTTAATGACGCAATTGGGGATATGCAAGATCGTACAAGTACGTTTCACCACAAATGTCCCTTGAGTCCTACGGGATGGCGGACGTCACCATAGAAATGAGAAAGCAAGAGCGTACGATCTGGTCGAGCCACATTATCTTCCTCTACTCATCAGGGTAGCTCGGTGGCTATGGCATTACGCTGCTGAGGTCCCGGGTTCGATTGTGGCCGTAGCGGGCGCATTTCAGTGAGGGCAAAATGCAAAAAACGCTTGCACTGAGATTCCGGTGCACGTTAAAGAACTCCGGGTTGTCAATATTATTCCAAAATTCCCCAAGACGGCATACCTCATAATTAGATCATGGTTTTGGCACGTAACACGCTATATTTGATCGTAAAGTTTTTACAGCGTAGCTTTTAGGCGCCTGTTGCTGCGGCAAGCCGCGGCGTCTGCGGCGGTGGTGTCATCGGCGGCGGCGTTACCCAGCGAACGAGCACAGAGAAAGATGTAAGTGAACGCGGATCGCCGCGGGAGATGAGATACGCGACGGAAAATTGAAGAGGAGGATGCAGCGGAACCATGGGGTGGGAAGCGGAGGAGGGTATGGCAAAAGCGTGAGAAGCGTAGCGCGGCGGCGATGGCAACGAGATGGCGCAAAAGTAGCGTGCGTCGTCTGGTAGATTTGTCGGTGGCGGCGGCTGTGAATCGCGGCCACGCGTCACTCACGCGCTGGTCATAGAGAAAGAAATTCAACAAGAGGGGACACTCGGCAAAAACTGGCAACAGGAAACACGTCACCACACGTCACGCCATACGTCATACATCACGTATTGATGCCGAAAGTTAGTTGCCGGGAGCATCGAAAAAAAAGAAAGTGAAATTAAGTTAACAGACATTTTTTTAATTCATTGCCGCGAATTGAGCTTTACGAGCTTGGTACCGTTGGCACGCCACGGGGGTCGGTTGTTTCACCGCTTCTTTTCAATATTGCCATGTGCGAGCTCGCGACAGAGCTAGAACATCTAGGCGGTATCCGAAGCGCCATTTACGCTGACGACATCACCGTCTGGTGCACTGGAGGTTCGGACGGACAAGTCGAACGATCTTTACAGGAGTCAGTCGACTGCGTTGTTAGTCACATACAGAAACTGGGACTCAAACTCTCGAGGTCAAAATCTTAACTTCTCCTGTATCGCCCAACTAAAAGGGGTCCAAAACCGAAAAATTGGAAGCCCTTAGACGAGATCAATAACAGACTACACACGGCAACTGGGCAAACGATCCCAAGAGTTGACTCTATCCGGGTTTTAGGCATGATTATCGAGGCCAACGGGCACAACGGTCGCACAATCAACAGACTAACCTCGCACGCGGAGGGAGTGATTAGACTAATTTCCAGGGTGTCCAACAATAGAGGAGGGCTCAAAGAAGACAACCTTCTGAGGATTTACCACGCGTTCCTAATGAGTCATGTAAACTACGTTGCACCTATGCACAAATGGCAAGTTCACGAGAGAACCAAACTAAACACGCTCATTCGCAAGAGTATAAAGAGGGTCCTTGGCCTCCCGATGCGTACTAACACCGAGAGCCTCATGAGTCTAGGTGTTCACAACACCCTAGAGGAAGTCATTGAAGCGCAGCAGACGGTTCGGACACAACAAATGTCCTCCATCTAGACTTTCGTCCACCATCGCGGGGCGAAAAATCCTTGAAGGCGTCAACATCAATCCCATTTTTGCGATGGAACGCAAGACGCAGCTGCCAAATCACACGAGATCTTACATTAAGGTTTCTCCACTGCCGAGGAACGTGCACCCACAACACAATACCGGCAGAAGGTTGGCTAGGGCCTCTGCACTCCTGACACACGCACACGCACACGCGTCGGACGCATGTTTCGTCGATGCCGCTCAATACGAGCGTTCCGCTAGCAGCACCTCCCGTTTTGCGGCCGTCTCCGTTGACACCAAGGGCCGGGTACTTCCGGCCGCATCAATCATTACCTCGTCACCCGGTAAGGCAGAACAGCTAGCCCTAGCATTAGCGCTGTTAGATCCAAGCAAAACGGAAGTCTACACAGACTCGAGATCGGCAGCAAGAGCATTCGCATCTGGGGCCGTCTGTAAGGAAGTCGCCAAGATACTCGAAGGAAAAGTACTTGTTCATCACACCATCATCTGGTTCCCGGCCCATGTAGGGTCGAAAGTAGGGGGGCTTGTCAACGCCAACGAATTGGCCCATGCTCAGGCGCGAGGTCTTGCTTGCCGCGCCGGGCAATCTGGGGCCGGTGCACCGGGCGGGGCCCGCGACGGGTCTGGTCCGATCGTGGCGGTGACGGAACCCCCCCGCTTTAGGGACATACTCTCCACCTTTAACGAAGTCACAAAGCATTATCAACTTGCTCACATGGCATTTCCGTTGCCCCACCGAAATCTATCACGGCCTCAATCGGTTACGCTTAGGTTATTACAAACGCACTCGTATCCCAGCCTCTCGATCTATAGTCGTTTCACGGAGGTCTCTCCTTCGTGTCCCGACTGCGGCGGATACAGCGATTTTAACCATATGCTCTGGGAGTGCCCCTCTTTACAGCACCAAACGGATCAAGGGATCCCGCAAGACACATTTTATTTACTGATAGAGTCATGACAGGTTCGATCAACTCAAGGCAGTACAGAAGGCCCACGATGCGGTGGTGAGGCTTGGCCTTCCCGTCCCGACGTGGGAGCGACCCGCGGTCCTCCCTCCATGAAAACGAGGGGTGACTACTTCAGGACGTCAATAAAGTTTACTACCTACCTACCTACCTATTGCCGCGAAAAATAAACGTTTTGCGTATAAATGAACTTAAACTTTGCGACTTATTTTTCTTGCCTTACCTAGCGGCAGGCCAATGACGCGCCAGATGCATGTGTCATCCGGCAGACACTCCCCTGAGGCGAGCGAGGGCGGGGGGCTGCGCGCGCCTTTGGGCACTCGCCTGCGGCGACCCGTCTGTATTTTTTTTAACTGTTACCTGGTTTATTGTGCTCGTGGCGTATTCTTGCGTTTCTTCTGCACTGGGACAAGACACCACTGCACTATTGGACTACGGCAAGGTGAGGAATTTTGTTTCACAGTATACGACGCAATTAGGCTTATGGCACGGGACCGAGACTTAAGACGCAGTTAGCGAAAAACAGCTTGACCGTCCTGGCGCAGTTAATTTGAGTAAATGAATCGTGCTGGGACATGGTTCCGACGCTTCCTAGTGGATTATTGTAACTTATTTTGGTTCTGTTGAGGCACACTGGCCGCACAGGGAGCTGTGACGCAGTTAGCCAGAACCAACTTGGCCGTGGTGCGTAGTCTAGTGCATCTTGCTAGGAGAAGTTTGTGCCGCTTTCTCTGACGCCAGACATTACTGAAAAGTAATTTCGTTACTTTTTGGGGTACTTTTGAGGTATGCTGGCCGCACAGGGCACTGACACCGTTAACGAGAACCAACCGAAACGTGGTGACAAAGTTAGTTTGGCGTGTAATCAACCTTAGAGAGACAAGTTTGTGATGTTTTTTTTGTGCACCGCAACAACATATTCCTTCTTTCGGTACTCACGACTGTAGAAAACGCGAAGGGCGATTGCCAAGAGCGATAACATGGGAGTGTGTTGCTGGCACCGGCAGAACGCGTGAAAGATAACGCCGAGGAACATATCAGAAACTTGTAATTCGAAAATTCCGTCTTCTAAAGGACTGAAAACAGGCTTTGCACCCACGCATGTCTTGTGTGCGAGTAGAAGGCATTCTGCGAACGTCTAGCATGATACGGCGGGGAGCCTCTGTTGCGTCCGCCGCGTAGCCCGAGACCAAGTTTTGGAAACGCGAAGTCGCTCGTGTATTTGTGCTGCTAAAGTGCAGGAAATAATGTTAATGAGAAAATACAGAGCTATATAGAAATTGAACTGAGCACTAGTATTCTACTTTTATTTTAAGCTGGTTTTTCTACTCATTTTTGTACTAGGAGCTTCTAAGAAAACGTATCGAAGTTGCCTGCTCGTGTCGAGGCTCTGAAAAATTGTGATGTCTTTTGGCACTGTCTGCGTTCCCTTGTGCAAACAAATATTGATTACTTGTCAGTGGCATTACGTGCTTACGTGCATTAAAAGGCATCGTCGATCTTTCTTCTACCATAAATACTTCGTGTGGAATGAGACCTCCATCCGAACGTTGGGCAGAGACAGCTGGGCTAATCCTGAGTTGACCGTTCAAGATTCCTCGCTGAAATGCAAGGAATGATTGTAAACAAAAGCAATCGCACCCCGATCCTCAGTGATTCATGACGTTTTGTTACAAACATAAACAGCTGCATCAGACCTTTATCATTCGCTCACTACTTTTCATTTTCTTCACGTGCATTAATGGCCGTGCCCCTGCAGCTCTAAAAAATTCTCTTATTACAATTCATAGCCTCTAGGGTTAGACGAAGTTAATAATCTCGAAGCAGGGAACGAAGACAGATTTGCAAAATTACCATTGCAAGTTTATGTAAGGTCCGCTTTTCCCGGATGCTGTTACGAATCGTTAAACGCAACTCCGGGTATTTTTATAAGCACGCAAGAAAAGCACTTGCTTTAAATTTCGCCGTACCATCCTGTGACGCGAAAAACAGTTAAATTCGCACAACAACGCCTAGATTGAGTAAGCAAAAAAAAAAAAAAGCTGCCCCTTGTGATGTCCACAGTGGCGGTGGAGCAGGCACCCGTCCGTAACAGAAGTTCCTTTAGTAACATTGCAACATCAACGGGGATTGTGTTAACGACAAAACCTAAACGCAGTATACATGTCGAAAGGTTTAAGGAGAAATAATCAAGAAATAAACATTACATCAAGAACTAAATGTAAAATTATTCATGCGTGCTTAAAATAAACTTCAGTTCAGCGTCCATCTGGCTGATACTTTTCTCTGTCCTCGACCTTCGCGCTTCTGTTAACCATTAATCAAAAGACCGCCTAATGAAGTGAACGTTGCTACCGAAACTTTTACGCCTCTAGATGACCTGAATGTTCTTTAAGCACAGCTTTGTGAGAAGTCTGCCGCAGCGTGGCTTCTTTTCCGGTTATGCCACGAGCCGCAAGCACCCACATTGTAACCAGCAGAAACCATCTATGCGAGCGTTCGGATCACCAGGGTACGCCCCAATCATGATAACAAATTTATTGAACAACTACACAACTCTCACTAGCGCCATTTAGAGCGAATGAGTCAAGTTTCCTGCACATTTGCTTGGTCAAAATTCCCTTGAGGTCATACAACGATCTTTCCGGAGTTGAACTTTAACTTATCGAAACTACACAACTCTCATAAGCGCCATTTAGATCGAATGAGTCAAGTGCCCGGCATATTTGCAAGGCAAAAATTCCGTTGAGGTCATACAACAATCTTTCCGGAGTTGACCTTTAACTTATCGAAGTACACTCATTCGTGATATGTGGGTAGATTCGCCTCAAGACATTCACCTCGACGAAGAAATAAGTGATATTCGCCTGATAAGTGTCATCGTGAGCATTATAAAAAAACTTCAATTGGCCGTGTTCCACAAGGGCTTTCTAGCAGGTTACAATTTTTAACGCCTATTCTGACAAGTCACCACTCACCACCTCTACGCCGTTTTGCCGTGCCTTGACTAGAAGGGAAGAACGGTGCTCGCTGTCATGGTACAAGTGTTCCTCGAGTTCTGGTCCGTTGAGCTGAAGAGTAATTCGAGACGAGACAAAACTATAGGTTGGTCACAATATCACCAGAAGCACGCCGCAAAAATAACGCGATGTTCGCCTTGCGGGGGCGATGGCAAAGTGTTGAAGCACTTGCGCAACGGGCAGGCGCGGTCAATGTTGCTTGGCGCTCAAGGCCAGCCGGTTCTCGGTATACGCCATGTCCAGAGAACGAAATATACGTTGTCACGTTGTTCTCCAGCGCCTGAACACTTCATTGTCACCCCTGCACCGCGAACTCCACGTTATTAATGCCACGCCCTTTCTATGCGAATCCTCCCGGATTTTCATGAAGTGGCCTGCTGTTGCTGGCATGCCGAATAGGTCATACTTAAACAAAATTTGAATTACGTTCCTGATGTTGGGATCTCAACGTCAGCCCCCAGCACAGGAGGCCGATGCTATAACCAATAGGCCACAATCTCCCGTATACTTCTATCGTGCCAACACTAACCAGTTCATTGAGACGATCGCCACGTGTGTAAAATTGCGTATCACGGGTCCGTGAAAGCACGCTGGCACGGGTCAATCACGCAGGAATGAAACGGGCAAATTTATGGCGGTTGAGATTAACCAAATGAGGAAATCTTCGCTTCACATACACTTCAAGATGTGCGTTACATCTGCGTAATTTTTTTCCAGCATGGTTCTAGATTTAACATGACAATAGTAAAGGTATTAAGTACGCCATGGTAAACATGTAGAGCCAAGGGTAAGGGTGCAATGACCAATACTGCTAACAAAGGCGGTTTACAGGAAGGAAAAAAATGACAAGTTCACTTTGGGCGTACACTTTACGAAGCTGCATTAAGCACCGCAGAATGATAGTTGCTGGTCTACTAGTAAAGTTTGCGCTCATGCCCAGAAGTGCAGAAGCTGAGGCTTTCGAGGCGCATTATGCCCTCTCACGGTGGGCGTTTGGTCGGAGCAGCGAGACTGACACACTGTGGCACCTCCACCCAAGCCCGTAATGTTAGGCGTGCATGTAGCTTGGCTTCTCTCTCGCACTTCCTCAAATGCACGCATCACTGTTCTCTTATTGTGGCACGCGACTAATTCTGTTCTTATTTCACGATGCGTGAAGAACGAAATCATTCTTTTCCGGTATGTCGTGGGCCCCTTTGTTGTCTGGGTGGCCTACACGCGAAGTGTTGTCATCGATGTGTTCTGTGATGACGAAGGGTCCTTTCAACTTTGCCAGAAGTTTCACTGCATTAGAATTCTTATAGTACTTCACACACTATCCGAGGACTTTGTATGTTTGTATCATGTATCTTTGTATCTAACCGTTCTCCCGCCTATACCTGGACCACTAGGTAGTCCATGCTCGAATGGGTAGTGCATCGGGCTGCTGTGCTCAGGGATGAGGGTTGGAAACCAACCGTCGGACCGACTTGGGTCACTGAGTATGTGACAATGAGTACATACGTGCCGCTCTTCAACAAAAATCTTTCACGCTGATTTAAAGCAACGCGTAGGTGCCTTTCGGTCTGTGCTGGTCTTCAATGAACCTCTTTGATACCATCCTGGGGCACTGTACATGTGTTAGTAGGCGTGCGGCGCTGTTCAGTGAACGTCTATTACGCCAAATTATGTAAATAGGTGCGTGCCAGTGGGAATGTGCCGCTCTACAATGACAAAAAAGGTCCCTGAAATTTCTGCGATGCTGAGCGGTACCAAATCCCCGTCATGAGGTTTCCTCAAGAACAGCAAGCCGACGCTCTAGCACAAACGCACTGACTATGAGCCGCCTTTCAGTGAGCCTCTCGCCTGCTTGGTTCACTGAAAATGTGTTACTGGGTGTGTGGCAAGCGAGGGGACAATCGTGAGCGTTCGTAGGCACTGGAGCGCCACGCCATGCGCGCACTTCTGGGCAGGCCCAATAGATGGCGCAGCCCGCCTAAAATGTGATAGAGAGGAGCCCGGTTGCCGCTTGACGCGTTTCCCAGCATTCGAACGCACCTGCGCGCCATGCATTTTGAAGGCCACGCGCAGCATTCGCGGCAGCGACGCTTGACGGCGCCGAGTGTTCTTAGGCCAAAGTCAAAGAGGAGTTCCGCGGGCGTTCACGCCTTATACGGAACTCCTTTCGACGGCGCCGGTACGTTGTGTCGCCATATTGGTTCAATGCCAAATGCATTACCTTTGACAATTGTCGTGACATGGGTTGTGCCGATTTTTTTAGACATATGTTGTAGTTCTCTGCGCCCATGCGCCTCTCTCATGAAAATGATTTCCTCGACAAGCCGCGATCGGGCTGAAGGGCTCGGCCTGACAGTCCCAACGTGGGAGCGGCCCACGTCAGCACAGGGTTGACCTTCAGGACCCAATCAAGTGTCTCATACCTTACCATACAAGCATCATGCACATCTTCCTCACGAAGCACACAGCTAATGGCTAGAGGCAACAAGGCTGCGGTCCTGCCCTTTTCTACTGCTGCTAACTCTTAAATTAAAACAAGCTTCGCGTCATTTAGAGTCCAAAAATGTGTTGGTTTAGCGTGTTTTTTTTTCTTTCTGCAGACTACGATAGCTAACCAGAGACTTCTCTGCTTGGCACCGCTGCCTTCTGTATTTCTCGCGCATACTGGTTTTTATGAAGGAAAGTTTCGCAGCGGAATAAACCTTCCCCATGACAGTAGAACCGTGAATACGGCCCCAGAAATTAAGAGGTGGTAGGGTGGTACTCGCGGTCTTGGAAGGATTTTCCTAAAACTACGAAGCTTTCTTTCAGAAATACTCATGCGGATCTCCTCTGAAGCTTGAAGCTACTTTCGGGTGGATGACCACTTTTCCTTTCAGAAAACTTCATTGACACTACAGATTAGCGCAGACCTTATTTCAACTTTTGCTTAGGCTCAGGAGATAATAATGACGCAACATAAGTAAACGTGCATGAATGTTCGAGCCATTCAGAGCTGCGAAACTTACGACCAATTTTTCTGAACTAGGGGCAGTGGCTGATGCAATGGTGAAGTCTTTTGCGAGTATTGAACTTTTTTGAAGGTTCAGTGTCAGGCCAGCGTGAACGTGCAGCAATAAATCGGCATCTGCAGCCCTGCTTTCGAGAAGTCTTGGATACACAAGGTTATCTGAAAGGACAACGAGAAAAATAAGAATGACCTTCACAATGAGGGCTGCTGAAGTATTCAGCGATAGTGTCTAGAATGACTTAAAGGGTAAATACAGAGTTTAAACTGCACGTTGTGTCGGCTATCGGAGTGATCAAAAGAATATTTCTCTACTTCTAGGTCGACATTATGCTCATAGCAAGATAAAGCCAAAGATAATGCCAATAGAATCTGATCCTTAAGAGTTTAAACTGCACGTTATGTCAGCTACCGGAGTGATCAAAAGAATATTTCTGTACTTCTAGGTCGACATTACATACTCGCAGCAAGATTAATGAAAAAATTAAATATGGGGTTTTACGTGCCAAAACCAGTTCTGATTATGAGGCACGCCGTAGTGGGGGACTCCGGAAATTTGGACCACCTGGGGTTCTTTAACGTGCACCTAAATCTAAGTACACGGGTGTTTTCGCATTTCGCCCCCATCGAAATGCGGCCGCCGTGGCCGGGATTCGATCCCGCGACCTCGTGCTCAGCAGCCCAACACCATAGCCACTGAGCAACCACGGCGCATTCACAGCAAGATAAATGCGGAGTTAATGCCAATAGAATCTGATCATTCGTCGAAGCCAGTAAGCAATGTTCAAAGACAATGCTGTAGAAATAATGATGCTATTGTTTTGCCGACACACCTTTTTAGCTATGGTAGACATTACACATTTACGTAAATTACCCCGGAACTGCCATATGGAAAAAAACTTCATTTTTTTATTTTCTCCAGCCACATGTGGCGATTCCACAGTAGAAGACGTCTATAATATTTGAGCTGTCTTATTAAAAGGAAGCCACAGCGAGCGAATTCGTTACATGTAGGACACTTGCATAAAACCGACAACCTTGAGTCGCAGTCAGACGATGCTGGTTTACGGCATCCATCGTGAGGCATATGCGTACTCGGGCGGGTTCAGTGACCGATCACCTGCCACACCGTTTGCTTTCTTTTTTGTAGTGCAGGTTGATCTGATAAAATTTCAAATTATGTAGGACTCGAGAAACGTTATAGCTTCGGCAGTCAAGGCTTCTCTCCATCTCCGCTTTAGCTCTGTCACCTTCGTGGTGCAAGCGCGGGAGCATCCAAAGACATTCCATTTTTCCTGTCGCGGTGTACTAAGCTTGTAATCACACGCCATTTCTTGCGGCTAACGCGCTATGTGTAGGTTAGAACACCACAGGGAACTCAATAAGACCTGTAGCAGAGCGCGCACGGCCCGCAAAGCTTTCCGCGCGCGCCCTGCGCTCGCCCAGATGTGTGTCTGTAACGATGGCGGCGGGAACCCAATTTTCGCAGGTAGTTGTCAGCAATATACAAAAGTTTATGGCTGACTCGGCCTGGTTTGTCGTTTCCCACTGGTTATTTTGGTTTGACTTGCTCCGCGGTTAATCATGTCTCTTGCTTGCCCACCCAAGCAAGGACTGAACTGGAAGTTTTTACAATGCGTCAACTAAATCTGCTTAGACGCGTGGCAGGTGGCGATCCGGCATGCGGAGTATTTTACTTGTGAAAAGGAGTGATGTGAACTGAGTCCCCCATGTTTATTAATATCACTCTTCGAGCGAACGGTGGCGACCACCAGCCAATACCCTGTCACAGAGATGTCCGGTACTTCTCTCGCGTGGCGCTCTGTTTTGTTTATGGCGAGCATGCGGAGGTCACAACTTGATTTTTGTCAACTTGGCGGCGACGGCTCGTCGCATATCCTCCTCTCACAAACTTGAAATTGAAAAATGCGAGTGCTTCTGTGAGTCCTCACTCGAGAACTGAGATAGCCAGCCCAGAACAATCAGCCAATCAAGTTCGTTCTCCGAATTTCAGTGGAACTCACAGAGCATAAAGTCAGAAAAAGTGAGGGAAATAAAGCTTAGTTGCACTGTCCTCATGCAATTTCGGAAACACCCATTTGCCACCGATGATCCCGCTATGGACTGCAAATAATAATAATAATAATAATAATAATAATAATAATAATAATAATAATAATAATAATAATAATAATAATAATAATAATAATAATAATAATAATAATTATAATAGTAATAATAACAATAATAATACTAATACTACTAATAATAATAAAAAGATTCCGCATGACATCGCTAATCGGGTGTCGAACCAACGATCTACGGCCTCCAACGCAGAAGCTCCGTTGACAAGGGTGAAATGTCTTTTTTTTAATAATGCATGAAAAGCAATCCCATTACATCTGAAAAAGCCGGCCTTGAAAGTTTCCAATTTCATGCCACCAAAAAAAAAGAAATGGATTCAACAAATCATTGACGCACATAGACCAGGCAGGTAGACACGTCATAAAAATATTCAGTCTGATGACAATTTTTGCATCACCGACAAACTGTAGACGTATACTATAAGTTTCACAGAACTATGACACTCGTTGACCTCAAGCACTCTGCATCGGGATCACATATAGAAATATGGCAAGCACCATGCGTGCAGCGCCAACAAGATAAATATTTCACATGAAGGGCTGCCAGGGTTCTTACACAGTAGAATGCGATACGAGTACGAGGTTTTTTCGTTGTTCTTCGAGCAACCCGCAGACACTCTTGCGGCAATTGGCTGCTGGCAAACGAGTGCCACGCCATCTGGCGTGAAAAACACATCAAGCCAATCGCACAGCACGTCCGCGCAAATCAAAGCAAGAAGAAGCCAGTAAGATTGTCGTTTGGAAAGATTATTTCAGGCCTGTATTTCAGGCCTACTGAAGGTAATGAAAATTTCGCATGAATTGGTGCAGTAGTAAAGCACTTTAAAACTCGAAGCTTTAGCATTATGCATTGTTTCACTGAGTTCAAATACAGCCGTTGTTTTGGCGCTTTTTTTCTCATACTTCAACTGCAATTTTCTCTTCAAATTGGCACGCTTTTGTTGTAGCAATTTCGTTGTTTTTATTATTGCTATTTCTCTGTGATAAAGACTGTTCTATACTCCCAATAGCGAAATATATCTACTTACTGCTCTAAATATTATATTCACACGTGCACTTATTTATAATTTTCTCGGGGACTGTATTTCACCCACTAACAATTTAAAGTTATCGCTCAGTGCCAGACACGCCTGCATGATTGGAACTTACTGTAAAGGTATCGATTGTTCTATCCGTTGCCTGCTGTAACCGAAGCTTGTGTAATCTGATTGTATGCGCGACGCTAATGGTGTAGTACTTTCTGGAAGACACGCGGGCACCAGCGATTACACCTTAAACTTCGACGATCGCCGACGGTGCTCGCCGCTATCGTGGTGATTTGAATGCCACTTGTTTGTGTGGGCATAAGTTCACCTAATCAAAAGATAATTTCATCATTCACAGTCTTGCTGCTGTGTTCTTCACCGTCACTACTACGTGACAATATCTAAACAATATCTCAACTATGACGTCAAATTAGCCCTAGAATTTATCACTCGGTGACCCAATCCAATTTTTGAAAAGTATTTTATACCCGTTGATAAATTTGAGCCCTTCAATCACTGGTTACTTTCTTAGTCTAGATCCGTGAGAAAAAGTATACGAACCGAAGGCTCGCCAAAACAGAAAAAAATGCCTGAATTTCTTCGTAATTTCGCACAAACCAAAATCGGCGACTGTACTAGAAAGTTTGTATTGACTGCCAAATCTGGACTGCAGTCCTCACTTGGCAGTTACATTGGTAGGCGCAGAAGAAAAAAATTGCAGTAACCATCGCAACGATTGTCAATGCAAGCGAACAGCCTGAAAGAACGAATGAGAACGAACGAGTGAAAGAACAAACGACCCAGTGGCAGATCCACAAATCCACAATGGCAGGCTGCTGATCTTCACATCTTTCTTTTTTCTTGCGGTGGTACCGCTGGCCGCTTCCTAGGGGCTGGGCGCTCCCGAATGTGGTGGCTACATTTACTGCCCGGATGTAGTACAACTTCAACATTCTATCTTCGACCCCTTCAATTGTAGCCTGCCTTTGCACATGGCCCCCTCTTCCGTTCTTCTTCATATCAGCATCGCTGAGCAATGGGCAGCCACAAATCCTATTAGTGCGCGCGGTTCCAATGGCAGGAATCCCGCGCTGGCGTAAATTAATGGAAATGCGCGGAAGCGGTTTTATGGAAGTATACCAATTGTCAAAGAGTAAGTAGCTCTTATTCTCCGGAACAGAACGCCAAAGCTCAAGTGCAACATTAGAGCGTGCTCCAATGTCAGGTAATCCTGGAACAGGGCGGATGCCCCCGGCCCCCTCTGTGTATATAGAGAAGTCAGAAACAAGCCCATGGATGCCGCAAAGAACAAAAATTTTGTAGCCACATTTTTGAGGCTGGTTGGGGACATATGGATCGATTCTGCAAAAACAAGTCTGCAGAGACTGCTTTACTTAGCATCAAAGCCTACATTCTAGACAACATTGAAAATAACATATATACACTTGGGATATTTCTGGATTTCAGAACGGCATTTGACTGCATACAGCATGACCGGCTTTTGCGGAAAATTTCCTTCTATGATAGTCGCGGTACCTCGTTGCCACTGATACAAAGTTATCTAGCATTCAGAAAGAAATACACTACAGTAAATAATGTACAGTCTCAAGTTGAATTCATTAAGTATGGTGTCCTCCAGGGATCAATGCTGGGACCTGTCCTGTTCTTGCTGTTCATTAATGATATAGTAAATATTGAGGGATATAAGAAAATAATATTGTATGCTGATGACACAAACGTATTTTTCTCAGGTCCAAACGTATGTGAACTTTATAAAGAAGCTAACGTGTGGACGAACAAGTTAAATATATGGGCAAATGCAAACGAACTTCAGTTAAACATAGCTAAAACAAAGTACCTGCTGTTCAAACCTAAAAGAGTAACAAACATTCCATACAGACCAATCTACTTCCAAGGTAGCGAGATTCAGCAATCGACAACAATCAAATTCTGAGGAGTCCATTTTCACGAGCATCTCTCTTGGTCCCCCCAAATTGACACAATAAAAAAGATCTTTCCAGGATTATCGGCATTTTCAATAGACTAAGGTATTACGTTCCATCGAATGTTAAGCTTCAAATTTACTAAGCTCTAGTTCATTCCCGCCTAACATACTGTTCCTTGGTGTGGCTAACGACTGACACAAACCTTAATTCCCTCCTAATTCTTCAAAAGCGTGCAATACGTGCAATTTCAAACATTTCACTCCGCGAAAGCACACGACCATATTTCAAAACCTATAAAATATTGCCGATCAAGCAGTTATACAGACACAAGCTAAGTTTGGAGGTACTACGTCAGATGGGTTAAATTCGTCACTTTTATTGGATACATATCATGTGAAATAAACCCCGTATGAACTACGCCAGAGCTTAATATACAAACCTCGATCACGCACCAACTACGGAGACCAACGATTAAGTTATCAAATATCTGACATGCTGAATCAATACCCAACCATACTACATTTACTAGACTGTGGAACTTCATCTAAAGCATTTAAAAGAATAACAAGAGTACTACTAGCTGAAGAATACGAACGTTCTCATGATGTCTAATTGACGTACCTTAACACTTTGACATGTTGTACCTTATAGCTGTGTAATAGTGCTAATAGTGCCTTTCACAATTTTGTTTAGTACTGCAATTTGTCTCATACGGACGCCGATTACTTGTATGTACAATCAACTCGCTTTTCTGTTTTGACCTGTACAGTATAAGCATGCATTTATTATGTGTTTTTTTTCTTTCTCCCACTGTATTCTGTCGCTGCTTTGCTGCCAGGGTGGCACGGCCAAGTCAGGCATTTCCTCAGCCTTTAGCCGTGTCCCCCAAGGCAATTTTGTACCGGATTTGCCTTTAATAAACGTAAAGAAAGAAAGAAAGGAAGAAAGAAAGAAAGAAAGAAAGTAAAGTATTATTTGAGTGATGAACGGCTTTTGAACGGGACAATTTTTTCGTCGACCACCAGCACTTGCGACTTCGAAAGCATTTCAAATTTTGGCTAAGAATTATCAATCAGTGGTCGTTTATGAACAGCCTGCCTTTGCTAGCATTCGCTTCCAGTGGATCATTGTCATTGAAATGAAGGCTGTTATTTATGGTTTGCCACCTACCGCGTTCGTTCCAGCTGCTCGTTCTAGTCATACTACGCCTTATCTCTAATATTTGTTTCAATTGCACAGTTTCTACAGCTCTTCGCGGAAGCATAGAATACTTCGATTTAGCAGAAAATCATAAATCTTGCCTGCATGGGATTCGGTCAGGAAAGTGGCGATGACAACCAACGATATCCTCATTGCGCTCTCGCGATAGCTCGCGCAAGCTCTTAGCACGGTAACGTTTAATAAAGGGGCACATTCTCACAAATTTGTGCTGCTATAAAGAACAGTTACATAGTAACCTTTATTTAAGTAACTTTAATTAAAGGGGTATACCCTTACAAATTTGTAACCTATAGGTTGAAAATGAAACTGTAACCTTTACTCAAGTAACGTTTAATAAAGGGGCATGTTCTCACAATTTTGTGCACCTTTCAATTAAAAGACTACGTGCACCTAAAGGTTGCTATATAGTAACCTTTAGTGTAGGTACACGTGGCCTTTTTGTATTGTAACCTTTCGTATAGGCATGCACTCTTGCAAGGCTTCACACGTGCGTCCTTCTGCAAATGTCCATGAATTTAGGACATTGATTCTTCGGCCAACCACCAAGCTTCACCGCAATGCACTAGCGTAACTCACTGAGCAGAACTTCATAAAAATTCTACTTGAAATGATCGGCCGAATTTTTACAAGTTTCGGTTACCAACCGAATATTTTGAAAATAGAGGCATTTAGGGCACTTATTCATAACTTATCTGCTGCGTTATATTAGTGCTTTGGTCATGGTTAAAGCACTGCTTCAACTCAGCACGGAAATTACGACTAAGTGCCGTAAAAGCATATGTTATCGGAAAAAGGTATCTTTTCGACGTAGCTAATGGAAAGTTATTGAACTTCGGCTCATCTTCTGAAATACCATTTTTCGGAAAACGCTGCTCAGTGAGTTACGCTAGTGCTCTGCAGTGAAGTTCAATCGATGGCTGAAGGAACAATGTACAAAATCCATGTGCATGCGCAGAAGGACGCGCGGGTGAAAACCTACAAGACTGTATGTATGCCTATACGAAAGATTACAAGAAAGGTTCAGAGAAATGACCGCAGGGGTTTGCAAAAATTTCTTGGGCATGACTCACTGTCGCAAACTAAAAAAATTTCAGGTCTTAAGACAAAATGGCATGTTATTGCTGTGAAAGCTTCATAGCAGTGACAGATAGCATTTGCGCGATAGTCAATACAATTATTTGGGGACAAAATTTTACCAATTAGCTTTTTTCATTTCTGTAATTGCATGTAATTGCATATTGAAGGCAGCCAGTTCCGAAACTACACCAATTTGCCATAATTGCGCCTGGCAACAGTTTCCAGAAATTGAATCTGCAATGACGTGCATTGCTGTTTCAGGTATTATTTCCGCACAACCTGCAGCAAAATTCTGTAAATATTTCAGCTGGAACAGCAATGAATTTTATGACATGTTTGCAGCAAAATTCTGTAAATATCTCAACTGGAACAGCAGTACATTTTATGGTATGTTCGCAGTACGTTTTTTTGAGACAATTCTGCGGGAGAATGCTTTCAGCAACCGGATATGGAGTGCTGATTGACCAGCTCTGCCGTTAACCATGATTGTTTATTTACATGCTAATCAGTCAAACATTGGTAGTATTCGCACGAATGATGATTATTGGAGTTTATTGGCGCAATTCGTTCTAATGATTACTGCAGAATTTCTGTTGCGATGACTATAAAACTTGTTCAGCAGTAATGAACATTTCGTCTCAAACTCTCTTTTTTTAATATTCAAGGACAGTCTAGTTCACAACGTATAAACCTTTGCCGCCTTGCTATTTTACAGCGCAGGTCATTTACAAAAGGCAGCTTGCAGAAATTAGTATAGAATACAGGATACATCAAGAATGTTGTACCTTTTGAAATAAGCTGGCACATACTTGGTAATTTTAGGATGACATGTGCAAAACACAAAATAATCGATGAAATTCACAGTATCTTGCTTTTGTATAGATGAATGCATTGTGTACAGGTTCGACCCGCAACATATTTCTTTGCTGCAGACCATGCTTAAGGTCTCTTTTTTTAAAAGTATCATGTCGTGATCACTTGATATTGAGATTTCTAATAATTATATTTTGCACAGGTGGACAGCACATCTGAAGAGGTGGTACATTTCAGAATGAACACGCATTGCTGCATGCAACATTTCCTGTATCGTAAAAAAATTATAGATGTATAAGACAGCAGCATCCACATTGTGGAAATCAAGTGAGTAGCAGAAGGAAAGCTGACACAAAACTTTAGTGAAAATGTCATGATTTCTTTATTTGCATATAGAAAACAAGGCAACTCAGAGCTTTCCCTTCACAATCATAGATACATTTTGCCTTGCTCTGCTTTCTTCTTCACGGCCATGAATCAATATTGAAAAAACCTTTGAGTAAAGCGCTGCCTGGCAGCACAAATTTCTACAGCATCACGAGGAATGGGGAAAAAAGAAGAGAAACGTTGAAGGTTAGTGTGCAATATGTTTACGTACAAATACATATAAGTTTTAAACAATGACGAGGAGGACGATCTCATCCCTGTTGCGCAGCACAATAATGTCTGTCTGCTGTTAGTATGTCAGTTCCTAATTCTCCGATCTCCTTGCCGTGTAGTGGAGCCTACAAGTACAGAAGAGTAATCTTACAGTCACCTAGTTACTTGTTAGTGTCACCCTGCAAATGTTAACATGTAATGAAAGAGACATAAATAAACCACAAACAGATGAAAAACACGCCTAAGGTGAATATGCTTCTCTGTCTAGGAAATGTCGGTAACAATAAAAATCCAAGAGTAAAAAACTGAACGAAAATGAATTCCCAAGTCAGTTCGTACTCCCCTCCAGTACAAGTACAAAAGACAACACCGCAATAATGTGACAGTTTAACAGTCAAAACGCAATATCAAGTGATTACAAACTGATTATCAACACAAAACACCAGTTCCGTGCATGAGGTCTAATGTTGTGCGTCCGCACAAAAGTACAACATAAACTTGAGATTCAAGAATAACCAACATGGTGAGTGATAGTGATACAAAAATAAGAATAATATAAAAAAGCAGTGTTCATGAAGCGAGCAAGTAGTTCACTTCATTAAAACTGAATAGTGTGAGCATGAGCATGAATTGACCGTGAAATATACGACATACACACACCAGCAAATCAAAAGTTGAACAGGACGCATTGCTTACCTAGGTCACATTTACTGCTGTCTTCGGCATTCATTACAGCAGTCACAACACAACCGATGCTCACCACTCTCAGGTAAGCGAAGAACTTTGACCATTGGCCATTGGCAATGCGTCTCGTCGCAGCGGCCACGCAGCACGCCTAACATGTCCCTTCTCCACGCCCGGCGTCATGGCTTTTTTTCAGCTGCTCGCGCGCCTTTAGGATTCTTTTTCGTAACTGTACCACGCGTCACGAGTGACTCAGACACACAACACGCTTGGTAAACGCGCGCTACCAAATCGCAGAGCGTAAAAAGGTGGTTAAAGCGATGAAACAAAGCGCGACACGACCGTTTCAAAACTACAACACCATTGATATACTCTTCCCGACATTCGCGAGATCTGCGCAACGCCGAGGAGATACGACTGCGCTCATGTTTGGCTGAAGCGCGTTTGATTACACCCCGCATCTAGCGCAACTAAAGATAATAATCAAACTACAGTTTCGTCAACGTGTCACAGGGCCATATATATCAAGATGCTAATATTATAATGTTTCAGGATGTTGCTGTTCATTTGTATTTGTATGTTGTCTCCCTGCTCATTTCGCGGGCCACCATTGTGTCCTCATACCGTGAGCGCACGTTCATCTCTCTACGAGGCCGTATACTGGAGCGGCTGTCATCCGCTGTCATGTGAA
Organism: Dermacentor silvarum; assembly: GCF_013339745.2. NCBI lineage: Eukaryota > Metazoa > Arthropoda > Arachnida > Ixodida > Ixodidae > Dermacentor > Dermacentor silvarum. Next base: position 85,825,469 of record NC_051162.1, read on the forward strand.
TGTAGCAGCGTCTTTCTTGCGCGTTAGTGAGCGGGCAACATTGGCGCGTATCTGGCGTTCTCTAATGAACCCAACCTTTGCTGCAATTTAGGAACCACTCCCTATAATACGTCAAAAATACAAAAAAATGAAGAAGAAAAAGAAAAAAAAAGCGAGGTGGCAAAACATTCAGTTGCAGTGTACAGTAAGTCTGACTACAAAGCATCTTTATGGCCCTGCAGATTAGTTATTCGGCCTGCCCGACGCTTTGATTCTGTCGGTCGTCGAGCTTTCACAGGATACTCTAGTGAGCGCCCACGTGCGACCTCCACTGTGCGCCCGCAGTTAGTGGGTGTCGCGTTCCAGGAGAATATAAAACAAACGCGACTAGGGGGACATTGATACAAAAGGAAATAAAAAAATATTGGGTACAAATATATATTCAATCACCATAATGCATCCGCTTTTAGTTTTTGTGCAGGTATACAAGTCTGTTTTATACCACAGCCTAAAATGCCTGCAGCGGTAGCGGGGGGCTTTTCACCATATTGAACCATAATGATAATTCATGCCTCAACATCGTTTGCCCCAAATATTCTCCGATGTATGTTCACTGTTTCTGTGGCTTTTTTCAGATTATAATGGCACGTATGCAGTAGAGATCAGTGACGAATGAATTGCTGCTGTCTGATTTGAGCATACACTCGTGTAAGATTTAATTTTTTTTACATTGCCATACAAACGATCCCCACTGATATCAATAAAGTCTTAATTTAGTCCAACCTGCCTCATTCCCTCGGCCGCACAACATATCGTAAAGGTTATTACCGGCTAAAAACACCTCATCAGGATCGCAATACGACACAATAATAAGTAAAGTTCCAATCCATACAGAAGGGCCCCTGAGCCACAAATTCCAACTCTTTTAGAGGTTACAATCTGAAGGTTACAAGACATTTGGCATTGCAGTAACCTTTAATATATACGCTTCGGCACATGTAACCTCTAGCCACGGAAATTCACAAAAACACAAAGATCAAGTTTTTAGTCGCTGAGTAACCTTTATGTTATAGGTTACTTGCAATTATAGGTTAACTTAAACGTTACCGTGCTAAGAGTCGTTGTGCAGCAATCCTTGGTCTTATACTAAGTGCGCTTTTAGAATTATGTGCGCTGATATATATCTATATGAAGTAAGTTGGATTGCAAGATTGCTCTCCCCGGGCACAGCGCGTTAATACGCAGAGAGGAAAAAAAGCGTCACAGTGACTTAAATTTGTGAGGGCTGAGAGCATTAATTAAGGTGAAAATGCACATGGACATTGTCATTTCAGGACATAACTATCGGGGAACCTTTTTCTACATCCCCAGAATCACTTTTGATGCGAGCTCTATTTTGCGCAGCTAAATGTCGCCTTGTCCTTTTCTCTCATACTATCCTTCCGGTCACAGTACAGCTGTCAGCTTTGAGTCAGCGAACTCTGTGGAATGGTGTAAGTAGTCCCCGAAAAGATATCGCTCAGGCTGTTTGTTATATAGAAACATCTGCCGAGTCATCTTTCAGCATATTTCGCTTACTTTCCAGGCAGCTGAAGACTGACTGAAGATAAGTTGACCTATGGTTCACGACATTACAGCCCCCCCCCTCCCTCTCACGCTGCATTCCCGCTTTCCTCCTTTTGCGTGGGAGATTGAGTGGCCAGTTCCCCTTGCGCGCGGTTGCAAGATACGCATTTGGTGCCGCAGCACAGCTTCGCCCGCCTTCTTCCCTCCCATACGCCCACGGCCTTTCGCACGTCACGTTTGCTTTCCCCCGTGCGTTCGCTCTCCGTGATAGCGCGCGTCACCCGCGCGCTTTCACTCGCGCATACGGCGCGCGGCGACGATTTTATCGCCCTTGGAATTTATACGGAACCTCACGGTGACGGCGACGCCGACGGCAGAAATCCGCTTGAAGTGTCCATATAATTGCTATCGCAATAAAAAGATAAGTTGACCACGACAGTTACTGCGTCATCGAAAGGAGTAGATATGTTTCGCGTGACGTAGCTTGAAGTGCCCAGAACATGGGACGCGACAATAGATATCATGCAAATTACAAGAAAACGAGAAAACGCCTGCTGAAAAGGACAACCGTCTCCTGGAACAAAATTTAGCACATTGCCTTGAATGCCTCAAAGATATTTCGGAGACAATTAAGCAAAATATTAATGCATGTCACGAGTAAAGGGACAACACGCGGACGAAGCACGACGACGACGAAGAGCACGCAGTGTTCCGAATAGTACGAGCGGTCGAGGCGCGTGACCCGAGCCGTGATCGAGAGAAAAACAGCGATGAGCTGTCTTTGTCTACGTGGCTTCGGTCAAGGGAGGTTGGCTCGCCAGCACCGTACTGGCGGCGGTGGCAGTGGGCGTTCGGTTCTGGAAGCCGTGACGCTGGCATTCCGAGGTGTGGCCGCCGACCTCGGCGATGTTCGAGCGAGGCTGCCCGGACTTGCTGCAGCCTCCTACGGTAGTCCCGGGCACCCCAGCAGCAATCCCTCTCCCTAGACAGAAGACCGGTCAACAACGCCATGCAAGACAGTCCCCGGGGCGCCTCGTCGGCACTTGAGCAAGGCGCCGGACGGAAGCAGTGGCTGAACCCGTCCATAGACCTAACCCGCCGATCCTCTCTGCCACGTCATCTACGGCGACCGGAACACGGGCGTCTACCAAGGTGACGACACCTTCAGGATCGTCCGGAGTAGTGACCCCGGAAGAGACATGACGTGACTTGGACGAGCAATCCACATGAGTCGGCGTCAAAAACGGGAGAACATTCCGCTCAAGCAGCGACGCCGCCCGAGAGGCTAGAGTTGTCAGACTGTTAAGCGTGTAGGGGATAAGACCGAATTTAAGGACAGCGTAATTAGCTGATAGTTTTGTAACGCCTTGCAGCGGAGTGTATGTGTTCCACTTATTTTGGTATTCTCATTTTCTTTTTAGTGGTGATTCTTGCTTTTGGTTTGCTTCATTAAATCATGTGCTGTGTGCCCTTATACGTGTCATATTCTTGCCACCAACTTTCGAGAATATTATCAATAATTTGACACAGGCCGTTGTTGTCGACTCAGACGTCGAAAAGCCACCCATAGAGTGGGTTTTGAGTACAGTAAATGAGGTGAAAATCGAGGATGCAGCGCAAACTTGACAACCCACCACACAATGTTCCATCTCCATCTCTCTGTATATCTGCAAAGAAAAGCTGATTTTATATATCCAAATAATGCGCATAGTGGTCACATTGTTCCTGTACGCGGAGGTTCTGATTCTCTCATGTAACTGTTACGTTTAAACAAAAGAAATATTGGCTTTTGACGTTCGAAACACACCAGCCAATAATTATAACCAGATTGCAGAGCGATTATGCCCTTGACCGCCTGGCTAACGAAAGCGAGGGTACGGAATGGCACCAGCGTTGTTCACATGGGTGTCATCTTTGCGACACACCGTACGGTGGCATCTGTATATATATAGTTCCCGAGGCCGTTTGCAGACGCACGTTAACCGAGCGAACGTGCGCATTTAAGGATGACAGCGACCGCGGAGCTTAGGGCGAAATGAAAGGCCGCGATAGTGGAGACAGCGCAAAGCAGAAAGCGGACGAAAGTGCAGCGGAACCGTGAAGCGGTAAGCGGAGGACGAGAGTATGGCAATAGGGTGAGGAGGGAAGAGGATTGCCGACGGCGACCAGGCATGCGGCAAGCGCGGAAACAAAGCGCTGGCGTGGGCGTCGGACCCAGTGCGCCTGCGCTACTTTAACTATGCCGCCGCTCTTAGTATAGTAAGTAGTAGTAAGTATTAGTAAGTAGTAAGTCGCTCTTATTCTTATTATCATTCTTATTATTCAGAGCGCGAAAGCTCAAGCGCAACATAGAGCGTGCTCCAATGTCAGGTAATCCTGGAACAGCGCGGATGTCCCCCGTGTAAATAGAGGTCCTAAACAAGCCCATGGATGTCGCAAAGAACAAATTTTATAACCACATTTTTGAGGCTTCTTGGGGACGTATTATTTGAGTGATGAACGGCCTTTAAACGTGACAATTTTTTTCGTCGACTACCAGCATTTGCGACTTCGAAAGCATTTCAAATTTTGGCAACAAATTATCAATCAGTGGTCGTATTTTGCACAGCCTGCCTTTCCTAGCATTCGCTTCCAGTAGATCACTGTCATTGCAATGAAGGTTATTTATGGTTGGTCACCTGCCGCCTTCATTCCAGCTGCTAGTTCTAGTCACACTTAGCGCTAGTATTTATGTATGGATTGCGCACTTTCTACAGTTCTTCGCGGAAGCATAGAATACTTCGATTTAGCAGAAAATAATAAATCTTGCCTGCATGGGATTCAGTCAGGAAAACGGCGATGACAACCAACGAAAGCCTCATTGCGGTCTCTACTCGTCGTGCAGCAATCCTTGGTCGTGTACTATGTGCGATTTGTGAATTCCGAGCGCTGATATATATCTATACGAAGTAAGTTGGATTGCAAGATTGCTCTCCCCGCCCACAGTGTGTTAATACGCAGAAAGGAAAAAAAGCGTCACAGCGACTTGAATTTGTGAGCGCTGAGAGTATTAATTAAAGTGAAAATGCTTATGGACATTGTCATTTCAGGACATAACTATCGGGGAACCTTTTTCTACATTCCCAGAATCACTTTTGATGCGAGCTTTACCTTGGGCAGCTAAATGTCGCCTTGTCCTTTTCTCTCACACAATCCTTTCTATCACAGTGCAGCTGTCAGTTTTGAGTCAGCGAACTCTGTGGAATGGTGTAAGTAGTCCCCGAAAAGATATCGCTCAGGCTGTTTGTTATGTAGAAACATCTGCCGAGTCATCTTTCCACATATTTCGCTTACTTTCCAGGCAGCTGAAGACTGACTGAAGATAAGTTGACCTATGGTTCACGACAGTTACTGCGTCATCGAAAGGAGTACATATATTTTCCGTGGCGTAGCTTGAAACGCCCAGAACATGGGACGCAAAAATAGGTATTATGCAAATTACAAGAAAACGAGAAAATTCAATCTATTATGGGGTTTTACGTGCCAAAACCACGATTTGATTATGAGGCACGCCGTAGTGGGGGACTCCGGAAATTTGGAGCACCTGGGGTTCTTTAATGTGCACCCAAATCTAAGTACACGGGTATTTTCGCATTTCGCCCCCGTCGAAATGCGGCCGCCGTGGCCGGGATTCGATGCTGAAAAGGACAACCGTCTCCTGCAACAATATTTCGCACATTGTCTTGAATCCTTGTCAAAGCTATTTCGGAGAAAACTAAGCAAGAAATTAATGCATAATATCAAGTCAGATGCCGGCGAAAGTCATATTCTTCCCGCCAACTTTCGAGAATGTTAGCAGTAATTTGACACAAGCCGTTTTTGTCGTGTCAGACGTCGAAAAACCACCCATAGAGTGCGCTTTGAGTACCACTAAATGAGGTGAAAATCCAGGATGCAGCGCAAGCTTGACAACCTACCAAACAATGTTGCATCTCCATCTCTCGGTATATCTGCAAAGAAAAGCAGAATTTATAAATCCAAACATTGAGCGCATTATTCTCGTACGCGGAGGTCCTGCTTTTCTCAAGTAACTGTAATGTTTAAAAAAATATTGACATGGGTCCCTTCTCAAGGTACCGGTAACGCATGTGCCAGCATGACACAACGGGTATGCAACCTTAAGTATTGACACTTTTCGCGGAGCAGTTTGTTTTAGAGAAACGAGATGGCGTTCACGGCGGCGCGCATACCTCTCCTCCGCGACCGCGCACGAATAGGAAACCATTACCGCTTCTACCTTGCTTCTGTGCGATCAGCTGTCGGAAATGCAACTGAGTTTTCGCCAACACACTGTGCTCCAATCATGCTAGATTAAATCATGTAGCTTGCAGACGTGTGTAGTAGTTGGCTGCAAAAATAGTGACTGGCATGTTGAGGAATAGAATGAATCTGTGTGGCCAAGTTCACGGACCGCTGCTGCAACTGTCCGAACGTGTTACTGGCACTTCGTGATGTACGGCTTTCCTCGAGGATACAAAAATTTGCTCATCCGCCAGCCTTGTATCGCTAACCTTCAAAGAAAGGGCTTCATCCGGAGAACGTCGGCAAAAGTGAGTACCACTCGTTAAACAATGACAAAGGGAGTAGCGCCCCTTCCTGTCATAGTAAGTTTCGCGCACGTTATCTATACACAACTTTCTCAAATGACAGGAAAACTTAAGCCCACTCTATCGCCGACGTATCAAGAATAAGTGAATGGGCGCACACTTGAATGTACGCGCACTGTATACGCATAATAAATGACGGACTACACCTATATGGCGCACGAATGGTCGAAGCTGAATGTTCCGTGACGGTCCACAAGAGCAAGCGAGTTACTAGCTGTAATATATGTTTGCTACAAGGTACCCAATGTACAAAACAGCTACGTTTCAAGCCTTGTACGTAGCAAGAACAAATCTATAGGAACTGAGCACACGCGCGAGCGATTAGGCAGAAAATAATCAGATAGTGGCCGCACCGAGGAACTTCACTGAGTCAGTAACCGACAAGCCACTGCTTCAAAATATTTGCCAAATAAAGAACAAAGATCAAAACACACTAATCCTGACTGAATTCATAATCGGAAAGCTTGGATAGCTTGGAATACATATTTAGTGCCACTTTTAGAACAAGCACCATATACGCTGCTTGCGCCGTTTGGACATAGCTTAATCAGCTCCGAAATCGCTTTTGCATGTTCTCTGAAGCTTTGATCAAAGCTTCGTGTCGTCCACTCAGTCACCGTCTATGATATCTCCTAAAACAGAGGTTTTATAAGCCGCGCCGGCGTCATACACTTCCATTGTAAACAAGGAGGCAACGGAGGCAGTTGAGGCAAGCAATGGACGCGTCACCACGTGATCAAACATGGCAGCGCCCACGGGATCGCCGCGAAAAGGGTCAATAGTAAACAGACAGTGCCCCATCCACAACATGTACAACCACATGAAGTGCGGCCGCTTGATGGATGGCTATTTAACAACTACAGGGCTTAACTGGGGTTTTGTGATTACGAAATAAACTACGTCGTGGTATTATATGGCATTATGGTTGAGAGTGAATTTGCCTCTTCGTATGTCGACTCATGTGCCGATAAGGTTCCGTGAGTCATTCGTGCCATCAGCATATGCACCATATCACACAAGAAAGCTATCGCTTACACTGCAAATCTAGTACACAACTTTGGTCATTAGGTATGTGCCGCTGTTTATTGTGCAAGATCGTCCAACTACTCAAATTAGCCGAAGTAGCTAAAGAAAACCGAAACTTCGACTGCGGAAACGGCGACAAATGCAGCGCGTATTTTAGAAAGCGCGAAAGCATGTGCGAATATCGCGTCGATTAGCCATCGGAATACCTGCAGATCATGTCGGATACGCGTGTTGATATACACGCACTCACGGAGTTCATAGCTCTGTGTTCACACGCAAGTTTAGGAGCACATACGAACTTCGTTCACATGCCTGTGGACTCGAACGACCCTTCAACAGCCGTCAATCAGGCCATTAGGCCTACTCGACGCTGCTTCGGTTAATGTTGGCTTCGTCGAGCGTCGGCGGCTAAACTTGAAATATGGTATCGAACCGATGCAGATCTATTCGCACGAGCCGCACGATACTCGGACAGCTGACAAACCGCCTCGCCTACGAAAGCGAGGGTATGTGATGGCATCATGTCGTTGTTTATATGGGTGTCATCTTCGCGACACACCGTACAGCGGCCTCTAGTTCCGGAGGCCGTTTGCAGACGCACATCGGTCTTTTTTAGAGCGGTGCTCTTAGGCGCCCGTTCCTGCGGCGAGTGTCGGCGTCGGCGTTGTCCCTCGTAACCGAGCGAACGAGCACAGCCCAGCGGGAAATGAAAGACGGCGACAGCGGAGACAGCGCGAAGAGGGAAGCGGAGGAGGAGGGTGCAGCGGAACCACGAGGCGGTAAGCGGAGGACGAGAGTATGGCGGTAGGGTGAGGAGGGAAGCGGAGTGCCGGCGGAGACCAGGAATGCAGCGAGCACGGAAACAAAGCGCCGGCATGGGCGTTGGACCCACGGCGCATGCGCTACTTCGCCTGCGCCGCCGCCGGTAGAGAATGCGCTCCGTGCGAGCCACGCGTTCCCGTGTTCACGCTTTCTTTATGAACACTGAGCGACGCAACCGGTGGAAACGCTTCGTCTGCCACTGCTGCTATAAACGCGCTGCCCGAGCAGAGGCTCAACGGCGCAGCCAAGAGGACCCTGTCGCTCAGAATCAAATTCTTTGCCACAATATATCGCGAAAAACACACAGGAGCATATAAAGATTGTGCTGCGCCCCAGAGGCGGCTTGAATTTGGAGAAAATTGGTCCCACTTCAGTGGGCAAAGCAATCACCGAGGCGGCAGGACTAAGTTTGTAGCAAACGAAGGATGATGTAATTTGTCGAAACGTTATTCAACACATTTTTGTGATCGGCACCACCCTTAGAGATAACGCAGAAATATATGTGCAGAACAAATTTATTACCGTGGCTGGCAAGGCCTACGAAGTCAGCGCCTATGACACTGCCCCTAGCGATACGTGCAAGGGGGTTATTAGAAATGCCGACATTGACAATGGGCCTGCAGCCCTTGAGACAAACATATTGGACGACCGCAACCCGCTCGCGCTCGGCGTCAAGATAATCTAGAAATCTGAATCAGTTATCATCGTCTTCGACGGACTTGGTGTGCCAAACTTTGTGAGATAAAGACCTACCTTGGTGCGCACTTTTCTATACCGCAAACAAGTTGATGTATGCTACACGTTTGACATGATTGGTCATCGAGCGGTCGTCTGCCCGGTGCCTGGAACTACGGAACGTGGGGGCTGTGGTTTGTGTAACCCAAGTACATCGCATGTGTGTGAGCCGAAATGCAAGTTTTGCGGTGGCTTGCATAGAACGGCTGACAAGGTGTGCAAACAACGATACTTGATCCCATACGTGGTACGTGTGAGACGTCAGGAGCGCGCGAGAGAAGAGCGCACGAAGACACAGGTGGCTGAAGAGGAGCCGCAGGTGGCAAGCAGTCGCCGCACATCCAGGGGGCACTCTCGCTCGCGCTGCCGCTCCCACTCCCGGCAACGCGCATCATCAAGACAATGAAGATCAAGCAGAAGCAGGAGTCGCTCCCGCTCCATGGGGCCGCAGCTGCACTTATTGTCTGGTGGAGGCGCTGACTCCTGGGCTGACAAGGTCAAAGACAAAGAGAAGGGCGCTGCCCAGCTGTGGGAAAGTCAGATTGCAGAGAGTCCAGAGAGAGACAGAATTACACCGTTAGGAAATGAGAATAGCAGCCTCAGGGCAGTGGTCTATAGGCTTAAACTACAGAGCTAGTTAAGCTCCACAGACAAATCACTCGTAACAAGTCCGCTCGGTCTGAGGTCCGTAGGTTAATGAGGTTCCGAAGTATATGGAGGTGGCAACGCCAGAAGGAGGGGCCCACGAGTGTCTGGCTCCCGAAAGAGTTAATGAGGTTCCGAAGTCGATGGAGGTGGTAACGCCAGAAGGAGGGGCCCACTAGTGTCTGGCTCCCACAAGAGTTAATGAGGTTCCGAAGTCGATGGAGGTGGTAACGCCAGAAGAAGGGGCCCACGAATGTCCGGCTCCCGAAAAGAGGGCCCTCGATCAGTCGAACCAGTTACAAACCAAGGCAAAGTCTGAGATTAAGGAGGCAATTTCTGCAATTAACGATAGCATCGGACAAATCAACGACCGACTTACTCGTATTGAGTGTAGCAAGGAGGAATCGGGAATTAGGCTGCAGAAGATTCAGACGTATCTTGTTACGTAGTTACGTAGACGGTAGTTCCCGTCATGGAGAACATCTGTCCCAAAACGCTACCAATGCAGGGCAGGTCTCTAAGTAACTCCCAATTGAATAAGATATCTTCAAATAATCAGGGTGGCAGCGCTAAATGGGAAATTAAGAAGTTGGCAATAGAACTGCAGGGGAATCAGTACTAAAGAGGCTGCCTTCCTGCAGTGAATTATATCGGAGGACTTAGAAACCACACGCAATTATGCTACAAGAAACACTGACGATAGATCTTTCTTTCGCGGGCTACAAGGTGGAATATTTTCGAGAAAGTAGAGGCAGGGGTGTCGCCATTCTGATAAACAGGAACATGCCTTATGTCCGACATTAGCTCCGCACGATACACAGTAATGTTGAATTTATTGCGGTTGAGATTGTTTCCAACAGTTACGTAGGCAATAGCAGCATCATATTTCTCCTCAATTTGTACAGCAATTCTAAAGATTCCAGACAGTGCTTCAAAGCCATCCTAGCCAAGGTCACTGAACTTGCTAGGGAGGCTCCTCTGCTTGTTGAGGGGGACTTCAATGCACCTCATTAAGCGTGGGTATACCCATTCTCCTCCGGCAAGGGCAGAGGCTGTGGACGCACGCATCGGACCTTATTCAAACTCTTATTACAGACCCAGAACATCCAACTAGATGCGGCTACTCCTCGTGCAGGGACTTCACTCCCAACTTAACTTTTGTCAGAGGGATCGCGGAGTCCATTTGGGACAATAGCAACATTGATCTGGGCAGTGGCCATTACAGAATAACTGGCAAACTCGAGATAGCCGCTATAAAGCTAAGGGAATATAAGCTCATTGATTGGGACAAATTCCGCAAATTAAGAGCCCCCCAAGGCTCATTTCCAGCTACGGCTGATCCGCCGCTCAAAAGTTGCGCAGAGCAACACGCATATTGCCGCAAGTCTGCTCCTAAGCAAGTCTTCTACGACGGTAGCCAGCGAGCCACTCTGTAAAAAGAGCGTCTGCTACGTCTCGCGCGCCTGCTTGGTTTCGTGGGGTGGCGCAATGTATGCCGCTCATGCACGCGCACGAGACAGTGGCGCGGACCATCACTGGAGAAGAAGAAGTGCGTTCGGCGCAGAGACGCTCGGGTGGAACGTTCTTAAAAAACTCTTTTGTACATAGTGAGTTCCAGGGCACAGGTTCGCCCTTAATAAACCAGTTATTATATTTTACTCCTCCAAATATCGTTACATTCTGGTGGAGGTGCTGGGTATGTTTGGAAGTCCCCTGGGTGCCAGAGAACGGAGTCCCGATCCTCAGCGATTGGAATCTGGAGAGCTGACTCCAGTGCACCAGCGCGCCAGCCGCCGACTTCGGGGAGACCCGCCTGAATTCGGACCGCTTCCCACTGCTACGGCCACACGGACGGTGTCTTCCGCTGACGCCACAACGATGACTAGCTAGGCGACATCACCCGAGGTCGTCGTGCACCCGCCGCGCATGCCCGAGCTGTTCCACGGCGACCCGTACGAAGACGTCGAGGATTGGTTGGAGCACTTCGGGAGAGTCGCAGATGTCAACGGCTGGGACCCGGCACGGAAACGTCGCCACGTGTACTTCGCGTTGGGGGGTTCAGCAAAGACGTGGTATGAGAATCACGAAGCGGTGTTAACGTCGTTGGAAGAGTTTCGGCGACATCTGCTTGCTGCGTTTGCAAGCGCCGATCGCCGAGAGAAGGCGGAGAATGGTCTGCAAGCCAGGAACCAACGCAACAACGAGAGTGTCGGCATGTACATAGAGGACATGTCCCGTCTGTTCAAACGTGCCGACGCAAACATGCCCGAGGAGAAGAAAGTGCGCCATCTTATGCGTGGCGTGAAGGAGGAGCTATTTGCCGGGTTGCTTCGCAACCCGCCACGTACTGTTGCGGAGTTTCGCACCTAGGCGACGACGATAGAGAAGGCCCTGCAGCAGCGCGCCAGCCACTACAACCGTGACGTTAGCAGCGCCCCTGTGGACGTTCTTTCGGCAGGCGTGGGCAATAACACCGACGCGTTGAGAGAGCTGGTGCGATCTATCGTTAAAGAAGAGCTTCGGAAGCTGCAGCAACCTGCAAGTCACGTCGACTGTTTCGTCGCTCGCCGCCGTCATTCGGGATGAAGTTAGGCATGCCATGTTGGAACCGCAACCGGAGGTGCAGCCTGTTTCTCTCGGGCAACCACTGCAGGAACGCCGCGTACCAACATACGCTGACGCTGTGCGTCAGCCTGCCGTGCAGACTCCATCATTCGCAGCCCTCAGTGCCCGCCCACCGGCTCCGCGCAGTGCATCTTTCCAGGGAGAGTACAGACCACGGAAAAGCGACGTGTGGCGCACACCTGACAGGACGCCGCTCTGCTTCCATTGCGGAGAGGCTGGACACATGTACAGATGGTGCCCATATCGGCGAGTCGGCCTTCGTGGATTTGCTGTCAATGCACCATGCCCCCGCAATGGGGAGAGACCCAGAGATATTGAAGATTACTTGTCGCGAAGTCAACCTTCAGCTGCTAGTTACCAACACCAGTCACGGTCACCAGCGCCCACCCGCTACCGATCACCAAGCCCTCGACCCTTTTCAAGTTCCCCAAGGCGTCGTTCAGAAAGCCCGCGCCCGGAAAACTAAAGCCAGCGACCTGGGGAGGCAAGGCCGCTGACGTTCGACAAACCGAAGATCCTCCGTCAATGTCACAGTGCAGTACCGACAAGCAGAAAGCGACGACTCCGATAAGTACGCAGAAAATGTCTTCAGACTTACTTATTGCCGTGGATGGACGTGAATCGAATGCTTTAGTAGACACGGGGGCTGATTATTCAGTCGTAAGCTACGCACTCGCAAAGCAGCTAAAGAAAGTTTTGACGCCGTGGAACGGACCGCACATACGTACAGCTGGGGGTCGCCTCATTAATCCTCTAGGAATATGCACTGCAAGAGTTCTGATTCGAGGTGTAACTTACGTTACCGAATTCATAGTACTTCCGGACTGTTCGAGAGACGTTATACTCGGTATGGATTTTCTGCACGCAAACGGTGCTATAATTGACCTGCAGAATTCTAGCGTTTCCTTCTCGACGAAGCTGGCCATTGACATGGAGGAGCCTGAGGAAGCGGACTACACTGCCTTGCGAGTTCTCGACGCCGACGTAACTGTGCCACCACGAAGCAGTGTACTGGTTCGCGTCAGAAATCAAGCATTCGTTGACTCCGAGGGCATAGCGGACGGCAATGTCGAGCTATTGCTGAAGAAATGTATTTGCATTGCTAGGGGCATTATCCGCTTACGCGATGGGCTTGCCGATCTATTGCTGACAAACTTCGGAAATGAACTTCAGCATGTCGCGAAGAACACTGTCATCGCCTTCCTGCACAGTTTTACTGCCGTGACAAGCTTATGTACCCTGAAGTCGGAGCCACCTCCTGCGAAAACTACGAATAAGGCCGCATCAGCAGTTGCAATCAGCCCACACCTATCGCCAGCCGAAGCGAAAACCATACAAGACCTCATAGGTGCTTTTGCAGAGTGTTTCTCTACTTCCTCAAGAGTACGGCGAACGCAGATTGTTAAACACCGTATAATAACAGACGAAGCAACCAGACCTGTATACCAACACCCATACCGAGTATCGCTGAAAGAACGGGAGATCATAAAGGATCAGGTGTACGAGATGCTTGAATGTCATTCAGCCGTCCAACAGCCCATGGGCTTCGCCGGTAGTTCTTGTCAGGAAAAAGGACAACACAATGAGATTCTGTGTTGATTACCGAAAACTGAACAGCGTCACCAAGCGTGATGTCTACCCCTTGCCACGTATTGATGACACCTTGGACCGGCTGCGTGATGCAAAGTATTTTTCTTCATTGGATTTAAAAAGCGGATATTGGCAAATTGAAGTGGACGAAGGAGATCGTGAAAAAGCAGCTTTCGTTACTCCGGACGGACTTTATGAGTTTAAAGCACTCCCATTCGGCCTCTGTTGCGCGCCAGCAATCTTCCAGCGCATGATGGACAGTGTCCTGTCAGGTCTCAAATGGCAGTCATGCCTAGTCTACTTGGATGACGTTGTGGTATTCTCTTCAACGTTCGAGCAGCACGTGGATAGGCTACGTTCAGCGCTTCAGGCTATCCAGTCGGCCGGCTTGACAATCAAACCGGAAAAGTGCCAGTTTGGATTTGAAGAGCTTCGTTTCTTGGGTCACGTCATCAGCGCTCAAGGTATTGGGCCGGACCCTGAGAAGACTGCAGCCGTCGCAGGATTTCCCAAGCCACGAGATAAGAAAGAGGTGCGTCGATTTTTGGGCTTATGCGCTTACTACAGGCGATTTGTAGAAAATTTCTCAAAAATTTCCGAACCTCTAACAAGACTCACGAAGGAAGACACACCCTTCGTGTGGCATACCGAACAAGACACTGCTTTCAAAGAATTAAAGAAGCGTTTGCAATCCCCGCCAATCCTCGCCCACTTCGACGAGACAGCAGACACAGAACTCCACACAGATGCCAGCAATCTGGGCCTTGGCGCAGTTTTAGTTCAGTGGCAAAATGGAGAAGAGAAGGTCATAGCGTACGCTAGCCGCAATCTTTCAAAAGCTGAAAGAAACTATTCTGCGACAGAGAAAGAGTGCTTGGCAGTCATATGGGCCATCAGCAAGTTTAGACCATACCTCTATGGCAGGCCGTTTCATGCAGTCAGCGACCACCATTCACTGTGCTGGCTGGCAAGCTTGAAGGACCCATCCGGACGACTTGCGAGGTGGAGCCTCAGACTCCAAGAATACGATATTACCGTTGTATACAAGTCTGGGCGTAAGCATAACGACGCTGATTGCTTGTCACGCGCACCGGTCAGCTCTCCTCCTTCCGAAGACGACGATTTCCCATTCCTTTGTGTTATGCGAGCCGCGGAAATCGCCGAGCATCAACGGGCCGATGCAGATTTGCTCCCACTCATAAAGTATCTCGAAGGGCATAACGTTCAAGTTCCACGAGTGTTTAAGAGAGGATTATCTTCATTCTGCCTCCGAGATGACGCCCTCTACAAGAGAAACTTCCAAAACAACAATGAAAAGTTCTTACTCGTCGTACCGTCAGTCATGTGGCCTGAAATATTAGAAGCCTGCCATGATGACCCGTCATCAGGCCACTTGGGTGTCACCCGAACATTCGCCAGAATCCATGCAAAATATTATTGGCCGAATTTATTAGCGTCAGTACAGCACTACGTGAAGACATGTCGCGAATGTCAAAGGCGAAAAACACCACCCGTAAAGCCAGCTGGTCTTCTTCAACCCATAGACCCACCTAAGACGCCATTTCAACAAGTTGGGATGGATCTTCTTGGACCATTTCCCACATCGTCATCAGGGAAGAGGTGGATCGTTATCGCGACCGACTATTTGACACGATATGCTGAAACTGGCTGCCTTGAGCGGGGGACGGCTGTCGAAGTTGCCAAGTTTTTTGTTCACAACATAGTGCTGCGACATGGCGCCCCAATGATTGTCATAACAGATCGAGGTGCAGCATTTACAGCTAAGTTGATGCAGTGCTTGATGACGATGACTAACACCAGTCATAGACAAAGCACTGCATACCACCCCCAAACAAACGGGTTGACGGAACGCCTGAACCGCACCATTGCTGACATGTTGTCAATGTATGTTGACATCGAACATAAGACTTGGGACGAGATCCTGCCCTACGCTACATTCGCCTACAACACGGCCCTACAGGAGTCCACTCGTGTCACTCCGTTTGAACTTGTCTATGGGCGCACCGTCACAACAACGCTGGATGCCATGCTGCCAGCAGATAATGACGACGGCAACCCGTGCGACGTTGACGAGTTCCTACAAAGAGCCGAAGAAGCCCGCCAGTTGGCACGATGCCGATTACGCCATCAACAATGCAAGGACGCACGTTCGAGGCTCTAGGCGTGTTCACGTGCCGGACGGTCTTCGGCGTCGTCGTTTTCGGCGCGGTAGAGCGGCGCGCGCTCTCCTTGTCGTGTGCTTCTTGTTTGAATGCACCGCACCTGATCTGGGCAGTGGCCATTACACAATAACTGGCAAACTCGAGATAGCCGCTATAAAGCTAAGGGAATATGAGCTCATTGATTGGGACAAATTCCGCAAATTAGGAGCCCCCCAAGGCTCACCCCCAGCTACAGCTGATCCGCCGCTCAAAAGTTGCGCAGAGCAACACGCATATGACATCAGGGTGTTGGAGAGGCTTATTGTCACGGACGTCCAAACGGATAGCATGGATTTCAGACTCGCTAACCTCCTCGAGGCCAAGCAATAGATATTAGCCCGATTGAAAGGTCAATGCTTGAACAGGAGACCTAAGAAGAAAATAGGAATATTGAACACAGAAATGCAGGAATACTGCAGAATTCTATGCAGACAGCAGTGGGACGAGATGTGTAACTCCCTGGATGGCAGAATCCACAAAGGCGGTGCCTGGGGCCTCCTAAAACATCTCTTGGATGAGAGCAGCTCCGAGTCCAAAAACAATCAATGGTCGCTACTATGCAAAATTATTCACAAGGCGAGAAAAGAAATCGCGGATGACAAGCTGTTGGATGACCAAGCAAATCAGTACCTCCCGCTCAAGAGGACGCAATCGTTCATCCCCTTTCCGGTCGGATACTCGGGGTCTCCCAATCACGCTCTTGACGGAGACTTCTCGGAGGGTGAAATTCGCCTTCCGATTCAGGAACTTAACGGTAAATCTGCCGCAGGCCCCGATGGGATCTCCAAAAGAGTTCTGCGCAACCTTAAATATAATTCGGTCATTTACCTAACCAGGCAAACCAACAGAATCTAGAAAGAGGGCCGCGTTCAGAAACGGAAACACGCACTTACGGTACTGATTCACAAGCCGGGTAAACCTCTTGGGCTTAATAACCTCAGACCAATCTCTCTGATGTCATGCCTCGGTAAGGTCGCGGATTATGTCGTGCTCAACCGGCTCTCGAACCACGCGGAAGAAAACGAGCTTTTTCCGTCCACCATGACCGGATTCAGGCCAGGACTTTCGATCCAGGATGCTATGTTTAGAATTAAGAAGGAGCTTATAGAAAGAGTCACTCGCGAGACAAGGGTCATACTCGGTCTTGATGTAGAGAAGGCTTTCGGCACTGCACACCACATGGCAATTCTCCAGGCCATTTCGGATCTTAATCTTAGTAAACGCTTTTTCCGCTATATTCAATCTTTTCTGAGCGGCAGAACTGCTTTCTTGCACATTGGCGACTTAAAATCAGAACTTTATGAGCTGGGTGACAGGCGCACTCCACAGGGCTCGGTATTGTCTCCCTTCCTGTTCATTCTGGTCATGGCCAAGCTGGCCAAAACATTGTTAGACATTGAGGGGGTTGAACACCACCATAAGGAAGTGAGGTTACCTCAAGCCGCGTCTGTGCGGCTTTTTTCCCTCATTCACTTCCATGTACCACTCCACTGTAAGTGTGTGTGTGTGTGTGTGTGTGTGTGTGTGTAAATGGAAATCAATAAATCAAATCAAATAAAATCTAATCATTTGTGCCGATGATGTTACTGTATAGAGCGCTGGGGGCAGCGACAGAGAGTTGGAGGCTCGAATGCAGGAGGCTATTAGGGCCACGGAACTCTGCCTCTCTCCAGCGGGCCTCAAATACCGTCTTTTACCGTCCTTCCATGCCAGGACGAAAACCCAAGGGCTGGGAGCAAGATAGTCGGCGACATATGGTGCTCTTTGACATGAATGGTGATCGCATCCCTGAAGTAGGGTCGATCAGAGTCCTAGGACTGACTATTGAGGGTAACGGATACAATAGCTTGATGATACAAAAGATAACTGGCAAAGTGGATAATGCTCTACGAATGTTTTGACACATTGTCAATAGAAATAGAGGTATGAGCGAGGAATCTGCCATTAGGTTCATTCACGTTTTCGTTCTTTGTCATATTACTTATGTTGCGGCTATGATCGATTGGAAGAAAACACAAGAGAAACCCCTCGATACCATCATCCGTCGAGTCTCCAAGGTAGGCCTGGGGCTACCGTTCAACGCATCCACTGAACTCTTTTCGAAACACAATACTCTAGCTGAAATCGCTGAGGCTCAGCGTATAGCTCAGGTCGCCCGGGTGTCAGGTAACAGAGCTGGCAGGGACATCCTGGTCACTCTGGACATTTTTACTGAACACTAAAAGGATAACGTCAGACATCTTAGCAAAGACATCAGGGACGCGATTGTGCTTCGTCCCTTTCCCTGGAACGTCCACCCCATCTTTAACCAAGGGAGAAGGCTCGCCCGCGCGAAGGCTCTTCTTGCCGAGGCTGCATGCTACGGATTCCACAGAAGCTGGCTTCGCAGACGCCACCCAGGAGGTCAGTCGCGAAGCTTTTTCGGTAGCCGTAATAGACGCCCACGAACGAGTCTTCAACGCACTCTCTGTTTACACCAAGAATCCGGAGGTGGCCGGACAAATGGTCATTGCACTCGCTCTGCTAGATCCACAGCGCTCGGTAATCTATAGTGATTCTAGGGCAGCCACTCGCGTCTTTGTTAGGGGAGTGATAGATGCGAAGGTTTTCAAGTTACTGGAAGGTAGATCCATTAGTCTCCACTCTATAGTCTGGTTTCCAGCCCATATGGGCGATTTCGTGGGAGCACAGCGGAACCTTAGCGAATCCGCTCATAGGGCCGTGCGAGGACTTGCCAGCGCGCTCCCCTGCAGACCCCCTCGGCTCCTTTTAAGACCTTTAAAGATCAACTTCAGACATATAATGAGCTCACCAAGTGCTTTATTTAGGCGGGAATTCTCCCTTCCAAACAAGGAACTTAACAGGGCGCAGTCAGTCACTCTCCGCTTGCTACAGTCGAATTCGTACCCCAATCCTTCACTTATGAGCTGAATCGATCCAGACTACAACTGAACTTTCAATCGTGCGCAGTGTTGTGGACATGTGAACTTGGGATACATGTCGTGGGAATGTGCGACGCAGGCTTCCTATATGGAGGACAAGAACAAGTGGGACGACACTCTTAGGAGCAGCGAGCTACAAGACCAACTCTGGGCTGTTCAAAAGGCTCGCGAAGCGGCGGGGAGCCTAGGGCTCCCCGTCTCGACGTGGGATGTGCCCTCTACACCTTAACGAACAATGGGGTGTCTTTCAGGACCCTTTTCGGAAATAAAGTTTCACCACCACCACATAAACAGCGGCGCTGAAAATTGGCATTAGGGAGTATCGTAATCGTCGGTGAATTTTTTTTTCTACTTTCGTGCAACCTCTAGCATGACTAGCTTTAGATTTACACAGCAGCTGTGAAAGTGTCTTGTGACTAGTGCGC
Organism: Dermacentor silvarum; assembly: GCF_013339745.2. Classification (NCBI taxonomy): domain Eukaryota; kingdom Metazoa; phylum Arthropoda; class Arachnida; order Ixodida; family Ixodidae; genus Dermacentor; species Dermacentor silvarum. Next base: position 85,844,692 of record NC_051162.1, read on the forward strand.
AGACCACCCGGATGGAGACATCTGCGCAGATGGTGTATAGACCATAAGGAGGGAAGGTGCACCTCGCGCGAATTAACCGTGGCCCTTCTGGTTTCAGAACCTTTGACAGGTGGCTAATCACGCTGAGCCCGACAACAATAAGGCTCCTCCTCATTACCATCAGCTCGGGGAACTTTTTGCGGAGGGGATGGAGCGCGTACTCAACCGGGGGGGGGGGGGGGGGGCTAGGGAGGGGTTGCAGGTGGGTTTTCCATTTTATGGTAGGTAGCCCTGGTATATGGAACATTTTTGGGGGGAGGGCAGCATGTGCCCGCTGCGTCCCCTTCCTGCCCCTGGCTCGACCACCATCGATCCGCGCAACGCCAACGCTGGCTAAGCGCGATTAAGTGATCGAGTTACGTGATGCAAGGCCCGCGTTCTTGTCTTTCGGGCAGATTGACCTTCACGAACTGACGACGACCCGCAAAACCCACCTGCCCGTAATGATAGGAAAGCCCTTCTGTATTTTGGAGGAAAACAGGAAAGGTAACTTTCTGTACAACGAAAGTTTGCCATAATATAATAGTCCATAAAACAAGTGAAAACCTCACAAGTAGCAATGGGCGAATATTCAAACTTTCGAACGAATCGAATACTACACACTAACTATTCGCTATTTGTATTCGAAAACATTCTATTCTGGATTTTTGAATATCTAAATATTTTGCAGCAACCCAGAGTTAAAATCGCAAACTATTCCCCGTCTGATAAGCAAATGTCGCAAATTTAAGAAATCAAACAACAACACAAGTTTTTGAAGTAATGCAAAAACAAAATGGGTATGCAAGCTTTGTTGTCGTTCTCGCGGCGGAAGCCTACATGAAAACCACGGATTTTTCTTGTATTCTATAAATTAATGAACCTTGACGTTTAGTGATGTATCACTTTAATCTGTTACGCTACAAACAGTGACGTTTTCCTAGGAACGGGACCCTTTTTCGTTTGTCTACGGCACACAAGTATTTTATGAGCTTTTTATTTTCTTTTTCCAGAACGCCTCATCTTTTTTGAACAAACATTTACTTAGTTCCTTGTTTTTGGAAGTCTGGTCATACAGCAGCCATTTATTCTAAAAAAGCTTGTGTGCAACCATGGTCTAAATACATTGAGAAGCCACTTAATTATGCCCTTCGTTTATGACAATTAGCGATAGTGTGTTGACAACTGATTCTAACTGTTCGTAATAGTTGGCTGTCTTTTTTTACTAGTCTGCACAAGCGTGGTCCTAATTATACTGAAAAAAAATATTTATTCTACAAATATATGTGTTTGCGTTTGACTATTCAATATTTCATTCGATAATCGACAATTGCTATTCGTGTTGAATTGGTACTCAAAGAATTTGTTATTCGCCCACTTGTACTCGTAAGATATTCGGCACAATATACCTTCACTGCTTCTTCAGCTTCAGACGGCAAAAAAAAACACACTTGATGCTATTCAATAGACGTTCTATTGATAAACAAGCTACCTTCCAAAACTTCATATAGAAAACAGCAGTAATAGTGCTAGCACACTAGTTTAGTGGCCCTTTTAATAAGAGTATACCACACTGCACAGCTTGATTCCTATGTGCTATCGACCAAAAATGTTTACGGACCCAGGGATCTGACAAAAAGTTGAATATCTCCGCAGCCTCAAAACGCCACCCTGGTATTCCCATTTCCAGCCTCTACTGGTATATGCGAACAACATTGCGATGCACGGTTTTACTGGCTACTTTTAAAGGCTGCTCGAATATTTAGCGTTTTCTGGGATCCCGTGGTTCGTAAACTTTCTGGGCCGATAGTACCTAAGATATTGATAACGTGCAACGTTTTTGTTTTAATATTAGCTTTAGCACTTCTTTATACTTATTCCGGGAACCGCTTTTCCCCTGCTAATTTAACGCGATCGTTCTGAGCAAGACGCGCCGACGTGCATCGGAACTTTCTCGAATGTTAGCGTTGCTTTTTTCTGTTGTCGATGCTCTTGCCGGATCTTGTCCTATCAGAGTGTACGTGCGACGCGAAAAGCTATTGGAAAATCACCACCAAAACTGCAGGTGCAATGGTTTGTTGATGATTGGCATGTTTGTTTTGAGCTTGTTCTTTAGTGAAACGTACGCAGTTCTGCACAGGCGGCGACTACGGGGGGGGGGGGGGGGTGGATCCCCGAAAACTTCCCGGGGAGCTGTGCCCCCTTCCCCCCCCCCCCCCTCCGGAGATTAGCGATGGGTTCAGGGGGCATCAGGTTTTTTGTACGGTCTTGGATAAACTGACTGAAGGACTACGGTTGCCTAAAAGTTCAAAGAACCGCACAGCCTTAAATTACCGCGGCTACATTAATTTGTCTCTCACCAACAAAGCAGAAGACCAACAAAACCAAGAGTTTCAGATCCAGTTCCAGTTCAGATCCAGTTCACCATCAGTTCCAGTTCACCATCAGATTCAGTTCACCATCAGAGATACCGACTGGCAACGGCAGCTCTCCGAACGTCTACTGTTCCAAGTCTTTGTGCGGAATCAAATGAACGGCCACTTGATCAGTGCAGTCGTTTCTTTCGTTCAAATTCTCTTCTTAGACTTTAAATCCTTCTCGCACACGCAAATCAACTCTTTACTGGAAGCATCAACTATGAACTTAGAACTAGAACATAGAACTACTATGAAATGTGCCACATTTCATAGTAGTTGGGTCACATTCTGCCTATAACAACACTAGTCACATTTCAAACAAGTTCGGCCATATCCTTATAGTAACAGTTGCCCCATTTTAATAATGCGCGATGCCTTCGTGAGAGGTTAGTCACAGAGTGTTTGAGGGCATAAATCGCCACAAAGCAGCTGCTTGGCTGGCGGATGAAGCCTGTTGGTAATAAACCTTTGTGACGTAGCTATCTTTACAAATCAGTTTAACATCGATTCTTACGTATGCTTGGTAAAGCATAAAGACTTGTTCATCTCACCTCGCTATGTTCGACACATTTTCTGTCACCACAGTATAGGCTATGGCGTTGCGCTGCTGCTCACGGATTCGATCCCAGCAACGGCTGCTGCATTTCGATGCGGGCGAAATGGAAAAAACGCTCGTGTTTTAGATTTAGCTGCACGTTGTGAAAATTAATCTGCAATCCCCCACTACGGCACGCCTCATAATTAGATCATGGATTTGGCACGTAAAACCACAGAATTAATTTATCTTTTCTGTCAACCTTCAACCCTAGAATAACACTCCTTCCCTAGAAAATTGGTAGCCTTTCTTTGATCGGTGTCTCTGCGATTGGCCTCCATCAGTCCCTACTCCTCCCTTCTTTTTTTTTTACTTTTGTCTGGCCGCAGCGAAGGGGTCCAAATGAAGGGCTCAAGGGTTAACCTCTCTTTAAAGATAGCCTCCCTGCCACCGACCGCGTCGCTCCGTGTTTCCTAAAGTCTAGGCATTGCCACTGCGGCACTGCAAAAGTTAGTTGTCATATCAAAGTGGGCCCATTCACCCCACCTTATCTATACGCCTTCCTTTTTTTTTATCAGCGCTCTGCGCCGACCAGCAGCTGAACATTCCTCTTCAATGACAGACACGTGCCGTCTGCGTTTAAGGGTACTGCTGCGACACTTTATTTTTTATTGTGTCCTACCTACGCTCCTTATCCCCTATCTTACTGCTACCCCCCACTATTACTAGGCACTCAAGATGCCAGCCCAAAATGCTTTTAGTTGCCTCGTTTACAGATAGGCGCCTTTAACAGCGACGCCAAGTGACGTCTCTCCGCTAACCACATAAAACTGATAAGACATCCCCGGCATGGCAGCTCAGTACGGCAGGGAAGAAACTGTTTTACGAACTAGACAAACAAAAGTGAAAATTTTAGTTTCACCAATTCCAAAGAATATGAGCACCGAGCAACAGCAAAACACAAGACAGGTGGGATCAAAGGTTTTACAAAACATACATAAAAGAAATCTAGACATATATGCCACACGGACGCGTGTAGAGCGGCGGCAGACAAATCACAATAGCGGCCCTCAATCAGTCCACAGCGAATGACGGCCGCCATTCTAACCCCTACGACCTGCATCGCGGAGGCAGCAGCCATAGCACTGGCCCTTCGAGATGCAGAGGCAAAAGAACAATCTGCCATGGTCATGATGGACTCTCAGGCAGCATGCCGTTCGTTCATGGTGCGTACAGACCCACACAAAGCCCACAGAATAGTAGGCACCGACAAAGAATTGCACCACGCGATAATGCGGTGCCCGGCGCACTCTGGACTCGAGGTAAATGAGAGGGCGGATAGAACTGCTCGAGGAATGAGCATCCAAGCAGCAGTCGGTCCTTTCGAGGAACCCCCCATTCACCCGCACGAAATCCTTGAAAACCAAAGAAAAGAGAGACAAAAATACAGCCGCCCACACCACGACTTTACGGCGAACAGGCCAGGGACTGGCGCCGTATCAGACAAACACATATCCATACCTCCAAATACTCAACAAGATACACCCTCCATTCTATGAAGAGACATGTTCTTGGAGCGGAGAGCAGTCAACTCTTGCCCACGTAGCATGGACGTGTAGACTACGGCCTCGAAATTTCAATTCGCCCCTCACGGCGCAAGTGCCAAGTAACACGCAGTGGAAGGTTTGGCTTGCTAGTGAAGACCTACAAAGCCAGAGAGCTCTTCTCGATCAAGTCGAGAGAACCGCAGAAACCAGTGGAGCCCTGGACGGAGGTACCCACCCACCGCCGAAAACCACTGAGAGAAATAAAGTTTATACTACTACTATTACTGATGCGACAAGGATGGCCTAGGCAAGTTATGACGTAAATAGGTCCACCTGTCTGTTTATCTCGAGCACCTTTTCCTGGCTCATCCAGTTTTAATCACGCAGTGCGTTTGCGTCTGTCGGCCCTCATCGTGTCTCGGGGCCTACTACGTTCAAATTTTCCATGCGTTCTAATATGACCGCAAGCCCACGCGCACGCACACACACACACACACACACACACGCGCGCACGCGTGCAGAATGTCGTGTCAATATTGAGCGCTGCATGAACATGGTCCTGCCGGAAGTTGATCAATTTTATTGTGATCGAGTAATTCTAGCCTCGTCCACCAAGGTAATAAACTATTAAGCAAGCATTACACTTTTGTAAGACGTTAAGTCGAAAGCCTGATTGCACACTTGGGACATTCTTTGTCACGATTCAGATACGTTTATGAAGAATTGTGGCAACTTAACTGTCCATCAGAGCGCACAACAAAACAGGCCGAAATTGCCGCACTACTGGCAGTGGGCCAGCGCCATCAGCGCCTTCACAGAGCGAGGGGCAGTATGGAAGCGTCTCTGTGGTCACGTGACGTGTGTTATTAAACTCGCACTAGGCACACCCTTATGGCATATTCGAGTGGTCGTTACAAAGCGCTCTGGCCATGCTACAAAAGTGGTGAAAAAACAACTTTAAAGCTGTATTACGACTATAACCGGGTATGGTAGTGATGATCCTCCTTTGTTATGATCAGAGGAATCCGTTTATGCAAGCGGTAACGCTTAGTAACTGTTTTACATGACCTTTGTAGAACTACCAGAGCGCTCGAACACGACCTCCCGAATATGCCATTAGTAACCCAGAACCGTGGAGTGGCCGTGGCTTCAGAGAAATGTGCTCGTCTCGCACCCCGGAGGCGTGGGCTTGATTTCCACCCAGACCGAAATGTGCCAAATTTTCTTTTCAAAGCCACTAATTTACGTTGTTTACAGGAACCTCCTTCAGAAATGTGACGTTAATCCGAGCATTTATTGACGTGATTTTACTCTTTGAGGCGTTGGCCATTTTTCGTCATGGCGCAGTTATGCCAAGGTCACCAAAGGTCATTGCCAAGGGCACCGCCAACATAGCCACCTAAGGCTTTCGCCCTAAAGAATTGACACGTTCTGCCTAAAGTCACTGGAAACTGTAGAGTACCGCAACAATCGGATTTCGTGCCGGCCACACGGTTCTGTTGTGCCAGATTTGGTCCAACGCGTCTCTCCGGCGAAAACAGCTCAGCTGTGTAGCTTCGCTTACCGCGGCTTTTCTTATCGCAATTCGACGTCTTCTTTCGTCGTTTCATTCAAAGAGGAGATTCTGCATCTGCAGTGTATGCTAAAAGGTTTTACGGGTCAGTAGGATTGCAAACTGACAGCCAAACCGTCTAAACCGAGACGGCACATATAGGACGGCCATTGCAACTCCTGTACTGTGCGTACTGGTCACTTTCCCCGAACTCTCCCGTAAGTTTGTGTTCGTTGCAAAAATACAGTAGGCGGGGACTAAATTGCTCCGCACTGTGCTCAGTTAAGAAGCATTGTTAATGTTTCAAGCATAAACGTCGCCAAGAGGTGGGCCTCTCGCTCCCATCAAAAATCTCATCAAGCTCGTTGCTTAATGACAAAAAAATCACCGGCCCTTCCCCTGTCGAGAAAAGGGCGGTAAGCGAATCTTCAGTAGGACGTTCTGGCGGGCTAGTTGGTTCATAGCTTTAGACGTTTATAAACTGCGCGAAAAAAAAAACGAGGACACAAGAAAGAAAACACACACGACGCCACGAGCGCAGACTGCCAACGGTTTATTTGTGGAATAGCAAGCAGCATATATTTCACTCATGATCCTGATCCTGAAGTAAATCTGTTTATCGGCACATGTGACAATGACAATGCGGGCACGTGTTCAGGATCATGAATGAAATATATGCTGTTTGCTATTCCAGAAATAAACAGGCGGCAGTCTGCGCTCGTCGCGTCATGTGTGTTTTCTTTCTTGCGTCCTCGTTTTCTTTTTTCGCGCAGTTTATAAACGTCTAAAAGCGAAGCTTGTCGTGTGTCTACCTGACCTACTAATTTCCCTTCCCTTTCCTACTACTTTTCCTTCCCTTTCGTACGGCTTGTCCTTCCCTTTCCATCTGATTTTCCTTCCCCTTTGTGCAACTATTCCTTCCGTTGCGTTGTGCGGTTCTCTGCTCGTCGCCGTTGTCGCTTGCCTTCGATGTCTCGAGTTTGCTCGGCGGCGTGGTTAGCAGCATTCGCCCGTCATTGCCACTTGCGATTCTTCGAAATTAAATTGCTTCAAAAGTAAATCTGTCCATCACGTAAGACAATGAATGGCTCATACCCCGCTTGAGCAATGGCTCATACCCCCGTAAACGCGGGCTCCCCATTACGACGACATAAGAGAAGGCTGGAATGATGAACGGCAACGGTACTAGCTGTGGCAGGAGACGACGACGATGAATGTGGGAGCAGTGGCCCGAGCGCGTGCCGAACACGAGCATGAGCGCAACCCGAGGGGCTCCAATGAGCCAGCTGCGGAAGAAGACGATGACGCTCCAGCCAATGGTGGTGATGATACCGCGTATGCGTACACCGATCCCGACACAAGTTAGCTATAAAGCTTCACTTAAAAAAAAGAGCAATCGCGTCACAGGCGTGACTTGCGCTGAATGACGCAAACATTTAGCTTTATTGTGTAACCCTTCAAGCGACACTTATTATCAGAGTTTATTTGTAGCGTAGGGTAGCCAACCGGGCACGTCCTTGGTTAACCTTCCTACCTTTCCCTTCTTGTTTCTCTCTCTCTCTCTCTTTGTGGGAGTACTTGCTTTTCAAAGTGACGTGTCACTGCTATGAAGACTTTTGACTATGAAGCCTATGATGACGCGTCACTGCTTTGAAAGACGCCGTGTCTAATGGTTTGTGTAACCATGTGTCACAGCGTTTCATCTCGTTCTTTCCGTTCGTTATTGGAATAAGTACTTAAGCAAAACAAAAATATGGCGAGTGCTTTTTCGGACTCCCTGCGGTTGCCGCACCCGAACCCAGGGCATTTAATCTAGCATTCTGCAATTGCAAAAAAAGTGTTATAGTTTTAAACAACAGAAAATACAAACTTTATCACAGGGATCGTTGGCATGCACGGCTAGTGCGACCAATCGCTTCATCAACGCGGCCGCTCCATCACAGCTTGGACCACTTATCTGGGGAATCGATCACGTGACTGGGACTGGCCAATCGGTGGCGCGGCGGCAAAAGGAAAGGGGTTCTGGTACTTTAAAAGTGACAGTGACTTCAGTTTTTCTCCCTGTCTTATTTTGTCTCACCCTACCCTAAGAAAACAAACAACAAAAACAAAATTGTTGGATAGGCACATTAGAGCACTGCATGGGCCGATTTTTTCAGCCCGGGCCCGTTTTTACGTTGGGCTGCAGAGCCCGGGCCCGGACCGGGCCAGAAAGTTTTATGGGGAGACCCGGGCCCGGCCCGGGCCCGAAAATAATCTACGTTACCTGCCCGGACCGAGCCCACCACCCTTTTACCTTAGGCCCGAGCCCGGCCCGCGACCGAAAAAAAAAACGTGCTTTTCAGAGTCGAGAGGCGCGAGGAAACTCGCTGCACGTTACATGCACACCACCAGAAAATCCGAGCCCGGCTCGGGCCGGGAAAAGTGCACATGCCGTGCCCGGCCCGAGCCCGTTAAAAAACTGCCCTACCCGGCCCGGCCCATGGGCCGGGTGGGCAGTTTTTTCACAGGCTCGGGCCGGGCTCGGGCACGGCATGTGCTTTTTGGCTCGGGCCCGGGCTGACCTGGTACTTTCTGGTGAAGTGCATGTAACGTGCAGTGACTTATCCTCGCGCGTCTCGACTCTGAAAAACACGTATTTTTCGGTCTCGGGCCGGGTTCGGGCCGTTTTCGAGCCGGGCTCGGGCCTGAGGTAAAGGGGTGGCGGGCCGGGCCGGGCGGGTAACGTAGATTATTTTCGGGCCCGGGTCGGGCCCTGGTCTCGCCATAAAATATTGGTCGGGCTCGGGCGGGCAGCCCAACGTAAAAACGGGCCCTGGCAGGGGGCGGGCTGAAAAAATCGGCCCGTGCAGTCCTCTAGCAGGGGGTGTGCTTGTGTGCGCACCCCCTGGCAACGTCATCATTTTGATCGCCTTATGTCCATCAGCGCACACGTCTTGTGTGCGCTGATGGGCATAAGGCGATCAAAATGATGACGTTGCCAAATGCACAACTAACATTTATTTGCGCATTACAAAGCTTACGTACTTATGATACAGATAGTGAGGGTCCTACGGCCTAATCTGGCAATTGTGCTCGCTTCTCATGGTGGGCCCGCTGTGGTGGGATCGCTTCTCAAGTGGGCCCGCTGTGGTCAAATGTGGTGGGCGAAAATTGGCATCCCTCTGGCTTGATGCCCGAGTCTTTTCAGGCAGTTTCTGGATACTACGTGTCGAACAGGGGTGCCCATATCCGAGCTATCGTCAAATTTCTGCAACACATTGCACACTGTAAAGGCTTATAACTCAAGACAAGCTCAGGTTTGAGTTTGTTGTATTATACCTACTATGGTAAAATGAGGACTCTCAAAACATGATCCATCCGGCTCGCAATGGCCAGAGCATTGCCGAGCTATGCCTCTCCAAACGACGAGCGAGAGGCTAGATCCAGCCCCGATTGCGTCAACCGTGCTGCGACAACGGCACCATTGTGCATGCGAACCATGCATGAATAAGCAATGGTTTCTTTCCTGTACAGCACGTAACCAAAGTCAGGCGCGTGGGTGGCATGGTTGTAAAGATATAAGCGACAAAATTCCCATGACACCTAAGCGCTTCTTATGAGCTGAGAATGCGAAAGCGTTATGTCCAATTGAACGCAACTGAGTGGTTCTTCGAGTTATGAACTCCTTGCAGGCAAACGAGAGAGCGTTGAGACGCTTGGCGCATTTGATTTGGCCTTACGGAGGCGCGGTTAGAACGCAGGCGAGAGCTTGCGCGCACAAGGAAAGAGCGGATAACAAAGGCTTCCGAGAGCGAGGGTGACGTGGCGTCGCGACGATGCCCTCTCCTCTCACGCAACACCTGGAGCGCCATTGTCGAGCAAGTGCTTCCGTTCGCCCGCTCTGCTCCAACGAGGCACGCTCGTGACGTGGCGTCGCAGCCAATGAGAATTCCGTCGAGGTTCGCTTGTGACGTGTAGTCGCAGCCAATAGGAGTTTAGGTGCCGTTTCGCCGCTAGAGGCTACAGACACCGTGTTTTTTTCCCTCAGTGCGCCATTTGATGCTCTCGCATGAATATAATCACTTGTTTTCCTTTCATGTGGTTATGGCGTCGGGCCCGTGTGCTGACCGAACTTAAAGATACTTCACGGTAAAAAAGAACTTCTCCGATGATTACGATAGTGCCTAATGCGTAAGTTGAGCGCTAGCTGTATACGTGTTTTCATTTCGCGATATATTGGCTGGCGTGGACGATCTGTCTCGTGCGGCATGTTCGAAAAGGAGCGAAGTGTGGCACGACTGCCTCGCTAATCGGGAGATCGCGACAGGAAGCGCGCCGGTGACGCGTGGGTGCGATTCTCAGTAGACGCCGCAGACAACCTCCGCTCTGCAGCGCTTTGTTTCCATACAGACGACGCGCGCTGCTCGGGCGTCATCTTGTAGCCATCGTCGCCGCAAAGCTCCTTGTGCGTGGCACTACGCTTTTCTTCTCGTGCTTTCGCCATACCCTCCTCCGCTTTCCGCTTCATGGTTCCGCTGCCCACTCCTCCTCGCGCTCTCTTCGACCTCGTCGCATTTTTCATTCCCCGCTGCGCTCCACGTTTGTTCTCATCTTTCACTGTGCTCGTTCACTCAGTAACGAGGTAGGACGCCGAAGCTTGCCGCAGGAACGGGCGCCTAAGAGCTGCGGTCTAGAAAATTGATTGAAGTGATTGCTAGAAAAAAAGATGACTCACCATCTCGACACTGTGAAAATGCATGTCCCGCGGAGCTGTGGAGGGGTATTCTTTAAATATACGATGTCATATATGGCTCGCGAAGCGAAAAAATCCGGCGTTGACATGCGATGTTACCAAAACCCATGTGACCAAGTGGTGACGCCACGTTTGACATGCGACAAAATGTATTTACGTCATCACCTTAGACGTCGCGTGGTGACGTCATCACACCAAAGGTGTCGTGATGACATCATCACTTCATAAGTTAGGTTACGTGATAACGTCACGTGATGTCACCACTTCAAGTGTGACGTAACACAAGTGACGATGTCACCTGAGGACGTCATGTGAGGCCTCTTGGAGAAGCAACACACTGTGCACGTCCCGCTTCTTTGCACTGTCTCGGGATTGACCTATGATGACGTAACGTGACACGCAATTACGTAAAACTTTACGTCATCACGTGATCACACCAAAGGTCACGTGGTGACATAAAACACGTCAAACGTTACGTCACGTGATAACGGCATCGTCACGGGACGATATTGCCAAATGAAGTATTCTGATCACGTCATAACTTCAAACGTGACATCACGTGATGACGTTTTCGTGAAGTGACGATGTCACTTGATGACGTCATGTGATCATTCTTGGCGAAGCAGCACACTGTGCGCTTCCCGCTTTGCACTGTCTCCGGGATCAGCGCATATTATTTTGTCAGCAGAGGTCGCGCACTCGAAAAATCTCGACCAACTAAAGGCTGCTTCGCTGTAAAAATCGGAGGACACTTAAGCAGTTATGAGTTGTGAATGCGAAAGCATTAATGTTGAATTGAACGCCGCTGAGGGGTCCTTCGAGTTATGAACTCCTCGCGGGCAAGCGAGCGCGTTGAGATGCTTGGCGCGTTTTGATTTGGCCTTACGGAGGTGCAGTTATAACGCAAGTGAGAGCTTGCGCGGACAAGGAAAGCGCGGTTAACCAAAGAATAGCAGGCCCGTGCACTGTGCTTTATGAAGTCATGCTGCTTGGACGGAAATTTCCATTGCGAAGCCCTGCGTGACGAAAGCGGTAACGTCAAAATCAGCGCGGCTTACTCGTGAGCGTTCTTATTAGATTCTGTGGCAGTCGGGCAAGGTAGCATGACTTCATGGGTCCAAGTGCAGCGGCCTTCTACTATCTGGATAACACAGGCTTCCGAGAAAATGGTGACGTGGGGTCACGGCGATGCCCTAGCTCCCGTCACGCAACTCCTGGCGTGGCAGCGCGACAGCAGGTGCTCCCTTCGCGCTGTGTAGCGCCACGAGGGCACCTTGACAAAACTGTGCCGTGAATGCTATCAGAAGCCTCTCAAAAAGGAGTGCGATTACTGGTCTCTTGGGTGAAGGAGGGCCATTAACCTTCTCTTTATCAACAGCTCGTGTCCGGCGTGGCTCAAGCTTTCGTATTACATTGTGATATCTGCAGTCGAGGCACTGCCACGCTTTTTGGAGACACGCTCAAGAGCCGGCAGCAAAAAATAGCAAGCCCATTCCTCTACGAAGTCGTACTTCGCGGCGTTAGGCCTCCTCTGAGTCCTTCGCACCGCTTGTGATCCATCTGTTGGTAAGAGACCGCGTATTCATTGAAATTACCTTACGTACGCTAACGAAAGATCGCAGATGTCTCACGGCATTCGAAATTACCGCTACTTTACTGCTTCGGGATATATGCTATAACTGATGAAAAACAGTAGATGGTTGACCCCTATACATGTCGGAAGTGTAATAATAATACCGTGATGTCAGTGTTGTATTTGCATGCGTAAAGTCGGCATGCCGTCAAGTTCCATTAGAGCGTCCTCATATGAAATCTGGTGAACAGTGTGCGCTTGGTCCCCTAAGTTTCTACAACCGAGTGCCCATTACATAGCTGTACCTAGTGGAGGTAGTGAAGACTAAACAATGCATAGAAAAAAACAATATGTGTTGCGGGGCTGTAATTACAATAATAAATACAATTACAATCGTGATACATTTCACAACTGCGAAGTTCAAGTACGAACATTTATCACCGGAGAGCACCTACTTTTTTGTCCAATGAAACTGATCTGTTATCCCATAACCTGCGTTGCTGTTTCGCAAAAAGCAAATGCACATATTGTCAGTAGATGGTACAATGTAAAATACAGCTGGGTTCATATTTCACAAATGACTTAAGTCAGCTATTTTCGCACTACACAAAGCCTGTAAAATTATCAAGACAAGCTTTTCTTTCAGCTGTAGTTTGGCCAGATCAACGTTCGTGCTCTCAACTTCATCTTTTAGCAGAAGTTTGACATGCCACAAGCATTTGCCAAACAATCCATGAGCGCCAACTACACTTGAAATACCTTAAACGTCCTTAATTTCCGCATTTATAAGCCTTATTTGCAATAGAGAGGAATGTAAATGCGGCCCGTGTGCTCAAAATGGTACTTATGTTAAGCAGCACTATAGGGGCAGAATTAATTTGGAGTTCTTTAGCAAGGCGTTTCTAGTTTTCTACTTATGCTAATGTTAATGATAATTCATTTCATCAGTCAAAACAATGGACAGCTTAGATCTTTCAAACGCTCAAGGAGTGAGCCACTGTGTAACCATCTGTTATTGGTTCGAAGAGAGTTGCATTGGATAGTTGCGTAGCAAAAGTATGCAATATTTTTTAGTCGCGTATTTATTTTAAAGCTCCAGAGCAATACGTGACGTCAGTTATTTTAAATATTTAATTATATGGTGCAATGTTTTAACGCGAAAGCGTTATATGCCCAATTACGCGCTAAACCGCCGGCGTGACCGAAAGATGGTACCAAAATGGCTGACGGCGCAAAGAGGGAGAACACGCCAAAAATGCTCGGATTGACACCATATTTCTCAGGAAGGTTCCTGTAAACGAAGTAAATAATGACTTTTAAAAGAAATTTCGTACTTTTAGGTCTTTGTGGGAATCGAACCCGGGCCTCCAGGGTGCTAGACAAGCACGCTTCCCCGATGCAGCGATGGCTTCATGGTTCTGGCGGACTAAATGTGCCCCTAGTGCGTGCGTCATTGCACACGTGAAGTAGCAGCCATCTGGCTGACTAAAGGTGTGGCCTAGTGCGTGCCTTATTGGGCACGTGAGGGCGCATCCAATGGGAGCAGGTGGCGCCGCGTCATGAGTGTATAAAATGAGCGCGTTCATGACGTTCCGAGGTCTACAAACACTATAATGATTCCGCATTCCCAAACGTCAGTAGTCTTAAGTGTCTCTGTCAAATTTTTCTTTTTTTTTGTTCTTGCTGGGATCGCCTAATAGAAATGGCGCGCAACCACGAGAAGCTGAGTAACAACCCGGTAGGGTTCGTGTTCTCGCATGCTAACGTAACAACCACGACAAGTAACAACCACGAGAAGCTGAGAAGCTGAGTAACAACCCGGTAGGGTTCGTGTTCTCGCAGGCTAACGTATAACACGCTAACGCACGCTAACCTAACATGTATAGCGCAGCGCGATGGCACGGATATATGTGGTTGGTGGGTCGATTCCCGACACGTGTTAAAGCCACATCCGCAAAACTTATCAAAAAATAATAATATTTAAAAAACCAAGGTACACAGACCAAAACCAAAGAAAACAGGGCGATCCCTGAACTACCGCTCAATTCTTGCCCTCGTCCTTTGTTCAGTCAGTTCTGTGCTTTTCCTACCTTGAGCTCTGGTTCCAAGCAAGATGCTTTGCTGGGCTAGTTGGTGCATAGACATGAACGAAAGTAACGTAAAAAATGGTGAATAAAGAAGTGCGTTAGGATAGAGTGACATGCTCTCAACTGAAGCTTTATTAGAAAAGCTGGCACACATGCATATATACAAGTGCACCATGGCACCTAAATACACAGAATAAGCGAGTTGATAAACAGCAGAATGACTTCGGACATTCAAATTCACTTTAGTCAAAAGGATATCGATGAAGTACAGGTGCACTCAGTGCGGTGAATTATCCGAGGACTATTTTACAAAAGAATATAGCGCTGAGCGCGTCAGTACTCTGTCAATATCCTGATATCAAAGTGAATCAGAATTTCTGAAGTCATTCTTCTTATGATCAACTCGCCTCCTCAGTTGGTAGGTTTCATGGTGCACTTGTATATACGTATATGCATCAGCGGTACTAATGAAGCTTCAGTTGAGAGCGTAGCACTCTGTCTTTTCGTCCTTATTTCTTCCTAATTTCTTTTGCGCTATATTCCATCGCGTCTCAGGTCCCAAAAAGTATGCACCCGGAAAAGAATCGAAATAGGCGCTCAAAATAACAAGTGTAATGCAGAGGACAGAGGATAAAAGCACGTACTACACAGATGCCAGTCATAATGCCGAAATCAGCAAAGCAGCGGTCGTGGGCCATGACTCGACGCTTGTGAAAAATTACTTGGGAGTCCCAACGCCTCACGACGCGGAATTGCTGGCAGTAATGCTCGCCATAACGGAAATGACACACACATATGACACGATCACAATCCGAACAGACAGTCAAACCGCTTGCAGAGAATTCAAAATGATGACCTTCCTTACCACATACGCACAAAGCTCCACATGTACATGCATGCTCACCCCCTTCTACGCATACGCATACAATTGGTTCCAGGCCATCAAGGATTGCGAGGAAATGTAAGAGCACACCAGCTCACCCGCGCGGAAAATCCGGTACCTCCTATCCTTTGGCCTGTTGAAGATACTTACAACCCCAGAGAAGAGCAGAAGATGCAGCGCAAAGAAAGGATACATATTTTGAAGTCTCGCAGGGAAGCATCAACAATTCTCAACACACCATCCTACACGCATTCGAGAGAGGACGCCTCAATCATACGAAAAGCACAAACACACACATTACTCACACCACACTATACGCAGTATAGTAACAGGGACCCAGGCTCCCCCACTTGTAAACAGTGCGGGGCCTATCCATAAAATAAACACATCTTGTGGGAGTGCCCTGCGAACGCCATTTTTCAAAAACGCCATACTTTCCAAATTACCACACAACCAGCGTCCTGGCAGCTGGGAGGAGTGGACCACTCCCCCACGAAGGTTTGAAAAACTATGGTGGCCACTTCTGGTGCAGCACGTCAAGAACGTTCTGGGCCAGGAGGCATGAGCCTACCAGGAGGCCCGGACTTGGGCTTTAGTTCCTTCGGGGCTAATAAATGTTATTTCTCTCTCTCTCTCTCTCTCTCTGAGGTCCCAACGCGCATTTTCTCTCACTGCAACCACACAATACAGCCCTTTCACTCAGTTGTGTTTGAGAAGGTTAATGCATCGCCCAAACAGTTTCTTTACTTTCGTATGCAGGAACGCATCCAGCAGCTCTACTTCTTGAACCACATCACAAGGTCAAGATAACGTACACGACCCCTCAACGCCGCTTTAAAAAGGCTCCTATGGTAACAGGGGACGACTGTGGAAAATAAGGCACGAATAATTGAAAATGACAGCTGCTGAGCGCTGAAACAAGGTAAACAAAGTTTAAAGCAGTAGCAAACGTTTGAATATACAGCGTAGATTGAGAAAAACTACTGAAAATTATAAGATGTGGTTTACCACAGGGCTATAGAATCAAGCACAGTGAAACCAACGTTTTAATGAATACATAATGATGAGCATTTAGAAGAAGAAAGTATATTGATCCCATAAGTTTCTGCCTCCGATAAACAAGGTTTGTTGCCTACCATGGAGAGGACATCGAAGAAGCAGAACGTTCCCGCATTCGACATGGGTTCGTACTCTGCACTTTCTATTTGGAGTGGTTTCTACGGGACGGTGTTCGACTTATTCAAGTTGACGGTCCCGGCAAGGGTAAGCGAAGACCGGCAGATGCTTGACATTGGCTGCGGAGTCGGTCACGTTAGCAGAGAGGTCCTCCTGCCGCGGAGCCTGCCGTGCCGGAGACTGGTGGCTACGGACGTGTCTTCGGATATGATCGGCTTTGCGAGGGCCAGCTTTCCACACCCCAAGATTTCCTACGACGTTCTCGACGTCAGCAATTCCGATGACATAAAACGTCTTGTGGACACGTACGGTCGGTTTGAGCGGGTCTACTCTGTCTGTTGCCTGAACTGGGTGCAAGACCAGGCGTCAGCGTTCAGAAACATAGCATCACTTATGACCACTGATGGCGACTGCGTGCTGCTATATCCGGCCGTGGGCGCTATCCGGGGAATTTGGAAAAAGCTGGCAGCGACTCATCGATGGAGCCGCTTTGCCGACGTGAGTATCTAATCTTTCGTACAGCGAGTGAGTGAGAGAGAGGGGAAAAGAGAGAGAGAATGGAAAAGAGGTAAACCAAGGCAAAGCCTGTTTGGCTACGCTACACTGGTGAAAAATAAAGGGACAAAAAGACGAGAAATGGAGAAGGCAAGTTAACGACATGGACGGACACGTTCCATTATTGGTAGAACATTCATAACCAGTCTCAAAGGCTGGCGGATTTGAAGAAACAGATCATCGCTTTTGTAGCAGCCCATGAGTATGAGTGCCACGATCTCACCATCGTCTCCTGCGTGAGAGATCTCTCAAATAATCAGTCTCAAATGCTGCAAAGGACGACACTGGGATCGTCTTATGAAATGTAGCAACACAAAAGGCACCTCAAGAGTTCTTCGGAACCACTTGTATTCAGATCCGCACCGTCTGTCATCCACATAAGAACAAACATGATGCCTGGTGCTGCAGTTACAATGTGCTACCTCGTGAAGCTTTACTTTAATTTATTTGTTTGCTTAGATATGCTCCTACCTAGAGAGCACGTGGCATAAAGGGGTGGCTAAATGAAATACATAGTTATCACTGCAGAAACCAGGCTATACAGAAAACTACATTGACTGAAAGACTGAAGAAAGATCAGAAGGAAACAGGATAAAATTTCAACATATAATGTGATTATGCAATTAACTACCACAATTTTCACTTGGAATTTCGCTTATTGGACTGTCTAGGTTATTCTATCTTTATCCTGTGTGAGGAAATAACTAAAACGTGAAGCAATAAAACGCTGCTTAAACGGAACAACGTTTGTGAATCAGTGCTGCGTGTATTGCTTGCATTGCAATGAATGAGCAAGATGGACGCTGTAAGGGAGGTATAGACCCAAGCGCAATCTTGTGCAGCATGAGAAGGCGGTCATACGATCGCTGACATGCTTAGCGACGTGGGCTTGTTGGTTCATCCTTATTAAAGGGAGTTAAGCGCAAGCAAACACAAGTACAAAATAAGGCACGATTGACACACAGGCGCTGTGTCCCCGTGCCTTCTTTTGTTCTTCTGGGCTTGAATCCACAAAAACATCTTGCGCTAGAAGTTTTCGTAATGAAGAATTTTAGTCAGTCCGGATGCCAGAGGCATCATTATCGAAGCCGGCCAGCCAATGGCAAAGCGAACTTGCGAAAGAAAAGCTTTGTGAATCTGGCCCCTGTTTCTTTACTATTAACTTTCTTTAGTCAATACGATCACTGAATTATCAAGTGAAGGAGTTGATAAGAAGTTTAGGCGTTATATAACTTTAGTGCTTTTGTTCGTGTTATCTAAAATAAATTACGGTTATTTAGGGTACATTGCCATTATTAAGAACAAACGGTGTCGATTAGCTATAAAAATGTAGATGTATGGTCCTTTAAACAATTGGGCTTCAATTCACGCTGCGAAGGTGGTTGGGCAGCGAAGCTGTGGCATCACCTGATCCGACAGACCAATGTGAATGTAGTCAAGAGTTCGACGAAAGTTCGTCTGGTCAAGTAATTTGATGATGAGGAAATTGCGGTCACATGACTAAGTTAAGGTTAAAATAACACAGAGACGTTTCGGGACCCGTACAGGTTTCTTTGATCACACTAAAGGCGGGCAAGAGCTGCAACTAATTTTTACGCCAAAATGTGACGTAAAGAACGGATGTAGTTAGCAGGCAGATTTCTATCAGTCCTGTTGGTACTGCCTGATAACTACACCCGCACGGATCCCGAAGCGTCTCTGCGTTATTCTCCCCTTGGCTTGGTCAGTGACCGCAAGACCAATGTGAAGTAGCCTTGAATTGGGACCTGCCGAGCCTGAGCGGGACGCCGTTTTGCATATTGACGTTGCTGCTCTTTTCTTCGCTCATCGTATTCGCGCTGCTCTTCGGGCCTCCTAAATGTGCGTGGCTTGCTTTGGGCAGGAATCTCTGCGTCCTACCTAGCCTGAATACGACACCGCTGTGTATATTCACTTTGCTGTTCCCGTCATCACTCATCGTGTTCACGATGCTCTTCGTGAGTCCTAACTATGCATGGTATTTCCACAGCGCTAACGCAACCCAAATGAAATCTGTTGCTAGGCGGGTACTTCTCTTACATATGACAGTGTAGTGACATAACTCCCTGCTTCGAATGCTACAGTTGCCACTTCACGGCAGCTGCACCTTATGCAACCGTAATATTTACCGGAAAACGTTTCCGGCGAACGCTGTGCACGAAGGCGAGCTTACATTGCGCGAAAGCGAGCTACATTCGCATCATTTACGACATATTAACAAGATTTAAAGCAAATTGCATTTACCAGAGTTCTTTGCTATCAATAGAAGGGACCTGCAATTATTAAGGACAATAGCTTTAAGTCATTTCTCTGACCAATCGGTACCGGTTACTTATGAAAAACGTGATAATATGGACCTTTCGAGGAGTCATATTGTTTTAGACTGTGGCGTTCAGGCGGGACATCACAACCTTCTTCCGGAATCTTGTCTCACATCTTTGTGCAAATCGGCTAGTATAAGTTTGCTCGCATGATCGCTTGCCTAATGCGTTAAATCGTGAAAAAAACTTCCTCAATGCAAGGTGTTCAAGTTGTTCACAACGAGGAGCTTCCAGTTGACGGACGACGAGTCTCGCCTGGCGTACGCAAGGGACCTCCTTCAAGGAGCAGGCCTGTGCGCAAGAACTTGTGAACTCCTTCGAATCGACTGGCTCAACGCCGCCCCGCTGAATCAAATAGCCCGTAAGTTGAACGTTCCGTCGAATACGAAAATATAAATAAAGCTTCGCGGATCCGAAGGAGCGTGCAAACTTAAGGTTATTCGAAGCATTCTTGAACCCAACACGTGTGGTAATCGAATGTTATACCACTACCGCTTATGTGTCCTGCACACGTCTATATGCCTAGCTGGTTGGGTTTATGGGTGTTGTTGCGGCACGTTGAAAACACAACTAAACTGCGACGGTCCCGTTCTCGTCTTGTTTCTATCTCACGTTAGCGCTTATCGATACATGGAGTGGAATCGCGAACAAGCAGACAGTGTCACCTTAGTTTTTTTTATATGCAGTAGGATTTGCCGCAAGAGCGCTTATCTGTGCATTGGGCCACGTTGCGAAAATTTTTAGCCCTAGTTCGACTACGCTTACGGGGTGCACTACTTCCGCAGTTGGTACTCGGTTGGGACCATATAGAGCAAACTGACGCAGACATGGCCAGTGCGCAGTCTATATAGGCCAGATTTTTTATAGCCTTAGCGAGAGTGTCAGCCGCGCCGCTACTCTCGACATCAGGTGCTGCCTTCTGGTGAGGACTGCGGGAGACGGGAGAAAGTGACTTCACTTGCGGTGCGTGTTCGCATATTATTGTGTCTTTAGACGTGTTCTTGTTGAATCTGCCGAGGTGCTTGCTTTAGACGTGTTCTTGTGGCATCTTCTGAGCGGGATGTACAAAGGTCTTTCGTCCGGGTGGCACTGCGCCGTCGTTGGCTGCACAAACAACCAACGAACGAGGAAGCTGTCAATGCAAGAGAGCTGCGATGGACGTTCAGGGAGAGAAAAGATGTTTGTGTGGAGTGCATTCGCTGTGCAGACAAGGTTGCTGCGGCGCCTGAGAAACGGCACTATAGATAGTGCATTTAAATAGAACAGACTTCGTGCCCAGCAAGCTTTCTCGAGTGGGTATTCGTTTTGTTGTCGTGATCTGCGCGATAGTGTGCGTCTTGACTTCCCGTGCTGCGGGCACGAGATAACAGCATAACAGCGTCTTTATTTTGGGCCTGCGCGGTCAACTTTCCGGACGGTAAGCCGACGGAAGACAACACATAGACAAAACTGTACGAAAGAAAGGTAAGCAGAAAGCGTTCGGGTGAGCGTGTCGACTTCATAACTTGCGCAGTTATTGTTCCATTACGGAAAATAAACAATACTGCACAGAACTTGACAATTTTCGTGTCCCGCATTTTTCATCCACACAAATGAGCCGCATTCGAGTACTCGTGACCGCGAAAAGAGAGAGCGGCATATGACTACCATTCACATAAATGGCTGCGCACGCCTCAATACAGGACTTGACTTTTTTTTCGTTTCTTTCGCGCAACGTGTGGGTGCTTAAATTGCTAGAATTGTGCGATGCTCACACTCAGGCACATGAGAAACGTGTTCAGCCGTGCCTAACAGAGCTGGTACCCGCTTGAGCGATGTCGTACATTGCTACGCAAATTATTGTGTATTCTCGATTGAATACTAAGGAGAAAATAATAAAGCACCTGTGACTGACTGCACACGTGATATAAAATGTAATGCTTCTATCTTGTGCGCACTTAAGTGACCCACTAAATGACTATGTTGCCGACTATGTCTGTTGTCGGTGCGAAATGCTACTCATACTTACATACTTGCTACTCAGTCTTAAGTAAACACGTATGAGCTATAGCTTTCCCTATGACGGCGTGCAGCATGCAAGACATAAAATAACTTTATTGTGCTCACATCGATCGCTGTATGCGGAAAGCACATGACGATCGAGATGACAAAGCAGGGGACAAATGCCGCACAATATATGGCTGTAGTGAATGGCACAAATCTGATGGTCGTCGTTAAAAAGAAAAATTATAGCGTACAACAGGTAGTCTATTACCTTCCATACCAGTTCCTTAAACACCCAAAAAATACGTGCATAGTTACGCAGATCTCGCAGAAAAAAAAAGCTTGGCCAACTGCGCGACGTTTCAACTGCAGTGAAGCATACGACGCTGACGCTCTGTTGAAGCATATGGTGCTGCAGGGTTCTCTCGGCAAATTAACTCCGTGGATCATTTATGCTATCTGAAATGGGATCGAAGGAAAGAAGACACACTTACCGGCATTCAGAGACGACAAGACGGCTGCAGCGCTTTCGGAACCAGCCATCGCAAGCGATTGACAATCGCAAACGCACTGTGGCCCCCTGTCTCTTCCGCCCAACGCAGCTGAATGATTTGCATCCACCACGTGCCCATTCCACTACATAACAACGTTTTTTCATTGTTTTATTGTACACACAGTCCCAGAATGTAGTAACATTCCTTCTCATATTGCCTGTATAACCGACATTTCTTTTTTTCAAAACTGCCGTTCAAGAACATTATCTTTCAAGTGACGCCAGCTAACCGGACCCGTCATTATTTTTTGTGCTCATCCCTCCTGTAATGCTCCGTTTCTTAGGGCCTTCGAAGCAATATGAGTAAATTAATAACTAGGTCAAATAAAAATAAAAACACAGGAGCCCAACAATGCACAGCAGAAAGGGCATTGAACCCGAAAAAGGAAACAGCAATACGCACAATGGTCACATAAATGCACATTAACACGTGCCACGGAGGCGCACACAAAGTGAGGGGGCAAAAGCACATCAATTCAGATCACAGGAAACCATGTTAGGCCAGGTCGCGTAAAATAGGTGCAAAAACCCAAATACGAGTGTCCAGTCTCCAGCTCTCCAGTCTACAATGAATGGCACAGACTACATAAATTCGCCTTCTGGACGATATGAGCGCACTAAAGTTCATTAAAATTATTTATTTGGAAAGGTAATTCTCTCTTGTTTCAAGAAATGTGTGTGTAATTGAAATTTGTAATTGTTGTTTCAAGAAATGTGTGATTGTTTATTTCCATTCTTGCGTTCTCGCAGAGTACGCGGTGTCCATCAGCCCAGTCCACGACAAGCTCACCGCGGAGGAGAAAGTACTTCTTCAAGAGGATTTCGAAAGAGAA
Organism: Dermacentor silvarum; assembly: GCF_013339745.2. Lineage (NCBI taxonomy): Eukaryota > Metazoa > Arthropoda > Arachnida > Ixodida > Ixodidae > Dermacentor > Dermacentor silvarum. The sequence goes on from NC_051162.1 coordinate 85,867,478, forward strand.
ATGGAAACACTGAAATCGCTGGGAAGCGAAGAAGCTGATACGGCATTCTATCTTATCCATGCGACGCGCCATCGAGGTCACTAGACTTAGCGGCAGCCTTTGGTGATTAGGGTAGCCTTCATGGGAACTGTGCTGGTGATCCTTAATATAGAGCGATAATAAATAATAAACGTACGTCATCATATCTACGTTTCCTCATCCTGAGTGCCCGCTTGCAGTATCATTAACACAATACTGATACGGAATTCTTACAGCCCTCATTTGATCATCATCAGGGAAACATGGCTCCACTGTCGTATACCTGCTTACCTTATAATTAATGGTGCGTAATGTCCAGAAAGGATCTCGATTCACGAAGGGGAGGAATGTGCGTCATACTTAAAAGTTATGTTATTGCGATTTTGGTTCACTGTGACGTCACCGAAATAGTTTGGTAGAAGATGAAATTTAAAAGTATTTCCTATTAGAGGGTGCGGTGTATCGCCGACTTTCGACTTCCCAGACATTCCGGGACCAACTGAGCGCACATTTGTGTACGTGTGTAAAAAAGGAACACACTAATACTAATGGCAGGATACTCTAATCTACCGCACATAAATTGGCAGAAGCTCACTCAAGGTGGTGTTGAAAGGTACAGCACTGATAAATTGTTGGATTTATTGTTTTCCCTTTACCTAAACCAAATTGTTCAAGAAGATCAACGAATAAGTTCACCACGGTCTTTGTTGAATTTAGTGTTCCTATCCAGCAATATAGGTAGTCATCGGTTACAGCAGAGGAAGACATATCTGGTCGCAAAATGATTGCTTTGAGTATAGGCATAAGAGCGATGCTTCGTACGAAGCATGTTGTTTTCATGATAATCAAACACTACAAACGCGCTGATGATAATTCAGTTCTAGACTTCCTGGAACTCCGCTTCGTTCGATGAATTCGAAAGAGAAACAGCTGCAAACAATGGAAGAGTTGTGGAATTAAGTTAAGGCTGTTGTAAAGCATTGTGGTGAAAGGTTCATGTCATCCCGTATGATGGAATTGAATCACCACACACTGCGGAATAACCGCGGTATTATTCGCGTAAGACGAAAGCTGAAGAGATTTCCTATATAAATAAAAAGAACCCTCAGCTGAAATAAAGACATTTCGCACTCAGTGGAGACGTACTCTCGCACAATTAAAAAAATACAGTTCTTCGACCAAACAATGACACCTTTTAAGAAATTCCACAGAAACGTTTTGGAGAAACTTTAGCGACAGAAAAAATTAAATTCAAAAATATACTAAATGGAACGAAAATTTTGAGGAAGGTCGCTAGCATTGCCAAAAATTTAGATCAATTTTTACATTACAGTAGAAACGCAATGGTAGATGAATACGTTGAATACATGATACGATAACCTATGGCAGACCTAGTAATAGGGAGTTTTAGTATAGCGGAAAATGCCTACGTTAGCGTTAGCGTGCGACGCAACACTAACGCAAAGGAAGGCTGCAGTGCGCGGTACAAGGTAGTCTTTTAGAATAGCGGAACGGAGCAAAACGTTAACGCTAACGCAAAAACACTTGGGCGCCATATCGAGGCGGATAGAGCAAACATGAGCAAACCCTCTCGTTAAGCCTTCTCCGCCGCTAATCGAGAACGTATATTGAAAACAACGCCCATTTGTCACCTGTACGCCACTGTCGAAGCATCATCACACAAATCTAAAGCAAACACGAGCATTAGTAGCGAACGAATGAGCCGAACATTGCAGGCCGACGACTCAATAGATCGATGTGGACGGCTCTCGCTTCAACAGGCGCCGCCATCTTGCCCTACGTACGGAATCCCTTGCATACGTTAGCGTTGAACACTGTATTCCGGAAATAGCTTACGTATGTAAGAGTTCTGGCTACGTTTATGTTCGGCGCATGCGCGGTTTGCAGCACGCAACGTTAACGGTAAATCCTTGCGTTTGCTGTTTTCCGCTATACTAAAACTCCCTAATATCTCGAGAGGGTGTGCTTCAACTGCTGCTGAACTTAGACGACAGAAAATGTAGTGGGCGGACCACATTCCAACTTAATTTTACAGCGAAGCTTCCTATGGCTAGGATTCCACGCATTTTTCGTGTCCACAGATGTGCGTGTACAAAACTCAGCTCTCCAATTTGATGCAATATCTCTTCATTCTATGCGAAAGCTTATACCTTTCATCACTTGTGTATGCACTTTCTGTAGATCAATAAACACCATTTTCAAAATCAGTTGGCTCTAGGTAGATGAATGTCGCTATTCGCCCGAAAGGCTAAGCATCAATTGCGATAGCAAATTAGTAGAGAGCTAGTAAGGGTAGTAGTTTTATCGGCTGTATAAACTTGGACACATTCGCTTACTAACTAAATTAGCAAGCATGGTGTTAGCGCGCACAAGCAAACATGAATAGATCACACTTGATGACCGCACACAACCCCTGTAAAAACGCTGGCGTGAGCAAGCGTGATTGCACCAGGGACTGAAGGTTCGTGCTGTCTTTCGCTTCAACGAAAACTGAGCGGCAACCGCCCGAAGGCACGCAAAGTACCAGTACGCAGTTGCTGGCAGAGTAGACGCCGCAACCCCTCCCTCCCGCGCTGACTTCCCGCTTTCCTCCTTTCACGTTGGAGATTCATTCGCCAGGTCTCCTTGCGCCCCATTGCAAAATCCACATTTGGTGCTGCAGCTACACGTCGCCTCCCATAGGCGGAAAGTTTTCCAGGGGGGGGGCTGGGGCCTGACCAGCTTTCCGAACCCCACCCATGTATGCATATATATATATATACAAGCACATCATTGGATTCCTGAAGTTAACGCGAATCGGTGAATACCTTTGGACAAGCTGGGCCAGCTTTTTGCGGACTTTTATCACCTTCTTGTGTGCATCGAACGTGAGAACTCCGTTAGGCCTAATGCCACGTAGGCCTAGCGAGCCCGCCAAGTTGTCATGGCTGATACACGTATGGACGACGACGTCTCCTCGGAGACGGAAGACGGCGAGGAAGGAATGGGTTGGCAGGTGGGCACCAACCGAAGCTTGCGATCGGCGGGAAAGACCTGGGGAGCTGGTGGAACTGCCCATTTGACCCAAGAGTTACAAGGAAAAGAGATCGCCAACAAAGGTGCCGACGGGGCCGACAAGCTGAAGCGCTGGATTGTGAGAGCATCAAGGATGCCGCAACTGCCAGAGGAGCACAGAAAAATCATTGTTAGGCCTCGGGGACGCCTCAACCTGAACAAGTTCAGCACTACAACTATTGGAGAAGCGATTGTCGAGACGGCCGGACTTACAGAAGACCAAGCGAAAAGAGACATCGTCTGCCCCAGCTTCACACAGAATATCGTGGTGGTTAGTACACCGGACTCCGATCATGCCGAAAGGTATGTGCGACTCAAGTCTATTACTGTCATGAAGGCGCATAATGAAGTCAGCGCTTATGAAACGGCCCCGCCACTCTACGTGCAAGGGGGTTATTAGAAGAGTGGACCTCAACAACAGTCAGAATGTTATCACGAAAAAGATGGTGTATGAATACAACCCAATGGCGGTGGCTGCACAGCGTATCAAAGCAACGGGCTCGGTTAGTGTGCTCTTCGACGGATTCAAGGTGCCCAATTTATCAAATATGGGTCAACCCTAGTGAGGTGCTATCTGTACAGAAATCAATTTGACTATGTTACGTATGTGGAAGAATTGGACACAGATCAGACGTTTGTCCCACACCTGATGTGGTGCAATGCAGCGGATGCGGTGTGCAAGACCCAGGGGAGGATCATATATGCTCTCCCAAATGCAAGTTCTGCGGTGAAGATCACCCCACAGGTGACAAGGCTTGCAAGCAGTGGTATCAAATACCGTATGTAGTGAGAGTAAGGAGATGAGAACGCTTCAAAGAGGACACCGAGATGGAAACGGCTCAACCGACAAAGTAGACCCCTCCGGGCGCCGGGAGGCGCTCACGTTCAAGAAGTAGTTAGATCAAGACAGCGCTCACGCTAAAGAAGTAGTTCAAGATCAAGGCAGCGTTCAACATCGAGGAGAAGAAACCGTTCGAGGTCTCGGGAGGCGCAGGTGCGCTTCGAGGAGCAGGAGCTGAAGATCAACAAGAAAAAGGAGCCAGGAGCTACCTGGGCAGAGAAAGTCAAAGGTACTGTGAAACCCTCAGGTAACCGGGCAATAGCCTCGCACATACAAAGCAATGATACCAGAGTAGAACAGCTCATCAGAGAGCTTATATCACTAAAGAAAGCAAATGAAGAACTTAAGAAGCAGATTCCGGAAATGAACAAAGGGTTAAGGGCAGAAAGCGGCAATGTGGCAGTAGCTAAGCCGGTGAGTAGAAGTAACAACCAGGAAGAAGAAGGTACACCGGCGCCAAAAAAGAGAGCTGTAGTCCCAGAGGTGGAATCGATGTGCTCGGTCCTGGAGGAGATTAAGAAAGCGATTAAGGACCTAAAGGACGTGGTAGAAAGCGTTAACCTTAATGTGGACAAAATATGGAAGTGGAAGTTAACAGCCGAGAAAAGGCTGAGAAAATTAGAGGCCTAAGGAGAGGATGCGGAATATATGCCCTCGGAAGCCGAAAGCGTTAGAACACTTCCAGGAGAGATGGGTAGTACAGTCAAGAGAACAGTGACAGGGGGTAGTGAGTGAGGGGGTAACGGCAGTAATAATGGATAGCAGAAAGGGACTTAGTGTGTGGCAGTGGAGTTGCAGAGGGTTTCACCAAAAAAGAGCGTCATTAGCACAGATAATCAAAACGGTTGAAAATAGGCCAAAATTAATAATGCTGCAGGAAACTATAGCGGAGAAGATCGGGCTGTCCGGCTTTAACTCGATCTGCAAAGGCAAAGACCCGGGTAGGGGAATCGCCACCCTAATTGACAAAAATAGTTACTACATCGAGCATGATTTAAAATTAGGGGTGAACAAAATTTAATATATATTGATAGAAATGGTCATAAAAAGGCACAGAGGTAAAGCCCAAAGCTTGTTCTGTCTCAACATATATAGCAGTCCCAGCGAGATCAGACAGAGCTTCAAAGCAATTTTTAATAAGGCCATGGGGGTAGCCAAAAATGCGCCCCTCATAATAGGTGGGGACTTCAACGCCCCACACCAATCTTGGGGTTACCACTGGAGTACAAAGAAAGGGGAAGGAATCTGGCATCTTGCCACGGATTTAGGGCTCTCTCTTAACACAGACCCAGCCTTTCCTACTAGGTGTGGCACTTCCACGTGTAGGGACAATACCCCGGACTTAACATTCACTTCTAACTCACCCTGGGCAGAATAGATCAACTCTGGGGCGGATCTGGGGAGCGACCATTACATACTGTGACGCTCTTACGTGCGTTCTGGGTTTACACCTCAAAAGGATTTGGGGCATCCAAGAGGGGTGGAGGAAGAAGACGACGTGCGGCTAGCTAGCCGCATAATGGTGGAAACATAATGTTTCCACAGCCACACTAAGTCACCGGGGTCATATATCACGTGTCAGTGCCGGCGGTCGTAGCGTTCCTTCGAGCGTTCTTGGGAAACAAGAGTGCGTAAAGAAGCAAGTCGTCGGGCCTCTTCAGCAAGAGAGACGGTCTCGGATATACAAAGATTATCGTGGCTTGAAAACGGCAAGATAGTGTCTAGCGTGTAACGAGGCGGACGAGCATACAGAAGAAAGAAGGGACTGTAGCCCGTAGTTTCATGCTGTGAGGTATTAAATGCGTAAGTAATGAAAGGGAGCACGCTGTCCCAGTTCGTATGATCTGACGCAACATACATGGACAGCATATTAGTAATAAGCGTTCTGTTGGTGCGTTCCGTCAGGCCATTTGTTTGGGGATGATACGGCGTGGAATGTCGAAAATCTGAAGCACATAGACGAAGCATCTCTTCGACCACGTCTGCAGTGAACTGCCGTCCACGATCGCTGATGATGACTCTGGGAGGTCCGTGTCGGAGAATAACGAAACGCAGCAGAAAAATACACACTTCGGTTGCAGTAGCCGATGGTATAGAAGCTGTCTCACAGTAGCGCGTCAAGTGATCGGTACACACGACAATCCAGCGATTCCCATCAGATGACCGCGGGAAAGAACCGAGAAGGTTGATGCCGACTTGCTCGAACGGAATGCTTGGGGGTGGCACTGGATGTAGTCAGCCAGGAGGAGCGCTCGTCGGACGCTTGTGGAGTTGACACTCGTTGCAGCTGGATACGTACTGGTCGGTCGTCTGACGCATTTTAGGCCAGTAGAAACTTTCTTGGACTCGGTAGAGCGTTCGCGCAGATCCCAAATGACCAGACGTAGGGTCGTCATGCATAGCGCGCAAGGTGGATACATGGAGGCTTTCCGGGACCACCAGGAGATATCGTGGGCCTGTAGTAGAATAGTTCTTTTTGTACAGAACCCCATCCCGAACGCAGAAACGAGAGGATGGTGCTGATTTCCTTGCGGTAATGAGAAGTGGCTCTAAAGTTCTGTCCTTTCGCTGCTCGACCTTGAAGGTATTAATATCAGGAAATCCTGGCTCCAACGATGCGATATAGCGATCGAAGTTGTCAGCTTCGCAGTCCGTTGTCGGAAGCGGCAGACGCGAGAGGCAGTCAGCGTCGGCGTGCCGTCGGCCGCTTTTATAAGAAACGGTAAAATCATATTCCTGTAAGCGAAGTGTCCAACGCGCAAGCTGGCCTGATGGATCACGGAGGTTAACTAGCCAGCATAGAGAATGATGGTCTGTCACCACAGTGAAGGGGCGCCCGTACAGGTAAGACCGGAAGCGTTGTACTGCGCAAATCACTGCAAGACATTCTTGCTCTGTGACTGTGTAGTTGCGCTCAGACTTGCTTAAAGAGCGACTCGCATAGGCGACGACGTGTTCTTTTTTGGTGTCGACGCGTTAAACCAGGACTGCGCCGATGCCAATACCGCTAGCGTCCGTATGAACTTCCGTGGGAGCCGCATGATCGAAGTGTCGGAGAATGGGGTGGGACGTCAGAAGAAACTTCAGCTCACGAAAACTGGCTTCACATTCAGAGGTCCATTCAAAGGGAATGCCCTTCTGGAGGAGGCATGTCAGTGGATACGCGATGTTGGCAAACCCACGAATAAACCAGTGGAAGTAGGAGCAAAGGCCCAGGAATCTGCGTAGCTCTTTTACCGAGCGAGGTTGCTTGAAGGCTTCAACAGCAGCAGTCTTCGCTGGATCGGGTCGTATCCCGTCCTTGTCCACTAGATGGCCCAGAACCAGCGTTTCGCGCTCTCCAAAATGGCATTTCTTCGAGTTGAGCACCAAGCCTGCTTTTTCCAAGCAGTCTAACACAAGGTCGAGACGTGCGTTGTGCTCACTGAACGTGCGCCCGAAAATCACTACATCGTCTAGATAGCACATGCACACTTCCCACTTCAGACCATGCAGGATGTTGTCCATGAAGTGCTCGAAAGTCGCAGGCGCATAACACAGCCCGAACGGCATCACATTAAATTCAAAAAGTCCTAATGGTGGAATGATGGAATGGTTGAAACACACATAATGGTGGAAACGACGGGGTGGAGGTAAAGCATTTCACTTATACAGACTGGGATCAATTTAGAAAAATCAGAAAGGACAGAGCGGAAACAGAAGGAAAGGAGCAAATCACACCACCAGAGTGGGTAGCTCAGCTTAGGGACGACTTAAATGCAGCAACTAAGGCTATAGAAACTGAGGAAGAGGTCGCACAAATGGACAGTAGATTGGCGCATTTGATCGAAGCTACGCAATCGATTTTACAAAGATGGAAATCCCACCGCTTGAACAGAAGACTTAGGAAGCGAATTGCTCAGCTCAATAGGGATATCGAGGAGCACGCCCGATATTTGCAGAAACAACAGTGGAATGAGGTGTGTAACTCTATAGATGGGAGAAAACTCTATAGATGGGAGAAAACGTGGAGGCAATTGGAATCTGCTCAGGCATCTGCTCAATGAAAAAGGCACCAAATCGAATAGACATGCGGCAGTGGCGTAGCTGGTACACCAGAAAAGTCAGACTGCAAGCGCAGAGAGCATAATGCAGCGACTGTCAGCTAAATACTTGCCTCTCAGGACAGTGGATCAGGAAGCCAGTTACCCCGATTACTAAGGGGCAGAATGCAACTTTATGGATCAGGAAATTCAAGAAAATTGAGGTACGCATGGCACTGTATGATTTGAATAGTAGGTCAGCATCGGGCCCGGATGGCGTCTTTAACAGATTGCTTAAGAATTTGGACGACGACTCCATAAAATATCTGACCACATACATTAATGAATTATGGAAGAATGGGGTATATCCAGAAGAATGGAGGACGGCCTGTACTATCTTAATACCAAAGCCGGGCAAACTACTCAACTTGGATAACCTCAGGCCAATTTCGTTAACATCATGTCTAGGGAAGACAATGGAGCATGCCATATTGAACAGGTTAACGAAATATGTGGAGGACAATGACATCCTACCGTATAGTCTGATTGGTTTCAGACCAGGCTTGTCCACACAAGATGCCATGTTGTTAATCAAACATAAATTGCTCTTAGCCAGTCCAAAGAACACTGAACACTAGAGCTCTTTTGGGGTTGGATGTCGAAAAAGCTTTTGACAAAATTAAGCATAGAGCAATACTTGAGGTCACTTCTGAACTGGGATTGGACAGAAAACTATATGAAGTGGTTATAAAGCCTTTCTTGGCCATCGCTCAGCACACCTTAGATTCGGGGACATTAAATCAAAGAAGATGGATTGCGGTGATAGAGGGACGCCACAAGGGTTGGTCTTGTCACCTATGCTTTTAAACCTGGCGATGTCAAAAGTGGCAAAGGGATTAAAAGGGATAGAGGGCATTAACTTTACCATTTATGCAGAAGATGTGACAATATGGAACGCTGAAGGAAGTATGGGACAGTGCTGCTCATCAGACCAGGAGTGCGTTCGAGACCTCCTCAGCTGTTCCGAATTTGCATCATATCTGGTGAGCCCGTTGATTCCAGCACACCTTGCTTGCTCGAAAGGCTTAATTAATTCGTGGTCTAGCCCCGAGCCTGAACGCCTCAAAAGGATTAGACTTGGTTTCAGTTGCTGGTGCTGTTTCTGTATACCGATGTAGCCGAAATATTGAGAACAAGAAGCCACCTACAGAATATGTGATTGTTACGTAGGCGGGAACACTTCATTCATTTGAAATCAAGCCATGGCCCGTGATACACAGAGTAGAGCCACTTTCGCCACGACGACTACAGTGCTTTAAATGTTGGTGTTACAGGCACAACATGAAAGGCTGCCGGTGGGTTCCTCGATGCCGACTATGCCGAGAAAATCACGACAGTACAGACTGTAAATCTCAGACAATTGACTTTATTCAGGTTCTGAGGCGCGACTCCGAGACCCCCTTACGGGGGAGGAGCCACCGCGGGCCGCTCCCACGTCGGGATGGGCAGGCCGTGCCTAACCGCCGCGTAGCGTGCTCTCTGGACAGCCAGTATCTGAGCGGCGACGTCGGAGCTCTTCAGCGCCTCCACCCACTCTTCTTCCGTGGTGAGATAATCGTGGTCCCGTAACGAGGGACACCGCCAGAGCATGTGTTCTAATGTGGAGAACGGATGGCCGCAATCCGGACAATCGGGCTATAACGAGTCCGCGTACCTGCTGACCCTGGTAAAGCTGGGATAGGACCCTGTCGCGTGTTTCTATTTGCGCCCAAGCCCAGTGCTCGACCGCTGGCGCCGCTATGCGCCGCTGGAGCGTACTAAGTTTCTAGGTGGTTTCTTTCGCCGAGGGCGCTCGAACGCAATCATATGGTTCGCATGAATGCTTGCTGTGGAAGCGTGGCGATGTGGCCTATAGTGGTTACGACGCTCGCTTTGAGACGAGGCGTACGTGGGCTCGAATCCCGACGGTCCTAAGCTAGAATTTTTTTCCTTGGTATCACGCTTTTTTCCCTCTCTGTTTGCCAGCGCGGTCGGTTGAGCCCCGGTGCCGCTGCGGATGCCGCGGTGCCGGGCGCCGACGCGAAGCGGCGGTCGTTGGGGTATTGCGGAGCGCAGCGTAGCAACACCCCAAATAAAAAAATACTGCTCCAGTCAGGTAGACTGCTCCCTCCCTGATAGTGAGGTTATATTTGGATCATCAAAACAGTTATGCGTTTATTTAGGAATACCATCGATCCTCTAACAGCAGCCACAGTGGTACCTAGTCACCACTAGCCCAGCGTATTCTCCGTCAACGCCTCCTCCGTTCCAACGGCGGCGGCTAGAAACCTGGTAAGCGCGAGCGGCGCATCGCTGCGCCAGCGGTCGAGCATTGGGCTTGGGCGCAAATAGAAACTCGCGACCCGGTCTGCAGCATGCGAAGGGTGGAAGACTGAGGCCTGGAGAGCTTGGCGTGCGGTGGGGGATAGACCCTCCTGCCGAGCTGATAGTGCTTTGAAATCTCGTTGAACGTGTGGAGTGGGTCCTTGTGGAGCCCAGCGTCGCTCCCTCGAGCAGCGTTTCCCCGGCGCGATGGGTGAGTTCGCGCGCGCGGTTGTGGACCAGCTCGTTGGCGTTGGGAAGCACGGGGGAGACCCGAGGCCCAGACATCAGCATTATTTAACTGCGTTCTAGTTTTCCACAAACTGGGCCGACCTAGTATCACTATAGCGTCATACGGAAAACCCTCTGCTTCTACCGGTAATAATCTTATTCCCCGTGGATCTAAAGGTAACTCTTTCTTTAAAGTCCTTTGGAGTACATACAATAAAAAAGTTGGGTCTCATCAATCTAAAAACACGTTCTCAATCGTTTCAGGTTTCTTACATAAGAAGCAGTTAATTGACCGAGGGACAAAAATACTTTTGTGAAGCATCAATGTTTTAAATCATAGTGTATTTGTGTATAGTTTAAAGAAAAAAAAGTTTTTACCCAAGGATCTACTGGTATTCTTTCAAACCCTTTGAGAATATCTCCTGGGCCTGCATAGTTTGACATGCGGTAAATCGGTACAGGGAGCATAGTGTCTATTAGGGCCGTATACAATTTTTTACTAGTAACATTAGAGAGATACTGCATTGAAAACCGCACATTTAACAGTCTGCACACAAGTACGACTACTCGTAGATAACCTTTTACGGCACCACACATTGCTTCAAACGAGCATACAACAAATCCTGGAATGTGACGACATAAATGGACTTGCATGACTGTTCGAAGGAACATAGCGTTCCGATGGCGAAGGTACATAAAGCGCGATACAACTTCTCGCACAAATAAATGTGCCAGACGAAGACCACCTTTCTTTACGGGGAAGAACAACTTCGTACAGCTCGTTCTTTCCCAAGTTTGTACGGTTTGTACGTTTCTAAGGTTACTGTTGAATGGGAGGATTTCAAGCAAGTAGTAAAAATGAAAGCCTTCGAAAGAAGTAGCACAAAGCGGTATGAAGAGAAACGAAAGGACACACTGCTTCGGAAGGAACTTGAATTTCTTACGGATATAGAATGCTCCCAACCAGGTACTTACAACAAAGAATTAAGAGAATGACATGAATATTCAGTTGGAAAGAATGAATGCAGACAAGTTCAGAGCGGCGGTTATTCGTGCACGGGCTCAGAAGCTGACCGCCGAGAAAACACCAACAAAACATACGTTATCGGACGAAAAACGATACGCGTGCTATAAGGAAACACGACAAGTAAGACGCGGGAATGACGTTGAGGCTATCATGTTATCAAGCGCGTCATCGCTGATCATTTAAAAGATCTGCTTTCTCAATTGTGCCACGTTCAGAGGGCTCTAAAGCAGAATTTGTGCAGGTAATGCCAAAGCTGGACGAAGCAAAATTAGCGCAGCTTGCGCTAGTGGCGCAAGGCTAAAGAAACAGCGGAGCTCATCGACGCCTAGCACTACCAAGTCATCCCCAGCATTTCCCGGAATTTATTGACCATTGATTGATTATCTATTACCTATCGATTGGCTATAGATTGGCTATCGCAAGGTATTGGCCACGTATTTGGGTTAAGCTAAGCACTACCAAGTCATACCATCCTCGAGCTTAAACACCTTCGCTAAAGGAATTATGGGGTTTTACGTGCCAAAACCAAGATCTGATTATGACGCACGCCGTAATGAGGGACACCGGAACAATTTTGACCTCCTGGTGTTCTTTATCATCATCATCATAATCAGCCTATATTTTATGTCCACTGCAGGACGAAGGGTTCCCACTGCAGGACGATCAGGGTCCCCTGTGAGTAATTGACCTAGATAAACGTAATCCTTTACAGACTCGCCAGTCAGCCTCTAGAGTCTGTAAAGGAGTACGTTTATCTAGGTCACTTACTCACAGGGGACCCTGATCACGAGAAAGAAATTTACAGACGAATAAAATTGGGTTGGAGTGCATACGGCAGGCATTACCAAATCCTGACTGGGAGCTTACCACTGTCGTTGAAAAGAAAAGTGTACAATCATTGCATTATACCGGTGTTCTTTAACCTGCACCTAAATCTAAGTATGCGGGTGTTTTCGCATTTCTAAATGCGGCCGCCGTGGCCAGGATTCGGTCCCGCGACCTCGTGCTTAACAGCCGAATCACACCTTAATTAGCTAGTTCACAGGGGTATGTGCGATTGCGCTTGGACCCTTTCAACACAACCACCAGGATCCGCCAACACTTTCTGTTCGCTCTGCACGGACTAACCGTCGGCTTAAACAGCTCCGTTGTTTAAAAAACGCGTCTGGAACAGCCGATTCCCATGAAAGAAACAGAGGACGCAATTGAGGCACTACCAGTTGGCAAGGCACCTGGCCCTGACGGCCAAGGAGCAGCATTTTATAAAACATTTAAAACAATGATAGCCCCGACTCTGCTCAATGTTCTCGCCGAAGCATATCAGCAAAATCGTATTCCCCTGTCCTTCACAAATTCACGAATCGTTCTCATTCCAAAAGACGCCATGGCGGCTCCACGGTTCTGGCGGACTAAAGCTGTGCCTAGTGCTTGAGTGATTGCGCACATCACGTAGCAACCATCTGCCTGACTAAAGGTTTCAAAAAAGGGACTATAATGACTTCCCATTTCCACACGTAAGCAGTGTTAGTGTCTCTGCCGAATTTTTTGTTACAACTAACCAATGGAGGCGTATGAATTACTGCCTTATTCCCGGCCCGAACTGTACAGATGTGGCCTGGTTTAGATAGGCGAACTGCCATTGTAGAAAAACAGACTTCCTGAAGCCAGCATCCAGCCTTTTATGGGCTTGGTGTTGCAGCGACAGATATAACTCTCAGGTGGTCTGCGTTGTACGCGTTGTGCTTGGCGTAGGTACCAGACAAAGACAAGCAATGACCTTACAGTATAGCGCCAATCGAGTCAGCGATAAAGAAAAGTGCCTGGAAAATTTGCATCACTGCACATTTAGCAGGTGCGTCTCTCGTGTTTCAAAATTACATGTGTATTTGCGCTCATTTCTCGCGCATAATAGAAGGACACCAAAAGAACAGCACTGCATTTAGAGTGCCGCTTTTCGAAAGCGTTCAAAACACTTTCAGAGATTACGTGAAAGCGAACGGCTCTCACTCAGTAGCGCTCTTCAAGGCACAGCGCCCATTACACATTACTGGTTTCCAGGAACACCTGAAGTTAAGTTTGCAGGTGAGCTAGTACTAAATACCTTCTGCCGCAGAAACTGGTAATTTAAGCTACAGTCTAAAAATAGAAAAAATGATTACATGACATACGCAGAAGTCAACAGACTGCAGCGACAATCCAGCTCCGAATTTATTTAATGTCAGAAAGTGCTTCGCAAGAAACTCTTAAACGAAAGAATACCGCAATGCATGCATGATGAGTAAAACCCATCACGCACAAGTTTCCTGTTGACAATTCCACCGCACAGCCCCTCCGCGGATGTCACAAAAGAGATGAATATTGACCCTCGTATTCTAAAACAGTACTCCACACGAAGCTATTTCTCCACTCTAATGATGATGATGATGATTTATTGGCATCCTCTTTGAAACGGGGCGGCGACAAATAGTCACCTAGCCTGCTTGATTTAATCAGGTATATTATACATGTTCTTTATCCATCATTTTTGTATACCTCTCATTATTTTTATTTTTCAAAAATTTACCTTGTACCGCTGCCTATGATTTTAAGAGATCAGGTCGTATCCATCTTTTCCCTGCTTTTTTTCCACCAGTACTCTAATCGTCTCTTGCTGATCTCTACGGCTCATCTGTTTATGTTTCCTTCCACTTTAAACCCAAGCGCTTCTGGGAGTTGCACGTTACCTACGGTTCTCGCTGGGTGCATCCCGTCGCATTCCATTAGGATGTGCTGAGTGGTCTCTGGATCTTTACTGCAGCATACACATGTCTCATCTAGAACCGAATATTTGTTCCGATATGTTTTCGTCCTTAGGCAACCGGCTCGAACCTCAAATAGCAAGGCACTGCCCTTTGTGTTATCGTACAAATTTTCCCTTCTAATTTCTTTCTCATTCTTGTAAATCTCCATTGTCCTTTTTATTTCCATTCTTTGTATCCAATTCACGGTCTCTATTTCTCTCACTTTCTTTCTGATGATCCCTGGTTGTCTATTTACAGTTTCGATTATCCTGTACTTGGTTGCCAACTTCCTTGACCTCTTCCTCCATTCTGTGTCCACGCTTTTCATGTAGAGATACTTGTGCACTTTAGCCGCCCATTTATTTTCATCCATGTTCCTGAGCCTTTCTTCAAAACTAATTTTGCTCTGTGCTTCTCTGACTTCAAAAGAGGCCCAACCCATGTCACCCTGCACTGCCTCATTTGTCGTATTACCGTGTGCTCCCAAAGCCAACCGGCCTACTGATCTTTGGTTAACTTCCCAACCCGCCAATATATCCGATTTTAAGCATATAATGGCATTTGCAAATGTTAGCGCTGGCACCATTACTCCTTTCCAGATTCCACGCACCACCTCATACTTATTGTGGCCCCATAGTGCTCTGTGTTTCATTATTGCTGCCTTCCGCTTCCCCTTTATTTTCAGATTATCTTGGTGGTTGCTTGAGTAATTCTTCCCTTCGTTTATGTGTACACCGAGGTACTTATATTGCTTCACTATGGGTATTACTTGCTGTTGAATTGACACCACGAAGTTACTCGTGTGTTCATTAAGGATCATAATCCCTGATTTCTCAGTGCTAAACTTAAGGCCTAGATTTGTCGCTGCGTTCCCACAGATATTCGCAAGTATCTGTAAATCTTTTTTATTGTCCACTAGTAGCACAATGTCGTCTGCGTACATCAGTCCAGGGACCTTCTGTTGCACCATTTGTCCATTACGCATGTAGGATAAATCGAAACCTAATTCGCTGTTTTCCAGTCGTCTTTCTATACCCTTGACGTAAAGCGTGAACAACAATGGTGACAGAGGGCATCCTTGCTTCAATCCTTGGTGAATTCCCACCATTTCATTTCCTTTTCGGCCTTCCCATACCACTTGTACTTGGTTGTCTCGATATATCTCCTTTAGCAGCTCCACGAAATCATCATCTAGGCCTTCGTATTGAAGAATATCCCACAACAATTCCCTGTCTACGTTGTCATAAGCTCCTTTAATATCTAGAAATGCTATCCATAAAGGTCTTTTCTGAGCTACTGAAATCTCTATGCACTGAGTTAGTACAAACATATTGTCTTCTAAGCGTCTGCCTGGCCTGAACCCATTCTGTAGTTCCCCCAATACATCGTTTTCCTCCACCCACTTCGACAGTTCTAATTTTATGGCTTGCATTGCCATTCTATATATCACCGACGTTACTGTAACTGGCCTGTACGAGCTCGTGTTATCCTTATCTCCTTTGCCTTTGTAGATGAGATTCATCTTGCTTTCACGCCATCCATCGGGAATATTCTTTGTTCTAATCACTTGCTCTATGGCATTAGTCAGCAGTGCCTTGCTTTTTGGACCGAGGCGCCACCACTCGACTGCCTGCGACAATAGGCTTTTCAATCATCACCATGACTTCCGACGAAATGCTGTGAAACCTATGCGGAGGGGCGGCACTGCCATCCACTTTCTCGATGTAAACAATGTACGATATTTACAGAGACTTGCGAATATTTGGACAATGCACCGACAGATGTAGGCCCTTAGCATAGAAAAATGGGGTCTTGTGATCTTTATAGAAGAGACGAGCAATGACGTGGCATCGATTGATTCCACAGCAGGTTTATATCCATAGTCAAGCAATATAAATACCTCGGCGTATACATAAACGATGGAAACAGTCACTCAAGCACCCACCAAGCCAACCTGAAAATAAAGTTTAATGCAGCAAAAGTGAAATATAGAGCACTTTTGGGCCACGATGAGTATGAGCTAGTGCGTGGAATGTGCAAAAGAGTAACGTGCTAGCGCTAACGTTCGCAAGTGCCAGCCTGTGCTTAGAATCGAATATCGTTTCGGGGTTGGAAGTTAGCGAAAGATCGGTAGGCCGATTGGTCTTAGGGTCCACAGTAAAGCAACAAATGAAGTAGTGCGTGCAGGGTTAGATGGGTTGGGCGTCTCTTTAAGTCGTAGAAACGCAGCGCAAGATTAGTTTTCACGAAAGACTCAGGAACATGGATGAAGAGCCATAGGCGGCTAAAACGCACAAATATGTTTACCTAAAACGTGTGGACACAGAATGGAGAAAGAGTTCAAGAAAGTTGACAACCAGGTACAGGGTAATTGAAAGGGTAAATAGAGAATCGCGAGTCATCAAAAAGGAAGCGAGAGAAACAGAGATAGTAAATTATACGAGAAAGATGGAAACAAAGACGATCAGGGAGATTTACAATATTGTCAAGGAAGAAATTGGAAAATAAGATCTTTGCGATAACACAAAGGACAGTACAACGCTATTTTAGACCCAAGCTTACTGCTTATGGACCAAAACATACCAGATCAAGTATTCGCAGCAGCAGGAAGCATGTGTGTGATGCAGCGAAAATACAGAGGCAACTTAACACATCCTAATGGAATGCGAAGGTATTCACCAACCGAGAGACGTAGGAAAGGCGCACCTGCCAGACGCACAGGAATTTACAATGGCTGGAAGTATTAACACCGTCAGCAGTCGTCATAAGCAAGAGACGTTTACAATATTGGTGTAAACAAAGCAGTGAAAGGATTGATAGCACCGCAATAATTATAGGCATAGGTGATGGTACAAGGTATATATAGAAGTTTTAAGGAAGAGAAAAGAACATTATTGAGATGCAGGCAAAATGCTAGACGGAAAAGCAGGTACCTGGTGCGCCAGGTATTTGAGGACACGGCATCGATTTGCCATTGACAAAAACATTCTCATTCTATCAGTCTATGCTCCTAACTAGAGAATTAGCACAAATGAAGACCAGGACGTAAACTGTACGCTCACTTCTTGTCGTTAAAGGGCCCCTAAACCACCCAGAGGTCGAAATTTAGTTGTGGTGTTGCGGTTGTGCACGAGTCTACAACGAACGCGAAGCCGCGAGAATTTTTCGAAATGCTGCCGTAATAGCGGAGTTATACACGAGTTTGATGACCGGAAAACGGCCTTCGCTCATTTCGCTCTTTCCTTCGCTACTCTCCTCATCGGCTGGTCTCCCCTCCTCGCCGAGTGCTTCTCGAAAGGTCACGTGACATACGTCATCGCCAACGCGCTTCTCAAAACACTGCATACTTCCGGTCTCGTCCACGCTAGCGGCACATATACCGACGGCGAACCGTCCGCCGCTAATAGCGGCACATATACCGACGGCGCCGCTAATATCAGCGTATTTTTCTTCTCTGTGTACAAGTATTGCGAAGAGCGATAACAACAATAAGAAAATATTGCGGCTTGTGAGCGTGGGTATTTAATTTCAAAGCGCCGTCCGTTTTAGCTTTGAAGGGAACCAGAAAAGGCCTAGCGACGATATCGGCGCCGTCGAGCGATCAGCGGCGGTGAATCTGCCGCACAAATGAGTCCAGATCTCATCCTCTCTACGCACGGCAAGGAAATATCACCGTTCGCGAGCAAGAACTGCTGTTGAACGGCGGCCCGGGAATGGCAAACGGCGTGCGACGAGTGCCGGTAACGTGACTCAGCGCTTCTCGGTTACCGCTGTTGCTGCGATGCCAGCCCGTGTTATGCGAAGCGTACCGCTATAGACCCTGTGTTGCGCGCATGTCTGGAAAGGCCAACACTGTCGCACTCTATTCGCGCAGCAAATGAGACCGCTAAGCATGACTGTACGTGTTGGAACGCGAGCGATTTGGCACTTGCGTTGCGGGCTGTAATTATCGATTCGCAAAGACGCACAAACGAGCAACACGACGAGGAAGAGCAGAAAGTGCGCGTACCTGCTAGCAGACTAACCGGAAGTCGTAGGGTCTTGTTCAATCAATAGACATCGATTCCGCAGTTGACATCACCAGATTCCCTCTGCTGACATCGTGACGACCACTGGGGATACCGGAAAGGCGAGGGGAGAACGGCATTTTTTTTTTGTGGCACTCCCGCAGCGCATGGCATCGTTGATTGTTACGGCATTCTGAACTCGATGCGCGTTTACTTGAAGTGTTCAAAATTATCTGAAGTGGTTTAGGGGCCCTTTAAGGACACGGAAGACCATCTTCGAAGTGTTATTGGACCAGCGCACGATGTGCGATCGGTGAGAGTCGTGCGACATCGTTCGAACAGCAGCAGGCAACGAACGGTACCATCCTTTGCCAATTAAGACTTCTTTACTTCTCCCTTCGGTGGCATCAGGTGCCACACCATAAGACGCACAAAAAACCAAGGGGACTGCTGCACACACCACACACTGCGAGCGAGTACCAGTAGCGCGAGTCGGCCCACACCGGCCACCATTCGTCGGTCAGAAATCGAAAAACATCGAAACCGAGCAGAAGACCCAGCTCTGACGGAACGGTTCGGCACGGCTCATTCAAAGAGAGAGAACCAGCTTCCTCACTCCGAAAGAACCGCTGCTCACTTACTGAACCACGGCTCCCTCGGTCTTCAAAAGAGCGGCCCGCTCCTAAGCGCTCAGGAGCGAGCCGGGTCTTTTGAAGAGCGAGGGAGCCGAGGCGAAAAGAGCGGCTCTCAGGAGCGACCCGGATCTTTTGAGCCGCTCTTTTGAAGAGCGAGGGAGCGGTGGTTCAGTAAGTGAGCGGCGGCGGTTCTTTCGTTCTTCAGCTGAAGGCGAGGGTAGCGAGGGGGCGAAGGCGACTCTTGCGAGGAAGGGCGGGAGGGCAGTTGCTTTCTCGTACCGCTAATAGATGGCGCGGAAATCGCACCCAGCAGAAGACCCGGCTCTGAGGTAACGCATCGGCACGGCTCTCTGAACGCGAGAGAACCGGCTCCCTTTCTCCAAAAGAACCGCCGCTCATTTTTACTGAACGACCGCTCACTCGCTCTTTAAAAAGAGCCGCTCACAAGATCCGGCTCGCTCCTGAGCGACCCATCTCTACTCCTAACATCGCACGCATAACACATCTGTTACCTAACTAGCACATTTATTCCAGTACATTAACCCTTGTATCTACTGCCAGTGTGACGCTGGAGAGGAAGCCGCACGGTCCCCTAGTCCCAAACAAGTTGTGGAGTTCAACATTACTGTCCTTGTCAAAAAGCAGCTCTGTCATATGCATTCATTTCATGTTTAAAAATACAAGCTTTAACAGCACGTGCTGCTTGCGTGGACTAACAGGACAAAAAAAAAAAAAAACTTGCCGGTTGACCCAGTATTTGAAACGTTGTAAGCACTCACCGAGCCGACTAGAAAAACGAATGCTTCACAATCGGTAACGTTCTTCCTGGAGCACGGACACGATCTATTTGCTCCGATTGCGCCCCACAGATATCTCTAGGTGGAAGCTCATCGCCTTCAACAAGCGCTATGTCAGAACCTGTTTTCAATGGTCCAGGTAGGTTCCCTGCAGAAGCTGAATATCACGCTTTACATAGGGTTATTGCTGACACGGCTTTTAAAGATTCTGGTTGAGAGTTCAGCGGGGGGGGGGGGGGGGGGGGGGGGTGTATTTGCAGCCCACGTGGTTCTCATAGTCGCCGAAATGTTTTTTTTAAAGCGAACGTCTTCTTGCCGCTTTTCCTCGGGTGTCGCCGCTGGCGGTTGTGCGTACAACACCAAATTTAAACCGACAGCTATTGTTGTGATTGACTAATTTCGCATCGATAGGCCAGGATTTCAGCTAATGCTTAAGAAGGAAAATTGACACCAGCACATTCTATGAAGTTCGTGCCCACCAAAAGCCCCTCCCCCCCCCAAAAAAAAAAAACAACGCAAAATTACATTAAAAGTAGACCTGTTTTTTATTAGTGTCATGTGTTTCTGTGCTCGTCTGCCGAAAACAAGCAACTCATACTTTTCGTATAATGGGATTATTAGCTTTTATAAGGTTGGCATAAATATTTCACTTATTAAGGTTGTTCACCTTGATTGTCTGTTTGGATGTTGTCAGTTAGTCTCCTGTTAATCTCAATAATGCGAATTATTTTATTTGGACGTCTTTAGGTTACACAGCGCGCTATGAGGAACGGCTTGTGGATACCTGTGGATTAGTTTTGTCCACTTGCTTTTCGTTAATGAGTGCTTAAGTCTAAGGAGACTGTTGTTTCGCATTTTTCGTCCGTAAATCCAGTTGCCACGGCTGTGTAATTTAGTGACCTTGCACTCAACAGCAGCGCCTTAAATAGAAAAATGTTGTAAGGTGATTCAATGTGCAGTTGAAGTAAAAAAGAATACATTGTCTCCCTTGGTAAGTTTGAAGAGAGAGTGCGCGGTATGAACAGCATTATTCGTTGTAAGAGCCACGCTGAAGCAACAATGTTTGATCACCATACCAAGAAGTTGAATCGCTTTCCCACCTTTTAATGTTCTTTCACTCTCAGGCCCCTTCGGGCACTTTGCGGGGTGAACTGTCTAAGTTTGTGTCTATGGTTGGGGATATCTATGTTTCCATTCAACCCATTTGCCGTCTACCGGGGTCGCTGGGTAGTCCATGGTGGAATGGAAAGCGCATCGGCCTGCAGCGATGAATGAACAGGGTTCAAAACCAACCATCGGACCAACTTAAATCACTCATCATGTGGCAACGTGTACCTAAATGCCACTTTTCAACGAACCTCTTTCCCGCCGACATGGACGACTCTAGATGCGGGACTGGGTAGGTACCGCTGTTCGAAAAACCTCTGACGCCACCTTAGAGCACTGGGTGTGTCCCACTCGGTCTGCGCTGATCTTCAATTAACATATTTGATGTAAACTTGGGTCACTAGGTATGCGCCAGTAGGTGTGTGCAACTCTCCAAGTGAAGTTTCTGAAGCCAACTTGGGTAACTAGGTATGTGCCGATTCGAATGAGCCGCTCTAGAATGATGAAAATATCCCTTAAATTTCTCTGTTGCGGAACGGAATCGAGCCCACTTCCAAAAGGTTCCTCAAGGACAGCAGTCCGACGCTTTAGCAGACTGGGCCACAAGTGCAATGAATATTTGCCGCTCTTCGATGACCATCTCGTCAACATGGATTACTGAGTATGTGTCCCTGAATGGGCGGCACTCGAGGGAAGGATTCTCAGCGTTCACAGGCATCCGGCGCCCCACGCGTCTCGTCTCGGAGTCCACGTGCGGATCTCGCAGCACAGCCATTAGATGGCCCAGCTTTCTGAGAAAGAAGCGGGAAAGAGGAACCCGGTTTCCGTATGACGCGTTTCTAGGCTATCTCCACGCAACGGCGTGCTGTACATTTCAAAAGCCACGCCCAGGAGCTTTCCAGTGACGGCGCTAGATGGCACCGAATGTTGTTAGGGGATTCAGCGCCAAAATAAAAATGAGAAGTATACAAAAATGCTAGATAAAGAACATGTATAGTATACCTGATTAAATCAAGCAGGCTAGGTGACTATTTGTCGCCGCCCCGTTTCAAAGGGGATGCCAATAAATCATCATCATCATCATGGATCGCGAAAGAGGAACGCTAGTACAGGGCTCATTCACAATTTGATTCGACGGTGGCAATATGTTGTGTTGATATATTGATTCAATTGTAAACGCATCACCATTGACTGTCTTCGTGAGATGGGTCCCGCCAAACTTTGTCATCAGTTGTCATCATCGTCATTGTCATCGTCATCTCACCGTCATCACATTACCAGTGGCCCACGTTGTAGATGCCATTAGCGCATTCCCAGTGCCCCATACGTCCATGCCCAGTGGCAGATATAGCTAGTGACTCCAGTGGCCCTTATGTTTGAACTGTGCTCTTTCCAGGATTGGCCCACGAGTCATTCTAGAAACAGACGTGAGAAGTAACACAACCGATACAGGAAAAGTGAGAACAAACTAACCAGCACGACCGACACAAAGAGTCATTGTTAACAACCACGTCTCTGCTTCTTTCTGCACATGTCGCAAGGTGGCACCTCCACCGTCCTCACCTTCAGGCCGCAACAATTCGAAGGAGCCATGCGCATCCCCAGGCAACACACCAGGTGGATGCTCGACTTTTGCCAGAAAGTGTTCTGGCGCGAACCGGACGAGACGCAGCAGTTCCTCGACGTCGGATGCGGGATCGGAGACCTGACGCGAGAAGAGCTGCTGCCCCGCTGCCTGCCGTGCCGCCGCATCGTCGCCGTCGACGTGTCGGCCGAAATGGTGGAGCACGCCGCTCGACACTCGTATCATGAGAAGATTGAGTACGGGAAGCTGGACATCGTCAGTGACGAGGACGTGGCCACGTTCAGGGACGTGCACGGCCTCTTTGACAGGGTGTACTCCTTCCACACTGTCATCTGGGTGCGGGACCAAGGGAGGGCGTTGAAGAACGTGGCGATGCTTATGAAGCCTCGCGGCGAGTGCCTTCTGATTTTCCACGCGTCTGTGCGGTCATTCGACGTCAACCGCAACCTACTCAAAATGGATCGTTGGAGCAAGTATTGTCACGTGAGTGTCGGGCGTCAGCGGTGTTAGAGTCCAGTTAAGTCGGCTAACTGCATAATCCATAGAATAGTACTTGCGGGAAACCGACGCTTGGCGAGCTCTTTCCCCAGGAAAAATTATACAACCTGCAGTGGTGGCTGCGGTATTGTGCAAAGTAATGTAATCGTAATGCGTAAATTTCACGAAGAATACGCATTTGGCAGTTGTACAGCCTCTTTCACAGTGCTGCCAATTTAGCAATTGTGCGAAATTGGTACATCTTTGGCGGGAATTGTTTTATTGCGATAGCAATTATATGAACACTCCAAAGCAGATTTCTGCCGTTGGCGTCGCCGTCGTCGTCGCCGTCGCCGTGGCTGTGAGGTTCCGTATGACATCAATGGAGATGGAATCGTCGCCGCGCGCCGAACGCTGTATGTGCGAGTGAAAGGGGGCGAGGGACGCGCGCTTTCACGGGGAGTGAACGCACGGCGAAGAAAAAACGCGCGTTCTGCGCCGTGCTCCCTTAAGGGCTGCAGAAGTAGGCGTCTCTTTCCTCCTTTATAATCACCATATATGTAGAACAAACACGCCTTCTTCGGACGCGCGAAAGGCCGGGGGCGGGAGGGGGAGGGAAGGGAGGCGACGTTCAGCTGCGGCACCAGGTGCCTATTTATATCAGAGGCTCCGGCAACAGTCACCAACGCCGTACGCATTTTGTGCGAACGCGGGCAAAACGCCGACGGCAGTCGACAACAGTTCTGCGTGTTGCCGGTGCTGCTGCATGTCCAAGGTTATACACCTGATAAAGCTACTATCATTACTCCGTATAGCTCTCTACAAATTTGGTATCGCAATTGATGTTTCGCCTTTCAGGTGAAACTGCGACAACTTTTCTAATAACAGGCGGCTTTGGTAGCGATATGAGAGGAGAATAATCGACATTTTAGCGACTTCAAAGTTACAATAGTTGCGTCGAAAATGGTTTTCTAAAACGCACTGAATTCTTCAGAAGCTGCGTGCATGCAGTCGAAATCGGCTGTACACTGGGCGGGGGCTCCTTGACCCCGATGTAGCAACAGTGGTCTCCGCCACGATTACAGCAGGCGTCCGTTTTTATTGACCGGCCGTGTCTCCACTCACAGTAGTCACACGCCACGTTAACTAGGTCGATAGAAATACGCTTCTTATTGATATCACACAATTCATTTTTAAATTGTATAATTTACAAAACCCATTAACCCTGCTGGGGCTACAGCTTCACTAAATAGGTTCGTTTGGTGGACGCTCGAAACGTAGAAATAGATTAAAAGTTACCAAATCATATTGCAATATATTTCATGTTGAGATTGAGAATGTCGCAGGTGAATAACAAAACAGATCAACTAGAGAATGGTGTTATTTGCCGGAGTGGATGGGCTCGTGAGTTCGCGCGAATTTGATAGCCACGGTCGCGTTCTCACGGATTTCGAAGAAATTGGTACCGCATGGAGCTCCCAAGAGGCCCAAGTCGGGAGGCAACGCAGCATTTGAACTAGCGGAATGTAATGAAGTTGTCATCGCAATATTAACATGATCAAGCGCAATGAAGGCAAATTTAACACGATCAAGACAAATTTTTGTCTCCTTTCACGAGCGTTCAACAGTAGACAATTTGCCGGCATTACGTGGACCAACTGCATTTTCGTGCTAGGAAAATCGGGTTGTGCGTGTTTTTTGTTAGCTGTGATAGATCTTAAACCTTATGATTGGAATGCGAATGCAGAACTTCAGCTATCGGCATCCGTTGTCTTGTAAATGTATTAGTAAAATAAAAGCCTTCTATAAGCTGCTGATGGTGTGGTATGATAAACTTCATTAAGGTCCTGAAGATCAAGCCTTAGGATGACGCAGGCGGCTCCCACGATGGGACAGTGAGGTTTAACCTTACCGCTGTGTCAGTGGGCCTTCTGGGCGGCCTGTACTTGATCTAAGAGAACTCCACTGTGAAGCACTCGCCGCCACCAGTCTATTTTCTTGTCGCAGTCTGTGAAAGCCACTGGACATTGTCAAAGCCTATGATCCAGAGTAATGATGCCATTACACTTCTCGCAATTGATTGGTACCTCTCTTTCTGGATATAGCTTGTTACTAAAGTTTGGACTAGGATAAGTTCTTGTCTGTAACAATCTCAGAGTCACCGCCTGAGCTCTATTGAGCTTAGCGTGTGGCACTGGGAATTCCCTTCTGTTCATGTAGTAATGCTTCGTGACTTCATTATATGTAAGTAATCGGTCCCTGTTCTCCTCCTGCATATTATTGGGGTCCTGGTCGCGTAGTGCACAGATAGTAAATCCTCGTGCAGCTGCGTTAGCCATCTCGTTCAAATTCCTCCGAGTTCGATCGACAGACCCCATGTGGGCTGGAAACCAGCGGATTTCGATCCCTTGGCTGTCCATCTCACCGATCAGCTGGGCAGCCCTTTTGGTTACAAAGCCTTTGGTAAAGTGTCTGATAGCCATCTTAGAGTCACTGTAAATTCGCGTCCACGTATCATTCCTTAAAGCCAATGTTTTCGCTACTTGTTCGCGACTGTCGCTTCTTTAGTCATGATTGTAATAGCATCCCGAGTGAGTCCATCTGCATCTACTACTGCCGTAAAGTCTTTCTTTCCTCTGACCCATGCAGCATCTACAAAAGCCGCATGTTCTCTGTCCTCTTCTATCTCTTGCAGGAGAGCTTTGGCCCTTGCCTTTCTTCTTTCCAAGTTGTGCACCGGGTGCATATTTCTGGCTGCTGAAACATTCGCTATTTATTCCTCGCATGCACAGATACTGTATGCGAATGCGAAATGTATCGACAGATGCATCAGGCCATGTTAGGCTATATTAAAGTGTTTGAAAAGACCCACTTTATTAAAAAATCATGCGATAGTTTCAGTGACACGTTTAGCGACATTGTAGCCAAATTTAATGAAAGTTTAGCGACCTTTGGTCTCAGTGTAGCGACCCGCCCAAAAAAAGTTGGCAACACTGAAATCTTTAACTGTACCCGGTGACGCGAAAGACAAACGTTCCGTTATGGTTGACAACAGTGCTGCAACCTACTGCTACCGTCCGCGAGCAGTGCTTAAAAATTCAGTGCCGTTCTACTCTGTGAAGGTGGATGCCCAGCGAAACTGTGTACGCGGTGATTGACCGTTGCTCCGGTGAAACGTTTTAAGTTTGCGGGACCGGGGCCACATGGTAGGTTAGCATTTCTTTTCGCCTCCCGATTGTGACGGGCAGCCCACTTACGCTTGGCTTCCGGGGCTCGGTTATCATCGGTGATCTCGTTCCGCCGCCGGCACGCCCATTCCCTTTTCTGTTCACGCCGTCGTTCTTGGTATATGAACGCTGTTCTTCTTCAGACCGTACAACACGCGGCCTACCCATCTCACAGTCAGAGCAGAACTGAGAAAAGGAGTCTACACAGAGCATTACGTAAGGAGACAGAATGCACTCAGAATGTAGTATCTGTTCTCATCAGCTTAATAGATGATACGACTTATAAAAGGAACCAAGATTTTAAACTCATTTTTGCAAGTGGCGGAGTGCTTGCTTGACCTCCGCCACTGGTTGTACTGGTATTGCACTTTCTTCGGGGTTTTTTTTTTGTATACTGACATCGATCCGCTGGAAGCTAGCCATATACAGCTTTGCTGTAAAATGTATTCTTAAGTCTGGGCGGAAGTGGGGCGCAATGCATGTATGCACCATTGGAGGTAGAGAGAGAAAGAAATTGAAAGATAAAGAGAGAAAGAAATTGTAGCAGCACCAACGACGCAACATGCAGAGCTGCTGCCGACGCCGCCCGCTTTGCCTAGCCGCGCATTCGCCGAAGCAGTAGCAAGGAGGTGACCTCGCGTTGCCTAGTAACGGCCGGCGTAGGTGTGCGCTCACTTCACCCGACAAACACGGCTCCTGCCTGCCTGTCTGCATTTGTGACATGTCAGGAATGCTGTCGCTGGTAGGCGCCGACGCGTCCAGCGCTATTCACGCGAAATGTCGCGAAAGGGAAGTCCGAAAATCATCGCTCGAGAATACGTTCCCTACATCCGTAGTCAAGTTAAACCAAATTAAGACCTAGCCGCAACGAAGGCAATACCTAGCAGTAGCAGCCAGTAAGACTTGAGGATTGACACTTTCACTGTGCCTAATCTTTGCACGACCGAGTGCACACTTGCCCGCTTTTAAATGAGAAGCATTTCTTGGCAAACATTTGCGACTTTGACAGTATCTATCTACCTATCTATCTATCTAGCCGCCTACATCTTGGAGCTCTCATGGTCGTTTCGTTATCTTGGTATATACGAAAATTGTCATAGTGTGACAAGAGTGTATGTCGAACCTAAATGATAGGTTATGACATGAATACCATGACATGCGTGTCATGTAGGTCATGAAACAACCGCCTAAAATGACAGCGACCGAGCGAAAAAAACACTTAACACTCAAAAACCACGGAGAAGGGTTCGGACGCGGGTACTAAGGGAAGGAAACACTAAAGGGCGGTGGTAGAAGGCTAGTCATGGGCATGACTCAGCAAAAATGACAATGATATAGCAAAAAAAACATTAACACTGAAAAACCACTGAAATGTGTTTGTACGTGAGTATACGATGTGAAGGAAACACTAAAGAATGGCGGTAGAAGTCATAGTCATGGGCATGACTCAGAAAAAATGACAATGACTGAGCAAAAATTTATAACACTTAGAAATTACTGAAATAGGCTCGGACATGGGTACTAAGTGAAGGAAACACTGAAGGATGATTGTAGATGTCATAGTCATGAGCATGACTCAGCAAAAATGACAATGCCTCAGCGAAAAGAGATTAACACTCAAAAGTCACTGAAATGAGTTCGGACATAAATGAATGAGATGAATATCATGAGAAGCATGTCATGCATGTAATGAAACAGCCACCTACGTCTTGGTGCCTCATGGTCGTTCCGTTAACTTGGTCTGCTCCCCGCACTCTGCTTTGCATACCATCGATTCCCACAGGGAGTGGGATCTGCCGGTTTTTTTTCTTACTACCCCAAGCTTAGTTTACCAGTAAGGATAAATATTACTCGCCAGTATTTGTTTAACTCAGTTTGTCGCCACAGCACCGCGCCCAGTGCCATTGTGGCTTTATCCAGGATACTCAGTGGCAGTTGTACTGAAGCTAGCTTACCTGAGAAGTATTTCAAGTCAGTGAACAGCTACACAGGGAGAAATTAGCCAGCAACGTTTTATTTTGCCACGCTACGTTTGGCCTACATGTATATTGACGGGCGTGTGCCTTGACCCCACGTGACATCATCTGAAGTACGGGTGTTTCTCATTCGCATAAAAGAGTACCCTCGTATAACACCTAGTAAAAGAGTATCGTCATGTCACTCCCCTTTTTGGAAAAAGAGCGTATGACGGGCAAAGATAAGGAACATTTGAAAGAACGCCGCAAGCCTATGTTTCATGTTTCATGACTCCTTCTTCTCACTGTCCAGGTGGTCGACGACATTGCACCGAAGACGCAAGACATGAACTACGACGAGTGCATTGAATACATTTCCCGACTCCTGACCGAAGCTGGACTCTCACCGAGCATACTGGAACTTCCAGTGTGCACGGTGTTTGACAATTTCAGCATTGAAAGTGTGGCTGGTATGTTCTTATGCCATGTGCTGCGCTCTGGCAGAATAGCATAAGTGAACTCACCCTACGAATGCGTAATAGCTTTAAATTAGGTCTAATGCGTGTTCACCTTCTAACCTCATGGCTACAACGCGATTTGCTTCGAGACCTGTTGTAGGCAAACAAACTTTTAGGGGAGAAGCTCCTTATAGCGGCACCCGTTCGTCCCCGTCGTCGTAGTAGTAGTGTGTAACCAGTCTGAGAAAAGTGAGAAAAAAAAATTCGAAGTTGTGTCCGTAGCGCGGAATCGAACCAGGGACCCCTCGCTTCCGAGCGCGCGGCGTTAGCCCACTACGCCACGAAGCGGACATGGACACACGCACCACGATGGCAATAAATACCCAACATTAACGAAAGGCCGCGTTTCTAGCGCGTTTCTAACGCGTTTGTGCTAGCGCGTTACGGCCCGTGTAAGAAGCTGGTGTAAGACGCTGTGGCCTCTCCGCCTTACCTTCAATGCGTTTCGAACGCGCTGCCCAAAGCGGTGGCAAGTCAAGTTCAAGTCGAGGAGCGTTTATGAATACGGGGGGTATACTCTCTCAGCAGTCATGTGATGGCGTCGGCAAACGCGGTGCACGTTCCGGCATGTGTAAATGGCTGCGTAAGACGCTGTGGCCGCTCCCCCTTACTAGAGAGTACTGCACGTTTCTAACGCGTTTGTGCTAGCGTCCCCTTAAGCCGGAGATCCGATGATTCCCTCCGAAGCTTCGCCCACTCATCATCATTCACACCGTGGATATGCTGTGATTTTTATATTGTAAACAATTTTTCGAAAGCTTTTCAGAAATAGGTGCACGACACCAGGCAGAATACTTGAAGCGACCTCCTCGTCAAAGCACCAATGGATTCATTTTGATCTGAAACAGGCTGATTCTGTCTGATGTGCAACATATGTGTACATGCATTCTGTCGTGTGAATTTCAAGGGGTAATTGAAGTCAGCCTTCCGAACGTGTGTTTCACTTGCTGCTAGGTGATGTTACGATATCCATAAAGTCTACATGACTGCTTTATAGTAACAAAAAGCTTTGTTCATTGACCTTTTTGAACGAACTAGTGGAAAGATTTTTCTTTCTTTTGCATCTTTGTGTATCGCAGAGAGGTATGCCTCGTTGATTCCACTGACAGCAGCTGTCTCGGAAGACGAGAAGCAGCAGTTCCTCATAGACGTGGTGCAGGAGACGGCGAAAATGCACTCTCCAGACGTCGACCCCACTCACTACAGGATTTACGTCATCAAGGCATCGAAAATAAACAAATAGAGCTTCGACCTGAGCAGCCGTACACAGTGCAACCAATTCAAAATAAAGGTGCAACTCAGTTCGAGTTGCCCTCTTCCGGTTATACGAATGTCTGTTAAATTTCGGAATTTGTCTGACTCTGCATGTTACGCAAAAAGAATGGTGAAATCGACCAGTATGGATGCCAATTACCGTATGGACTACAGGTATACAAATTACCTTGAAGCGTTCATGAACACAAATGTGGCTTTTTTTATAAGTGTGTTTTTTGCATAGTTCCGGAGAGCCCCACTATATATACGGCGTTTCTCATTGATCATGTCTTGCTTTAGAACGATAAAATCGAAAGTTGCATTTTTGTTGTTCTTGTCTGTTTTCATTCGTTCTGAAATCAAAGGAGAGCATGCTGGCTGCATTTTTTCTTCATGTTATTGATTCTGATGCGGAGCTGAACTAATAATAATTTTTTTGTGTGTTTGCTGTATATCTGAAATATAGTTTTTTGAAATAAGGTATATATTAAATAACTTTTTTAAAACATGTCAAAGTTAGCTTTTCATAATTAAGGCATGCTGACATGTGATGTGCTTTTTCACTTGTGTTTTCATTTTCCTCTGCAAATGTGGAGTCATTCGTTTCTTAGCCTATTTCTCTGTCGGTGCATTGTATAAGATTGGTAATTTCGCACCATGGTTTTATTAATGCGTAAGCATTCTTTAGGCGAGTACCCTCTCTTCAATGCTCAAACAGTGTAATGCCTTGTATCTGCACAAAAAGGCATAATTTTCGAAGACAGCTGACCATAAATGTAGATGATTGGTAGCTTCATAAGCGATAATGAACAAATTACAGACAATGATTATGAAGAATGCCTATAGGGATACCTAGGGCTCCATAGAAAATTCACGGAGAAGCTTACAGTAGGGGTGGGCCAACTGAATTTGGGAGATAGGCCCACTTTATATTTGGGGGTGGGCCAACCTAAACTTGAGGGTGGGCTAAGCAGAAATCGGGGGTGGGTCAACTTGATTTCGGGGAGTGGCAAATTGAAATTTGAGGGAGGTCAAGTGAAATAGGGGGTGGGTTCACTCGAAATGGGGGAGCGCCGACTTCAATTTGGGTGGTGGGCCAACTTGAGGTTTGGAGGTTGACCAAATTAATGGTGGGGGTCGCCCAACTAGAAATCTGGGAGGGGGCAACCTAAACTAGGCGGTAGCCATACTGAATTTTGGCTGTGGGCCTATATGACACTAGGTTGGGAGCCAACTAAAAATTAGGGGTATGCCAACTTGACATCTGGGATTGGCCACCTGGAATTTAGGGGTATGCTTACGCATATTTAGACAATCCAGTGAAGTATCTGCATTCTTATTTCCTTTATCCATGCCGCAGGTTCGTTGTTAAATCACAGTTACGTGCATGAAAAAACAAAAGAACGTGAGAAATCGGTAACCATAAGACTGTATTATGAGATGCTATTGCTTCTAAATAGCACACAGTTTTAGCCGATTTATTACTGTCACCATTGTCGTATGCAAATAGGATATGAGGTTTCACTGCATTGCTAAATCACACTCCTGGGGTACCTGGAAAGGTCATCCTATCCTGCAGTAGCTAGACTAGTCAGACAAGGTGCAGAAACAAAATATTGGTGGCTGTACAACCCCAAATCTATGACGGCATCATCTCAACGGCTTCGTCGATCTTAAAACGAGAGCGTACGTCCATCCAGCACATAGGCCAGACGACAATTGGGTTAGGTGTTTGAGTCTGCCACGTTAATTTTTCCCCTGATATTGTGCACCTCCATGCTGATTTGAATCAAGGGCACAATTTAGCACCGCTGACTCTAAGAATTTGATGCATGTTTAGATTGCGATGATTGTGACGTACGTCTTGAATTTTGCATCCGCATCGATCAGGAAGAAGGCTGCCAAACCTAGAAATATTTTCAAATACTTAAGAATTTTCGGCCTTGTTTATGTAAAATTCATATTTGTACAAATCTAGGCAAAATTCAGGTATTATAAGACGTGAGCGAAAAAAACCCCGAAAATTGAGAAACCACTGCTGCGACGCCACGACAAGCAATACCTGCATGCTGACGAGACGGCGTGGCTTGATTTGTGTCACTGCAACGCCTTCGCAATAACACTCAAACTATGACTTATGATCACACTGCAACTCATTGAACGCATATCCCGAAGCAAACGAGAAGGTGTGGATTTCTTGAGTTCCTTAACAGAACAGAGCTACTGCGCTATAACCATTTGTACCTCTACCTGGCCTTTCAGTGTGTGTGCCCTTTTAATGAAATAGTTATCTCTAACCGGCAAAACAAATGTATGCCACCACATCAAACAAAGCAGCTCAGACAACTCTTACATAAGCAGACACATATACCTAGCAGCTCAGCCCAACAAGGCATTTGTGATTCTGCGCAGCCGGGTACTGACGCATATTCACCGGAACGGCTCATATATGCAAACCAGTCTTGGACAGAGTCCCTTTGTAGAGTCAGTTTAGGCATGGAGGGAAGAACAAAAATTGGTCACGTATACGTGTGTTTGACTGCAAATAATGTGTCCGCATACAAGCATAGACGTCTGTACGTCAAGACACGAAAGAAACATTATTGCACAAACTTTACCATGGTGCCGTGATGTAGCACACTCATTCTACGGTGGAATGTTCTGTTCGGGTGGTGCCAGCGTCCATCTTTCTTACAATTCTAGTAAGCTGCCGTGTCAGTCTTCGCTCTTTGTTGCTGTCCAATCTTGCATTGCATGTCGAGCGAAGTATAAAAGTGTTGACACCTTCATCTGTGAGTATGGGTGGCTTCAAGCAGGGGATGCCATGTTGTTAGCATAACTTGCTGTACGACTATATTTAAGCTTGAGTGCAGCGACTTCTATAATTAAACTTTTCAGGAACAAACTTATAAATAAGCTTCAACTAAAATTTGAAGTCCATTTGCATCACAAAAGCATGTCAGAGGCTATCTCACGATTAATGTCGACGTTAATGCGAATATCATTGAAGAAATATAGTGATACAGCGTATTGACAATGCCGAAACATGTATGCAGCTGGTGTCCTGTTTCATGCTTCCTAGTGCCCAGACTTCATCATCCACATGCGATGCCGCGAAATCCGCGTGTGGTGCGGATTCGATCACGTCGAGTGTCCGATAAATTTTAAATATATTAAGGGGGGGGGTTGTAACGGGGGGGGGGGGGCTTTCTTTGCCTTTTACTTCGAATTTTTCACTGCTGCTGCGTCGGAAGGTGGTTGAGAGCGCATGGTAGGGAGTGCAGGAGAAGAGACAGGTGGTGTCAAAAAGCATGCCTTGTCTGGAAGGAGCAAGGCCACAATACCTTCTGGAGCTCCCTGGGAGTCGCCACAATTCCTTTTTTTTTCTCGAAACCATCGCAGAACCTTCAGGGTTTGCGTTTATGCTCACGCGCTACAGTCCGGAGAGGGAATAGAGAGAGGAGGTAGGGAACAGGTAGAACCAGATGGCCCTAACCATTCAGTCACCGAGGTAGTCGCGAAACGAGTGAACAGCTTGACCATTTTTCGCTGCTGGCAGCTCGCCTACACGATGCGGGAGAGTGGCATTGTGACGTCATGTGAGAGCATTTGTCGTTTGCGGTCTCTCTGAATAAAGGAACGTGAATTACCACGCGTGGAAACAGTTGAGGAGGAGGAAACAGCCTTATTTTGTTCATTTAAAACTAAGTGTATAAATGTCAATTCATATTACGGTACGGTACGTTTCTGCAATTAGTGCAATACAAACATCATGCAAATTTAGCGGCGGAGAACTGACGCAAGGGATGCAGAAGCAAAGCTGCAGCAAAGCACTGCGGCGTCAAGACGGCACTACGCAAGCGGCCGCTTAGCAAATCAACAGTTGTGTACACGACGCGTTATCTTATGGCGAATTCCATAGGGAGAACGGAAGCAGGGCGCCGCGCAGTGCGGAGTTGGGTGACAGCGCAGTGAGAGCAGGGACACTCGACCCGCCACTGGAATACGGCGTGCATTCGGGGAGCAGGTGGGAGGGGGACGTGTGAGGAGAAATGTACCATGTGACTAAAGCAATCGACGTCCCACTATTCTCTGCAGGAGAGCAGCAAAACACGCGTGATCGTCTTCTAATCTGTCGGGCGTAACGCTGTCACCGTTTGCGGCCACGTACTACATACTTTAGTGCAGCGCCGACGCATCCCACAATGTTTCGGCCTGCGAAGATCATCTGAAACTGCAACTTGAATCTGAAGTTGAGCTCCAGCAGCTTTCGCTGCTGTCACCGTCGAGCGTCTCAAGCACTTCAGCAAGGCGAAGACGCTTTGCTGCCGCTGTCCCCCGCGCATCCAACGAGAAGCAAAGCGGACTAGAAATGCCAGGATCTGTCGCTAAATCGCTGCGAAGCTCACTCGTATCACCGACGTCAAAAACAGCGGTGCCAAAACACCAACTACGCTTGACTGCCGCCATTGCCGCCGTGCGCACCGGCTGAAGCAAAATAAAAAGAAATGAGGAGGATATGACGGTTTAAGTCACGTGACTTCCTCCGTACTCCGCTTTTCAGGCGAAAGCAGTCCGGACTGCTCCCGGCTGCTCTCGGCGCAGCGAAACTGCTCTTGTTCTACCACTGGATGACGGCTTTCCCACTCCTGTTCGACCACTGAAACACGTCGCCTCTGGAACGAGCACTTTCAGCGTGCTTTTGAGTGCTCCTGTTCTCCCCATGGCAATTCGCCATTAGTCTCTGTGGCGCCGCTGGAGATCGCGGGCTCAAACCCGACCGCGGTGGCCGCATTACTACGGGAAAGAAATGCGAAAATGCTCTTGTACTGAGATTAAGGTGCACGTTACAGAGCTCCAGGTGGTCAACATTATTCCGGAGTACCCAACTACGGCGTGCCGGATAATCAGACTGTAGTTCTGTAACGTAAAGCACCATAGCTGAATTAAAGTTTAACACACTTCTGCCACGAAGCGATGCGTCGTGGGAGGCAATGACAGTGCTAACCTTCTCGCAGGCTAGAAAGAGCGGCCCACAACAACGCCTCAAGCAAACATACCTCACTCTGTGTTTTGAGGACTATGTGTGCACGCAAGGGCAACATCACCTCAACACACACGTATTGCCCCAAGCACTCAATAACTTAAGCATTCGACAACATCCCCGCCAGTTACCGACAATTAACGCGAACGCTACTGGTAGCTTCACTTATAGTAATTACCACAGTGCGTGGCATCTGCTTAATGTTTTGTCAATGAAGTACGACACATACACAGTGGCACAATCTCTTTCACGCAAGTTGCCCTCAAAGAGATTCATTGAAGAACGGCAGCAAAGTAGCACATACCGATTGCTCGAAGTTATCATCACAGACTTTCATTGAGCAGGGGCACATACCCAGCATTGGACACCCCAGTGATGTAGTTACTACGACGGTTGGTTTCGAACTTCGTTCTGTCAAAGAGCAGCACGATAAGCCACCCATTCACTAATGCACTACCCATTCCCATTGACCGAAGTTGACGGGAAAACGGCTATAGACATAGATACTCCGCGGAAAGTGCGTGAAGTATCCTAAGAATGCCGATTGTATTCAAAATTATTTTTATTGCTATAACAATTATCTGGACACTCCAGGCGCATTTGTGCCATTGGCGATGCCGGGAGGTTCCGCATAAAGTCCAAGGGCGATAACATCGTCGTCGCGCGCCGTATTCTGTATGCGCGAGTGAAAGCGCTCGAGGGTTAGCCGGTGATCACGGCGCTGCGCATGCAATAAAGGAAAGCGGGGAAGGAGCGCGCCGTCATCCGTCGCAAGCAGGGCTCCGGTTGGGCGGGGGGGGGGGGGGGTGAGGGTAGATTGTGTTGATAGAGAGAGGCCGCCATGCGCTGTACTTTCACGGCTTTCAGGGCCGCACGAAGGTCAATTCGCTCGCTGCTGCTGCGCTTCCTCACTCCAGCGTTTCGACAGCGAGTTTCCGCGGTCATAAAGTCAGATATGTTGATGTTTGCTTGTGCGCGCGTGACACCATGCTTCTTAATTTAGTTAGTATGCCTATGTTTACAAGTTTATATGGGCGATAAAACCGCTATCCGTACTTCATTTAGCTAACCACTAATTTGCTATCGCAATCGATGCTTCGCCTTTCGGGCGAAACTTGCGACTTTTTTGCTAAAACGATAGTGGCAAAGTAAAGAACTGTTTTGTGCAAAGATTCATCCGTAAGTAGAAAATTCTGTTAGTTCAAATTAGTTAGGAAGAATTGGAAAGCGATATCTTTCATTGCCTCTTCCCCCCATAAACGGTTCGTCAGCTTCCGGCCATTTTGGTCAACTTGGGACACTAGATGCCACTAGTTCTCACTCAAAATAAATTAAATAAATACATAAATTGTCCGATTGTCGGTTTCGAACGCGCTCCCCCTAAGCAGATAACCATTGAAGCGCTAACCATTGGACCACGGACGCATTCAAGAAGAAGCCGAAACAATTTGTGCAACTGAGTGCATGAAACGCCTGGCAGGTTGGGCGCGTCGCATAGCAACAATTTTGCTTAAAAAGTGAGCATCAGCATCTTCTACACGGCGATGAAAAAGGAAGTTAGGAACGCGTTCTGTGGTCAGTTATTGCAAAATCAATTCAATGTGCGACTTGAAACAAACATTCTTACCTTGTAGGTACATGTAAATAGAGGGACGATCCGGTGTCTGACCAATTTATACGCTGGATATCGGATTATGGACGCCGAAGTTAAAGGTCTAAACAACAGAATGCTTTCTTGTTTTTTTTTGTGGGATATCAAAGTGGGCTTGAGTAAAAATGACGCGGAATGACCTCGTTCTTCCTGTGCGTTTCTTATTATGGAATGTTTCTTGGCTCTTATAAGAAACATTAAACTAAATCAATAAATATAGTTGAAACCTTCCTGAAAATTCGTAGGTGCGAGAAGTGTAAAGTCATGAGAATACGATGTTTCTAATGTTGCCGTATACTCAGCTAGCCATCTAACCACAAGAATGAAAGTTACCAGAATAAAGCGATTCATGCGTGTTTGACTTCATCTGCTGCAACAACGACAACGCCTCACGATGACACGGCAAAGCAGACACAAAAGAAACGGCGGATGAACGGATGCAGTAAACAATGTGCAGAGCTTTGAACTTTTATTGTGGTAAAGCAGTTTTTCAGAATCCAGCATCCGGCCTTTGATCGTGCCGGCCGGGTGCTTGCAGCGAGAAATACATCTGTGAGCTAGTTCGCATTAAACTTGAACCGCCTGGTTTAGACACACGAAAAACGAATGAAATGACCCCGTACAGGAAAGTGACAAGTGGGTTAGGGACTAAACAAAACGAAAAGCTTCTGGAAAGTTCGCATCGTTGTTTTTATAGCAGCTGTGTCTTTCCAGTACTGAAATTCCAGGTCCATTTGCACGCATTTCGATCTAAGGCTAGAAGGGGATAAAAAAAACGCTGTAATATTACTGCTATTTGAAAGGGTTGAACACACTCAGAACTAACGTATAGGGAATATTTTACACTCGGCAGCGTTTCTTAAGGCACAGAACCTATTAGAGCTAACTGGTTCACAGGAACATCTGAAGACAATCTTGAGGGTAACCTATAGTCATAAACTGCTTCTGCAGTGAAACTTTTAATTACGTCTGTACTCTAAAAAAGAAAGAAAACATGAAAAAAGTAACCCTCACATTATATATGGCAGTCTCACCTGTCTCCGTCCCTGACTGGGGTAATTTCCCTGCCCCAAAAAAGCCAAGATTGGTTCACGCTGTTTTAAGGTAACATGACATATGCCAGGCGAGCAAAAAAAAAAAAAGAAGTCAGCAAACTTCATGAACCTTTCAGCGCTGAACTCAATTGCTGTGTCAGCTGGGGGCTCTCACTGCGCACACCGCCATCTTGAAATGCTCTAAAGAGCTACTCGGCGATGCGCACTTGATCGTAGCTGCAGCATATGGCGCTGCTGTGGCCTAGACAATGTATGCACCGTCACCGCTGTACTCTTAAAGTCACTGTGGCGCACAAAAGTAGCCCAACTATACCAAGCACGGGCGTTGTGTGGATGCTAAGGGTTTATCGCGTCCAGGTGAAATTTTCACTTCGCTATATCATCCTGGTAATGCCGATGAGCAAGAAACTCGTAAAGAATCCAATGCCGCAGTGCATCTGCAAGGAGTACAATCCAGGAGACAGGCTACTTCCCAACTTCTCCGCCGATGTTACAACAGAAAACACTTTTTGGAGAAGGCGCGCTGGCGCCGGTAGCCTAAATGATTAGCAGACAAAGCTCTACGTATTTTTATGATGCTATGCTCGGCAGCTTTTCCTTGAGTGAGCAAGTGTGGGAAAAAATTTTGAGCGAAGCCATTCATTAAAACCGAAAGGCCGGGTAGAAATGAGGAGGAAGAAAAAACAACGATGCTTCTCCATTGTACCAAATAATATTTTTTTTAAATACAAGTAATACATACAAACATCTGAGCGGGAAGGGGGCATTTCATTATGTTTCCATTGCAAAACTTGGCCAATGCCCCCTCGTAAGTTCGTGTGATACGATGGAGGCAACCACAACGACGACAACTTCAACGCCGGGGGAGCGCTACATACACAAGCGACGACGGCTCGGGCTTTAGCCGTCACTGAATAAAGCTTTTATTCCGGAACGGACATCGCTCGCGCGCATCTGGGAATATTTGCGAGAGCCGATGCCGCAAGGAACATTGCCAGACTTATTCCTCATAATATAACGCCAGCTGTCGTATCACCTCATGAAATTAGAGGCAAGAGTGCTATTTTTTCTGTTCTCTTATAAGCAGATTGTGAAGCAGCAAGTGGAGAGGTGACCCGACCACAACTTTATTTTGACAGTAACAGACCTAGCAACGCTAGTGTCGAGGTTTCAACTGATATCGGAGGACAAGAAGCTCACAGAACTGAGCATCTGGAGCTTTTTGCTCAGGATATGACGACAGAGGTCGTCAGGTAGTTTACAGGGAATATTCTCTGTGCGAGGGAGAGACGCGCAAAAAAGGATGAATGGTCCCACTAGACAGCGAAATAAATTAAAATGAAATTTTGGGGTTTTACGTGCCGAAGCCACAGTCTGATTATGAGGCACACCGTGCTGGGGGAGTCCGGATAATTTTGACCACGGGGATTCTTTATCGTGCACACAAATCAAGGTACAAAAGCGTTTCTGGGTTTCTCCCCCATCGTGATGTGAACGCCATGGCCGGCATCGGACCCGCGACCCCGAGCTCCGCAGCGCAAAGTCACAGACACTAAGCTGCCGTGGCAGGTAGGGAAAGGGACGAAAAGGTTTCGAAATGAGCAATAAAATTGTTGCGTGAGCGTTGATTGCTTGATCCCTGGCTGCTTATTAGGCTTTTTGCTCGTATTTTCAAATTACAATCCGACGCTACCATGTCTGTATGTTTTAGTTAAGTCGTACTTTACGATTCTTCTGATGAATTTTACTTTGAGAAATTCAATTTTTGTTCGCTAACACCTTGCCCCACGCGGAGCGCCTGTGTGGTCGGCGTGGTTGGGGATGAATTTCTCAACCACGGATGCCGATGCTTACGCCGAAGCCGACACCAACGCCGGATTTTCTGTGACACGGGGCCCTTAACGCCCGTTATAACAGTGTGTGCAGTGTACAACATCGCTGTCCTTGTTATAAAGCAGCTGCGTCGTAAAACTTCCAGTTGTGTTAAAAAAAACCAGCTTCAACAGCACGTGCTTGATGCGTCGACTAAAAGGGGAAAAATGGTGGTCGTGCCAACATTACAAATGCTTCTAGGACTTTCTGAGCTGACGTGAAAAGCGACTGCTTCACAATCAATACTATTCTTCCTGGCGCAGATTCTCGATCTATTGGATTATACAGGTTCCCAGGGATATCTGAAAAAGGAATCTGATCTGCTTCAACAAGAGCTATGTCACAACCTGTTGTCAAGGTCCAAGGTATGTTCTCCAAATACTCCTTTTCATAGCTAGCAAAGCTATCGAGGCTAGCAAGACTCCCCACTGTAGCTACGTTCGCACAAAAAAATCGTTCGGGGTTTTTTACGCGCAAGTTCGTGTAATTGTTCTTTATTTAGGCTGAGTAATAAATGCAAATCGTTTTGCGGATTACAAGTGGACGAACTTTATTATACGAACGTCTTACATAATTTTGCTTTTCGTTGTTTTCCGTTTTGGTTTTCTCATTTGCAACCCGTCCCGACGCCTAACGCGCAGGCTCACGCTGGGTTTACGCCAATATGTTCGTCCACGAGACATGACCATGAAACGCGCGGAGTTATACATTTCGATTACCGAACCTCTTGCGTAGTTTGCAAACTGTTGCACGCTAGGTATGAAACTGAGTATACAAGGTAAATATCACCTTTGTTGTGATGGGGTTGCAATGCCTTTTATAAACTCCGGAGGAAGAAGGGAGGGGCGGTTGGATTGACTTTGCACCCCCCGTGGTCCTGATGACTTCCCAAATAGCGAAACTTCTTTTTTTTTCAGGTGTCACCGTTGGCGCGCTGTCCCGAATAGTTTCTGTATCGAACAGACGTTTGACCGAGAAGTAGGTACCCAGTGAGTGCACCGCTATAATATACCAACACAGCAAAGTGCACCACGTAGTAAAACAATGAAAGCCTGTACGTTCAACGTCACCTGATAGGTATCTCTAATCACCGCAGTGATCTTATGAAATATTGCGTGGTACTCAACGGCTTATTTTATGTTGTCTTCGTGACATTGCTGCGCATAGGCATCTCGTCAAGTTACGGGTGCTCGAGTAGCGTAATATTGCCAATCTAGTCGAACGCGAATTTTCTAGAAAAATGAGCTTCGAAAATGAACCGAATAACAAATATTATCTGATGTCTTGACCGAGTGAACTTAACGCTAACGTTGGGACAGTCTCACTAATAAAACCAAATTACCGTGCCTTCCACTCCGTGAAGATGGTCGAACAGGGAAGCTGTGTTAGTTACACCGAGTGTTACGAGTGTTACATGCGCATGTGTTGCACATGATGCAATAGCGTAAACACAAGTAAACACAGATATAAAACAGGAATTTATATTATTTTGAACTTTGCCAGGCGAGAAGAGCCAGCGACTTCCGACGTTACTCAACGAGTGTCCAGTTCTCTGGTCGAAACCTGCCGAGCCGCCGCCAGCGGCAACGGCTGCAGCCACGGACACCACGCGTGTTCGGCGTGTCTGAGGAAACACGGACGGTGTCGGCAGCAGCTATACGCGTTGCGCGTTATCCGAAAGGGTGCGCCGTACAGAAAAGCCTTCTCTTATCGTCTCTCCTCCGCGTGCCCAGCGAGGCCTCTCATCGGTCGCCTCCTCCCCCAGAGCACCTCTCCTCCCCTGTTGGTCACGTGACCTTCCCTCCCCCGGCACGGTTCTCATCCTCTCCTGTTCACGTGACCTGCGTCACGCCGGACAGACAGCGAACGGTCGACAATGAACAGCTCCGCTGTTAAATATCTGGCAGATCCCACCTCAAGATGACTGAGGGCTTTGATGCTATGATCATTTAAGCACTGTAGCGAAACACAATATTGCAGACGGCACCTGTATTTAAAATCCGGAGAGGTAGTTTTTATATATCTAATGCTTCGGGTTCTTTACCAATTCTGTTATTGTAGGTCAAAAATACCCGCCGTGGTGGCGTAGTGGTTATGGCACTGCGCTGCTAAGCCCGACGGTTCGGAATCATATCGTAGCCCCGGCGGCAGGATTTAGAAGAGCAAAATTCAAAAAACGTCCGTGTACCATGCATTGGCTGCATTGTAAAGAACCCCATGTGGTGAAAATTATTCCGGAGTCCCTCCCTAAGCTGTGCCTCATAATCAAATCCTCGTTTTAGCTCGATAAAACCCAGAATTTCATTATCGTAGCTGAACAGCTGATAAGGCTCTCTTAGGTGGGAGATCCAAATTGCAAGACAATTACTCTCAAAATGGCAAAAACTATTACTTTTATCGCTTTTGTGTTCTTTTTTTGTTTGAAGTTTGTTTTCACAGTATAATGTGACTTTTTTTATTTACGATTCTAAGCACATCATACTGTGTTTTACCACTTTATTCCATTTGTTACTTTCACGTTGCATTGAATTCCCCTTCACGTAATGCCTTCGGGCCCTTAAGGAGGATATAAATGATATAAAGTGAAATCAGGCTGTGCAAGCCGTTTTATATGAAATTGTGATAGACGTTGTAGCGGGGGCTACGTGCAACTGTTGCATTTTGTATCAGCTGGCCTTGCGCACCTTCAGACTCCACAAAGAAAGCTTCACTAAAGATGGCTTCTAAACTGCAGCCAGTTTCATCCCGCTGGCAATGTACAATTGCAGT
Source organism: Dermacentor silvarum (assembly GCF_013339745.2). Lineage (NCBI taxonomy): Eukaryota > Metazoa > Arthropoda > Arachnida > Ixodida > Ixodidae > Dermacentor > Dermacentor silvarum. Next base: position 85,909,786 of record NC_051162.1, read on the forward strand.
GCAGTCTATCTGAGTTCCAATGAACTAGGTATGACATAGATATAGATATATGGATATAGAATTAGAGCAGTCCGCATAGAGAGGGTTGGTCCTTTGCATATCGACCTTCATGCACTAAACAAGACGTAGGAGTTGTCCTCAATGCGTCGATCCACTCTGAAACCGCCATGCAGCTCGTCAAGCACGCATCTGCTCTCGGCCCACCGTTCGAGAAGGATCTTTAGCACTTGCATTGCCATCCTGTACAGGGCAGGCGTCACCGCTAAGGGTCTGCTATTCCCCAAGTCACGCTTGTCTCCCGATCCCTCGTCCAGTGGTTTCACAATGCATAGTCCCCAATCTCCCGGCACCTGCGCCTCCTACAGAATCCACGTCTTGGTGCCCAGCGTTTCGATCAAACCGATGGCAATCCTATCGTATCTTGGGAAGTCTCGGCGTCCACCCTCCCACAGGCTCGCCTAAGCTCCATCCCTGCTTCAATTACCCTGTGCTTGGTCGCCAACTTTCTTGACCTTTTCCTCCATCCCGCGTCCACGCTTCTTATGCAGAGATATCACTGCAGTTTAGCCGGCCCTTTCTTTTCATCTATGTTCCTCAGTGTTTCTTCAATACTAATTTTGCTCGGCGCTTCTCTGACTTCAAAGGCCCAGCTCAAGTCAACTTGCACTGCCTCATTTACGGCTTTACAGAGGGCCCCAAACCCAGTCGGTCCACCGACTTCAAATTAATTTCCAACCCCGACATTTTTTTTGTATTTAAAGCACAGCACCGCATTTGAAAACGTTAGCGCTGGCACCATTACAATTTTCCTAATTCCTCAGATCACCTCATATGTATTGTAGTCCACAAGAAGATGACGATATATTGGCAATACCTCCGAAACGGGAAGCCGGCAAAAAGGCCCCTAGCATGCTTGAGTTAACCAAGTAATCTGTAGACTGCTATCTGTTTAGCATATTGTTCTTGTCACCTTATTCTTTTTTCTCTTCCTTAAGATCTCCTATATCTACCCTGTAAAGTTACCTATGCCCAGTCATAAGACAGTACTGCCATGCACGAATGCGCTTGAAAGACGGAGCGGCACTGAGAGCGGCTCCGCGCCGACGTGACTGACATAGGAATGAGTAATAGAGGAAGCTATGGCCTGGGCGGCATATCCGATTTTGACGACCGATGACTGTGCTCGGCGCTATCGTTATGCTTGTGTGTTACTTGCTTTTCTGGGCATGCATACGGCCAATAAATTGTTAGTTCTTTTTATTCGTAGTTTTGACTGCCCGGTTCTGCACCATTGCTACCGTGTGACAGTATGCTTATTTCGTATAGTATTTAGCATCCTTTTAGCATAAGCGTTTTACGCGCCTTTCTTTCTACTCATCTTGCTAGGTGACCCCAGTGCCGTCAATGTCTTCAAACCGGACCAATTTGTGGGCGACAAACGACTTTCGAGAAAGTTCAGCAAGTGGCTGCTGGACTTTTCCCAGAAAGTGTTCCGGTGTGAACCGGACGAGACTCAGCAGTTCCTCGACGTTGGTTGCGGGATCGGCGACCTGACGCGAGACGAGCTGCTGCCTCGATGCCTGCCATGCCGCCGCATCGTCGCCGTCGACTTGTCGCCCAAGATGGTGGAGCACGCCGCTCGGCATTCGCATCACGAAAAGATTGAGTACGGGAAACTGGACATCGTCAGTTACGAAGACGTGGCCGATTTTATCGACGAGCATGGCCTCTTCGACCGGGTGTACTCGTTTAACACTCTCACCTGGGTGCGGGACCAAGCGGATTGCGCTGAAGAACGTGGCAAGGCTTTTGAAGCCTCGCGGGGAGTGCCTTCTAATGTTCTCCGCTTCTCTCGAGCCTCTCGACGTCTACCGAAACGTTGCTAAACTGGAGCGCTGGAGCAAGTATTCGCAAGTAAGTATCGAGCGTCAGTGGCATTTAAGCCCATTTATGACCAGTACCATCTTCACTTAGAGTAACAAGACAGTAACATTCTTGCTGGAGGGAAAAAATGAAGTTCTATGACGCCTGGCGTGATTCTTGCCCCCAGACTTATGGTAGAGGCTGCACAAATGTCAGAGTATTGGACATCTCACAATATAGTAATCAACGGAAAGCATAATGCACACCCGTATGTAACCTATAAGCCTGCGTACACAAGTATATATAGAATGCGACGCATTTATTGGCGAACATTTGCTACTGTGACAGTATCTATCTATCTATCTATCTATCTATCTATCTATATATATATTTATCTATCTGTCTAGCGGCCTACGTCTTCGGGCTCTCATGCCCGTTTCGTGAACCTGGTATGTACGAAAATTAGCATTGTATAACAGTGGATGACGAACATAAATGATAGGTCATGACATGTGTATCATGTAGGTCATGAAACAACAGCCTAAAATGACAATGGCCCAGCCAAAAAAGATTAACACTCAAAAACCACTGAAATGGCTTCGGACGTCGGTACTAATTGAAGGAAGCACTAAAGGATGATGCTAGAAGTCATAATCACGAGCATGACTCAGCAAAATGGCAATGACGGAGCGAAAAAAAGATTAACACATCAAAACCACTGAAATGGGTTCTGACGTGGGTACTAAGTGAAGGAAGCACGAAAGGATGATGCTAGAAGTCATAATCACGAGCATGACTCAGGAAAAATGGCAATGACGGAGCGAAAAAAATATTAACACATCAAAACCACTGAAATGGGTTCTGACGTGGGTACTAAGTGAAGGAAACATTAAAGGATGGTGGTAGAAGTCATAGTCACGAGCATGACTCAGCAAAAATGACAATGACTCAGCGAAAGACGATTTACACTAAAAAATGTCACAGTTTCGCCCTAAGGGCGAAGCAATGAATGCGATAGCAACACAGCAATGTCATACGAAGTAAGGTGAGCGGCTTTGGTAGCAATATGAATTGTAGTAAACATGAGCTGATTAAGTAAGCAGGTGTGCTGCGGCGTAAGTAGACCGACATGAAGAGAGACTCGATGACCACGAGAAGGCGCGTGTGAAACGGTGGTGTTGATGAGAAGCGCTTCCCGTGGGCAGCGCGCGTGCGAAGGGACACACCTGTAGCGCTGCACTGCCGATCCGGACAGCATTACATGTGTAGCGTGCGTTGGAAAATGTGGCCCGACTATTACTAACTGAATGAACAAGCGTGGTGTGAGCGCGCACAAACAAACATGAATAGATCACACTGAATGACTGCAGACAACGACTGTCAAAACGCTGGCAGCAAGCCCATACGCTGCAGCGGGCGAAGGTACGTGCGGTCTATCGCTTCCACAGAAACTGAGCGGCGAATGCACAGTGCATAAAGGTCAGAGCCGTGTGGAGATAAGAGACGGTGCGGCGAGCGACGAGCGCGGTTGTTGGCAGAGGAAAAGTGCGCCCCCCCCCCCCCCCGCTCCCTCCGGCGCTGGCTTCCCGCTTCCTTGCTTGCGCGTGGGAGAGATAAGAGACCGTGCGGTCAAGCGACGAGCGCGGTTGTTGGCACAGTAGAAGTGCCCCCCCCCCCCCCCCCGCTCCCTCCGGCGCTGGCTTCCCGCTTCGTTGCTTGCGCGTGGGAGATTGAGTGCGTTCGCTCTCCGTGATAGCGCGCGTCCCCGCACGCTTCCGCTCGGGCATACGGCGCGCGGTGAAGATTTTATCTATACGGAACCTCACGGCGACGGCGACGGCGACGCCGACGGCAGAAATCCGGTTGAAGTGTCCATATAATTGCTATCGCAATAAAAAGACCGCTGGAATGTGGTCGGACGTGGACATCAATAAAATGAGATCGGATCTGGTACTAAGCGAAGGAAAAGGCTATAGGTTGATGGTCAAAGTCATAGTCATGAGCATGACCAAAGCCTGTTTCACATGCAAGCGACTGAGCGAATGAAGCGAAAAGTGGCGCGGCGCTGCGAAGCTTTTCGCGAGGTTTCGTTTCGCATGCATTGCCGCCGCGCATTTTACACCACTGCGAATATCGTCGTATGCGCAGCCTTTCCCGCACTAGTCTTTCACTGGTCAAGTGGCGAGGCGGGCAGTCATTGGTTCGGAAGCTGGTGCTGCCGCGCTGGCACCCCTACCGCCGTGATGAAATTTCAACTTGCTCGAACGTTGCTGCTCCAGCCGCTAGTGCTGTCGCCGCCGCTCGAAGTAGGTTTCTGTGCTGCGGCGGCAGGAATCGCGAGCGTTTTTGCTTGCATGTGAAACAGGCTTAAGGCTTTCGCTTTAAGGTCTCTTCGGCGTAGCTAAAGGCACTTGTGATGACTCATGACATGCGTATCATGTATACGTCATCAAGCAGCCTGCTACATCTTGGTGCTCTCATTGTCATTTCGTTAACTTGGTAGGCTCCCCGCACACTGCTTCGCCTAACATCGATTCCCACAGGGCGTGGGATCTGCCGGCTTATATATAATATATATATATATATATATATATATATATATATATATATATATGTGTGTGTGTGTGTGTGTGTGTGTGTGTGTGTGTGCATGCATTACGTCTGCTAGGGAGGCCCAGCAACTGTTTGAAATTGATGACGTATATTCATTACACACAAGAACATCAAGGTAGAGAACTGCGCGGCGCGTGCAGCACAGTCGCAGAGTATGCTGGAGGAGTCGCTCCGTAGGAGTTCCATTTTCGGCAGCACGCACTTGAGGGTTTTCGTGGCGAAGTCTGAACTGTCCGCCCGCCGTCGACGGCAAGCTGCGGCTTGTGCTGCTCTCTGCACAGCGGTCTGCTGAGCTCAACGTTGCCTGGCCGCAGCCGCGCGCGTAGCTCTACGATTCGCTTTTCAGGCGAAGCTTGTATTGCCTCAGAGGGTGGTGCCCTTGTAGGTGTTTTCGGAAAAACTATCACTCTATATAAAAATTGCCCGTCGGGCTGCGGATTCGAACCACCGACCACCGGGTTACAAGACAACCACGCTAATCGATTCAGCCCTGGTCGGTTCATCATAGACTCTCTTAAAACCGGAGTTTTATATGGACGGTGGTCCGCACGCGCTTGTGCCACTGCTCCCGCGTTCGTCGTCGTCATCTGATTGCACAGCTGGCTGCGTTACCGCTAATCATTCCAGCGTAGAATTTCACTTCTCTTCTGTCTTCGTAATGGAGAGGCCGCGTTTACGGGGGTATGAGCCATCATTGCTTAAGGGCGTATGAGCAATTCAATGTCTTATATGTAACGGATATATTTAATTTAGAAGAAATTTGATAGAAATCCATCCAGAATGAATGCACTCGAGAAAAGGTCTCGTAGTCGACGTGCCCATTCTATCGGGAAGGCTTCCGATGCTCAGGCGAAACGTCATCGAAGAGCCGCGGACCCCGAGTTGAGGGAGCGCGATGCTGATGCTACATGTCAGCGCCATCTTGCCCTCCGGGAACCCGAGAAAGGTGTTGCACGCATCGGCAAGTTAGCGCCAACTTCGCCGGTGCGACGGCCAGATTAGAACGCGAGTGGGCGTGAAATGTACCTCCAAGTGCTAGAATGTACCTTTTCCTGATTGCTTAACTGCATTTTACTGACATAGATTGATATTCCTGTTTAAGACCCTTTTAATCTGGTGCCTCGCCATGCCGCGAGAGCGCGCCAGTGTAGCGCTTCCGGAATGCTGCCGCCATGGAAGTTTGGGTTTACCTGAGCGTGTGTCCAATATTTACCGAATAAAGCTACATAGCATGCACATGTTTAAAATTATCAATTCGCACTAAATATTCTACTGTTTCAAATTATTTCAGTTGTGCATAACTTGTCTACTGATAGATTAATTGCACAATTGTTATATATTTATGTAAATGAGACCTAAACCCCGTGAGCTATGATTGCCTTTTGTCTCGGCCTCCTCTTAGACTACGTCTGACAAAAAATAAAGAGAAAAATAGTGACACATAGCAAAGCGGACTGCGGCCATCATATGTATTTTTTAAGCGACCCTTTCTATGTCTCACTGATTCGTCCGTGAGCGCCGAAAACGCAGTTCAGGAAAGCCAACTTGCACAATAGATCAACGACTGCGCATCTGCACACACAATAGAATAACAGCGCACGACATGCGTATCGTAGAACACTACAGTTTACATTCGCAGTTGTACCAATAAGAACAATGAAAACTGCAACGCCACGCTACCCAAACGAACTGTATCTTTGCATTGCATTGCGCGCGTCACGCAATGCATTCCAGGCCGTCACCATGGGTAGGCCACGGGTGCAGCGAACGGCAGAAGATGCTCACGTACGCGAACGTAAGCTCGCGCGCGCTTGTGCCCGTACGGCCGATCCCGTGTACCGGCAACGGCAGAGCCTCTGACTGTATTCCACAGCGATCACAAGGCAATACTGTGCAAGTGTAGAGTCATCCGTGAAAGTGTGAGTTTGTGCGTGTAATCAACGGCTACATGGTCTAAAATAAATGCTATGCAACTTAGCGAAATGTGTCTTCATTCAACATCAACGTTCAAAAAATACAATCCTAAACAAGCAATCAAAATAACATATAGATCGCATCGCGTCGCTCAGCATTTCTTGGGTTCGTTGCGTGGTCGTTGGCTTTGGGCTTTGATTCAGTTTGCATGGGAGAAAGCTTTGCGTTCAGCTGTCTTTCTTTAAGAAAGGGGCTTTGATTTTTTCCTAATTCTTTCTTTTTGTCTTTGTGCAGCTGGTAGAGCAAGTGATGCCAAAGACGCACGACATGAACTACGAGCAGTGTCTTGAATACATTTCCACAATTCTGGAAGAAGCTGGACTTTTCCCGAGCATACTGGAACTCCCCGTGTTTACAGGTTTTGATGACTACAGCTTCGAAACCTTGACTAGTAAGTTCATAAACAGAAGCTTCTTTTTTCTTTCCTCAAAATTTGAGACGTGATTATATGCTTACCACTGCGTTATTAGCGTTTGACAATATCTTCAAGATCGCATTTTTCAGTCTGCGTCGCAAAACACAAACACTTCAGTCATGGTGGATATATTTGTGTAGGCAACTTGTTTTCGCCGGTTCTGTCAAGTGGTGGGGAAAAGCACACTCCTATTCAACTTTGAGTAAATTGAAGCCCTTCCATACTTAAAGTGTATCCATCTAACATCAATGTTCTCAGTACTGCTATACACATGACAGCACCTCCGTGAACCATTGTTATTACTGTGTTTTTTCTCACAACACTTGTGGCGAAAGCTAAAGCCGAGTCAGTTATTCAATGCTTTATATGGTGAGACGCAACACATTTGACTATTCAGTAATTTGATGCTTATTTACTCATTAATAACGAGCTCTAGAAAATGCACACTGCATTATCCATCAACTTGACGTTCTTTAGTGGAGTCGGCGGCGACTTAGTGCAAAATTATGTAATATATACAAATTTACTGACAGTCCATCACGACTCATGATTATGGGGATAAAATGTGGCATTTATACTTCTCCACTTTCCCCTGGAAGAAGCGAAAAAACATTGTCACAAAGGCATAAACTAGCTGATGCACTGATTTCTACGGGATACGCAATCTGGAGGCAACTAAATACAGAGAAAAATGGAAAGGCAAGGAGGTTTACAAGACAGACTTACGGTTTGCTACCCTGCATGGGGGAGAGACGTTTGTGAAGCACGAGGCAAGGTGCGGTAGATCGTGAGATGAAAAGATGAAGACAAAGAATACGGGGGGGGGGGGGGGGGCGTGAGTGCACTGTGTTACAAATAGCGACGACGTCGACGCGCGGGAAGCACGAGGACACGCAGCGCGAGTAAAGGATATTAAGGAAAATGATCCATTCGGGAAAATCCAAAGAGCTCTCAAGCAGCAATCACCGGTAAACAACGGGCTACGAAATTTTCCAATCGGAAAAGGGCAGAAGGGCCAGGGCAGAAGAAAAACGAGGCGCGTTGGCTTTCGCGGAAGAGTTCCAGGAAGCGGCGCAGCGAGAAGGTAGGCCACCAGACCGTTCGCTGAATGCTGGCCACCAGGACCGGGGCAACCTGTCAATCTCTTCCTGTGCTTCGCAACATCGCCACGCCGCGGACTTCTACCCGAGGCCTGCGGACGCCTGCGCCCGTAGGCAGAATGTGAGCGGTGGGGCTACTGGCCCGAGTTCGCGTGCAGCTGCCTAGCAAGAACATCCCTGTCTCCAGCCGCTTCCACCTGTTCCGCTGAGAGGTCTCTGCTTATGGGTACACGCGTCTGCAGGGCTCGTGTAGAAGCCCACGGCCTGGCGCTGTTGCGAAGCACAGGAACGAGTTCAGAGGTTGCCCTGGTCAGGTGAAGCTCTGGTGGCTCGTGTCCGGAATCTTGACAGCCGTTATTCAGCTTCGTGTTCGGCGGACAACCTTCCTGCATCGTTTTCTGGAACTCCTCCGCGTTATACCAACGGGCCTCGCTTTTCTTCCGCCATGGCCCTTGTATTCTTTTCTGACTGGTGAATTTCGGAGCTCCGTTTTTACCAGTGGTTGATACTTGGGCGCTCCTTGGATTTTCCAGTTTCAATCAATTTGTCTTTATCTTTTTCACTCGCGCCGCCTGTCGTCGTACTCGCCGCTCTTCGACGTCGTCGTCTTTTGTAATGTAGTGGATTCATATCTGCGCGCTCATTCTTTGTCTTCATCTTTTCATCTCACGATCTACGGGACTCTGCTTCGCGCACCATTGGGGGAGAGTGGATGCGAGAATCAAAGGTAAAAAGTCGCAGTTTCGCCCAAAAGACGGAGCATCAATTGCGGTAGCAAATTAGTGGACACCTGAACGAAGTAAGGGTTGTAGCTTGATCGGCCATATAAACTTGTAAACATAGGCATACCAGCTAAATTAACAAGCGCGGTGTCACGCGCGCACAAGCAGACATGAACACACCTCACTCGATAACCGCGGAAACTTGCTGTCGAAAGGCTGAAGTGTCGAAGGGCGGCAGCAGCAGCGAGTGAATTGACCTTTGTGCTGTGTCTCGCATCAACACGAACGTAGCCGCGGAAACACAGCACATGGCAGACTGTGCCCCCGCCGTAGATGGCTTCCAAGATAAATCGCACAGCCGCCCGGGACGCCCGTAGTAGAACCCCCCCCCCCTACCCTCCCACCGCAGCGCTGCGTGCGACGGAAGAAGACGCGTTACCTTCCCGCTGCTTTCCGCGCTTGCTTGCGCGACTTCGAGCCGAGTTCGCCGGCTCACCCTGGCGCGCTTTCACTCCCACATACAGCATACGGCGCGGGGTGACGATTTTAGCGCCCCTGGACTTTATACAGAACCTCACGGCGACGCCAACGACAGAAATGTGCCTGGAGTGTCCATATAATTGCTATCGCAATAAAAAGAGATGTCGAAGACAGAAATACTTAACTCTAACAGCAGTAGACGCAGAGTTTTAATAAGTGTCTTTTCGGCACCATTGATTTTTGAAAAGTCACGAGAGCAGGCGTACCTTTCTGGATTGATGGTGGATGCGGTCAAGTATCCAGAAGCTTTGCTTCTGGAAAGTATAACCGTCCAGTTGCCTGTGTGTCCTCCGAACAGGCTTGTGTTGGACGTCAAGGCAGGTGCAGTGGCAGAGGAGCCGCTGCATGGTAACCTAACTGTTATAGTAGTCTCATATACGAGAGTTAGCCATTCCAGTGAGGAAGAAGTGTGAGTTCGGGAAAGCTACACCAAAATGTAGCATAAGGGTGCAATACTGTGGTGCCTTCCAAAGTGCCAACGTGATGTCACGATCAATCTCGATCAAGAACAACACAAAAAAGGGACCACAGAAATCCCTGAAGGACTTTGTGGGCACGCCGGAAGCCATGAAAAGTGTGATCAGGCTGGTCACCATGCTTGGTCTGGCCAGAGAAATTAGTTGAATGCGATTTGCAGGGCGGGATTCTGAACATCGACACATGATTGCAATAAAGAAAACTCTCGCCAGTAGCGCACCCAGGATCTCTGCCAGGGGGGAGGGGGGTAGGGGTTGACAGTTAGCCAATACCATCTGAACAGCACTAATTTCAATTTATTCATGGAAAATTGGCAAAAAATGAGTTTTTCCGAGTGTGCAGATGATTGCGCGTCTTACATCTTAGTTGCAGTACTCAAAGGCGCAAAGAAAGAAACGGGGTTAAACAAATGGGGGCTTAACTCGGCCTCAGGATGGGGGGTTACAACCCCCGAACCCCCCCGTCGGTGCGCCACTGACTCTCTCTCACTATCAGTAGTTCACACTGTAAATGCAGGTATTTCAAGTTTCACAGCGAAGAATCTGCCTTGATGCGCCACAGAACTAAGTCATTACAATGAACGACTGAGTCCTTCCAAGACTGACTGCTGCTCACCGTAAAGCGATGTGCGGCAGCTTGCTGCTCTAGCTATTAAGTAGCGAAACAATTAACCTAATCTTGGCACCTCGCCGGAAAAACCACAAGGGTTGCCTTTTAGTATGTATACATGTTTTCTTTTTTTTTCATTATTAAATGCCTTTCTCTCTCTATGCGTTCGAGGCAATTTGTATCCACTTTAATGCAATGCCCAAAAATGCTTTTCAACATTCGATTGAGAAGACTTTATCAAATATTTCCATTTTTTCTTCTCTGTCTTTTCGTATCGCAGACATGTACGTGGTGAAGAGTCCGATTTTCGCCGTGCTGCCGGAAGAGGAGAAGCATCAGTTCCAGATAGACATGACACACGAGACGCAGAAAATGCACTCACATGACGTAGATCGTACTCGATATCGCATTTTTATCATCAAGGCGTCAAAAATTTGTGATTAGAGCATTCATGTGTTGCAGCCCTTCGCGAAAGGAGAGAAGCGCTCCTGGCCTGTCTTCACGAGAGACTGTTATGCGGCCGTCACTTCGAGTCACGGCATCCTGGACAGAGGAAATAATGTTCAATTCTACAATCTCTGACAAAACATGGTATGAAATAAATAAATAAATAAATAAATAAATAAATAAATAAATAAATAAGCAACTGGACAGCATTTCCGATCCATGCTCGTATTGCTGTTCCTATACAAAAGCAAATTCATGCAGAAACTCCACTGGAGTTGTCTAAGTATGCGTAAGCATTGTTCCACTTGCTCATCTCCACGCAGCCCGGTGTCATGGTCAATCTCATCAAACTTGGTCTGACCAGTACAAACACTTATCAACCCTTATCGGTCGTTATCACCTTTCTCGAACTAGATCCGACCGTTATCGTCTCTTATCAGCGGTTATAAACCTATCAAACTCGATTCGACCTTTATCAACCGTTATCTGTCGTTATTATCGTTAACGCATATGATCCTATCCTAATTTTATTTAGAAATACTGATGTTTCTACTTCAAGACATAGCAGGTGTGAGTACAGATTTTAGTACAAACAAAAGAACAAACAATAAGGTTATACAAATCAACAGGTGATCATCATCATCAGCCTATATTTATGTCCACTGCAGGACGAAGGCCTCTCCCTGTGATCTCCGATTGCCCCTGTCTTGCGCAAGCTGATTCCAACTTGCTCCTGCAAATTTCCCAACTTCATTACCCCACCTAGTTTGCTGCCGTCCTCGACTGCATTTCCATTCCCCTCATATCCATTCTGTAACTCTAATGGTCCACCGGTTATCCATCCTACGCATACATGGCCTGCACAGTCCATGTTTTCCTCTTAATGTCAACTAGAATATCAGCTATCGCAGTTTGCTCTCGGATCCACACCGCTCTCTGCCTGTCTCTTAACGTTAGGCCTAAAATCAACAGGTGATATGGTTAGGCAATTGCCCAATGAACTCTTCAAACCTTATCTGTCCTCATCGATCTTATCGGATATGATCTGACCCTTGTCAACTATTATCGGTCTTTATCAGCCTTATCGGACTTGATGCGATCCTTATCAACTCTTATTGGTCCTTATCAAACTTATCAGAACCGCTCCGTCCATTATAGGACCTTATTGCTCTTTAAAACCTTATCCATCCACGTCAAACCATTATCAAAGGTGATGGCACCCATTTAACCCCCTCAGCCTTCCTTACCTCCCTTATCAATTGAATGGCTGCTTATCTGTAAGCGTTGCGCGGTGCAAAGCGCATGAGCCCTCACATATCAGTGGCATTTCGGTCAGTGAAGGAACGCTCCAGCACAGGGCGCTTCCCGCGACTAAAGAAACGCATTGGGGATGTGGCGTGTTTGGCAGCAAATTTTTACAAAGTCGGAATTTTACTGATGTCAACAATGCTCCAAGGCAGCGCTGCATGTGGACTTAGAGAGGGCTTTTATTCCACCCGCACACAATCTTTCAACATTACCTTCACAGAAACTGTTCTCCTTCGACATTTGTTTTGTACCGCCGGTACAGCACATTCACATGGTTCACATGTATTCGCATTATGCAAGCGTGAATGTTTAGCCGAGTAGGTAAGATATTCGGCTTTTGAGCATGGGATCGTAGGTTTAAATCTCACCACCGCCAACGTTTTTTCTTTCGAATTTATTTTGTTTTATACAATAGTTTCTTTATAGCGAATCGTCTTACGTGACAGAGATACCACCGCATACAAAGACATATGCCCATGGTGTGGAGCCACACCAACTCGTGTTCACATCATGTGGGATTGTGCAGTGCACGGAGACCACAAAACAAGCGGCACATAGAACGAATGGGAGGCGCTGCTGTCTAGCCCGGCCCTGGAAGATCAGCTACGACTGGCATGACATGACATGACAAAAACTTTATTGAGGTCCTGAGAAGAGCTCACGCCTGGGGGGACCCGGGATGAGCCGGTGGCTTCACCCATGACGGGACTGGCAGGCCGAGACCCACCGCAACATCATGGGCCTTCTGGACGGCCTAGAGTTGTAGATGTTCGAGACACTGGAGGGCGGATTCCCAGGAGTCCTTGGTTTGAAGTGAAGATGCCTCTAAGGCTGGGCACGGCACAGCCAGAGAATGTGTTCAAAACTACAACATTCGTATCAGAAATTGTGACATTCCTGTGAACTTTAACGCGAAAGCGTTAAGGCGCCCCCTGTCGCAGAAAATCCGGCGTCGGCGTCTGCCTGGATGTCGGATTCCGTAGCGGAAAAAAATAATCCCCAACTACCCCGACCACGCAGGCCCCCCGCGTGGCGCAAGGTGTTAGCGAAGGAGAAAATCATCTCGAACCACCCCGACCGTACAGGCCCTCCAAGTGATGCAGAGTATAGGTGAAGAAAAATTGAATTTCTCACAGTGAAATCACTCAGAACAACAGTAAAGTACGACTTAACCACAACCTACAGACATGGCGGCATCGGATTGTAATTTGAATGTACGAGAAAACGTAATTCTGTTACCCGTTTTGCAGCATTTCTACCAACCCAACATGGTTCGCTCGGGTAATTGCTGAAATGCTATCTGGTTGGCGCTCACGTCCTCGGCAGGTCTAGTTGGGACTTCGCCGGCCTAATGCGTTTTGGACACGCGCGCGCGTCGGGGCAATAGCAAAGAATTATTAAAATAATAAAAAAGGTGCAAGGGCATGCATATTTTAATATAAGACGACTTATATTGCGCCTGGGAAAACGTCTTCCCAGCAATGCATTTCTGTTTAAATATGAAGCCGACTTTAAGGGGATCGGTGTAAGCTTGGTCTTTGTATGCTAGCTGGCTTTCCCACGTTCTGCGTTGCGGTAAAACCCACTGAAACAAAACTGCGATGTGAACGGCGCCCGATAACGCTATCGCGTTTCACTATTAAAGGCGAAGCTTAAGCATCCTCCAATTTTTCCTGACCTATTAAATGCATTAGGCATGGAGTAGGGTAAGATCTAGTCTGTAGCATTCTAAGCGTCGACTGATCCAACGAGCTGAGAGGATGGGCCATACTAGTGGGCCCTTGGAATAGGGGCACCACCCTGCTGGAAAAACAATTTTTTTCCTCCCCGAGCCCCTTTGGGGGATTGGGGTAGGAACCCGTCTGGTTTCTGTATATAATAAAGTTTTTCTACTACTACAGAGGGACGGACGGGTTTTGTTGTCGTCTTCTTCTACAGCTGGCTCTAATACCACTGATTATGCCAGCGTTCCCATACTGCCCCTCACGCTCGTGCCACTTCTCACGCGTTCATCGTCTTCTTCCACAGCTGGTTGGCTCTATCTTGAAAGCTATCGTCTTATGCGAAGGACGGACGCACGGACAAAATTCTCGTTGAGTAACCATAGAAATGCTTACGCATTCAAAACTCAGAGTGGTTACGAGTAGGCAGCGCGAATGCTCAAGCGTTTGCTGCGATGTGGGCTCGGAATTTTCGACCCCGATCTCGAGCTCGCCAAATCGCTCGGTGGCTTGGAGGTCCCCCTTCATCCGTGACATTACAGTGTAAAAGATATTTCGTACCGTTCGTTTTTAAACGGCTAAGCTGATCTGGAATGCGCGAGCGCTCGCCGGCTTTTAAAAAGGCCCTGAACCACTTTTATAGAAGTGGAGAAATGCACTTGAAGCTAAAGTAGGCTATTTCAGAGACACTTTGCCACAATAAGTACTGTAATGCGTTCGACAGAAGCGGATTTATTCGCTCCGTTAACATTCCAAGTATGCGAAATCTAACATAGATTGGGATGACTGTGACGTGCCGGCTTCTGGAACCATGTTTCTCACGAGCAGGGCTGCCAACTTAGAAAAATTATGCTAAATTTAGAGATTTTAGGGCTTCTTTGTGAACAATTACAATTAGTCCAAATCTAGAAAAAAATGGGCGCTAATATAAGAGGTTAGGTATAGGAAAACCCCGAGACTTGGCAAGCCACTGCTGCGATGCCACGACGACCAATACCTGAAAGTGCTTGTCTAGACGGCGTGGCTTGATATCAGTGACAACAAATTGCCCTCCTTGTACCATGCAAAGTATACCGTGAGATCGCACTGCATCACAGTGAACGGATCACACCAGGTAAACGACAAGGTGCTGATTTCTTGTGTTCGTTAACGGAGCGCAGCTACTGGGCTCCTTTTTTTGTGCCTCTAGCTGCGCTGTCATTCTATATGCCCTTTAAATGAAACATTTAGCTGTAAATTGAGAAGCAAATGTAGCCTGGAACATCAAACAAAGCAGCTCAGGCTAATTTCGGCAAAAGCGTACGCAAATAGCTGGCCCCTCAGCTCGAGAAGGCGATCGTGGTGCGGCGCAGCCGGGTATTGCCGCAAATTTACCAGGAAGCGCCGATAAATGGAAACCAGTCTTGGCAAAGTCCCATTGTAGAGTCCAAGTGGTCACGTCTTTTAGTGAGTTTTGGCAAGGAGGAATGCACACAAATTGGCCCCGTAAGTGCGTGTTTCACTGCAAATAATCTCGCGCAAGCCTGGTTGTGCCACATCTGTACGTCAAGACACGAGAGAACCATTATTGCACATATTTTACAATGGTGTAGTGAAGTAGCACACTCATTCTGCACTTAAACTTTCAGTCCGGGTGGTGCAGTGCTCATCTATCTTGCAATTCTGGTAAGGTTCCGTATCAATCTTCGCACTCTGTTGTCCAAACTTGCTTTAATGCCGAGCGAAGAATAAACGCACTGACGTCTTCTTCTCTGATCATGGGTGGCTTCAAGCAGGAAGCCATGTTGGTAGCCCAATAACTTGCTCTGCGAAGTCATTTCAGCTTGAGTGCAGCGACTTCATTCTTCACATTTTAGGACAAGTTTAGACATAAACGCAAACTATAAAATTTGCTGTCTTTTTGCAGGACAAAAGTATGCTGGAGGCCTGCTCACGGTGAATGTCGATGGTAATGCGATTAGCATTGAAAAAATATAGTGGCACAGCGTCAATGGAGAATTGTGCATGCAGCCAGCGTCCTCTTTCCCTCTTGCCACTGCACAAGTTTGGCCATATAGCTGCGATGCTGTGAAGCCCTCGGGTGGCGCTGCTTCGATACCGCCGAGGGCTGGATAATTTTTAAAGGATATTTTGGAGGAGGGGGGGGGTGGTGGAGGGGACAACTTTTTTTTTGCATTTCCTTCAACTTTTCCACTGCACCTGTCGCTGTCTTTCAACTATCCGCGTCGAGTGGTGGTTGAGAGCCCACGGTAAGGAGTGCTGGTGAAGAGATAGGTGGCGTCAAAAAAATCACGCGCCATACCACTGCTGTGAAGGTGGATTACCAGCAAAGCAGTTTAGCAGATGACATAAAGGTGACAGAGAGCTTAGATCAAAGAGATGAGCAAACTTTATTTCTCTTGAGCGGTGACGGTGGTCATCCCAAAGAAAGATATCTGCACACGCTTTTATTTTCTTCGGCGGTCTTGTTCGGCGACATACATTCGTATGGAAGGCTACCAGCACCTCGGGGAGCTGGGGGAAACTTGACACGCGTGACGGGACCGCCACGCTTGGGGAGCGGAACGAAACTAGGCACGCAAGCGCTTGGTACGACGACACAGAAGTCAAGCGTATTGATTACTGCTTTAGTCCTGGTTTCCCCACGCTGAGACAAACTTGCTGCTCCAAAAGTCGTTATACACTACTAAAATTCTTGGAAACAATATTTGCTCGCGCATTAGATTGCGCTGTTTGCACCATGAACATCAGTTACGCCTCGGGTCCTCCTTTGCTGACAATCGACTTGCAAACCACCATGTACTGCAAGACAAACTCCCCCTTTGTCTCGCAAAAAAATCCCAACATAACACATGAAAGAGCTAAGGTCCCGCGTGTCTAAAATGAGAATCTAGCCATGCACTTCGGCAAAAATGAACAGATAGCATGGTTTTTAATGCATGTGCTTTCTTTTGATGTTTCATGTGACAGTTCTTGCGCTAAATGCCACGTGTTCAAGATTTATCTTCTTCATAACAATTCATTTTGTAACGTTACACGTTAGCCTCGAACACACCACTTGTAAATTCTGAATATTTATTGAAAGCGTTGTTCTTGTATTATCTGTGCTAGTGAGGGTATTATCTGTGCTAGTGAGTAGTATTATCTGTGCTCTTGCTGTGCATTTATTATGGAATGCTTCTTGGCTCTTATAAAAGACATTTAAATAAATCCATAAATATAGAGGTAAAATTCCTGAAAAGCCATTGGCACGAGAAGTCTAAGGGCATGAGATGATTATTTTTCTGTTACCGTGTTATCAGGTGGCCGTCTAACCACAAGAATGAAAGTCGCCAGAATTAAATGATTCATGCGTGTTTGACTTCTTCTGCTGCAACAATAACAACGCCTCACGATGACACGGCAAAGCCGGCACAAAAGAAACGACAGATGTACGGATGCGGCAAAACAATGTGAAGAGCTTTGAACTGCTATTGTAGTAAAGCACGATTTCAAAATCCAGCATCCGGCCTTTCATTGTGCGGGATGTTTGCGGCGAGATACATATCTGCAAGCTAGATTGCATAAAACCTCTACCGCCTGGCATAGGCATGCGAAAAAACAAAAGCAATGATCCCATACAGGAAAGCGACGAGTGCGTCAGGGAATAAACAAAAAGAAAAGCTTGTGAAAATTCCGCATCGCTGTTTTTGTAGCAGATGTGTCTTTTCTGTACACAAATGCCAGGTCCGTTTGCAATCATATCGCTCTGAGGCTACAAGGAAAGAAATAACCTGCGCTGTAATATTGCTGCCAGTTGAAATGGTTGAAAACACTCTAAGAACTCACTTGAAAGCAAGCGAATATTTCCCACTCAGTAGCGTTTTCTAAAGCATATACCCTATTCTGTGCTGACTAGTTCACAGGAACGTCTAAAGACAAGCCTGAGGGAGACCTGCAATCGTAAACTGCTTCTGCGGTGAAGCTGGTCAATCCGTCTATACTCTTCAAAGAAAAAAAAACATAAAAAACGTGCCCTTCACTTTAGTTAAGTAGAATGGCGGCTCACGTGTTTTCTTCCCTGAGCGGTGTAATTTTCCGGCCGCAAAAAGACCACAACTGTTCAGGCTATTTAAAGCCAAAATGACATATGCCAGGCAACCGAAAAAATGGAGCCAGCAAACTTCATGAACTTTTCAGCGTGGAACTCACTTGCTGTGTCAGCTGGGGGCTCCCACTGCGCACACCGCTATCATGAAATCCTTTAAATAACTACTCTGCGATGCGCGCAACATCGTAGCTGCAGTATGGCCTTGCGGTGGTTTACACAATATGTGCGCCGACGTCACTACACTCTGAGGGTAATTGTGGCGCACAAAAGCAGCCCATGAAGCTATACCAAGCACAGACGTTGTGTGATAGCCGAGGGGTTATTGCGTCCAGCTGAAGTTATCACTTCGTTATATCATCCGGTTTACGCCGATGGCCGTCGCCGGAATCACGAAGTGTTTTGCCAGAAGCTCATCAAGACAGCAATGCCGCAATGCATGTGCAAGGCGTTCAGCCGAGGAGACAGGTTGCCAATGGACAATTCTTACTTCCCAGCCCCTCCATCGATGTTACGAGAGAGAATACTTCATGGAAAGGGCATGCATGCGCCCAAAGCCTCTATGATTTGCAGACAATGATCTACCTATTTTCCGATGCTACGCTCGGAACCCTCCTCGTAAGTGAGCACGTGCGTGAAAAGATTTTAAGCGACGCCATTGATTCGAAGCTTTGAGCCAGGATAGGAATGAGGAGGGAGAGAAAGACGTGTCTCTCCATTCTTCCAAATACGATTTTTAAATAGAGGTTATACACACAAATACATTAACTCGAAGAAGGCATTGCCATATGTTTTCGTTGCATCCCTTTACCTGTCCCCCCTCGTAAATTCGTGCGATACGACGCCGGCTACGAACGCTATACCCAGCAAGCACGGCTCGGGCTTAAGCCGTTACTGAATAAAGTTTTGTTCAGAAACAGACATCGCTCGCGCGCATCTGGGAATATTTGCGATAGCCGATGCGGCAAGAGACAGTGCCAGGCTTAATCTGCGTAATTATTTTAATTTTATTTATTAAATACTGCAGATCCTTGGGTCCAAGCAGGTGGGCAGTTTCAAAATTCCAGTCGCAATACGAAAAACGACAACAGGAATTTGTTTAGAGATTAGTGTAATAACATAGATAATAAAACACAAAACAATCATAGAATCTGTTTCAAGATTAGTGTAATGAGATCTAAGCGCTATATAAAAGTGTTTTTCCGAGCGTTAAAGATGCCCGCGAATACGCGTACACGCAAAGTGCCTCGAGCGGCCAGTCACGCGGCAATTTTGTGTGCATTCGCGTGTTTCTTTCACGCTCGGAAAAACACTTTTATGTAGCGCTTATCGAGCGAAAGAAAGCTGTATCGGGAGTTTTTCATGTTGCGCTAAAATGTTCTCATTGACACTTTTTATCTAATATATTAGTTGATAAGTTAATTCATTCAGACTAATTATCTAATTAGGCGAGTTGCAAAAAATAACCTGAGTATCTCCAAGCGACGGCAAACAACATTACCTTGGTTCTTTCGACCTACGTAGAATTTGCATACTTTTAACGTTTGGCCCAAAGGAAACAACCTCTAGTTCATGTATTAAGCTTTGTGCAACGAGAACAGAGCGCTTTTGGAGCGTAGATTTCCCATGTTGCTGTGCACATTTAACAAACAGTTTCACGATAGTTTCCGTGAAACGTATAACTTCTTATCGCTTACTTGCTTTCTGGAGTGAAGTATGTGTTACCACCGCCGACTGTTGGGACTGAATGGGCAAACATTTATGTAAACGCTGAAAGTTACTGTTTGGTCAGTAGTTTCCCGGCAAGAAATTGACCCCTATATAAGTATTTCTGCAGGTTACGTGCCTAGTGTATGTAGATTTGAGTTAGGCAGCACGACAGGGCACGTGACCGCTGTGTTATTAGCTTGTGTGAAGATATTTTTTATAGATACAGTTCAGTTTAAAGTCCAGCTTCGCGATAACCTTTCTGCATTGTTTGGGTTCTTGGATGTACCCGTGTAGTTGTCTTCCGTATTGCACGGCAAATAGCACCTTTGCCTGCTTGTGAAGCAGGCGCTGATTTCTGCGTGTTGTAGGCACACATACTCAAGCAACATTGCCTGCCACCTTACGTAGCACGCTGAAGTAGTAAAATGTTTTGCTAAAGTTTCAGTAGTATGCACACCTGCAGCCCGCAATTGACAATAAAGAAATATGTAAGAACTACAGCAACTTCAAGAAAATATGAAAGGTGCACGAGATATTATAACCCATTTCAATTTGGTATTAGAATGTGCATGCGACTAACTTCTAAGCGCAACACGTTATGGCGTAGACAGCAGTGTGGTGCGATGGTAGGCCTATGATATAAGCAAGCTTTCATGGTAAATACTGACAAGTTCTTGCTCATGGCATAGCGAGGGCCTCAACTTTGGTATCCTTGATGCCATGAGGTAGAACACGAAGGTTTATAGGCCAGTGGCCTGGTGCTAAAGTTCATCTACTATTTAGCAGCTGCTGCAATAATGTTTAAAATAATTTGTGAGCAGTTTCATACTTGACTGGACTGGCAGATGGCAACAGCGCAGTCTATTTCAAACAACAATTAGTTTAAGGCTTCAGTGTTGCCCTGATGTTTTGTTTATGAACTATCCTTTTGACTTCTGCACGTTTCTTAGCTGTGTGCATACAGGCCAAACTGTTCTTGTCTATATGAAATTCAATGCATAAGTGAAAAATTTTCGCTTTTGTTTTGTTTTTCAGGTGCCCTGGGAGCTCTCATACAAGCACCCCATTCCACCGGTCTTGTGTGAGCCAATATGGCATATCAAAGTAACATGCAGATAGTCCAATAAAATACTTGTAGTTTCAGAGAAACCTTTGCAAAGTATAGTCAAAACTTTCAAAAGTGCAAGCACTTATCCAACCTGACATCTTTCCATGCAAACAGTACACTTTATATTTGTGACAGAAACATATTTAGAGCAACAGCGACAAAGCAGGTAGGAAGGTACAAGTTGTACTGAAAGATTCATATTATACTAAAATTATTATTAGAGAACAATTTTGCGTGAATTTCTGCGCCCTAGCAGACTTCCAATAAGTATGCTGCATCATGTAGCGAGCAGTAACCTTTTAATAAAACGCAACGCAAAACTTTCAAACTCACAAAATCCTCATAAATATAAAATGAACACAGGGAACTCTTCATGTATGCATGTCTTCATAAAATGCAGGATACAGGATCTTATCAATAGGGCCACATGAAAGGTGCACTAATATGGGACTCATGAAGGAAACATAAAAGCAGTGTCGAAATTTCAACATTTAGGAAACATAAAGGACGTTTTCTCGTGTCACCTCCAGCAAGCATACAGTAAACATAAAGGACATAATCATAAGGGCGGTCCCCGGATTATTGTCGAGCACATGGGCTTCTTTCACGTCCATCTAAATCTATGCACATGAGCGTTCTTGCGTTTTGCCTCATCGAAACAAGGCCACTGCGGCCGGAGTCATACCTGTGACCTCGAGCTCAGCATTGTGACGCCAATGCCAATAAGCTGCCGCGGCCGATAGGGAAAGTGATGAAGGGGTTAACAAATGAGCAATAAAACAGCCTGTATAGTACAACACAGCCTGTGCTCGTTATAAAGCTGCTGCGTGGTATAAATTTCATACTTGTATAGAAAATAAGGTTCGCAGCACTTTTTTACTGCGCCGACTAAAACGAAAAATAAAAACTCAGAGGCAGTGCCAACATACGTTACAGATGTTTCTGGAGCTTTCTGAGCTGACATAAAAACTACTGCTCCACAATCAGTATCGTTCTTCCTGGCTCAAAGACTCGATCGATTGGATCCGATTGGTTCCCAGGGAAATCTCAAGAAGGGATCTGATCTGTCTGCTTCAACAAGCGCTATGTCCCAAACTATCGCCAAGGTTCAAGGTAGGTTCTCCATATACTCATTTTCGTACCTAACAACGCTTTGGAGGCTAACAAGATTCCTAGCTGCGTTGGCACCAAGAAATCATTCAGTGTATTTTTTCCAGCAAGTACGTGTAATTGATCTTTAATTAGGCTGAGTAACAAGTGCAAATGGCTTTACAACTTAGAAATGAACGAACTTTGTTATACAGCCGCTTTAAATTATTTTGATTTTCGTTGTTCTCCTTTTCGGGTTGCCTTATTTGCCACTCGTGGCGGCTCCTCACGCGCAGTTTCGCGCTTGGTTTGCTTGAATGTGTGCGTCCCCGAAGCATGACCATGAAACGCCCGGAGTTATACACTTCGATTACGGAACATCTTGCGTAATTTGTACAGTTTTGCACGCTAGGTATGAAACGGAGTATAGAGACGAAATATCACATTTGGTATGAAGTGGACGCAATGCCTTTTGAAATAATCACGCAGACACTCCTCTGGGACTTGTCTAAGTATGCGTAAGCGTTATGCTGCTTGCTCATCTCCACTCAGCCCGGTGTCATTATCATTGTTGTGAAACTTTATCCAACCAGTATAAACCTTTATCAACCCTTATCGGGCTAGAACCGACCCTTATCACCCCTCATCAGTTGTTATCAACTTATCGGTCTCGATCCGAGCCTTCACCCCTTATCGGTTGGTATCAATCTTATCGCAATGAACCCGATTCGTGTGAACGCTTATTTGTCCTTATGAACCTTATCGGGCATGATCCGACCAATATAAACTCTCATCGGTCCTTGTCAATTTTATCGGACTTGATCCGACCCTTATCAACGCTTATCGATGCTTATTAACCTTATCATAATTGATCCAACCAATAGAAACGCTTATCGCAATTTAGCACCTTAATCATCCATGTCGAACCACTATCAACCACGACTAAACCCGAGTAACCTCTCATCACACCTTATCAACTCATTGGCTGCTTATGTGTGTGCTGCGCGACGTCAAGCATACGCGGATGAACCCTCAGAGATCGGTGGCATTTGGTTCGGTGAAGGAACGTCCCAACGGAAGGCGCATCCCGCGTCCACCAAAACGCAACGGGAACGTGGAGTGTTCGGCAATAAATTTCTGCAAAATCGAAATTTTCATGATATTCACAATGCTCCAACATGGCTCTGCATGTGGTCCGTGAGATGGCTTTTATTCCACCATCACTGAATCTCCCAACAAAGCCTTCTTAGAAACTGTTCTCCTTCGACATTTGTTTTGTACTGCAGGTACAACACACTCATGTCGTTCAGATATATCCACCTTTCGCAAGCGTGGGAGTTTAACTCACACAACCCTAATCCAAAAGAGCACTGATAATGAAGTATTAAAGAGAGTAAACAGATATAGGCCGATATCGTTATGTAACGTCAATGATAAAATATTTGCTAAAGTACTTATGAATAGCTTGCAGAAAGTAAATGCTAAATTAATAGGTGACCGTTAAACGCGCGAAATTCGAGGACTTCCGTAATATTAATAACTTCCGTAATAGCGGATCTCATTGGACGCCCGTGATAACCACCATCCGTCGAAAGGTGACAACCTGGCAGATACGTGACCTCTCAAGTTTGGCAATAGCTAAGGCATGCAATATATTTTGTTGCTTCGAAGCTTCTTTATGTCCTGCAGGCCTTGCACTGTTCTTGCATCCATGTGCAAGCATTTCATAGAATATTTGCATGTTTTATTTGGCATTCGTCATGGGAAGCAATGAGAAGGGACAATCTTTTTCTTCCACTTGATAAGGAAGACCTCAGTCTTGTGCATTTGTTTGTGCGACAATTCGTCACGCTATTATTTTACATTAAAAACGTCCGTCATCCATTCCTTCTTGCGGTTAACCGAACACGTCTTGGTTCACACCTCCCTTTTCTTGCTTTCACCACAAACTCAAGAACTGCCGTTATGGGGCTTCCTAAAAGAACTTCTCGACCCTATTTCATTTTTAAAAGCCAGATTCACTCTGGAATATTTTTTTGGCGTCTTCCCTTTTCCCTCCACCTATGTATCGAAAGCCGTATCTGTCTCTATTTGGTCAAGATATTCTTTGCCGTATCGGTAGAATGTGTATAACGCGAGAAGCGAAAGCAATTTTCTTTTAACAGCACACTTCCACCCTACTGGTTAAAGCATGACTTCATGAAAACGGATTATATGTACCCGGGAATACAAATTGTAGACTTCACAATGAACCCGAGCCAATAGTACATTGCTTTATTCTTTGTCGTGACGCATATTATTTTTAGCACATCTTACAACGAACGGTCAAAAAAGACTTTCCTCTCGCATCTTACGGTTTCCGGTTCATTACTTTCAGAGAGATAATCAGATATACAACATGTGATTGGTTTATGTTATTAAGAGTTTATTCATTATGGAGAAGCCGAATGGTCGACAGGCATGCCGAGCCACCTAGCTTGACAAGGTCTGTCTTTCGAGAAGAGGCTGTTCATGTGCGTAGTGTGGTTGCAACTTTGGTACCGTTCCTGAGTGGACTTCGTATCTGGACGCTTGCGTTTGTTTGCCCGATATTTGAACTTTCATTGGACTGCCTAGCATATGTGTACTTGTTTTTCATACGTGTCTACGTACAATGTAACCAATTTTCGCATGAAACTACTCGTAATTCCAAGCAATACAGAAAAAAGTGGGAGCTTAGCCCAGTGGATAAGACACTCCGCTTCTGAGCGTGGTGCCCTAGGTTCGAAACTCATCGCCGCCAACGTCATTTCCTTTCGAATTTGTTTTGTTTTATACATTATTTTTATAATAGTGAGTCGTCTAACCTGACGCACGGTTTTTTTTTTCGTTGGGTAGGCATAGAAATGCTTAAGCATTTAAAATTCCCCAGCGAGAATGGAGAGTGGGGTTGAATTTTGTACCCCCTGTGGCCCTGACGACTTCCCAAATAATATTTATATTTCAAAGAGTAACTTCGTTTGCTTTTTTCCTCGGGTGTCACCGTTGGTGTGTAGTCCCGAATAGTTGGTGTATAACAAACAGAATTTTGACCGACAAACTACCTAGTGAGGACACCGCTGTAATATATCAATAAAGCCATGTGCACCAAGTAATAAAGCAATGAAAACCTGTACGTTTAACGTCGCCTGATAGGTATCTCTAAACCACGCAGTCATCATATGTAATAATCTATTGGCGTCCCAGTTACTTTCGTACCAGTTGCTTTTGTTAAGAAAGTAACTGGAACGCCAATCCATTTCTCCGGAAAGTTCGGGAATTGATATCGCAAAACTGGTGTCATCCTGAGGATTCATCCAAGTGGATCCGTCTTGCAAACTTCGCGGCTAGAATTTGTAACTTGCAATATGGGTCATAGGGTAAATAATTAAAATTTTAATCAGTGAATAATAATAATGAGTCGATTATGCATTTCAATGTTTTGTGCATGTAATATGTCCGCCGCTTCGAGTAGACCAGCTCATGAACTAGAATTGTGCTATCTGCCATCGGCAACTTTTAAACATTTTTGAAAGTGTTCGCTTAAGCAACCTGTATACGTACCTTGCATAGTTACCTATGCTCAGTCATAAGACAGCGCAGCCACGCAGAGGATGCACTTGAAAGAGGAGCAGCACGGCCGGGCGGCTCCGAGCCGACATGACTAGCATTGGAAACATTACCAGAAGAAGCTCTGGCCTGAGACCCAGATCCGATTTTGACGACCGATGACTGTGCTGGGCGCTATCGTTGTGCTTGTCGGTTACTTGCTTTTTCGGGCGTACATCCGGCCACTAAATTGTAAGTTTTCTTGATTCGCAGTTTTCACTGTCCGGTTCTGCACCGTTGCTCCCGTTTGACAGTATACTTGTTAAGTGTGCATGGTATTTAGCGTTTTTTCAACATTAACGTTTTATTCGTCTTTCTTTCTACCCATGTTACAAGGTGACTCCAGTGCCGTCAACGTCTTCAAACCGGAACAATTTGTAGGCGACAAACGACTGCTGCGGAACTTCAGCAGGTGGCTGCTTGACTTTTGCCAGACAGTGTTCCGGCGCGAACCGGACGAGACGCAGCAGTTCCTTGAAGTTGGTTGCGGGATCGGAGACTTGACGCGAGACGAGCTGCTGCCTCGATGCCTGCCATGCCGCCGCATCGTCGCCGTCGACTTGTCGGCCGAGATGGTGGAGCACTCCACTCGACACTCGCATCACGAGAAGATTGAGTACGGGAAACTGGACATCGCCAGTGACGAGGACGTGGCCGCGTTCGTCGACGAGCACGGTCTCTTCGACCGGGTGTACTCGTTTTACACTCTCAGCTGGGCGCGGGACCAAGCGAAGGCGCTGAAGAACGTGGCGAGGCTTTTGAAGCCTCGCGGGGAGTGCCTGTTGGTGTTCCACGCTTCTGTTGAGCCTATCGACGTCAACCGAAACGTAGCTAAAATGGAGCGCTGGAGCAAGTATTATCATGTAAGTATTGAGCGTCTGTGGCGGCTAAGTCCAGTGCAACCTCTTCCCTTACATTAACAATACAGTAACATTCTTGTGGCTGGCAAGAAATAAAATTCTATAACGTCTGGGGTAGCTCTTGGCCCCGGACTAATCGTTGAGGCTGCAAGAATGTCAGAGTATTGGACAGTGCAGTTACTACTAATTAACGGCAAGTATAAAGCATACGCTCATGTAACATAGAAGTGTACATTCATAAGCCTATACAGTGTGTTTCAACGAATACTTAAAATTTTTTTAACGGTTGTCTGGGGCAGATAGAGCAATTCTAGTTATTCTTCTTCTTTCTGGGGTTTTACGTGCCAGGACCAGTTCTGATTATGAGGCACGCCGTAGTGGAGGGCTCCGGAATAATTTTGACCACCTGGGGTTCTTTAGCGTGCGCTACCACGCAAGCACACGGGCGTTTTTGCATGTCGCCTCCATCGAAATGCGGCTGCCCGGGATTCGATCCCGCGATGTCGTGCTCAGCAGCGCAACGGCTTAGCTGACTGAGCCACCACGGCGGGTCAATTCTAGCCTATGAGCTGGTCTACTCGAAGAGGAGTACATTACTTTCACAAAAAATTGAAATGTACGTATATTCGACAAACAATCACTAATTCAGATTTTAACAAACTACCGCATTGTCCGTATTGTTTTTACAAATTCTAGCCATGGAGTTCGCAAGGCGGATATACTTGGTACGAACTCTCAGGACGACACCAGTTTCGAGATATTATTTCGCGAACTATTTCGCGATATTGGCGTTCCATTTACTTTTTTAACAAAATGTCATTTTATGCATTGAATCACAAAATTAACTGGAACGCCAGAATTTGTTAAAAGCTGAATCAGTTAATTTTCGTTAAGTACTTTATTGTCCATTACAATTGTTTGCGGAAGTCATGTTCGCCTCTTCGAGTGGACCAGCTCATGAACTAGAATTGTGCTACCTGCAACACCCCTTAAAAAATTGGAAAGTTTTCGCTGAACCAGCTGGTATATATATATATATATATATATATATATATATATATATATATATATATATATATAGGGTTACGTAGTAGTTTGTGCCGCTGTAGAAAGATGCTGTGAGGAGAAGATTACGTGACACTTGCATCGATCAGCGGTATCGCTGTGCCCTGACGTAGAGAGTTACGCATTGTCCCTGTATATATAGCCCTTGTAAATATTCTTCAAGATGATATATATATATATATATATATATACAGGATGTTCAGCGAACACTTTCAAAAATTCTTAAAGGTTACCTGTGGCTGATAGCACAATTCTAGTTAATGATCTGGTCTACTCGAAGTGGCGGAGATTACTTGCAGAAGAAATTGAAATGCACAGTCGAATAATTAACAAACATTCACTAATTAAGTTTTTAACTAATTACCTGATGGCCCATATTGCAATGTACAAATTGTAGCCGTGAAGTTCGCAAGGCGGATCCACTTGGAACAAATTCCCGGGATGAAACCAGTTTCGAGATATTAATTCCCGAACTTTGCGGAGAAATGCATTGGCGTTCCAGTTATCATCTTAAGAAAACGTCGATTTATGCATTGAAGCACAAAACTAACTGGAACGCCAATGCATTTCTCCGCAAAGTTCGGGAATTGATGTCTCGAAACTGGTGTCATCCGGAGAATTCGTTCCAAGTGGATCCGCCTTGCGAACACCATGGCTACAATTTGTACATTGCAATATGGGCCATCAGATAATTAGGTAAAAACTTAATTAGTGAATTTTTGTTGATTAGTCGATTAAGCATTTCAATTTTTTGTGCAAGCAATGTCCGCCTCTTCGAGTAGACCAGATCATTTACTAGAATTGGGCTTTCTGCTACCGGCAACCGTAAATAAATTTTGAAAGCGTTCGCTGAAACACCCTTCATATATATATATATATATATATATATATATATATAGTATAGTATATAACTAACGTTATAACTAACTAACTAACGTTAACTAACGTATAACTAACGTTAAGAGACAGGAAGAGAGCGGTGTGGATCAGAGAACAAACGGGGGTAGACGATATTCTAGTAGACATTAAGCGGAAGAAATGGAGCTGGGCCGGCCATGTAATGCGTAGGATGGATAACCGGTGGACCATTAGGGTTACAGAATGGATACCAAGCGAAGGGAAGCGCAGTCGAGGACGGCAGAAAGTCAGGTGGGATGATGAGGTTAGGAAATTCGCAGGCGCAAGTTGGAATACGCTAGCGCAAGACAGGGGTAATTGGAGATCGCAGGGAGAGGCCTTCGTCCTGCAGTGGACATAAATATAGGCTGATGATGATGATGATGTTTTAGTCGGATAGGGTGGCCTATAGCCACAGTTCGAAATTCATAAAGTGGATTTCTCAGAGACTGAAGTTCAAAGTAGAGAACTTCACGGGCCAAGGCCTACCAAAGAGCCCGAGCCGGGTTGGATAAAGCATTTCATGGTGGGCCCGGACTTGGTACTTTTGCCGAGCCAAGCTGCGGCTTGTAGCTGTGTCTGTCCGGGCCCGTTCATTAATAGCTCTAACTCGGGCCTTGGAGCACATGCGGTCATTCTGCATAGATGAAAGACGTTCTGTACGGAACTATGCTCGCTGGAATTACTATAAAAAGGCAAGATAAACTTTAAAAAGCCATTGAAGTTTACATTCCTTTCTGTTTCATCAAAAACAAATTGTCTTCCCCCGAATGTAAAAGCTTTGATAAATAAAGCAGCCTTTGACATTATTTCACTGTCACAGGTTAAGGTACCATTATTTTATTGCAATTGCGCCAATACACCGCTTTCAAATCGAATTTTTCTTTGCTGATTTCTCCCACTTCTCGGGTGGTGGCGGCTGCTGGCTGTCTTGCACGATTAGCCGGTGCCGGGGCGTGGCAGAAACGCGCACCGGATATAGTGCAAACCAAGCTGCCCGGGGTGGCATGTGATGGATGTAAGTACTGACGTGAGCGGCAGCACCATCACGCCGTCGTCGTGATACCACCGTCGTCATTTCATCGCCTTCATGCTAGACGGCCACTGACCTCTCGGTCATCCCAGAAGACTTCTATGCACACCACCCGCTATGAGACTTGACACTGGTGTCACTGCTTCTCTGCACACACAGTGTTCACTTTCTGCCCTTTTCCTCTTTCTGTTCACCCTTTCACTTACCTCCTGTGCATGCATGGTAGCAAACCTGACGCTGGTGGGGCTGACCTCCCTGCTTTTTCTCTTTATGCTTTCTCTCTCTCTTTCTCTGAAGCGTTCTGTTCGTTCGACCAACTTGAGACACTAAGTAATGACGCAATTCGCGGAACCTCTTTCATCAACCTTAAGTGACTGGATATGTGCCACTAACTACGTGTCGCTCTTCAATGAACCATTTCATGCCAACTTGGGTAAGTGGGTATGGGCCATTGGGCATGTGAAACTAAGCAACGTTCTTACATACTAATAACGTTCCTACGAGGTACATGCTACTGTGTATGTGCCGGACTCGCGCCATGCACAGATTTCGCACCGGCGCCGCTGCATGGCGCACCCTGTCTTCAGGGAAACGCCAGAGAGGAGCCAGTTGCAGTACACGTCAAGACATGGCACGCCTCTTGCATAGGAATAAGCACAGTGCATCACTACATTTGCTTCACTGCTTATCGACATTTACGTCGACATTCATAGTGAGGTGCATTCCCCAGGATTCCTTTTTTCTTGTCTGGTGCTAAAAAGGACCTTTTCCTCATTGCTAAAAAGTATTTAATTGCCATAGATTGATATTCCTCTTTAAGACCATTTTAACTGTAGTGACTCGCCATGGCACGAGAGAGCGCCAGTGTTGTGGTTCCGGCATGCTGTCACCCAGGAAGCTTTAGTTTACCTGAGGGTGTGCCCAATTTGCCGAATACTGCTAATAGCATGCACATGTAAATAATAATTGATTGGGACTGAAGAGTTATATGTTTCAAGTTATTTCAGTTGTGCATATCTTGTCTACCGGAAGAGTAATTGCCAAATTGTTGTATACTCATATAAATGGGACCGAGACCCCGTCAGGCACTGTTTGCCTTTTGCCTCGGCGTCCTCGTAGGCTACGTCTGAGAAAGGAAATAAAACAAAAATGCATACAGATAGCAAAGCGGACTGCGGCCATCATAGGACTTCTTTTTTGCCTGACACTCTGCTTTTTCTTTTTTTTTTTGCAGTTGGTAGAGCAAGTGGTGCCAAAGACGCACGACCTGAACGACGACGAACGTGTTGAATACATTTCCACTCTTCTGGCAGAAGCTGGACTTTCCCCGAGCATACTCGAGCTTCCGGTGTTTACAGGTTTTGATGGCTACAGCTTGGAAACCTTGGCTGGTACGTTCCTAAACAGAAGCTCCCGTTTTTTTCCCCAAAAATGCTAACATGTGATTGTGTGTCTACCCCTGCGTTATTAGCGTTCGAAAGTTTCTACCAGATAGTATTTTTCCATCCGCGTCGCAAAACACAATGTCTTCAGTCATGGTATATACACATACGCAACTTGTTTTTGCCGGTTCTATCAAGTTGTGGGAAAAAGCAGATTCATAGTGAACATCCAGTAAATTGAAGCCATCCCGTACTCAACGTGCATTCACTTGACATCAATGTTCTGAGTACTGCTACACATGACGGCTTTGCTAAAGCTTCATCGGATGCTCGACATATGGCACATGAACTCCGGCAACAATTGCTAATAGTGGTTTTCTTTGTCATAACGCTTGTGGCCAAAGATAAGAATGGGTCACTGACTCAATGGTTTAAGTGATGAGACGCAAAGCATTTCAGTATACAGTAAATTGATGTTTATTTGCTCATTAATTGTGAGTTCGAAAAAATCCACACTGAATCCTCCCACCACCTCGACGTTTCCTTAGAGGAGTCAGCCGTACTTTGGGAAACAATTAGGTAGATTTACCGATAGTCCATCACAACTCATTACAAGGCGATAAGATATGGCATTGCTACTTGTCCGGTTTGTCCTGGAAGACACGAAAGAACACCCTCACAAAGCGTAAGATAGTTGATGCACGGATTTCTACTGACTACGCAATCGGGAGGCAACTAAAGAGAGAGGGAGAGATGGAAAGTCACGGTGGGTAACCAGGCAGACCTCCTTTTTGCTACCCTGCATGGGGGAGAGTGGATGCTGGAATTAAAGAGAAAAGAAAGAGATGTGGGGGAGAGAAATAGGTAACTCGAACAGCAGTAGACGCACAGTGTTTATCAGCGGCTTTTCTGCTCCGTTGATTTAGGAAAAGTCATGACGGCACGCGTAGCTTTCTGTGTTGATGATGAATGATGTCAAGCACCCTGAATGTTTGCCTCTGCATAGTAGAACCGTCCAGTTGACTGAGTTTGCTCCAAAGAAGCTTACGTTGGACGTCAAAGCGGGTTTAGCGGTGGAGAAGGCGCTCAATGGTGATCTCACCGTCGCAGTAGTTGCATAGACGAAAGTCAGCTATTTCATTGAGGACGAAGTACGAGTTTGCGAAAGCTACACAAAATGTAGCTGGTACAGCAGTGTAGTATCACACAAGGAGAGGTTTGATGTCAATCTAAATTGCAGTGATGGATCATCATCATCACCCTATTTTTATGTCCACTGCAGGACGAAGGCCTCTCCCTGCGATCTCCAATTACCCTGCCTTGCGCTAGCTATT
This sequence comes from Dermacentor silvarum, assembly GCF_013339745.2. NCBI lineage: Eukaryota > Metazoa > Arthropoda > Arachnida > Ixodida > Ixodidae > Dermacentor > Dermacentor silvarum. Next base: position 85,941,767 of record NC_051162.1, read on the forward strand.
CCAATTTCCACCTGCACATTTACTCATTTCATCACCCCCACTTAGTTTTCTGCCGTCCTCGACTGCGCTTCCCTTCTCTTAGCACCCATTCTATAACTCTAATGGTTCATCGGTTATCTACCCTATGCATTACATGGCCTGCCCAGCTCCATTTCTTTCGTCTTATATCAACTAGAATATCCGCCATGTCCGTTTGCTGTCGGATCCGCACCGCTCTCTTCCTGTCTCTTAACTTCAATATATGGAGCAGAAACTTGGAGGTTAACAAAGAAGCCCGAGGACAAGTTGAGGACCGCACAATGAGCAATAGAACAAAAAATGTTAGGCGTAACGTTAAGAATGATGGATCATGTATGCACAAACGACGGTTGCAATACTCTGGTATCTTCCAAAGAACCAGCGTAATGCCACGAGCAATTTCTGGAAGTTCCCTGGCTCCATCCATTCTTGATGGATATATAAATTATTGTCTGGGCGTTACCGTGAGCTGATATAGCAGTTTCGTTAGAAACGTGGATGCCGAAAATGCAGCAATGACCAGGTAGGACAACTGCAGAAATTAGCATAGAGCGCGGGGGCAGAAGAGACGCGAATGTTCAAGCTGCGATGTGCACCCAGACACTCCCTACGTTGGGAAGGGGCAGTGGGAAAGAAGCCATCAGTACTTCAGGAAATTCACCTAAACCTTAAGAAGAACACAAGCACAAAAGAAAAAAAAGTGACCAGAGAAATTCTTGACGGACATTGTGGCCACGCCGGAAGCTATGAAAAGCGTGATCAGGTTGGCCACCATGCTTGGTCTGGCTAGATAAACTAGTTGACTGCGTTTTGCAGGGTGGAGTTCTCGACATCGCCTCATGGTTAAAATAAAGAAAACTCTCTCTCTCTCTCTCGCTTTTATTACTTCACACTGTAAACGCAGATATTTAAATTTTCCCTGCGAAGAATCTGCCTTGCTGGGCTACAGAGCTCAGTCATTACGATAAACGAATGAATCCTTCCAAGAGAGGACCTCTGCTCACGGTAAAGTGAAATACGACCGCTTGCTGCTCTACCTATTAAGGAGCGAAACAATTAACCTAATCTAGGCACCTCGCAGAAGCAAACATCACATAGGTTGCCTTTCATTATAGGTATCTATTCTTTTTTTAATCGTTACACTTCTTTCTCTTCCCCAGTTTTCGAGGTAAGTTTCTACTGACATCTACTTCAATGCAATGCCAAAAGGCACTTTTCATTATTCGACTGAGAAGACCTTATAAAATGAGTTCCTCTTTTTCTCTTTCTTTTCGCATCACAGACATGTACATGGTGAAGAGTCCGATCTTCGCAGTTCTGTCAGAAGAGGAGAAGCATCAGTTCCAGATAGGACATGGCACACGAGACGCAGAAAATACGCTCACCTGATGTAGATCGTACTCGATATCGCATTTACATCATCAAGGCGTCGAAAATTAGGCGAGTAGAGCTTTCACTGGTTGCAGCCCTTCGCGAAAGGAGACAAGCGCTCCTGGCGTGTCTTCAAGAAGGGCTGTACAAAGAAAGTTATGTTCAATTCAGCAGTATCTGGCACAGCATGACATCAAATAAATAAGCAAATAAATAAATAAATGTGCAGCTGGGACAGCATTTGCGAACCACGCTCGTATTGCTATTCCTATACGAAAGGAAAGAAGATGCATTCATAAACTCCGCTGGAGTTGTCTAAGTATGCGTAAGCATTGTGCCACTTGCTCATTTCCACGCAGCCCGGTGTTATTGTCAATCTCGCCATACCGATCCCACCAGTATAAACGCTTATCAACCCTTATCTGTCGTTATAAACCTTATTGGACTAGATCCGACCCTTATCAACCCTTATCGGTTTTGCGCTAGCGTATTCCAACTTGCGCCTGCGAATTTCCTAACCTCATCATCCCACCTGACTTTCTGCCGTCCTCGACTGCGCTTCCCTTCTCTTGGTATCCATTCTGTAACCCTAATGGTCCATCGGTTATCCATCCTACGCATTACATGGCCTGCCCAGCTCCATTTCTTCCGCTTAATGTCAACTAGAATATCGTCTACCCCCGTTTGTTCTCTGATCCACACCGCTCTCTTCCTGTCTCTTAACGTTACTCCTAAGATCTTTCGTTCCATTGCTCTTTGTGCGGTCCTTAACTTGTTCTCGAGCTTCTTTGTTAACCTCCAAGTTTCTGCCCCGTATGTTAGCACCGGTAGAATGCAATGATTGTACACTTTTCTTTTCAACGACAGTGGTAGGCTCCCAGTCAGGATTTGGCAATGCCTGCCGTATGCACTCCAACCTAATTTTATTCTTCTGTAAATTTCTTTCTCATGATCAGGGTCCCCTGTGAGTAATTGACCTAGATACACATATTCCTTTACAGATTCTAGAGGCTGACTGGCGATCCTGAATTCTTGTTCGCTTGCCAGGCTATTGAACATTATCTTTGTCTTCTGCATATTCATCTTCAACCCAATTCTTGCACTTTCTCGATGAAGGTCCTCAATCATTTGTTGTAATTCCTCTCCATTGTTGCTTAATAGGACAATGTCATCTGCAAACCGAAGGTTGCTGAGATATTCGCCATCGATCCTCACTCCTAATCCTTCCCAGTCTAAGAGCTTGAATACTTCTTCTAAGCATGCAGTGAATAGCATTGGAGAGATTGTGTCTCCTTGCCTGACCCCTTTCCTGATAGGTATCTTTCTACTTTTCTTGTGGAGAACCAAGGTAGCTGTGGAATCCTTGTAGATATTTGCCAAGATATTCACGTATGCCTCCTCCACTCCTTGATTACGCAATGCCTCTATGACTGCTGATATCTCTACTGAATCGAATGCCTTTTCATAGTCTATGAAAGCCATATAGAGAGGTTGATTGTACTCCGCTCTATCGGTTGTTATCAATCTTATTTTACTTGAACCGACCTTGATAAACTTTTATCGGTCGTTATCAACTTTATCGCAATTGATCTAATCCTTGTCAACACTTATCTCTCCTTGTAAACCTTATCGGACATGATTTCGACGCTTATCAGCTGTTATTGGCTCTTATCAACCTTATCAGAATTGCTCTGATTATTATAAGTCCGTATCGTTCTTTAACAGCTTATCCATCGCGTCGAACTATTATCAACCGTGATGAGGGCCATATAACCACTCATCACTCCTTATCCTCGTTATCAACTCATTGACTGCTTATCTGCTGCACGACGCGAAGCGCAGGAGCCCTCAAAGATCGGGGGTATTTTGGTCGGTGAAGGAACGCCCCAACGGAAGGCTCATCCCTCGACCGCAAAAACGCATCGAGCATGTGGCGTGTTTGGCACTAAATTTTCTCGAAGTCGTAATTTTTCTGATGTCTACGATGCTCCAAGTCTGCTGTACATGTTGCCCTAGAAATGGCTTTTATTCCAGCATCACCAAATCTTTCAGCAAAGCTTTCATAGAAACAGTTCTCCTTTGACGTTTGCTTTGTACCGCCGGTACAACACGTTCATGTGGTTCGGATATATCCACCTTCTGTTAGCGTGGGTGTTTAGCCCAACTAACTTCCAAGTAGTCGGGCTAAACATCCATGCATTTAAAGCGAAGATTTATATGGCTAGGCGAAACGAAAAAACGTCTGTTAGTCGACTGTACACAAAACTATAATGATCAGCACTGGCCCGACCATCGCCGTCTTTCGCAGCTGGCTCGTTTGCGCAAAAGTCCCTAGATTTTCTGCTCTTTTTTTAAAGTCCCTAGATTTTCTGCAAGAAATATCTAGGGACGTTAGTTCGCACCCCTCGGGTGGCGCTCGTGCTCATGCTCAGCGCACGCTAGTGCCACTGCTCCCGCCTTCGACGTCATCGTCTCCTTCCACAGCTGGCTGCGTTGCCGCTGATCAATCCAGCGTAGAATTTCACTTCTCTGTAGTCGTAATTGGAAGGCCGCGGTTATGGGGGTATGAGCCATTGCTTAGGGGGTATGAGCCATTCATTCTCTTATGTAACGGACAGATTTATATTTGAAGCCATTTAAATTCGAATAATCGCAAGCGGCTATGGTGGGTGAATGCTGCTCACCACGCTGCCGAACGCCGAGCAAACTCGAGACATCGAACGCCAGCGACAACGACGGACTGCGGGCATACCGTCAGTGACGTCATTCTCTCCATCGCCGAAGAACGAGTGTGTAACCTCATAATTGAGGAATACTGAAATGAACCGCCGGGATTAGCCCAATGAATGAACACCGGGGCCGCACGTTACAGCTTCGCTGGTTAACCATATTCACGTAGTGGAAGGGCCGACGAATTTTTCTTGTTTTGCTGAAAATTCTGCTCCCATGTAATAAAGAGAAAAACATCAGAGCCCTTCCACTACTGTGAAGATGGAAGCCAGCGAAGCTGGGACTATGGTGGGTCTGCTATAGTGAATATTGCTATAGTGAATTTATATATTATCATTATTGACTGTATTGAGCGTCTTGGGCATGTTCGTCGAAGAGCAAGGACACCAGCGTCCTGTTTTCGCCTGGCGCGATGGCCAAGTAGTGCGTTTGCTGCGCCAAGCCTGCCCCATCGTCACGGATTAGTGTATGAGCCACAGCGTTCATAGCCGCGGCGCACTGCACGGCGTCGTCAGGATCCTGATGTAAGGATCCTGGAAGATTTGGTTAAACGAGCGTCAGTCCCAAATCGAGCCCAAAGGACAACTGTTGGTAACAGCGCTAGTGCAATATCTACGTCGTGAGACAAGGGAGCACAACGTTTGTGGGACGTGCCGCCGCCGAGTATCGCGACACTTCTGAAAGCGGCATCGGCGGTGGCGAGGGGCCGTCCATTATCCGTTTTGACACCTGTGCTAAGGCACAAGAGGTGGGGAACCGCCACGCACATGGGGCCATACCACTACGCAAATGGAGCCATAGCAAATGATGCTGATGATAGTTTTTTTTCTGCACGCGCACATGATCCTGGGGAACCAAGTAATTAACAGCTTCACAGTAAAGAACTTACTCAGAATCTCCTCAGGTAGTTATCCGAATGATGCGTAAGCATTTCTTAATAATGACGTGCTGTTGAGTGCTCACACTCAACACTGCTGGTAATCGAAGCACTGCTCGGAGGCTGAGGTCGGCATGGCGCCATTACGGTAGATGCGAGAGCACTGCGGCGACACGAACTGTTGCTCAAGGTGGCGCAACGTGAATTGATTAGGCAAGCAAACTACTGCAGGTGGCGGCACCTGGTGTGCTGATGACGTTCCGATCTGAAGCCACGGCTGCTCCACAGTTCTGGCCCACTAAAGGTATGCCTAGTGCGTGCCTGATTGAACATGTCACGTGGTCACATAGCCACGCTCGTGCCACTGGTCGCGCGTTCGTCGCCTCTTCTTCCACAGCTGGCGAAAACATTGCTGCTGGCTCTGTCTTTAAATCGATCGTCTTATGCGGAGGACGGATGGACGCTCGGACAGTTTCCTCGTAGGGTAACCATAGAAATGCTTACACATTAAAAAAAGTGTCAACCCCTCCCTTCCGTAAACGGCGGTGCACACGAAGCTTGTCCAATCCTAGGAAAGGGGTTGGTTACCTTTTTGAGCGTTTGAGACACATTAAAGAGACAAGGTTGTTGGTGAATGAGAAATGGTTGTTTATTGTTGATGTTGAGGTTGCGTTGTCGTTGTGCTTCGGGCATGGCAGCCCTACGGGAGGATCGGAGCGTCATTGTGGTTCCCCTTCGACTTCACATTGCCAAAGCTCTCGATTCGCCCGGTGAGCAAGTTCACGGGCCCGGTCCTGCTGCTGTTCCTTCAACGTAGCCTGCTCTTCGGCAGAACAAACTAAACGCGGCCTCCCCATCTGACTGCCGAGCCTGAACTGGCGGGAAACGGCGGGTGCGAGGCGAGCGAACACGAGATCACACCCTTTCCCTCCTCCGGAGGAAGGGAGCGTGCACTGAAAAGCCTGCACATGTAACGGGCGTGCGGCTTGCGCTGCGTCTACTTCTTCATGGATATCAAATCCCGCTTTTAAGGGAGCGTATTATGAACCACTCCACATTCCCCAGTTTACCAGGGTATGACGTACTTCAACGAGTCCGTAAGATGCCTTTATCCCCATGTATACAAACGTTTTTCGTTAAATTACACAGTGAAACATTACCTGTGAAAACTTGGATGCAGAAAAAAAAAGGAATGTTCGCATCCACTGTGAATTATCTTTGTGATGTACCCGAGACTATAGAGCATTGCTTCATAAGTTGTGAAGACCCAATATTATTTTGGGATGTGCCTAAAAGAACTCTGAACGAACACTTCATTTTCAATCAGCATACCATTGGCCGATACTTGATTGCACCCCATGGAGAAGACATGCCTTTTGATATGTTTTTCCTAATTGGACTACATAACATGGCAGACACGCATCTTGGACCGAAACGCTGAATCTGTTGTTTCGTCAAAATTTCAGTACGCTCAAATGATTGGTCACTAGAAGGACATGTATGACTTGACAGTTTCAACAGGACTGGTACCACCTCTTGTTAAGTTGCTTGTCGTTGTTACCTTTTTTAAGTTCAAAGCTACTTGTAGTTTTTGTATGTGCATGGTGTGCTCAACGCGATTTTTAGTTCCTTTCTAGGCCATCAATATGAGATCGACAAATAATCAATAAATTCCGCGAAATGCTGGGGATGACTTGGTAGAGCTTAGCCTAGTCCAAATACATCGCCAATACCTTGCGATAGCCAATCAATAACCAATCAATAGCTAATCTATAATCTACAAATAATCAATAAACTCCGGGAGATGCTGGGGATGACATGGTAGTGCTTAGCCTAGCCCAAATACGTAGTCAATACCTTGCGACAGCCCATCAATAGCCAAATAGTAGCTAATCGATAATCAATCAATACTCAATAAATTCTGGGGAATGCTGGGATTGACTTGGTTCAACATTCAACGGAAGCTTGGTCGTAGGAGTTATCTCAGTCAGACATCTCATTGCGAATGCCTATGAGCTGTCTGGAAAGACGTTCAGCAATATCGTCGAGTCATTGCCAGGCGAGTAAGTAGCTGTCCGTCTTCTAGATTACGCTGACACATAAGCGCACTTATTTCCAAGTACCAAGGTGAAGCAACCGTTTCAGTGTATGCTTATTGTCTTTTTTATTGTGCACCATGACATACTTCATGGCGGGAATTCCGAATTTTTTAAGGTGGCACAAAAGAAATCAGACCAAAGTGTATCTGATGCCTGGTATGATACATTCTCACAACTAGGACACGAGACAATAATTATATTACCTGAATTCAGCATTATACCGACGAACAGGAAGCAAAATGTAGCAAACATATTCTCGTTCGAATAAAGAAATACTGAAAGCAGGCAGCAGCAACGACACAAATGAAATTCTGCCACTAAAAATGTGTTTTCGGGTTCTACGTGCCAAAACAACCTTATGAATATGAGGAAAGTTGGAGTGGGGGAAAACACGTCGGGTGTTTGTGCATTTATACCCCATAAAAATGCGGCCGCTGCAGGCAGTATTTTATGCCGCGCCCTCGATTTTTCTAGCGCTACGCCAAAGCCACCACGTCACCACGTCGGCAATGCACGACTTGCAAAAATTGCGCGCCCTCTTTCCTGCAGCGGCGAATTACAAAATCTGTTTGGAACTGCAAGGCATATCCCGGCTATTGGGGATATTTCACCTCGTCTCAACCAGCTCAGCTGGGCTGAGTCACTTGCGTTTCGCGAGGTAGTGATAACGCGGCCTAGAGCGCGCGCTCACCACTGGTCAATCGCTTATGATGTCTCAAGATAAAAAAAAAGCACGTTGGCGCCAATCTACGACGACTCATTCCGTCTCTTAGGAAATGGTGCAACGTTCAGATAAACACCTTTGGTTAGGAAATACCTTTCTCGGGCATGGTGATATATTTCCTAAATGCGGCATTATGGAGTCTATCGTCCCCAAACACACGTTCAATAAGAAACGCCGTGGTGAGGCGCTGTGGCATAATTAAAAAAACACTTATGCAGCAAAACCACGCGATTATGTTCATAAAATACAAAATTAGTGGTATACCTGCACTGTACACCTTGACAACAAGAATTGGTATCCTGTATGATCTTGCTTCGTGGCGTATAATGTGCGGTGTCCGAGACAATTTGCAATATACGTAGCACCCACCTTGAATTTCAGTCATTTATTGGAAGAAACACGTAGGCCTTCTGCCATTTCATGAGTGGCTGCTCAAGTCGAAGCTCTGTTCTTTCCTTTCGAAGCCTTGATGACGTAAATCCGGTAGTGAGTACGATCAACGTCGGGTGAGTGCATTTTCGCCGTCTCCTGTGCTAGGTCTATCAGGAACTCCTGCTTCTCGTCTTCCGAGACAACTGCGGTCAGCGGACTCTTCAAGGCATATATATCTGCGATAGAAGATAATATGAAAATTAATAATAACATACGCTTTTTACACGTTTGTAGAATAAAATTAATGAGCGAATTTGCTTCAATACATGAAATGACATTGCATTAGAGGAAGTGACGCAGATCCTCACATCGCCTCCGAGAGTGGCGGCGTGCTTCGGGCGTTGTCTGATGTCAGAGGTTGTGACGAGGTGCCGTGTTGGCTCTCAAGCTTGTAGGTTCCGCGTTATTTCGGGCTACTAGTAATATTAGTGTTTTCTTTTTCAGTTTTGGTATCGGAAATATCTATTTCAGTGAGTCTTTTGTGATCTCTCCTATCATATTTGTAATGCAAGAATTTGCGTGGTGGTCGGTATGCTAACTGCATTTTTATATCATAGGGAATTTCTTTAAATTGCTTGCGGCAGGTAGCAGAGTTCTAGTTCTTGACCTGGATTTCTAGAAGAGGAACATTACACCTACTGGCACGAAACCCAACGCGAAATTCACTAATTGCGAAAACTTCGTTATTTAAGTTTATGAATTACTTTATGGCACATATGGTAATTAACAAATTTAGACGGCGTATTCTCAACGCCTATTAACTTGGAACAAATTCTCAGGAGAGCAACCATTTTGATATATGCCCCATAAGACGCGTCAAAAGGCAATGTTGTTCTACTCATTGTTTTTGCAAAAAGCCGTTTTTCGCATTCACTCCCAAAAATACCTGCAACTTTGGAGTATTTCATCACACACTTAGGGGAAACGAATACCTCAAAACTGGAGTCATCCTCAGAATTTGTTTCAAGTGATGCGAACTCGACGGCTGCCAATCGTAAATTATTGTGTGACACAAAGTAACTACTTCATACGGAATTCACGAAATTTTGTTAAATATTAGATTATGCCTTTGGTTTTCTCGAGCCAGTAATGTCTGCCTCTTCTAAAGATCAAGCTAAAGGACTAGAGCTTTAGTGCCTTCAACAGGCAATGTTTAAAAAATTCTGTATGGTTAAAAAACGATACAGAAGTCCCAGCACATACAGTATCTAAACCTAGGCTTTGTACGCGGTTCAGAAATTTCTTGCAGTTCTTCTTTAAAGCCGTATACAATAAAATTTCGAAGCCCATAATTACACTACAACTGTGCGAATGGAATTAAGTGAGGTCAGGGAATATATGACAAACATAACTTTTTTTGCAAACGTACATGTTTGAAGATTGTCCGGTGGCATCTGAAGAGTAATGAATAATTGACGAAGTTGTGAGGAACGTTCGATTGTGTTAAAACATGCTTGCGGGACTCTCTAGGGTGACGCTCCCGGCAGACTCTGCGTCAAAATTATTAGTAAAGATTTGAATAGGTCCGCTAACATTTGCTTTCCCGCCGCAGTTGTGCCACAAAATGTTATTTCAGCCTTGAAGTAGTAGATCAACGCTCCTTAGACTTCGCTTAAAGCTATTGCGCATTTAAATCTTGCCGTGACATCTGCTTTGGCGCCAGAGAGAAACCTTTAGCATAGCAACATACCAGCCAAGAGTTGGAGGCTGTGGTTGTCGAGCATGGTGCACACTGGAAGCTCCAGTATGCTCGGCGAAAGTCCAGCTTCTGCCAAAAGCCTGGAAGCGTATTCAAGGCACTCGTAGTAGTTCATGTCGTGCGTCTTCGGTGCTAACTGGTCGACCAACTGCACAGCGGGAGGAGGGAGTCAGGAAACGTGGGATTATGGTATTCTTTCAAATATTCATTATTTTAGCCCGTCCTATACTCTCGCACAATGTGAGAATGATACGGGGATACTGTGTTACTGGAGTGACAGACACCCCTACTGTAGATAAGGCCATGTATGAGGTCAGGAACACGTCCGTTGAAATATGGGCAGAAGGTCCGTCGCAAAGCAAAGCATAGCTGGCTACTTTCTCATTGTGTACTGCTTTAGCTCCTGTTCATTGACTTCAGTACTATGATTTGGCACGTAATCTACCCTGAGTACGCCTGCAACTAAGCATCCTGGGAAAAGCTACAGAGCCGCTTCACCGTGCCGTGGCGACAAACTGATATTAAATGAGCACTAAAAAGTAGCATCGAGCTTTACTGGTAAACTAAGCTGTGGTGGTAGAAAAAGGGGGCACTCGTGCTGTAAGACAAGACTTGGTGAGCCAGAAAGATAACGCTAGGACAATAGTTGGGGGACGACTCCACCACGCACTTGTTCTGTCGTCTCCCTGAAGTCATACATTTTGACAACATTTTAGTCGGTAATAGCTAAACGTTGGTTAAGTAAAATTTAGACGCAGTTTAGAGGACACAAATACTGAAGATAAGTTTCAGAACGTATCCTGCATCGAAACGGCACATATGGCCGAGCCCACTTTTGAATCAATCATGCAACAGTGACGTTTCAGCGTAGTGACTTTGGTGCAAATTCCTGACTTACACTTTCTTCTCTAGCAATATCTTACCATTAGCAAAAATTAAAATACCACGTTGAAAAATACGTTTCATAATTAAAATGCTCACTTAACCGGACTCTAACGCCAATAGCGCTCGCCACTCACGTGTGAATACTTGCACCAGCGTTCCAACTTAACAAGGTTTCGGTTGACGTCCAAAGACCGCAGAGACGAGTGGAAAATCAGAAGGCACTCTCCGCCAGGTTTCAGAAGGCTTGCCACGTTCTTCAGCGCCCTCGCTTGGTCCCGCACCCAGATGAGAGTGTGGAAGGAGTACACTCTGTCGAAACGACCGTACTCGTCGATAAACTTCGTCACTTCCTCGTCATTGACAATGTCCAACCTCCTGAACTCTAGTCTGTCGTTATGATAGTGACGTGTGGCGTGCTCCACCATTTCGGCTGACACGTCGACGGCGACGATGCGGAGGCACGGCAAGCATCGAGGAAGCAGCTCCTCTCGCGTCAGGTCTCCGATGCCGCACCCCACGTCGAGGAACTGCTGCGTCTCATCCGGTTCGCGCCTGAACGTTTTCTGGCAAAATTCAAGCATCCATCTGATGTGTTGCCTGGGCATCTCCTTCTCTCCTTCGAATTGGTGCGGCCTGAAGGTGACCACGTTGCGAGAGACACCTTACGATATGTGCAGAAGGAAGCAAATACGCGATTGTTAACGATTTTTCTTTGGCTCTGACGTGATGGTTAGTAGTTTTTTTACTTTTTAGGTATCGGGCATGTTGATTATCACGTCTGTTTCTAGCCTAGTTCGTAGGTCTATCCCAAAAATAGAGCTCGCTAAATGTTACTGTACCTGCTAATATACGTGTCACAAAAATGAACCAGTTCAGACTATAGTGAACCACTTGCCAAAATTCATTATCTTCATGTCAAAAAACTGAAAATGTAACACTTGAATAACACTTGAATTTTCATAAAATTGTTTTCTTGAACCAGTCCCTGAAACGCGAACTTTTATCAAAGCCATCGTATTTGTCAGCGCGTATTGATCACCAGCATAAAGTCGCCATTCCTTTTTGCCATACTAACCTGTTTCATGATTCATTTATACCAAAGACTAGCTCTGACTGGAACCACCTTCCCAGTGCCATTGCCAGCATTGAAGATGTACAGTCATTCAAGGCCGCAGTTGTTGACCACTTCACAGAATAACCTGCGCAGCTACTTGTTCTTTCAATAAGTTTTGTATTTTACATGTATAATAACGTTGCTAACGCAATTGCCGTTCAAGGCCTTTGGTATTGACCTGTTAAACTGCTCTTTTATTCATTGTTCTTTTTCTTGTTTTGTTTTGGTTTTTTTCATACTCAGCTTTGTTGTTGTTCTCATTATTACGCTTGTCTAATAAGAATGTACCCACCCCCTCTGTAATGCCACCTAGGCCCTGAGGGTATTGCAATAAATAAATAAATAAATAAATAAATAAATAAATGAAAAGTATATACAGTGGAGCGGTGTGGTTGTCAGGTAAGTTCACAGGAACACATGAGACTTGAAAAGAAAATAGAAACATAATATTTTACTGAAAGAATAATTACGCATGCCAGAAACAGGTGCCGCTTCAAGAGCACGCGGCGCAGCGCAACCTGTCGGGAATAAACGTAGCCAATAAGGCAATAAAATATCGCACTGCTGAAGGAGCCAGATCTCATGTTCTTAGCGTTTATCTGGAAACTTCTTCCTAGTACTTTATAGATATTTAAATGGCCCGTTTTGGATCCCTGTATATATATATATATATATATATATATATATGTGTGTGTGTGTGTGTGTGTGTGTGTGTGTGTGTGTGTGTGTGTGTGTGTGTGTGTGTGTGTGTGTGTTTGGTAGGAAGTGCTTTGTTAACGAGAGCAAATTAATGATTACTATTGTTCTTCTTATATTTGGCGCTTACATTGCAACATTGCTAATTCGGTGCCGCTTCAGAACTCCGCGGCTCAATTTCTAGCGCACGAGGGAGGAAGGCGGGGAGGAAGCGCGTCGTCTTCTTTCGCGCGTGAGGCACGTGGGAGAAGCGAATGAGAGAGGGGGGGGGGCGCGTTCTACTCTGGCGGCTGCTGCTTACGGCGCGGCCGTGCGGGCACCATATCTTGAAAGCGATCTGCGATGCGGACAAAGTGCGTGCCCTGCGGGCCTCCATTTCAAAGCAATATGCGATGTGGACAAAGTGCGCCGAGTGCCGGTAGCTTCGTATGCCCTGGGGTTTCGACGTTTAGTTCGCGTTGAAGCAAGAGAAAGCACAAATGTCAACTCTCTCACTGTTGCTGCCACGCTTCCTTACTCCAGTAATTTGACAGCGAGTTTCCGCGGTCATCGAGCGAGATGTGTTCATGTTTATCTGTGCGTTCGTGACACCGTGCTTGTTAATTTAGTTAGTAAGCCAATGTTTACAACATTATACGACCGATAAAGCTACTATCCTTACTTCGTATAGTTATCCACTAATTTGCTATCGCAATCGATGCTTCGCCTTTCGGGCGAAACGGCGACATTTTTCCCTTTCCCCTCTTTTCGACTAATTCGGCTACCGAGCCATCCTTATCGCAATAAAAAGATTCAATCAGTCAGTGGAACTCCGCCATTATGCCAAAGCACTAGGCCAGAGCTGCGCGATGACAAATTTTTGTGAGCAGGCCGGCGACAAAGTTTATATATGATGCCCAAGCTAATGGTCTTCTGGTTTCATGTTTTCATTTGTGAGTATTTTTTACGTCATTGAGGGTGCTAAAGATTGTTTTGTTATCAATGGCTTTTTGATGTACCTGTTATTCAGCGTGCAGAGCGTGCGACTATCTATGGCTGATTATAGATGTCACTTGTGCAAGAGTTACGATTAAGTTATTTCTATTAAAGTTGGTATGAAGCGCAATCGTGTAAAATACAGTAGCTTGTCGAAAAGCACGGCATAGATATGCCCAATGGCGTAATTTTCTCTTTAGAGCACAATAAAATCAAACTTGCCTATTGTACGTATGGTAGACTAGCGAAAGGGCCGCATATGACGTAGCGCACACAAACAAACAGTTACTCAAGGGACACTGCAGAGAGCAGCTTTGTTCTTAACTTTTTGTCCTCAACCTTGCCTATTTCGACTGCTTCAATTTCAAATAACAGAGGTTATACGCCTCCTGACGGCCACAGCGGAAACTACTGCCTGTTGCGCGGGAATGTCAGAGCCAAAGAGGCTCCTACAAAAATGACTACAGGGCACCCTGTTACTAGTGTTTACGGGATATGCAAGTTGTCTAGTTAAGCTGCCGCTCAGCTATGATGGATAGTGCAAGTATTTGCCTATACTTTGCTCCTGTGGCTTCGAACAGGTTGGAAACTCGGCTAATTGATCATTTTCGACAACACATCACGCTTTAAGTGCAGGAATTGGGAGCTAATATGCACGTGCACGAAGACTAATTGCCGTGCTGTGTTTAGAAAACTGAGATGGCTCGGAAAGTGATAAAAACAATACGTAATAGGTAAGGTCCCCCGGAAATTCTAAGTGAGCACCACGAAGATTACACACATTGGAGCACTAACCACGATTCCAATTCCAGTTGAGTGATCGCCACACCAGAGTTCCGGTAGATAACTTAAAGAAACACAAGATGAAAATATTAAGGGTGGTTAGATGGACAGATTCTCCAGAAATGTATCATCGTTTTCTGTGTGCCAATTGCTGCCGAAGGTCACACTGCTGCTAACCAATTTGAATCGTCTGCCCCAACCGCTACGTGGGCTTGCGGATCAGCAAAGACGACCAAGAAACGAGCCCCAAAACCTCGGCTCCTGTGAGCACGTCGTATGCTCGACGCAGGCTCTTAATGTGCTCTGTAAAGCAGACGATCAGATTTAGCATTTGGAAAGAAGCTGGAATCTAGCCAGACGTAGCTGAAAAATATACCCGCTGGAGGACGGGAAATAAGTAGGCAGAGACATTGCTGTAGTCGCTGCACGATCCATAGGCTTCGTGGCACGAGCCAAGAAAGTTGTGGGTCCGCGTTCGGCAACAATGTGGACACTCAAGGTATCGGCCATTTAGCACAAACAACAAGTCAATATATCTTACTGAATTCCTCATTATATCTATCACTACACGACAATTCTTGGTTTCTAATAGTATTTTTATGCGCCAAAAGTCTCAGAACGAAGCTGTTAGGGTCACTACAAGTGCAGCAAATAGTTATATGCAAGTTCTCACGAATTTCTACAAGTAACCATGAGATTGGCTATGCTTGTATTTCCAGCATATGTGGGTAATGTAAGAGATAATATGCACGTAATGTTAAAAAATTATGGACAACATGAAAATTTTCTAAGCCCTCCTTTACGGCCCGTTATGCTATAGGAAACGCTTACAAACTCTCTGCGCTACCATTGAAAGACAAAAACGCAGCAATTTTACATTAGCAGCAATTTTGCCCACTTCATTCTATGGGTGGTACAAAAGTTACATACGGGAATTAGGTGCCTCGGAAAGGCTGGCCTACATTTCCATAGGTGGACTTATCTTCGTCAAAGTCGGCCTTGTCATTCACGGTATAGCCACTGATATAGTCGTCGCTGGTGAGCTGTTCGCGGGAACTCGTTTACGAGTTATTTGTCTATCGTTATCGGCCGAATAGTTCTTGCCGAGGATGATAAGGCCACCTTTGACGAATTTATGTCCCCCAATCGAAATGGAGACCCGCCTTTCTAAGGCACCTTATATCTGAACTAACCTGCCGAGGATGACAAGCCCGCCGTTAACGAAGATGGGTCCACCAATTTAAACGTATTCCATATTTTCTGCGACACCTTATTCCTATTCCTATTTTTTACCTTTTATACCGCACTGTGCTACTGCACGTGTAGGCCTCCTTCTTGGTTTTTCGTTCTATGGGTGACATGAACGGAACGTTTGAAGTGTGTAGGTCAATATTCTCCTTGAAAAGAAATGCCAAGTAGTCTCTTTTATTTCAATTTTCATGCCTTCTACTTTGCGTGTAGTTGGGTTCTCTCGGTTTCCTCGGTGAACTATGCGAGGCAGGTTTTTTCTATTTTGTTAAAGTAGGAAGATTCTCATAAATGACCATCTATAAACCTTTAGTCTGTGTATGTTACAGCCACTGTAGAAGTTTACTTATCCAAGCGTTACGGAGTGTCATAGGGATTTTACCAGCCATGTTTCCTAAATCTCTTAATCAGCTGTCCCTGACTCTAATTTCAAGTTCAGTGGCAATGGGAAAGGGGGGCGCCATGCTCAATTCATTGTGTGGCGATATGTTTACGTTCCTGGCTTAATTAAAAGCGTCGCAAATAATTACTGAACCCCCATCCTTTCGTTCTTTTTATGCAATAAACGAGATTTGTGGTAGTTTCCCCGGTTCCGTCAGTTAGCTAAACAATGAACCTTGTTTTATTTGGTGAAAATATCGAGAAATGCGTAGCCAGCCAAACTTTAATCTCTTTCACGCAGTTGGCGCCTTTAAAATAAATACATAATCTAGTACTCCGAAGCGTTAAAATAGAGTTTTACATGCTGCGAAATATTTAGCCCGCGGCCCTGGAGTGAATACAATTGCCACCAAGTTGAAAATCAGCAGAAAAGTGAGTAAGGGGAGGGGGTGGCAATGCCGAATCATTATGCGAAATTAGGAGCACGTGGACAAAACCGAGCTTTCTTTAAAAAATAGTTGAGCAAATGCTCGCCGGCGTTATACGGCCATGTTCAGTTATGTTTCAAAGCATCGCGAATGGGAATCATACGTTCCACTGAGTTTATATTTTGTGGCAATGGGGAGAGGAGGAGGGTGCATGATAATTGTAATGTTGAGCGAAATTATAATGGAGCGCTGCAAATCAATACTGAAACCTCGTTTTTTTTCAGTATTTTCATTCGTTATACGAGGCTCGCAGTACGTTTTCGCGTTGTCTTCGCTGAACTAAACTATGCATCTTTTTTATGCTTGCTTGAAAGTAAGGGCCCGGTTATGGGTAGAGAAAGTTGAAAGTGTAGAGAAAGCGTAGAGAAAGTTGAAAGTGTGCGTGCTGGATGCGGTCTTTACAATTAATTACGTATGCAAGCGCTTTGCAAGGTTAATTATGCGTGTGCTTCACGAGGGCCATAGAAGTTATCCGGTTGCCCTGACAGAACTACAAAGCTCAGCGTGATCAAATGTATCGAAAGTAAGGGGAATGCTAGGTGAGAACTTTAATAGCTGTTGAGCCAATACAGCCTTTGGAAAAAACGTCGGAAAGAACTGTTGGAAATTGTCACACCACCATTATAGCGCTCGTTTAACAGTGCCCTGAGAGAACTCTAAGATGCGCCAAGTTTATATTTGGTGGAAATTGGCAACCACGATATGTGTAACCTTTGCCGAAACTTTAACATTCCTGACCTAACCCAGTATTTGCTAATGGTGAGGCATCCATTGTTTTCTCTCTCGTTTTTTTACTTGCGATCGTTCGTAGTAGGTTCCAGAGCTTTGACAAAATATGGAGTTTGACAATATATGGGGGGTTTTCTTTTTTACCTTGAACAAAAATTTCAGGAGTAGCCTTTGGCAAATAGCGTAAGTGCATTCTTTGAGCTAGATTACTCGAAGCGGCGGACATACATGAGCAAGAAATAGGGATGCGTACTCGCTAATCGGAAAAAAAATCCCTAGTTCAGTTATAAACCAATTAGTTTACGGCAAATGCAATCTACGAGTTGTAGCCGGTGAGTATGCAAGACAACCACTTGGAATAAATTCTGAGTATGACGCCCGTTTTGAGATATACACATATAAATGTATGCGTAGGATATTTCTGAGAGCCTCATAAACGTAACAATTTCAGGTAAGGTACAATCCCATAAATGAAATTTGCCCGCCTTTGATGCTTTAGCATGTCCAGCTTACAGAACAGTTTACGGATTTGTAAACACTGTGCTTCAATTAGACCATGTACCCCGCTTAAACGCTACTCGAAACAAGTTAAAAATGCGTTCCGTTTATCATCCGAAGTTTTGTTTGTGCGCAGGACACAAAAAACAATAACAATCATTTCTTTTTAAAGCGTCCGATTGCGTTTATATACCTGTGGTGAAAACAATGCTTGCTAAACTCTGTTTCTACTAGTGTAGCTTCTTTTATGCAAGATTCTGTCTATGTGCGAAAAGAATCACAATAATTGTGCGCAGTTCTCGCGTTCGAAACAGAAATGCAAACATGGAACAGGAAAGTAGCGAGCGCCGAGTTTGACAGTTACAGATGACAGATGACAATATTTGTTTTGCAGCAAAATACACCCGAAACACTGTCAACCTGTTTTTTTTTCTTCTTTTGGAGTGGTTGGGTAAAGCTCCCTAATACCTAACTTCAACGGACAACTTGCCTTGGGCCACATCACGCTTCTGGGTTATATTCGCTCTTCAGATGGCTTTCTGAACCAATTGGCTGCAGTATGGTGAAGTCCTTGTGCCTAAAAGAGCTCTACTGAGCTGAGCCTGAGACATTCGCTTTTCTCCTCAGTTCGAAGAGTGCTCGGTGCCTTTAATATAGCGGCACCATAACTCAGTTATTTTCTGTTCTTTCTATCGGTGAACAGGAGATGAACGTTAGTTCTGGTATGTCTGAGCCCTAACGTACATTATACAAAACAGCTGCTGTAACCAGCCCAGCGAACGTCACATTTCGCAAGCCGCTTATCTGGGTTGTTTTTCAAGCGAAGCTTCCTGCACGTGTTTGACCTACATAAAATTACACACGTGCATTAAATTTAGACATTTTACTGCAAAATTTGAATTTTATAAAACCTGTATAGTTTTTTTTATTTCTAGCTTACACTTCTGTGGATGACATATTTTGTACTTTTTTTCTTCTACCGAGAATCCAAAATTAGCGACCTTCTACAAAACATTTCCTTTGCCTCATGAGACCCGAACACAACTATGGCATATAATCCCTCTTGCAGGTGATTTTTATTGTCTGCTGTTAAGTTATGAACTTGAATACCAATCTTAAAATTTTATATACCACGGTTAGAAGCCAAAAACTGCGTCTCGATGTGCGTGAAAAAATGAACTATCTCCATCAGCTCCTCCTGTTTGCTATGGTAAATACTGCATTTCATTGCTTAAATGCCGAGATGAAGATAGTACTACGTGCAGTGAAGTGCCATGTTGCTGCCGCGTCTGGTATTGTCACGCCATCTCAGTGATTTCGAAACACTCCTCAAGGTTGCTTTCAGCCGTCCGGGACGACACCGAGGTCTAGATCAATTGAGTGTCAAATTCCTCGAAACGGATGACAAGAGTGGGGGGTAAACCATTCAATTACAGTCAAACGTGCGCCATACTTCATAGTCAAAATTAATATTTGGCGTAATCACTACCGAGTGAGTTCGAAAACGTTGCGTGAAATGTGCAAGGTATTGTACAAGGGGTTTGCGATATGTGAAGTGCGCGAGGCGATGCGAACATGGTGCGTGGGATGGCCGGGAGCCCAAAGACGATGTCAACGAAGTGCTGCATGACGAAGTGCTGCATGAGTTTGGCTCGAGCACGCAGAGCGTCGCAAGAGAAAAGCAACATCTAAAGAAAAGTTCACGAGAGACTAGGAGAGAAGAAGAAGAAGAGACGAAGAACAGAAGAGTGCTCTGGCGTTCGGAAGCGTTCGCTGTGGCTCCTGTCTCTTGGCCAGGTTTTGGGTAATATTAGGCTTTACTAATCTTATTTATTGAGGTATCACTTACTCCAACATCAGCTTCATCCTAGGCTAATGTCCAAGAACTCCCCCGGCGGGGGTTTTTCTTCTTGGACGGCCTCTACTCCAACGGATGAATTACCTTTAGATTTGTTCATCCGCAAGGGTGTGAGCAGCATCCCGGTGGCTCTGGTTCCTTCAAATGGAGGCTCTATACGTCTGACCAACCCCCCGGCGATCCCGAAAGCTCTGCAGGCTGCTACATCTTCATACCAGACCATCACGGAAGTGAGGCAGTTCGGCCGCGGAGGTATCGTGTGTCGATCGCCAGACCAGACCTGTGTCGCGGATTTGCTTAAGTGTTCATCTTTCGCGTCATTACCGGTGAGTGCCTACATCCCTACTCACCTCGCCTGCACTAAGGGAATAGTCAGAGGTGTCGATGCGGATCTTTCTCCCGCTGAAACACTAGAGAGGTTGTCTGGGACGGGAGTAATTGCTGTTTACCGATGCAATCGAATGGTAGACAATAAGGGGGTTCCCACAGAATCGGTGATTGCAATTTTTGCTGGAACTTCCTGCCCATCAGAACTAAAGGTGTGGCCCCTTGTGTTCAGAGTTGAACCCCTGGCATCGCGTCCGCTTCAATACCGTAATTGCTGGCGGTACGGCCATAGTATGGCAGGGTGTAAGTCTAGACAACGTTGTTGCGCATGTGGGGAAGAACACGCTCAAAGTGATTGTAGTGTCCAAGAAGAGCGATGCTGTCTCTGTGATGAAAATCACCCAGCCGATTATTGTAACTGTTCTGTTAGGGCTCAAGAATTACAAGTGATTGAAATAATAGACCGACGACGCTGCTCTAGGATGGAGGCAATAAACATTGTGAAAGAAAGGGCATCTGGCTATGCGGGTATTATAGGCAGACAAAATCTTACCACGAACCTATCACTTACTACAACTATAGAGGCCGCTGTGGAAAAGGCAGTTACCAAAGCTATGGAACGGTTGGCAATAAGCCTGGGTGAATGTATCTCACAGGCCATCTCTAGTCATTTGTCTCATTTCATACAAACTACCTGCCCAACTCATGTGACAACGCAAACAGTTGATCCTGAGCACCAAGCTAGTCATAAAAGCTCAGATACCATTCCTTCCAATGATGATATTGAACCTTCGACTTCCTCTTCCACGGGCCCTACAACTGGTAACCTGATTAACACAGATTTGGAAATGACAGAGGTGGAACAAAATTCTCGAGCATATAAAAGAACCATGTTTTCTATCAATGAAGACTTTTCTCCCGGTCCTCACTCAAAAGCTAAGAAAAGTCAATCCAGTGCTGTGCTAAAGCAAAGCATTCTAGAGAAGGCAGTTTCAGCTCCTGCACTTTCCAAAACATAGGATCGCTAAAAGTGCTTCAGTGGAACTGCCGCTCTTTATACTCTGCTTCAGTAGATTTATCTTGTCTAACTTCTCAACTTAATCCTGATTTAATTATGTTACAAGAAACGTGGCTAAATCCTGCGAAATATTTTCAAATAAAATGCTGCAGATCATTTCGTTTAGACCGTCCTACAAGAGGTGGCGGATTAATTACACTCATTTCATCTAGAATTTGCCATAAGGCTAAAATTTCATTTCAATTTTCTACTCCAGAGTGTGAAATCCTAGCGATAGAGCTAGTTCTTCCTGAATGTTGTCCCTTCACCGTAGTTAATGCATATTTTCCATCTGGCGTACAGGACATTAGCACACTGGATAGTGTTATTAACTCTTGTGGACGTGAAATTCTAATCGTAGGTGATTTCAATTTTCACCATATCTCATGGGGTTTAAGAACAGATTTGTGCGGCACCCGATTATGGAACTGGTCGTTGGACAATCGGCTAACGTGTGTTACCTCCGGATCTATTACGTTTGTGCGAGGTCGATCTTACTCTTCAATAGACCTTACATTCTGTGGCCCGAGTCTTTCCGTAACTTCTTGGTCGACTGTTGAGTGTTCGACAAGCAGTGATCACCTTCCAATAGTATTTGAAGTTGCCCGTCCTGTAACATTTATGAGTGACCAGGTTCGAACTTTCATAAACTACGACACTTTTAAAAAGATGCTTACGAAATGCCATTTCATCTCTGTCTGATGCGCCTACAGAACAAAAAACCACGATTATCTGTTCCACTTTGGAAAACTCTCGAAAAAAGGCTCAATTTGAGATTAGATTGAATAAAAGAAATTCTTATAGCCCTTGGTGGAATGAAGAATGCCCCCGAGACTACAGAAAGAGAAAAGCTGCTTGGAAAAAATTATTGCATAACCAGAGTCCGCAAAATTGGAGTGACCATAAATTTTTTCCAGCAGTCTTTAAACAAACAGTTTCTAAAGCCAAAGATGAATTCGACTGTAAGCATTTTCATTTCTTGTCAAACAATAAAAATAAGCGCGCATTGTTCCGTTTTCTCCGCAGTAGAAAAGTTCTTCCGCGTCAAATTAATATTGACTCTATATTCTTAAGTAGCGATGAAATAAAACAATCACTAGAAGAAATTGCGAAGGGATTAGAGATTATATTTTCTTCCGTTTGCCAAGTTGTTCTCGCTTACGAAGGGTATCAGATGATTTTACAGAAATCTCTATGTTGGAATTGGCTGAAATTGTGGAGCGGCTTCCAGATTCAGCTCCCGGCGTGGATGAGGTAACATCTGCTATGATCAGAATCTTATTTAAGGAAGCTTCTGATGACCTTTTAGCTGTTGTAAATTACTCAATTCGGTTTTCATGGATTCCGTCTGCGTGGAAAATCGCTGAAATCATCCCAATTCTTAAAAATCATGGGGAAGGTTATACAATAGATAATATTAGACCAATTGCCCTAACTTCAAATTTGGTTAAATTAATCGAGAGAATTCTATATGCCCGTATGATTACATTTATACAGAACAAAGACTTGCTTAGCCCCTGCCAAATTGTATTCCGACCATCATGTTCCATTTGGCATGCTCACGTGGACTTAGAAAGTAGAATAAGATTAGCACGGCGACAGAGGCAAATAGGTGCTCTCGTGACGTTAGACATTTCCAAAGCACACGACAGCATAGAACACTTAATTGTATTAGATATATTGCGAAGTCTAGAGATTCCAAATTATTTTTCAAACTGGATTGATGAATTTTTTAATGGAAGAACATTTTACCGCTCTCTAAGAGGCTTTTCCTCGAGTATTTATAATCAATCACGTGGTGTTCCTCAAGGAGCTGTCACTTCACCATTACTTTTTAACATTCTGATGTGTTCCATTCCTCTTCATCAAGATGTACAAACATACGTATACACAGACGACATTGCTTTCTTCGCATCAGACAGTGATATCCACTCTCTATATTATCGACTACAGAACTACCTCTATGCCATAGAAACCTGGTTAAACAAAATTCGCCTTTCACTTAACGTTAGAAAATGCTCGATATTGGTTTTCCCTCTTAACAATCCCGTGAACATGTCGCTATCTTACCGCCTCGAGACTATACCTCAAGTGGAGTCTGTGAAATATTTAGGTGTAGTATATGACGGTTCCCTCAGCTGGCTCGGCCATATTGACCATATAGCTAAAAAAGGAGTGAGAGCCGTTGGTATGCTTCGTAAGCTGTGCAACAGACCGTCCGGAATGCGAAGAGATCCACTTTTAATGATATATAAAATGTATGTGCGGCCCATTTTAGAATTTGGATGTGTATTATTTTCTGGTGCGCCAGCTTATAAATTACGTCCCCTTGTTCTGCTTGAGCGGGAAGCCCTACGACTGTGTTGTGGATTACAGAAATGTGTTGCCAATAACATACTACACCAAGAAGTCAGGTTGCCCTCAATATTGTGTAGATTTCGTTTACTGGCGGTGCAAACAGTCTTAAAATTGTATGAATCCCCTATTACAAGATTAGAATACATATTCATTTCCCAGCCTGCACTATTCTTTGGAATACACTGGCCTCGTTTTCATACACCCCAGGTGGTCTTCGTACAAACATTAATCAATCCCTTAAATGTACGTGTCTAGGAGGTGCCGCCTATTTGTAATGTGCGAGAGAACCTACAAATCATATATGATGACATCTACCCAAAAAACGCAAAACTCCCTTCTTATAATAGATTAAACCGCCTATTACACGACCATTTATTAAGTTTATCTATCAGTACGGTCATTGCGACAGACGCCTCACAGTGTGAAGAAAAATCTAGAATTGGCATTTTCTCTCCTGCTCTAGATTGGTCATTCGCAATCAGGATTCCGGACTTCTTTTCCCTATTTCTGGCTGAATTTCTAGCTGTAGTTCTAGACCTACGCAAAGTAAATTCATCGATATCGGTGTAGTAATAATAACAGATTCTTTATCTTTATGTTCCTCGCTCACAGCAAATAGTGTCACTAACCTTTTACGTACATTTCATTTTCTAGTGCCTGCCCACATAAATTTAATTAGATTGCTTTGGGTGCCTGGACATAAAGGATTAGTCATGAACGAAATGGCTGACAGTCTCGCGAGAGCTGCCCTCAGTGGCCCTGTATTACGATTACTTCCTACAATAGCTTACCTAACGACTACTAAATTCAAGAGATATTCAATTATTCAAGACTTAATGAACCCAGCTGTAGCTAATTTCTCAGAATATCGACACGTCCTATTCCCTTGGCCCAAAAATTCCTTTCACACCAGAAAAACTAAAGTCATATTTACCCGATTACGTTGTCGGGTACCAATATTAAACTTCTATCGTCACAGGGCTGGTCTGGTTCCCTCCCCTCTGTGCCCATTCCGTGGAGATGAAACAATAGATCATTTTTTCATATTCTGGCGCCGTTTTTCTTCTTTAAGGAAAAATATTCTAGAATCAAAATTTACACAGCTTGGTTTAAGCTTTTCTATTCTAAACGTGCTTTCTTTAGGAGCCTCCTCTCTTGGAAAGTGCCACAGGGATATTTGCTCAGCCGTGGAGGAATTTACAAGTGCTTCAAATAGATTTTCTTGAATTCTTAAATATTTAATTTTTGTTCATTTTCTCCAGTTAGCTATACCGATTTTAGTGTTAAAAAGATTGCCTAATTCCATCCAAATCTTGGCCAATCCCCCGCAGTGGGTATGCGCCATCAGATAAGGCATACCATACCATACCAGAAGAGTGGTTACGTGCCACGGTTTAAGATCATCATCATGATCAAGGAGAGAAGACACGTCGGAGGTTGGAACATGGGCAGGCGGCTAGGGTGCAGAGGTGTGAGCTTGACGGGCGCTTGGACCCGGGCTAACGAGGCCTCTACCTGGTCGGCTCTGCACTTGCCGACGACCTGGCATCTTCCCACAACAGGCTGTGGTTTGCTCGACTGTGAGCGCTCTCCGGAATCAGGACGACGAGGCGCGGAAGAATGTGCTGCCAGGTGACTGGGCCTGGATGCCTAGGCCTTCCACTCGATCACAGCGGACCTGCTGGAGACGCTCGAGACAACCGTATCTGACCTCTCCTCAACGGCAAGACCTTGGTTGAGCCAACGTCACGTCGACCGTTCGAGACTTGTTTCCTTCAGCCGACCCCAGGCTTCATTTTGCTGGTGTCATCTCAACATGGACTTCCGGGTCACCATCCCCGCCAATAAGCCAATAACTGGTGAACGCTTCACTTGCACGTGACCTCCGCTTGTTTGTTACCCCTAGGTATCTTAGTGAACTCTAGGTTTGTTCTTGAACTTATCCATGTATCTCGTGCTATAACTGACATTCTAATTTCCTTGCTTTGTTATTCCTAGTGCGTGTATATAGGAGAGTGTTATTTTCCATTGATAAATTTATCCTTGCGTGTGGTTTGCAGCCAGCCTTGTCTTTTATCGGAAGCACCAAGGCGCAACACCTTGGATGCGTTTCCTATTACACTATAAAGAACCTAATCATTACAGGGTCTTAGGATGTTAAAGGGCTACTGACATGATTGTTTGGACTGTATATATTCTTGTGTTATTGAAGGTCCTGGAGCTCTAAACCATGGAAAATATAGTGAAGAGATTCAGAACGCCGCAAATAATTTATTATAAGAGCTATGCTGCCGCCAGTCTCGGTATCGTTTCCCACGAGTACACTGTGTCGTGGCGTTATCACACAGTGTGTGACCACGTGGGAGCAGAAAATTGCAATGTTTTGACACTCGCTGAGGCTCGCTTGGTCGTCTTATATGCTGCATTGGCCCTCACATGAGTAACAGCATACGAGAGGACCGACCGTGCTGGAACACGGGTCAAAACGCTTTAGTGTCCAGCTCCCACAGCAGTGCCGCGAAGTTTTCAATCTGCCAGTGTGAGGGGGGGGGGGGGGGGGCAATTTCCGCCCTCTCATTTACAGCGTAAGCTGTTATGGGCTCATTCCAATAGCCGTTTCGGTTCTAGGGAGCCTATATGCAAGCACAGCGCTTGCATGTAGGTTCCCTATTCGGTTTGCGATGATGCCGCCGGCGGCGGCCGCCGGCGTTGGGCCGTAAGCGCTATCGCCGGAAATGTGAAAAAAGTACGCGTTTCCCGCTGGGATCGAACCAGCGCCCGCTGCGTGGGAGTCAGATACTCTACCACTGAGCCACGCAAGCACTCGCTATCGCTCGGCTTGTCGAGTCTGCAGTTTTAATGGCCACGTTGATTACGGATGTCGACGACGCATTCGATTGTTTGTCCCGCGGTGGTTGCGATTCCCACAGTTGGCGGCACGTTTCAATTCAATTTCAATTGCTCTGGTTGAGATACTCGCATATTCTCGGAATCTGAAGCTCAAGAAGAATAAGCTGCCACACCACAGCGGCGAAGGAGACCGAAGCAACAAATGACGTCTTCCCGTAGATAGATGAATGAAAATCGTTCTTGTGGTCATTTAGGGCGCGAGTTAGCCCGCAGCGGCCCGATCCCACGTCGGGACAGAGAGGCCGAGCCTCGCCGCCACTTCGCGGGGCCGTTGGACAGCCCATAAAAAATAACTGTTTTTCGAGGTTGGGGCTGCGTGGAGCTGTATCGCCGCGTAACGCGGGACGCAGCCAGAGCATGTGATCTAAGTTCGCTAAGTCTTTCCGTAGAGACCATGGGAAAACTCACCGGAATGTGTCGAAGAAAGCTGTCCGAGCACACTTCACAGACCGGTGCGTCCCCCTTTCTTAAGAGATAGCTGTGGGTTAAGTGCGTGTGGCCAATTCCCGCACGGCACAAGACCACCTCGTAGAACCGTTCCGAGTGTCTGGCACTCCGGCATTCGCTTAAGATGAGTTAAATGCTGTGGAGCTTATTATGAAGCTCAAAGCCACATTCATTTTCCTATAAACATTTTGTTTATATTCGGCAGAATGATGTGTAGTCTCTGCCGCGCTTATTTTAAAGGTAAATTTAGAGTTGGCGTTTGGAGTAAACACTTGATTTGGGTGCTCGGGAAGGGCTCGAAGTCTTAAAAGAGAATGTGCACCAAGGGAACACCTGCACTTATCGAGTGGCCATTCATTTGATTCCGCACAGAAACTTGGATGGAGTAGTGGGCACGTGTAACAAAAAATCCGGTGCCGGCGTTGGCATCCCGTGCACAAAATTTGCCGTACGTATTCTATACGGCAGTAAAGTTCTTTTATCAATAATGTTGGTGTCACGGAGCGGCATATTTTCGAGAGTTCGGGTGGTTTTGACGCCAATTAACGGCCGCCGAAAACGTGGCGTCCTCACTGTGCGGCGTATAATTTCGAGAAGGCGACATGCCGAATTACGGGTGTTAAAAACGCCGTGGCCCCACGGGGTGGCATCTCGTTTCGAGACGCGACAAGCCGATTACGGACCCCAAGGTGTGCGTGGGCGTCCGTGTGGTACAGTGCCAGGGCTCGACCTTGGCGCTTGACCTTGGCAGAGAGGGGAATCTACCGTCTTTCGTCCCGGGTGAAAGGGCCGCAGCCAAGACCTTTGGGAGGAGTCATGAATTAATTAGGTGAACTCTGCATACCGGCAATTTCCCTACATAGGGAACTAGGAAAGGAGAGGCTATTTAAGCGCAGGTTTTGGGCCCTGCTGGTCAGTCTAGAAGCTGAGCCTGTAATCTGCGTAGAAGCAGTCAAGGATCTAGTGCCATCCAGCATCGCCTGGGCCGCCTAGCCACGTCGGAACTCCAAGTAACTAGTTGACGTACGAGACGTCAAACCAGCGTCTGCAACGAAGTTCTCGGTAGTTCACCTCAAGTTAGCTCAACCTGCCTGAGGGAAGTCGTCGGATCTAGACTCCCGGGAAACCCAGACCAGCAATCGTATACACCTCGACAAGATCAGCCGCCAGCATTCTTCGGGAAAGCTCTGCGCGCCGACTTCATGGTTTATGGACTTTCTGCTGCTGCCCGGCCATGGGTATGACACCATTTGTTTCTTTTGAACTTTGTCTTCATTTTGAACTTTATTTTTACACCATTTGTTTCTTTTGAACTTTGTTTTCATTTTGAACTTTATTTATATTTGCTGTTAGGTGTTATTCTTGTATATTTGATCCGCGCCCTGTTTCATATGTATATGTACTGTTAATTGCTCATCATATTTCGCTGTCATCATTGTGTTACATTAAGTTCAGGTGTGTTAGTCTGTCTCGTGTCTTTTTATTATTTTCTTTTTAAAAATTGTGTATATTTCATCATCATTATCATCAGCCTATATTTTTATGTACACTGCAGGACGAAGGCCTCTCCCTCTGATCTCCAATTACCCCTGTCTTGCGCTAGCGTATTCCAACTTGCGCCTGCAAATTTCCTAACTTCATCATCCCATCTGATTTTCTGCCGACCTCGGCTGCGCTTCCCTTCTCTTGGTATCCATTCTTTAACCCTAATGGTCCACCGGTTATCCATCCTACGCATTACATGGCCTGCCCAGCTCCATTTTTTCCGCTTAATGTCAACTATACTATCGGCTATCCCCGTTTGTTCTCTGATCCACACCACTGTCTTCCTGTCTCTTAACGTTAGTCCTAAGATTTTTTGTTCCATCCCTCTTTGTGCGGTTCTTAACTTGTTCTGGAGCTTCTTTGTTAATCTCCAAGTTTCTGCCCCATATGTTACCACCGGTAGAATGCAATGATTGTACACTTTTCTTTTCAACGACAGTGGTAAGCTCCCAGTCAGGATTTGGCAATGCCTGCCGTATGCACTCCAACCTAATTTTATT
This sequence comes from Dermacentor silvarum, assembly GCF_013339745.2. Lineage (NCBI taxonomy): Eukaryota > Metazoa > Arthropoda > Arachnida > Ixodida > Ixodidae > Dermacentor > Dermacentor silvarum. The sequence continues at coordinate 85,970,516 of NC_051162.1, forward strand.
CTTGTGTAAATTTTTTTCTCGTGATCGGGTTCCCCTGTGAGAAATTGACCTAGATAAACGTACTCCTTTACAGACTCTAGAGGCTGACTGTCGATCCAGAATTCTTGTTCCCTTGCCAGGCTATTGAACATTATCTTTCTCTTCTGCATATTCATCTTCAACCCAATTCTTACACTTTCTTGATTAATGTCCTCAATCATTTGTTGTAATTCGTCTGCATTGTTGCTGAATCGGACAATGTCATCTGGAAACCGAAGGTTGTTGAGATATTCGCCGTTGACCCTCACTCCTAAGCCTTCCCAGTCTAAGAGCTTGAATACTTCTTCTAAGCATGCAGTGAACAGCATTGGAGAGATTGTGTCTCCTTGCCTGACCCCTTTCTTGATAGGCAAGTTTCTACTTTTCTTGTGGAGAACCAAGGTAGCTGTGGAATCCTTGTAGATGTTTGCTAAGATATTCACGTATGCCTCCTGTACTCCTTGATTACGCAAAGCCTCTATGACTGCTGGTATCTCTAATGAATCAAATGCCTTTTCGTAATCTATGAAGGCCATATACAGAGGTTCATTGTACTCCGCAGATTTCTCGATTACCTGATTGATGACATGGATATGATCAATTGTAGAATATCCCTTCCTGAAGCCAGGCTGTTCTCTTGGTTGGCTGACGTCAAGTGTTGCCCTGATTCTATTGGAAATTATCTTGGTGAATATTTTATACAATACTGAAAGCAAGCTAATGGGTCTATAATTCTTCAATTCTTTAATGTACCCCTTCTTATGGATTAGTATAATGTTGGCGTTCTTCCAGCTCTCTGGTACACTTGAAGTTTTGAGGCATTGTGTATAAAGGGCCGCAAGGTTTTCAAGCATGATATCTCCTCCATATTTGATTAAATCTACTGTTATTCCATCTTCTCCAGCAGCTTTTCCCCTGGTCATGTCTTTCAAGGCCCTTCTAACTTCATCGCTAGATATAGAAGGAGTCTCTGTATCCGGTTCATCATTATTTCGAATGAAGGTAGCTTGGCTGTTTTGGGCACTGTACAGGTGAGTGTAGAATTCTTCCGCTGCTTTTACTATGTCGTCTAAATTGCTGATGATATTACCATGCTTATCTTTCAGTGCATACATCTTGCCTTGTCCTATGCCAAGCTTTCTTCTTACTGATTTAATGCTGCGTCCATATTTTACGGCTTCCTCAATCTTTCCCACGTTATAATTTCGAATATCCCTTACTTTCTTCTTGTTGATCAGTTTTGACAGTTCAGCGAATTCTATCTGATCTCTTGAGTTGGACATTTTCATGTTTTGTCGTTTCTTTATTAGGTCCTTTGTTTCTTGGGAGAGCTTACCTACTGGTTGCCTTGGCGCCTTACCTCCAACTTCAATTGCTGCTTCTGAGATCAACCTAGTTACGGTTTCATTCATGACCTCTATGTTGTCTTTATTTTCATTTTCTAAAACTGCATATTTGTTTGCGGGCACCAGCCTGAATTGGTCTGCTTTTACCCTTACTGCCTCTAGGTTGGCCTGTTTCCTCTTTACTAATTTCACTCTTTCTTTCTTCAAATTGAGAGAAATCTTAGACCTCACTAACCTAGGGTCACTGCACTTTACCTTACCTAACACTTCTACATCCTGCACTATGCTTGGATCGGCAGAGAGTACGAAATCTATTTCATTCCTTGTTTCTCCATTAGGGCTTTTCCAGGTCCACTTCCTGTTGCTGCGCTTCCTGAAGAAGGTATTCATTATTCGGAGCCTATTTTTTTCCGCGAATTCGACTTACATCTCTCCTCTTGCATTCCTAGAATCGATGCCGTAGTTGCCAATTGCTTGCTCACCAACCTGCTTTTTCCCCACTTTTGCATTGAAGTCGCCCATGACTACACTATACTGAGTTTGCACCTTTCTCATTGCTAATTTATCAGTCCATAAATATCAGTTTTTTTTGTTTACTCCAGACTCTGACTCTTTTCACTGTGTTCGCTTGAGTACGGAACGACCAACCGGCTTGTATACCCCGTCGATCGACTTTGCGCTGACAACGAATCGGTGACAGCTGCGACAGTTGGTCCCACCTTGTCTTGCATTCTTTATAAAGTTATTCCTCCCAATTTTGAGAATAACAGCGCACAAACAAATGAAAAGAAACGAAACATCGACAGGGCATACCTTTTATGTTAAATCTTCTCAGACTGAATCATTAAAAGGGCGAAACAAACAAAAGATCGGCCCACGCTAAAGGTCGTGTTTCTATCAGAAAGCTCGCTTTCTTGCGTAGCTTTCGCCGCCAGCGTTTCTCGGTAAACATTACGGTTGCGTAAGCTACAGTTGCCGGGAAGCGGGTGAAGCAGTCACGTATCTTTGAATGCTATCGCGTTCCACTACTAAAGGCCAAGCTTGAGTGACGTCCAATTTGTAATAATATTAGGAGTACGCCTAACAACCACGCTTGAACCTTCCTTGTTCAACGCCTTCCTTTCGGAAAGACTGGATTCACCAAGGGTCTCTAGACGAGATAAAGCTCATAGAGCCCATTTGCGAATTTTTAACGCAATAGATTGAGTGTTCTGATTTCAGCCTATGCATAAATTATAATGGCTGGATGTAGTTCAATTATGTGCTAATTTGTGTGCCATCTGCCTTCCGTAAAGTGCTCCTGATGAGAGCGTTATGCACTTCTGGCTCTCGTGTTGTTCTCGCGTCTGTCCATTTAATTCATTTTATTGCGATAGAAACTATATGGACACTCAAAGCGGATTTCTGCCGTCGGCGTCGCCGTGGACGTCGCCGTGGGGTTCCGTATGACGTCAATGGCGATAAGATTGGCGTCGCTCGCCGTATGCTGCATATGCGAGTGAAAGCGTGCGAGAGACGCGGGCTTTCACAGGGAGCGAGCGCACGGCGCTCGCTCCCTGTGATATATATATATATATATATATATATATATATATATATATATATATATATATATATATATATGCACAAAGCAAACGCGACTTATTTCGTCGCGCGAAAGGCCGTGGTGGGACGGGCGAGAGGGAGGGAAGGCGACGTTTAGCTGCGGCACCAAATGCGTAATTATAGAAAGACGTGGCGAGCCGAGAAGGTGGTAAATACTTCCGACGCTGCTCAACGACTGTCCCGTTCTGATCTCGTCGAAAACCTCCGAGCCGCCCCCAGAGGCACTGGCAACAGTCACGAACGCCGCGCGCGTTTGGTGCGAACGCGGGCAAAACGCCGACGGCGCCGACAACAGTTCCGCGCGTTGCTGGTGCTGCTGCATGTCCATGTTGATACAGCTGATAAAACTACTACCCTTACACCGTATAGCTCTCTACTAATTTGCTATCGCAATTAATGCTACGCCTTTCGGGTGAAACTGCTCATTTTTTTTCTAGTTCGGACCGGCACCTTGAAACCATTTGCGACTCGCTTCGGTTGTCTGGAGACGCAAAAGTTCTGTTTATTTCTGGAATTTGTTAAAAGATACCCAGATCCCAGTTACGTCAAACCCGTGTGAAGCCAGCTAAAGCGACCATGTCTTCTTTAAACATTCAACGGAAGCTTGGCCGGAGGAGTTTTCTCGGCCAGGCATCTCATCCCGAATGCCTATGAGCTGTCTGGAAAGACATCGAGCAGAATCTTCGTGGCATTGCCAGGCGAGTAAGCAGTGGCGGTCTTCGAGATTACGCTGACACATAAGTGCATTCGTTCCCAAGTACCGAGGGGAAGCAACAGTTTCAGGGTATGGATCTTTTTGTTCTTTTGTAGTTGTGCACCATGGCATACTTCATCTCGAAAATTCTGAATTATCTAAGGTCGATACCACACGTTGTGGCGGAAAAAGAAATCTGAACGAAATGTCTAATTCATTGGTATGATGCATTCTCACAACCCTGAAACCAGGCAAGTTTTATATTATATAAGTTCATCATTACACCCACTAACATGACGCGATTTCTAGCAAATGAATGAATGAATGAATGAATAAACTTTTATTTCCCTTTTTAAGAAAGGGGAGGGGCCGGGGGGAGAGAAGGAGGCCTGTGTGCTCCAGTCTTAGCACCTTCTGCTGCCCGACGTCCGCCTACCAGTCGTGGTAGGCCTCCGCTACCTCCTCAGCCCACCTCAGAACTCGGTCCTTCAGGGTGGGATCGGAGCTGCGCAGGGCCGTCTCCCACAGCTCCTCGCTACTAATTATTGGTTTGAGGTTGCGGGGGGATATTTGATGGGGCCTTTACACATGATATGGGAGAGATCTGCTGTCTGGACAGAGCAGAATCGACACTTGGGTGTCGGGTATGTGTCGAGAAAGAATAAGTGCAAAGTGCGTGGGGTAATAAAAGTGCCAGTTTGTAGTTGGCGCCACATTATTTCTCTCCGGCGCGTGCTCGACACAGAGAGAGGTGGATACGCTAGGCGTTGGTGTTTGTAATGTGTGCAAATTTCATGGAATGTGATGAGTGCGTCTTTATTGGCCTGTTGTTGGGAGTCATTGGCTTCTGGGGTAAGGCCCACATTTCCGTCCACTCGGTCCGTGAATCCTCGAGCAGCAGCATGAGCCATTTTGTTGCCTGGTAGTCCTTGATGTGCTGGAGTCCAGATGAGAGCGATGTAGTTTTTCGGCGGGTGAGCGACAAGTAGGGTGTGCGCGAGGTTGGTAATGTAGCCGCTACTGAAATCCCGGATAGCAGTCTTTGAGACACTGATGATGACATCGCAATCAGGTATCCCCGATGCGAGCGCAATGGCGGCTTCTCCTGCGTCGCCCGCTGAGGTGGTCTTGACTGATTCTGAACGAACAGTGTTGCCCTGCTTGTCTACAACCGCTAGAGCATAACGATGTTTAGTGTTATAGGCTGCGGCGTCCACATAGTAGACTCCTTCCGCCTGTCCATAGCTGCGTGGTAGCGCCTTGGCTCGACACAAATAAAATTTTGGAACTAAAAATATATTTTCTTGCTCTACATGCCAAAACAACGACATGATTATGAAGCAAGCTGTAGTGGGGGGAAACACGTCGGGTGATTTTTCTCTTCGCCCCCATAGAAATTCGGCTGCTACAGGCAGAATTTTTGTAGCGTTACGCCAAAGCCACTACGCCACCACGGTGGCAATGAACGACTTGCGGAATATTGCGCACCCCATTCCCTGCAGCAGCCGAACTGCACAATTAGGTTGAAAAACAAGGCATATCCGCGCTATCGGGGATATTGGGCCTCTTCTCAACCAGCTCAGTTAGACCGAGCCACTCCCGTTGCACGAGACAGCGATAAAGCGGCCTAAAACGCTTGCTCTACACCAACCCCCCCCCCCCCCCACACACACACACACACTCAGACGCTTATTATGCTTGAAGGTAAAAATCATGTTGGCGCCAAACTACAACTAATTCCGTGTCTTACATAATGGCGCAACGTTCACATAAGCATCAGTGGTTGGACAATACCTTTCTCGTGCATGTTCAGAAGGCTGTAAGCATTTGCTGTAAACAGTCGCTTCGCTGTATATGGCTAGTTTCCAGCAGATAGCTGTACGTAGACCAAAAATCTCCGCTCAGCTGGGCGGAGTCACTTTCGTTTCACGAGGCTGTGATAGCACGGGCGAGAACGCGCGCTCTTCAGCACTCGTCAGTCGCTTATTATACCTTAAGGTAAAGAAGAAACATGTTGGCGCCAAGCTACGATAGATAACCCATTCATTGTCTTAGAAAATGGCGCAACGTCCAGAGAAGAATCTTTAATTGGAAAATACCTTTCTCGTACATGCTCATAATATTTTTTGTAAGTGCGCCATTATGGAGTCCATCATCCCAAAGCAACACATGATCAATAAGAAACACCGGGATGAGGCGCTCCGGAATACCTTTAAAAACACGCTCATGAAGAAAACCCCGCGATAATGTTCATAAATTGTGCAATATTATTGGTAAACCTGCACTGTACACATGAGTGTTTGACAAGAATTGGCATCCTGTCACATTTTTTTCGTCGCATATAATGGGTGGTGTCGGAGACAATTTGCAACATTCAAGCCACTTTGATATAACCAGAAGACGGCGACTCTAACTGGCTGCCATGTTTATTTTGAATTTAAGCCATTCTATGGATGAAGTAGGGAGGGTCTTCTGCCGTTTCATGAGCGGCTGTTCGAGTCGCAGCTCTGATCTTTCCTTTTCGACGCCTTGATCACGTAAATCCGGTATTGAGTGTAATCCACGTCGGGAGAGTGCATTTTCGCCGTCTCCTGTGCCAGGTCTATCAGGAACTGCTGCTTCTCGTCTTCCGAGACAACTGCAGTCAAAGGACTCTTCAAGGCACATATATCTGCGATACACGAAGATACAAAAATAATAGCAAAAGCCCCTTTTCCTCGTTTGTACATTGAATTTAATTATAAAAGTTGTTTCAATACATGAACTGACATTACATTAGAGGAGGTGACACAGATCCAATCACATCCCATCCGAGAGGGTCGGCATGCTTCGGGCGTTGGCTGATTTCAGAGGCTGTGTCGAGGTACCGTGCTGGTTCTCAGTGATCTAGGTTCCGCGTTTTTCGGGATAGAGGTAAAGTCAGTGTTCTTTTTCTTTCAGTTTTGGTAGCGGGAACGTCAACTTCAGTGAGCCTTTTGTTATGTCACCTGTCATATTTGGAACCCAAGAATTTGCGCGGTGGTTCGTATACTAGGTGCCATTTTATACCATAGCGAAATTTTAAAAATTGCCTACCACAGATAGCACAGATATAGACCTGAAGCTGGTTTCTCGAAGAGGAACATTACTTTTACTTGTCCGAAGAAACCAAACGCGAAATTCACTAGTCACCAAAACTTAATTATTTACGTGTTTCAATTAGTTTACGGCACACATTGAAATTACCAATTTAGACAGTGTGTTCTCAGGGCCTATTTGTTTGGAAGAAATTCTGAGGGGAGAGAACCCATTTAGATGTAGGCACCATTACACTAGAGGTAAAATGTAATGTTCCACTCATTCTTTTTACAAAGAACCATTTTTCGCAATTACTCCCAAAAGTATCTGCAAGTCTGAGGCCTTTCATCATAGTTAGGGAAATGAATACCTCGAAACTGATGTCATCCTCAGAATTCGTTTCACGTCATGCGAATTCATCGGCTGCAATTGTTAAATTATTGTGTGTTGGAAAGTATTTGACACTGAATTCATGAAACTTCGTTAATTATTGGATTATGCTTTTGCATTCCTCCAGCCAGTAATGTCGGCCTCTTCTAAAGATCAAGTTCAAGTACAAGAGTTGTACTGCCGGCTACATGCATTTTGAAAAAACTTGCGGGTACTTACAGGATCTGAAACTAGGCTTTGTACACGGTTAATAATTTAGCGACCGTCCGTCTTTAAAAGCATGCAATAAAACTTTGAAGCCCGTAATTACTATATGACTGTGCAAGGAATCTTGGAATTAAGTGAGGACAGGGAAAATACGGCAGACATAAATTTTGTTGACAACGTACATGCTTACAATACCCTTGAAGATTGTTCGGGGGTATTTTAAGATTAGCTGAGTAACTGATAAAGCTGCGAGGAACATCCGATTGCATTAAAAGATGCTTGCGGGGCTTCCGAGGGCGACTTTCTTGGCATACCTTGTTCGCCACAAATGCCTTAGGAAATATTTAAATAGGTCCGCTAAAATTTGCTTGCCCGCCACAAGTGTCCAACCAAATGTCATTGTAGCCATGAAGTAGCAGATGAAGGCGGATTAGACCTAACCTAAAGCTATTACGCATTTAAATATTGCCGTCGCTTCTGCTTTGGTGCCAGAGGACAACCTTTAGCATAGGAACATACCAGCCAAGAGTTGGAGGCTGTGGTTGTCAAGCATGGTGCACACTGGAAGCTCCAATATGCTCGGCGAAAGTCCAGCTTCTGCTAGAATCCTGGAAATGTATTCCAGACACTCGTCGTAGTTCATGTCTTGCGTCTTCGGTGCTAACTGGTCCACCACCTGGACAGGGGAGTAAGGAGTCGGTAGCCGTGGACTTATGTCATTCTTTCGAATAAGCGTTACTTTAGCCAATTGTATACTCTCTTGCCCAATAGGAGAATTACACGAGGGTGCTGTTTTACGAGAACGAGAGAGGTCCGTGTTATAGATGATGCCTCGTGGGAGTTCAGGACACACCCATCCAAATAAGGGCTGAAGGTTTCGTCTTCAAACAAACATGTGCTGGCTACTTTGTGATTGTGTACCACTTTATCTCCTGTTCATTCAGTTTAGATACTTTGACTTGACACTTCAGCTACCCTCAATACACCTGCCACTGAGAATCCTGGAGTAAGCTACAGTGGCGCCGTGGTGTGCCGTACCGACAAACTGAAATAAATGCGTACTAATCAGCAATATTCAGCTTTACTGGTAAATTAAGCTTCGGTAGTATGAGAAGAAGGTGCTCATCCAGTGGGAGAAGACATGGTGAGCCAGATAAAATTACACTAGGACAAAAGGTAGTTGATGAATGCAACCAAGCTTTTCTGGCGTCATCTCCCTGATTTCATACATTTTGATAGCGTTTCACTCGGTTATAGATAAACGTTGGTTAATTAGGATTTAGAAACAATCTGAAGGATACACATACTAAGGATAACAAGTTTCCGAACATTTCCTGCACCTAAATAGCCCATATACAAGCGCACACTTATGAATATGTTATGTGACGTTTCAGCGCACCTACTTTGCTGCAAACTTCTAAAAGGCGCAAATTTCAAAAAGCCATTACCTGACCTACACCTTCCTTTATAGAAATTTTTCACCAAGAAAAATTAAAAGTACAGCTTCGAAAAAAATGTTTCGGCAATAAAAAAAACAGTTGAGCATTGCTCTTTCTAGTACTTTTATTGTACCTGAATTCTGCCGATGTTCCGCGTAGACTTGACGAGGCAATTTACATTACTTTTAAATAACGGGCAGGTTCTTGCCAATAGTTGCTGTAGGCATTAGCGCTTTGGCAACCGTAATGGAATGGTTGTTTCCTATATCATCTGATCTAGTTAACGGTGCAAGAGGTTGTACAACTGTCAAATGAGAAGTATTCGCTAAATCCACGCTGACATTACAATGCATTACGCTGTACAATACTGTCACCACCACTGCAGGCTGTATAGTCAGTCCGAGCTAGGGTAAGGACACTATCGTAAAGCCTCTGCTTCTATCAAAAATCTTACTATGGTATTGTTTCTATTGCTAGGCTGAGTTAACTGAACTCTGACACCAGTGGCACTCGGCACTCACGTGTGAATACTTGCACCAACGTTCCAACTTAACAAGGTTTCGGTTGACGTCGAATAACCGCAGAGACGCGTGGAAAATCAAAAGGCACTCTCCGCCAGGTTTCAGAAGCTTGGCCATGTTCTTCATTGCCTTAGCTTGGTCCCGCACCCACGTGACAGTGTGAAACGAGTACAACCTATCGAAGAGACCATGCTCGTCGATAAACTTGATCACTTCTTCGTCGCTGACAATGTCCAACCTCCTAAACTCAAGCTTGTCGTTTTGATAGTGACTTGCGGCATGCTCCACCATCTCGCTTGACACGTCGACGGCGACGATACGGCGGCACGGCAAGCATCGAGGCAGCAGCTCGTCTCGCGTGAGATCTCCGATCCCGCACCCCACGTCGAGGAACTGTTGCGTCTCGTCTGGTTCGTTCCTGAACACTTTCTGGCAAAATTCAAGCATCCACCTGATGTGTTGTCTGGGCATCCGCTTGTCTCCTTCGAATTGGTGTGGCCTGAAGGTGACCACGTTGTGAGAGACACCTTGTGATATTTGCAGAAAGAAGCAGATACGCAATTGTTAACGACGTCTCTTTGCCTCTGACGTGGTGGTTAGGATTTTTTTTCACTTTTTAAGTATCGGGAGTATTGATTCTCATGTCTGTTTTTAGCCTCTTTCGTAGATCTGTCCAAGAAATAATGCTCTCAAGATATAAGTGTCCACTGGAAATAAGAGCGTCACAACAGTGAGCTAGTTAGGACTGGTGAACCACTTCTAAAAACTCAACAACCTCATCTCAATTAACAGAAAACGTAACACTTGAATATAACGAAAATGCATACAGTTGGACGTTACGGTTTTCAGATTTCCCGGGAAGACATGGGATGGGAAAATTAAAGAGAAAAACAGTAGGTAGCTTGCGCTGGAGGCTCAACGCTAAAGAGCTGACTGGCACCTAGCTAGTCCGGGCTTTTGAGCTAGGCTAAGCAATACCAAGTCATCCCCAGCATTTCGCGGATTTTATTAATTATTGATTGATTATCGATTAGCTATTGATTGGCTATTGATTGAATGTCGCAAAGTATTGGCCATGTATTTGGGCTAGGTTAATCACTACCAAGTCATCCACAGCACTTTCCGGAATTTATTGATCATTGATAAATTATTAATTAGCTATTGATTAGCTATCAATTGGCTATCAATTGATAACTGTTGAACAACCTACATGGCAATGCGAGGGGGGTGGGTCATGTTTTGTTCACTGTGTGGCGATATACTTAATTCAAAGCGTTGGAAATAATAACTGAACCCTCACCATTACGTTATTTTCCCCCGTTATACGAGATTGGTGGTAGGTTTCATCGGTTTCCTCTGTGAGCTAAACAATGCATCTTGTTTAAATTTGGGGAAATTATTGGTTAATGCGTAGGGAACTTCAAGGTGTTTCGCGTAGTTCTGGTGTTCGAAAATAAATTCCGTGATGAAGCTCTCAGAAGCGTTAACATAGAGTTTTACAAGCCACGCAGTATTTAGTCCGCTGGCTTGGCATGAATAGAAATGCCACCAAGATAAAACTTAGTGAAAATGTGAGTAAGGAGCAAGGGGGGGGGAGGGGGGGGGCTTTGCCGATTCATTATGCGAAATGAAGAACTTGTGGACAAAATAGAGCTTATGTAAACAAAAAAAAAATACTTGAGCAAGGGCTCGCAGGCGTTATACGACATGTGTTGCGTTTCGAAGAGTCGCGAATGGCGATTCTACGTTACACCAAGCTTATATATTGTGGCAAGTGGGGGAGGGTAAGGTGGTATTGCTAAGTGTAATGTTAAGCGAAATTGTAATGGTTCTGGCTTAATAAGGAGCGCTGCAAATCAATAATGAACCTTTGCTTTTTAGGCATTTTTATTCCTGATACGAGGTTCGCAGTACGTTTTCGCAGTGTCCTTGGTCAACTAAACTACGAACCTTTTTTTACCTTTGGTTAAAAGTAAGGGCCAGGATTGACCTAGATGTTTATCTAGGTCAATTACTCACAGGGGACCCTGATCATGAGAAAGAAATTTACAGAAGAATAAAATTGGGTTGGAGTGCATACGGCAGGCATTGCCAAATCCTGACTGGGAGCTTACCACTGTCGTTGAAAGAAAAGTGTACAATCATTGCATTCTACCGGTGCTAACATATGGGGCAGAAACTTGGAGGTTAACAAAGAAGCTCGAGAACAAGTTAAGGACCGCACAAAGAGCGATGGAACGAAAAATCTTAGGAGTAACGTTAAGAGACAGGAAGAGAGCGGTGTGGATCAGAGAACAAACGGGGGTAGAGGATATTCTAGTTGACATTAAGCGGAAGAAATGGAGCTGGGCAGGCCATGTAATGCGTAGGATGGATAACCGGTGGACCATTAGGGTTACAGAATGGATACCAAGAGAAGGGAAGCGCAGTCGAGGACGGCAGAAAGTCAGGTGGGATGATGAAGTTAGGAAATTCGCAGGCGCAAGTTGGAATACGCTAGCGCAAGACAAGGGTAATTGGAGATCGCAGGGAGAGGCCTTTGTCCTGCAGTGGACATAAAATATAGGCTGATGATGATGATGATGATGAAGGGCCAGGATATGGGTGTTGCGTAGAGAAAGCTGAAAGTTGATGTCTTAGATGCGGTCTTTGCAATAAATTACGTGTGCAAGCGCTTTGCAAAATTATGCTTGCATTTTACGAGCGCCGCATAAGTTAGGCAGTTGCCCTGACAGAACTATAAGTTCCACCGTGATCAAATTTATAGGAAGTAGGGGAATGCTATGTGAGAAGTTAGATATCTGTTGAGCCAATACAGCCTTTGCAAAAAAAACGCTGGACAGAACTGTCCGAAAAGGTCATACAACGTTATAGCGCTCGTTTATCAATGTCCCGAGAGAACTCTACGATACACCAAGTTTACATTTGGTGGAAATGATCGACCACGATATGTGTAATCTCTGCCAAAACTTTAACGTTCAGGACCTAACGCAATAGTTGCAAATAATGACGAATCCTTAGTTTTCTCTCTCTTTTGTTATTTGCGATGGTTTGTAGTACGTTCCAGCGCTTTGGCAAAATATGGAGTTTGACAATATATGGGGTGTCTTTTTTTTACTTTGAACAAAAATATTAGGAGTGGCCTTTGGCAAGTAGCGTAATTGCAGTCTTTGAGCTGGATTACTCGAAGCGACGGACATAACATGAGCACGAAATCGGGGTGCATACTCGCTAATTGACAAAGAAAATCACTAATTCAGTTCTAAACCAATTACTTTAGTGCACCTGCAATTTGCGAATTGTAGCCGGTGAGTATGCAAGACATAACCACTTGCAACGAATTCTGAGTATGGTGCCCGTTTGGAGATACACATACAAATATGCGTTGAATATTTCAGAAAGCCTCATAAATCTAACAATTTCACGAAAGGTGTATAATTGAAATTTACCCGCTTTCAATGCTAAACCGTCTACAGTTTACTGAACTGCGATATATGTCTTGGATGCAAAGTTAGAGATTTGTAAATATTCTGCTTCAATTTGACCACAGACGCCGCTTAAACGCAGTTCGAAACAATTTATAAATGTGTTCCGTTTATCCGAAGTTGCGTTTAAGCGCAGGGCACACAAATCAGTGTCAATGTTTCTTTTTTTTTTCAGGCGTGCGAGTGTGCTGACATCACCATGGTGAAAAAAAAAAGAGTTTACTAGACTCTGCATTAACTAATGTAGCCTCTTTTGTGCGAGATTGTGTTTATGTGTGAAAGGAATCCAAATAATTCTGCACAGTTGTCGCATTTGAAATAGCACTGCTGACTTTGAATATGAAAGTACTAAGCCCCAAGTTTTCAAAAATGTCACAGTTTCGCCCTAAGGGCGAAGCAATGAATGCGATAGCAACACAGCAATGTCATACGAAGTAAGGTGAGCGGCTTTGGTATCAATATGAATTGTAGTAAACATGAGCTTAGTAAGTAAGCAGGTGCGCTGCGGCGTAAGTAGACCGACATGAAGAGAGAATCGATGACCACGAGAAGGCGCGTGTGAAACGGTGGTGTTGATGAGAAGCGCTTCCCGTGGGCAGCGCGTGCGAAGGGACACACCTGTAGCGCTGCACTGCCGATCCGGGCAGCATTGCATGTGTAGCGTGCGTTGGAAAATGTGGCCCGACTATTACTAACTGAATGAACAAGCGTAGTGTGAGCGCGCACAAACAAACATGAATAGATCACATTGAATGACTGCAGACAACGACTGTCAAAACGCTAGCAGCAAGCGCATACGCCGCAGCGGGCGAAGCTACGTGCGGTCTATCGCTTCAACGGAAACTGAGCGGCGAATGCACAGCGCATACAAAGATCAGAGCCGTGTGGAGATAAGAGACGGTGCGGGCGAGCGACGAGCGCGGTTGTTGGCAGAGTAGAAGTACGCCCCCCCCCCCCCCCCCCGCTCCCTCCGGCGCTGGTTTCCCGCTTCCCTGCTTGCGCGTGGGAGATTGAGTGCGTTCGCTCTCCGTGATAGCGCGCTTCCCCGCACGCTTCCGATCGGGCATACTGCGCGAAGCGAAGATTTTATCTATACGGAACCACACGGCGACGGCGACGCCGACGGCAGAAATCCGGTTGAAGTGTCCATATAATTGCTAGCGCAATAAAAACTAGCAGCAAAAAAAACATATCACTATTATTGTTTCGTAGGAAGGTACACCCGAAAGGTTCTCAACTTTGTATTCATTTCTTTTTTTTTCCCTGTTCCTTTGAGAGTGGTGATACCTACCTTGGGCAGTAGCATCGGGGTGCGACATCACGCTTCTAGGTTATATTCACTTTTCAGGCGGCTTTGTGAACCTATTGGCTGCAGTGTGGTGAAATACTGGCGCCTGGAAGAGCTCTACTGAGCTGAGCGTGAGGAAATCGCTGTTCGCTTCAGCTCGAAGAGTACTTTATGCCTGTAATATAGTGGTACCATCGCTCAGTTATTTCCTGTCCTTTCAATCTGTGAGCAGGAGATGAACCGTAGTTCTTTTACGTCTGAGGGCAAGCACAAGTTGCGCTAAACAGCTGCTGTGACAAGCCCAGCGAAGCTCGCATTTGCCCAGCAGCTGTTCTGTTTTCTTTTTTTACAGGGGAGGTTTCTGCGCGTGTTTGACCTACATAAAATTACGCGTGTGCATTGAATGATTTCATTTTTTTAACTGCTAAACTTGACTTTTTACACATCCTGTGTAGTTTCTTTTTATTTTTATTCTGTAGCTTTTACTCTTGCGGGGACATTTTTTTCTTCTACCGAGAAGCAAAGATTAGCGACCTTATACGAAACAGTGCCTGAAGGGGGTACTGACATGAAATTTTATGCTTTATATTCTTGCACTAATGAAGGCCCTAGAGCTTTAAACCATAGAAAATATAGTTACGAACTTCAGAGCGCCGCAAATAACTTATCATTGCTAGCAGATTTACCAGTGTCGGTATCGTTTCCCACGAGGATATGTGTCGCGACGTCAGGACAGAGTATGTGGTCACGGGGACGCAGAAAATTGCTACGTCAAGAAACTCGCTACGGCTCGCTTAGACGTCCGCTATACTACCACATCGCTCCTCATAATGGGTAGCAGCATACGAGGCGACCGACCGAGCCGGAACCCGTGTCAAAACGTTGCGACGTCCTGCTCTCACATACTGCGGCGTGACGTCAGGACACAGTGTCTTCCTTGAAACGAAACCGACACTGATCGTAGAAAAACTGTTATAATAAAGTATTCGCCAAACATTCACTCCCCTTCCCTTGTCGTAAGACAGCCATGTGGGCCTGGAATCGCACCACAAAGGGCAAAGAAAAAGAATACTTTACTTTTCCCACCCTTACCGCAGTGCATCGGTCTCATATCCTTGCTGCTATGTGCATTGGCGAAATGGATGCGCTCACCCCTGTGCTATCCTGCAAAGTTCCCTCTTAGTAGCTGCTGTTGCGTATAGAATATGTGGCTTATACCCACTATGAGGGGTTGCCCGAGAAATGGGGGTGATATTCAAAGATATGCTGAAAAAATTTGGCGTAGCTTGCACTGGAGTAGCAATGCTAAACAGACAGCGGAGCTGATGGGCTCCTAACTAGGCCTGGCTTTTGGACTCGGCTAAGCATACCAAGTCATCTCCAGAATTTTCCGGAATTTATTGATTATTGATTGATTATTGATTATCTATTGATTGGCTACCGATTGGCTATCGCAAGGTATTGGCTACGTACTTGGGTTAGGCTAAGCACTACCAATTCATCGCCAGAATTTTCCGAAATATATTGATGTTTGATCAATCATCAATTAGTTATTGATTGGCTATCGATTGGCTATCGCAAGGTAATAGCTACGTATTTGGGCTAGGCTAAGCACTACCAAGTCAGCTGAAGCATTTTCCGGAATTTATTGATTATTTATCGTTGAGAAAGAAATTTACAGAAGAATAAAATTATGCTGGAGTGCACATGGCATCCATTGCCAAATCCAGACTGGGAGCTTACCACTGTCGTTGAAAAGAAAAGTGTACAATCCTTGCCTTCTACTAGTGCTAACATATGGGGCACAAACTTGGAGGTTAACAAAGAAGCTACAGACCGCACAAAGAACGATGGAACAAAAATGCTAGGCCTAATGTTAAGAGACAGGAAGAGAGCGGTGTGGATCAGAGAACAAAAGGGGGTAGCCGATATTCTAGTCGATATTAAGCGGGAAAAATGGAGCTGGGAAGGCCATGTTGTGCGCAGGATGGATAATCGTTGGACCATTAGAGTTACAGAATTGATACCAAGAGAAGGGAAGCGCAGTCGAGGACGGCAAACTAGGTGGGGTGATGAAGTTAGGAAATTTGCCGGCGCAAGTTGGAATCAACTAGCGCAAGACAGCGGTATTTGGAGATCACAGGAAGAGGCGTTCGTCCTGCAGTGGACATAAATATAGGCTGATGATAATGATGATGATCGGTTATTGATTAGCTTTTCATTGGCTATCGATTTATCGATGACTGCCCAAGCTTACATAGTCTCTTATTCGCTCTTATTCTCTCTTGTCCGTAGCTGTGGTTTACCCGAATGGTCCCCCGGTGCTTCGCCCACTCATCAACATTCACTTCGTGGATATGCGGTGATTTTTTATGTGTGATCGTTTTTATGGAATAACAATAATAATCAATTATTGAATCAATAAATCAATCAATTTATGAACGCGCCCAGGAACAACCTGGTGGTCTTGGTACTGGCGCACGTGACAATGCGTATAATATACATGCACAGCCACCAAGCGTCCACCTCACAGTATTTGGCCAAAATAACTGTAGCTCATTCAGGGAAAGAATAGGCAGACACTTGAAATATATGAAACAAAAGCAGTCTTTGAAGAAGCGTCGGGACATCAAGCATGGTAACTGTTACATGGAAAAGATGGAAATATATACACATCACAAACTACACAAAATCAAAGTCTGCTTAATTTACGCGATTAAGTTTTACAATGTATAACAAATATACAACATAACGTAGCCTAGCATAACATAGCAATGTATAACATTCACCATAAAAAAAGAACATTGACTGAAATTTCTTGAAGTCTGGACACCACGCAGACGGTAACGGTGACAAGGAACGAGACACCTATAGATATTTTCATCGGGCGAGGAGGAAAGGGCGCGCGACGAGCCTTTCTTCCTCTCTGGCTTGTGCGAGCCGGCGCGCGCGGCTTGAAATGTGTTGCCGGTCGCGCGCTGCGGAACGATTTGGAGGTGTTTTAGCTAGTGCTGAGTGCAATATGCGGGATGTCAGTTCTTACGAGGTCGTCGAACAACCACTGTGTAGCCTTTAGGTGCAGCAGTAGCTAGAGTATCTGGAAATTTCTTTTGGACGTGCAAAAATGCGACGCGCATCATCAGCCGCGGTGTGTGTATACGTGTTGTGAACTATGTTGGAGGTATCGGTTTTCACTCGACAAAGACTTGTAAAACATTTGCATCAGCCACTGGCAACGTTCTCACGCATTTTAAGTCTAGTAGACTTCAAATCACTATATAAGTCTACGTTAGCCTCCTGCAAGAGGCCGAAGGCTTTGCTCGAACACTGCGGTTGGCAAACCAACATGATACACACAAACTTCGTGCTTTGATCGGCATTGCCTTTTTGCCATGTAACGTACAATATACAAAGCGGATCGCGTAAAGAGAATCCAACTGCTATTTGTATAAGGACACAATTTCCGTAAGATGGGTGAATGCGTCGTAGATGACTGAACTTACGAGAATGAAAAAAAAGAGTTCATATGTCCTACTGTTGCGGCAAAATAAAACATTACACGACATAACGACGCAATAAGACTTCGCATGGTCGTGCCGCATGCTTGGACCACTTGGACCATGCGCTATATAGAAGAAACACATCTATATAACACAGCATTTAGTACTGCCTCGGACGCTCGCGAAGTCTGCAGCTGGTCGTTCGACCCCTCGAAAATTGTGATTCACATTTTACGGTATGCGGTTATTATTAACCAAACTATCTTATTTGTGCGCGGAAACCTTTCCCAGCAAACAAGGCAGTCGTTCAATGTGTCTACAGATAACAACTTGAACGCTTGTCAAAGTAAACAGCAGCAGAACGGTACCCACGCTGTTAGGATCGTCAAATGGTTCGTAACTTCTCGTTGCAGCTAAACCAGAGCTACCTAACTCATATCCGAGGCTAATTGTAAGGCGCTCAAACAAACGCACACACCTCGCGCTGGGTGCTTCGTTCGCCCTAGCGCCAGCAGAAACTGCAGCCGCTTAATTACTTCAGACTTAAGTTCCTTCCCTACGCCTCACAGGACCATTCCCCATGTAGAAGACGCCATTTCATGCTAAATAGACCGCGTGAGTGCGAAAAAATCCACCAGAAACTGCCGCCGAGTGTATACCATAGCTTACAACACGGGCGTTCACCCAAGCCAGCATGGCAACTGCCCATAGATGGCGCAAATGCCTACGCAATGGCGGCGCCCATGAAAAAACGGTCTATATATGCATCAACAAACCGGAGTAAAGAGTACGCATGCTTTATGACATCCGTTTACCGTTTAACATACAAAAAGAACATTGACGTTTATGAAAATACGTTATGAATGGGAGGCGAGTGCTGCTTCGAAAGTGGGCGAATGTTTGTGAAATATGTCAAATTTGTTTATTGTTCGTTTCAGGCCCCAGGAATCATTGCCACAGAGTTCTTCCAGACGTAAGACGTAGTTAAGTGAAAAGTTCAAGACACGGACCGGTGTATGAGGCATGTTTGAAAAATGCACGCAGTCAGTCAGCGAAAAAGTGAGAGACTCATTCTGACTCAAACATACTCAAAAGACCGAAATAATGTTGATGGCAGCAGCGGCAGTCGCAGAAAAAGCCAAAAAGGTAGCAAACCAATAAAACAAACAAACGAACGAGGAAGAAAGGAAGGAAGCAATTTGGGGTTCCCCTGTCATAACTGGTCATAGTGCTTACTCCAAATCCAACCTTTTTTATTACAAGAATCATGCGGAGACGGTTTATTTGTCCGCATACATGGAGATGCTTCCTCCAGCATCTAACCGGGGTGTTCAAACGGAAAACTGTGTTTTGACGTACGTTCATAATGTGCCAGTCGGTAATAAGAACCGACCTAAAAACTTACTATTCCTCTGAGCGGCCTTTGGTTCTCAGAAGAATAAAGGAAATTACTGTGTTCTAGTGGGTTCAGCATTTTCGGGAAAGCAGTGAAGACCCGTGGACGATGGAAGATAGCGACACCCTCACACCTCCACGGAAGAAAACATCGATCGTGTGCGGTCTCTGAATTTCGGTGACCACCGAATGACTGTGAGCATAATAAGAGAAGCCCTTAGTTTGGGAAAGTCGGTTGTTCGGTTGTACACCGTATTTTGACTTAAAGTTTGGTAATGAAACAGGGGCGCTATAACGTAAAACTATTCCTATCTGTGTTTATTCGAATCTCTAGACCTCAAATTCACGCAACTGCCGAGGCAAGCATCGGGCTGTGATTCACAGCGTTGTTTGCACAGGCGAATGAAATGCTTTCCTCTTTACAGGAGGTCACTTCTGTTGAGGTATCACTTTTGTTTTGAGGTATAGGAGGCCTTGCCTTACTTGACAAGGTTTTCTTATCTAATTAGCTGAGCATAGGCCTGGAGCATGCCGAAGTGCAGAGGGTTTCGGTATGGCTGGGCCAGCGCTGTGAAATTTGATACCCCGATGAAGATGCTGGTACCAGCGTCTGCGATTGGCCCGCATCCTCTTGCTTGAACGATTTAATTTTTCCCGTCCATTTGTAGAGCTGATATATAGGACAGTTGGTGACTGTGAATCCTGTGAGCTGTTGCGTAAACTAGCTAACATTGTCGCTGCGACGTTGACATTATCAACGCTTTCGGCGTTGTGTTCCACCAAGTACCTTATGTTCGGCGCATCCTCTTTTATGGGTACGTGACCTGTTCAAGGCTTATCGTCACGACTGTCATGTACTCCTCCACTGCGCTGTCGAATCTGTTTTCAAGAGCATGACAATGAAGAATTTCACCCATCGACACCACCATCTTGTCAATAACATTTTCAATTCCATGCCACTACACTTATTTGAATTACGTGCCCAAACCGCACAACCGCAATATGATTATGAGGCATGCCATGTTGGGGACTCCGCATTAATTTTGACGCCCTGGGATTCTTTAACGTAATCCAAATGCACGGTACACATCAGTTTTTGCATCTCGCCCCTATCTAAACTTGGTCGCCGTGACCGGGATTTGATACCCCGCCCTCGGACACTGGAGCACAATGACAAAGCCACTATGCCACCAAGGCGGGTGCCTCTAGAGATCACTACTGTATTGCTCCTTGTGCAGTTCGAAATGCATGCACAGATCGCCGTGCTCTAAGAGTCTCTGCGCAATGCAAGGTCCCGAACTACGGGCCCGACGATGTTGTTGCCCGATGGTGCGCTCAACTCGCAAATGCACATTGCTTAACAGGCATTGGTTCGACTCCCAGTGGAGGCGGTAGCGGAGAAGTTTTCTTTTTCTTCGCACTGTGGCAATAGCCAAGAAGCAGGAGACGATGTGACTTAACGACCGTAGCCATCGCTGTTGCGTGTACTCGATGACGATAACGGTCGTTGTCAACGTAAGAAATTGGGCGGACGGACGGGACGGACAAGGCAAATCCAATTTCGAGCAATTAACTGCAGTCACAGTAAAAAAATAGCAGTGTTCAGCTGTTTCTGGGGCTCCGAACTGATTTAGTGCGGCGGCAGCCGGACCTTTCAGTCGAAGCTACGATATTTTTTTCCAGAGCAACTCATTTGCGATGCTAACAGCGTCGTCCTGATCCATTTCTGTATGGCCTCAGCCTTAGAAATACCCCATTTACTCGATTCTAACTCACCTTCGTTTGTAACATGGCAGCCAACATCTGAAGTACCAGTTCCACTAGTTCAGAGCATGTTATGACGTTTTCTTCTCTGTTTCATTGACCAGTAAATATACGGACCAGCAAGTATACGGAAACGGACCGTGTAACAGACTTGATTTTTCCTGGAACATCTGATGATCCTACGTCATATATCAAAGACAAATGCCGAAGTACTCCGTTTTTAAGGCCTACTACTGAAAACGAGGTCTATAAAACAATCATGCAGCTTAAAGTAGTAACTACTATGGTTATTTTTATTTCCAAATCATACCAAATAAGTACACTGCGGAAATAATCGCACAACCACTTTCCGCACTCATTAACCTTTGTCTGTCAACAGGAACTATTCCCTCAATATTACAAGCTGCTAAAGTGTGTATTTTGTCCAGAAATGGAGATAAAAATATTTTGCAAACTACAGGACCGTATCAATTTTGCCGGTATTTCTAAAATATTACAATAAAAAAACACCGCCCAAGCACTCCGTACACATGGTTAACCAGCGAAACTGAAACGTGCGGCCCGGGTGTTTAGCAGTGGGTTAATCCCGACGCTGTATTGAAGCGTTTCTCAATTATTGGGTACATGTTTGTGTTTCTAGTGGAACTACCGTGCCTAGAGTAAGTATATTCTAGGCACTGTAGTGGAACGCAAGCGCCAATGGTGGGCGGATGCTGCTAACCACGACGCCGAGCTAACTCGAGATGTCGAACGCATGCGACAACGGCGAGCCGAGGAGGCGGCGTTGCAGGCAGAGTAGCGTCAACGTGGCAATGGCGGGAACGCGTTCGCCGGGGCCAACGCCTGCTTTCGGCGGGAGTTTCTCGAGCGGCACTTTGGCTTCGGCTGCGACGGAACGTCCACGTTGAAATCGCGAAGTGGAACGCGAGCGCCAATGGCGGGCGGATGTCGACGCCGAGCTAACTCGAGATATCGAACGTATGCGACAATGGCGAGCCGAGGAGCCAGCGTTGCTGGCAGAGCAGGTATGACGCAGAGAACGACGTCACTAACGGCGCTGCCAATGGCGCGTGTGCTCGGGTGCGACGTAGAGAACGACGTTACTGACGGCGCAGCCAACGGAGACGTTTATTGAAACACTGGGCGAACGGTTTACAGCGAAAGCTGTATATGGCTAGCCGAAACAAAAAACCGTTCGTCCCATGTTTCTCTAAACTTCTCCATTGGCTGCGCCGTCAGTTACGTCGTTCTCTACGTCGCACCCAAGCGCACGCGCCATTGGCAGCGCCGTTAGTGACGTCGTTCTCTGCGTCGTACGTGCTCTGCCCGCAATTTTGAGGCTACAGTTTTCAAGCTGATTGACACCAGCTAATCAATATGTGTGTGATTTAGCCAATTGTATAGCTATAATCCTATTTTATGTATTTGCAACATGCGTGTATGTTTTTCGTTCTATTTTGTGATGCTTGATTAACTATTGTATCCTGTTAAACATTATATCCCGTAATAATTGTGAAATAATATTATTGTAATAATTAGCATATCTCATGTTCGGTGGCTTATATCTTCTTTACTAATAGATGTCACTCCTTTGCAGCCCTTTGTTAGGTAGTGGGACATAGCCAAGCTGCTATTGTGCAGCTTTTACTCCCGCCATCATTTATACACGACACATGAAAATAGAGATTCAATTCAATTCAAGCTACCTGCTGCTAGCTTGCTAGTCTGTGTCCGCGTTGTCTACGCGGCTTAGGCTTTGCTTATGTCTTGCAGGGCATGTCCGGCACTCAAGGAAGCGTCTCCTCCAAATTTCACCGGGTAGTGACGGTGGAGAAGCAGGCAGTACGAATACTGCGAGTCGTGAATCTAACATTATATTGGGCACCAACGTAACCACTGGTGCTCGCATACGTTCCGGAAAGTACACCGCTACTTGCATCGCGTCCGCAATCTGATTAGCAAGATTCATCGGCTATAAAATTGGCCACCGCGTTTGAGAAAGTACTGATAAGTGGAGGTGCGCCTTGCACCCAATGGTAGCTATGTAATAGTGGTTAGTCGGTGAAAAAGTGCCGCCGGAAGAAGATAAAGAATGTACGCGTGTGATTGTCAGTATCAATGATAATTAAAAGTAATCAATAATTAATCACTATCAATCAACGAGGCATCATTATCACGATCGATCCCCCACAGTATCTCATCATGCGTACCATCTATAACATTTCAGGTACTGAGAGAGAGAGAAATGAAGAGCGAAAGGTAGGGAGGTTAACCAAGGACGTGCCCGGTTGTGGAGGGGGAGAGGGGAAGAATAGATAAGGAGAGAAAAGAAAAAAATGGAGTCAGTCATTCGCAGAGACAGTCAAAGAAGAATCTCCGCTGTCACAAGTTTTCGTACAATCCAGTGCTCTTCACGAACTGCAGAAGGGCTTTTGTGGCCTTTTGCATGCAAGAATTCATAGGCCATGGCAATTCATAGGCCATGGCCCAAGAATCTTTTCTTCGGAGAGCGTCCTGTTATCTAACAGGTTAAGTTTAGCTTGGAGAATACGTCGTTGAGTGCCAAAAGATGGACAGTGACACAGAAGGTGCTCGAGAGTCTCGTCGCACCCGTACAAATTGCACGCCGCACTGTTGGTCATCCCTATTAGGAACGAATAGGCGCTGGTAAATGCGACACCCAACCACATGCGACACAGTAAAGCTGTTTCGCGACGGGAGAGTCCAGGTGGTAGGCGAAATCGCAAGTTAGGGTCAAGAGAATGCAAACGTGAGTTGGTGAAACCCGGTGAATTCCATCGCAGAAGTGTGATGTGGCGAGCAATCGACTGAAGTTGCCGCGCAGCATCCGATCTTGAGAATGGAATAGGAACCCGCTGATGTTTCTGATGAGGCAATCGATACTGCATTTCTTAAATGCCTTGCAGACCAGGTATGGCAGCCGAACGTTAGGGTTTAGAATATACGATACCATGTAATGAGTTGACAGAGCGCGTACAAACCTACCGGATCTCGTTCAACTGCACTGATGTGTTGACTGGTTCGAAATAAAGAAAACTTTATTGCCACTTATATTAGCTTCTCACTACTGTAGGATTTTCTTCGTATGCCATTATGATGTTCATATGATTATTTGTTTTGTTTTTTTTTTCGCAATGCAAGTAGGCTTCCCACACAAGTAAAGGCGGTACATGTATGGAGGCTGCAGCTTATTGTCCGCTTGATGCGCAATGAAAAGTGAGAAAATTCAGAACTCGCCAAACGGGAACATTGCTCGATAGCGCAGGGATGTGCGCAACCTGTTCACAAGTGCACATTACTCCGAAAACACTAAGTCAATACACTGCCACGAGGGTACTCAAATTAGTGTTACATTTTTCTTCGTCGTATGGTGAGATTCTCGGCCATTTGCGGCCAATCGTGACCTGTGCGGATGCATTACAACACAAGAACGAGTGTAAGGTTAGTAGAAGCAAAAAGTCAAGAACGCTCATGTGCCGTGCACATCGTGCAAATTATGGTTTCGAAGAATGACGCTGATTTTGGCTTGTCGGGAGAGGTAAAATAATCATTAAAAGTCCTCCACCCGACACTAAGCTACAAAAATGAAAGAAATACTATACATGCTTCAAAAGTATCAAGCTTCGCAGTTGAAAAACAAAAATGTCGGTACAACGAACACGTTCAACGTATGCAGATCCAACGCACGCTTAGAGTTTCGCTATCGATCAAAACGACAGCTTGCGAAATGACCCCTTCGGCGTGCTTGTCATAGCAGCAGTGTTGTCTGACTTCCGTTAGTGTAGACGAGTGCATGGTTATTCAGCATTCTACATTTTCTGTGCCCCGACCGTGCTCCGACACACATTAGAGTCATCCTTGCGCAAAGAATCAACTTTATCTCACCCAATCAAATCACACAGGCATCTGAAGAACAGTTCTCCCCATCAAGGACAATGTCAGACACCGACCATAATGTCCAAGGTAGGTTCCCCTTAAAACTAGGTATTAAGCTTCAGATGGGATGGTTGGGTCAAAGATGAGATGATTGCGAAGGGCGGAGAGGTGGCATAGCCCCTTCACAAGTAATATTTACCCAGATATCCAGTAGGTCACCTAAAATGCTACTCATTATTACGATAGCAATTATATGGACACTCGAGGCGCATTTCTGCCGTCGCCGTGAGGTTCCGTATGAAATCCAAGCGCAATAAAATTGTCGCCGCGCGACGCGTATGCTGTATGTGCGAGTGAATGATTCCGAGGGTGAGCGGCGATCGCGGCTTAATCTCGCGTACACATGGGAGGAAAGCGGGAAAGAAGCGCGCCTTATTCCGCCGCTCACAATGCTCCGGGTGCGCCGCTCACAATGCTCTCTAACTGCTTCGCATGCTTCCCGGCCACTGCAGGTTATGTAACTGTTATGTTTAGCCGGAAACTGCTATGCACGAAGGCGAGCTCTCTGGTAGAAACGCGGCCTCTTGCCAGGGCCGATCGCAGAGGTTGTGCACAGGTGCGCTAAAAGATTATATCATTTTCAGGTTTCTGTCATATTTCGCGCCTTTGATATTTCAGTCTGAGAAGATTTATCATAAAAGGCATGCGCTGTCGCTGTTTTAATTCATGACATTTGTTCGTGGGCTGTCATTCTCAAAATTCCGAGGAATAACTTTGTCAAGAATGCCAAACCAGGTATGAACGACTTTAGTGATAAAATGTTGTGGTAATAGGCCACATGTACCGCAGTAACTTGAAGGTTCACAAAGAAGCTCGAGAAACTTTTTCATTTTCATTTTTATTTACCCTAAAGGCCCATCGGGCATTACCTAGGGGGGGAGACATTTTTAGTACAATGAACACTAAAAGTTACATGCACACAACAAAGAATATAGCGGTGCTAATAACACTTGCATAAACGCTCTTGCATAATAAAGTATACATAGAATTCGTCCACTAAGGTGGGAATATGCAAACGAAAAACGGAAATATTTACAGAAAGCAATACAGCAATTTCAACATGCAGATACTGAAGCGTGCGATGATTTATTTGATACTTCATGACAAAATAACTGAAAAACACCTTAATGAAAGTTAGAAGACATGCCATTCGCACGTGTCAAAACTACCGAACATCTTTGTGGTTATGTCAATGGCTTTTGGTAAGCGATAAGAATTGATTTAGTGCTTCTGAAAATTTATCGGCATTTTCTTCTTCAGCTACTGATTTCGGCAACTGATTCCACTCCTGCATTGCCAAATGCAGAAAGGAAAAAAATCACAGCATATCCACGGGGTGAATGATGATGAGTGGGCGAAGCTCCGGAGGGAATCATCGGATCTCCCGCTTAAGGGGACGCTAGCACAAACGCGTTAGAAACGTGCAGTACTCTCTAGTAAGGGGGAGCGGCCACAGCGCCTTACGCAGCCATTTACACATGCCGGAACGTGCACCGCCTTTGCCGACGCCATCACATGACTGCTGAGAGAGTATACCCCCCGTATTCATAAACGCTCCTCGACTTGAACTTGACTTGCCACCGCTTTGGGCAGCGCGTTCGAAACGCGTTGAAGGTAAGGCGGAGAGGCCACAGCGTCTTACACCAGCTTCTTACACGGGCCGTAACGCGCTAGCACAAACGCGTTAGAAACGCGCTAGAAACGCGGCCTTTCGTTAATGTTGGGTATTTATTGCCATCGCGGTGCGTGTGTCCTTGTCCGCTTCGTGGCGTAGTGATGTATGTTTTGATCATGCAGAATAGGAAGAGTAATCCGACACGATGAACCTAGCAGCTTTGTTTTGTAATGATTCTAGCCTCTTCGTGAGGTATGCTTGATGAGGGTTCCAAATAACTGAACAATACTCAAGTTTGGATCGAACTATTGATTTGTAGGCAAGAAGTCTTGTGTCCTTCTTAGCTTGGCGCAGTGTGCGTCGTAGAAAGCCAAGAGTCCGATTTGATTTTCCAATTACCCAGTCAATATGTGTGTTCCAGGTCAGATTAAAAGTTAAATGAACACCTAAATACTTAAATGACTCAACTGGTTCAATTACCTCATTATTTATTGTATAAGTGTGCGACACAAAGTTATTACAAGTGGCAAACCGCATTAGTTTTGTTTTCTTTGTTAAAAATGTTAAAAACCGCAGAAAGAGCGATGGACCGAAAAATATTAGGCATTACGTTAAGAGGCAAGAAGATAGCGGTGTGGATCAGAGAGCAAACGGGGATAGCCCACATTCTAATCGACATTAAGAGAAAAAAATGTAGTTTGGCAGGCCATGTAATGCGTAGGAGGAATAACCGGTGGACCATTAATTAGTGTTACAGAATGGGTAACAAGAGAAGGGGGTACGTAGAAGCATTAAGGTAATTCACCACTGTTAATTGGCTCAGTGTTGTCAGTTAACATGACTTTAACAGTAATAAACGCCCTTTATTTAATTAATAGTATTTAAACTGTACAGAATGCTATCAGCGACACCGTAGTCAAGAGCTCCGGATTGATTTTCACCGCCTGGGATTTTAATGAGCGCATAAGTCTAACTGGATTGACGTTTTTGCAGGTTGCCTTCAATAACTTCCAATCTCTGCGGCCGGTAATCAAATAGGTTACATTATTTTGCTCGACAGCGGTGCCGTTATTGAAAAAAAAATGTCACAGTTTCGCCCTAAGGGCGAAGCAATGAATGCGATAGCAACACAGCAATGTCATACGAAGTAAGGTGAGCGGCTTTGGTAGCAATATGAATTGTAGTAAACATGAGCTGATTAAGTAAGCAGGTGTGCTGCGGCGTAAGTAGACCGACATGAAGAAAGACTCGATGACCACGAGAAGGCGCGTGTGAAACGGTGGTGTTGATGAGAAGCGCTTCACGTGGGCAGCGCGTGCGAAGGGACACACCTGTAGCGCTGCACTGCCGATCCGGGCAGCATTACATGTGTAGCGTGCGTTGGAAAATGTGGCCCGACTATTACTAACTGAATGAACAAGCGTGGTGTGAGCGCGCACAAACAAACATGAATAGATCACACTGAATGACTGCAGACAACGACTGTAAAAACGCTGGCAGCAAGCCCATACGCTGCAGTGGGCGAAGGTACGTGCGGTCTATCGCTTCAACAGAAACTGAGCGGCGAATGCACAGTGCATAAAGGTCAGAGCCGTGTGGAGATAACAGACGGTGCGGTCGAGCGGCGAGCGTGGTTGTTGGCAGAGTAGAAGTGCCCCCCCCCGCTCCCTCCGGCGCTGGCTTCCCGCTTCCTTGCTTGGCGCGGGAGAGATAAGAGACTGTGCGGGCGAGCGATGAGCGCGGTTGTTGGCAGAGAAGTGCCCCCTCCCCCCCCCCCCCCCCCGCTCCATGCGGCGCTGGCTTTCCGCTTCCTTGCTTGCGCGTGGGAGATTGAGTGCGTTCGCTCTCCGTGATAGCGCGCGTCCCCGCACGCGTCCTCTCGGGCATACGGCGCGCGGCGAAGATTTTATCTGTACGGAACCTCACGGCGACGGCTACGGCGACGCCGACGGCAGAAATCCGGTTGAAGTGTCCATATAAGTGCTATCGCAATAAAAGACTAACCACCAATATAAAGGTAAGTAGACCTCGCTAAGAATCCGGCCTCTGCCTTTTTTTACTCATCTCGCAAGGTGTCTCCAATACCGTCATCACCTTCAAGCCGCATCAATATGAAGGACACAAGCGACTTCCGAGGCACCAAACCAAGTGGATGTTGGCCTTTTGCCAGAAAATGTTCCGACACGAACCTGACAAGACGCAGCAGTTCCTCGACGTTGGTTGCGGCATCGGAGACCTCACGCGAGAGGAGCTGCTGCCTCGATGTCTACCGTGCTGCCGTGTCGTCGCCGTGGACGTGTCGGCCGAGATGGTGGAGCACGCCGCGCGACACTATCATCACGACAGGCTTGAGTTCAGGAAGTTGGAGATCGTGAGAGACAGGGACGTGGCCGAGTTTATCGACGAGCATGGTCTCTTCGACAGGGTGTACTCTTTCCACACCGTCACTTTTGTTGCGGACCAAGCGAAGGCGCTGAAGAACGTGGCCAGGCTTCTGAAGCCTCACGGAGAGTGCCTTCTTATTTTCCCCGCGTCTCTGCGGTCTTTGGACGTCAACCGGAACCTCGTTAAAATGGAGCGCTGGAGCAAGTATTCTCACGTGAGTATCAATTGAGCATTAGTGTTGTTAAAGAGACACTAGTAAAATATTAAGTCAAGGTAGAGTGAAAGTTTAGGCTTATCCAAAAGCGACTTCATCATTAGTAGTGAAAACAGAGCCTTAGTAACCAATAAAATGACGAAAATGAGAAATTGGAGTGGCGCAACCTGTTGTGGACGATGTACCTCTCCAGTGACGTCAGCAATGGTTGATTCACAGAGAGCGCCAAAGAAGGCTGGGATTTGGCGATTTATCCAAGTCACCTGTTTTGCCGCGAGTGTTTCAAATTGAGGACCAGCAGCGTGACCTTCGGCGACAATTTTCTACGCAACACAGCAGCATATTGGACCACAGAAAACAATGTATACTTTCTATCTATCAGTCTAGCTCAACTCAATATTTTTTTTTCTTTAGGGTCCATTTAGGGCGCAGTCAAGCCGTTCTAATTGCTGAAACAGTTTAATATAACAACATTCTTGCACGAGGCAGGCGCCCGACGAAATGTTAGCGTCCAGCTAACTGAACAACATAATGGATGTAAAGTAAGCACCGAATTCACGAAGATTTGATACTTGACAGTCGCAGAACATCTTAAATCTGCAACTAGTTCAGAGGATGTACAAGACAAACGTTCATTTAGGGTTGAGAGCAACAGTGCAACAACTTACCACTAGCATGAGCGCTACGTAGCCTGCTTTAGAGCGCACACGTCCCTCCGGCGAGCGTCGGCGTCCTACCTCGTAACCAAGCGAAGGATAACAGCGAAAGATGAGTATGTTAATATGTATGTCAAATGTAAGTAAAATATGTATGTAAAAAGTATGTAAATTTGATGAATACGTGTGAAAGTAGTGGGGGCACAGCAAGGCAGCTTTGTTTTGTAGAGCTAGCCTCGGTCTTCATCCAGGGCGCCCTCTACTGTCGGGGGCATTTCTCAGTATCATTCACGCCCCTTTACTCGTGCGACACCCCTTTTGGACAAAATAGTATACGGCGAGCTAGGATGACGAATATTTGAAATCACGGTTGAAGCCTACGTTTCTTGAGTGCTTTCTCTCACTCTCCAGGTGGTCGACCAAATAGCGCCGAAAACGCAAGACATGAACTATGACGAGCGCATGGAATACATTTCCAGGCTTCTGGCATTAGCTGGACTTTCGCCGAGTATATTGGAGCTCCCCGTGAGCACGGTGTTCGACAATCACAACCGCGAACTCTTGGCGGGTATGTACGTATGCCATGGTGCTGCCCTCAGGCACTACTGATTGCTTGATTGAAAACTTTACTATTCCACCGAGCTGGGGTACCTGCCTCTTAACCTACACGTAGGTAGGGGGGGAGGACGAAGCAGTCCCCGCACGTTGAGGACGGTGAGTCTTCACGGCCTCAACGGCCAGGCGGATTACTCGACTCTGGTCGTCTTCAGTCTCGCTCTGGAGCAAGGCCTCCCAGGCTTCTCTACTGTCAATATTTTCCTTGGCCCCTGGGGAGCCAGCACACTCCCATATTACATGGTCTAGCGTACCTTTCTCCTTACGAATTTTGCAGAGGGCGTCATTAGTGCATGAGGATCTAGAGGCCTTCAGGCACGAAAGCACGTGTGATGTCAGCATACAAAGACGTAGTTGTTTTAAGCGATGTCTCACGCGTATTCATCTGCTACTTCATGGCTGCAACACTATTTTTCTCGGATACCTGGGTTGGTCCAATAATCTTTAGCAGATCGATTCAGAGGCTTATACAGCATTCGTGGAGAACTGCGTCAACCGAGGTCGATGCCCTTCACCACTTCTTCGCTTCTTGAAACTGCTTCCCGGCTTATTTCTTCAAACATCGTCAATTATTTAGGAGTCTTAAGATTCCGACAGACAATTTTCAAGGGTATTGCAAGTATATGCGCTGGCTCTATAGACCGCGTTATCCAGTACGCCGCCATTTTGCGTATGCAGTGGCGCTACCTATGAGCAGTCTGTTTTCCCCGCCATGCTAGCTTGGGTAAACGCTCTCTGTTTTATGCCAGATACACCTCGGTTGCAGTTGCTGGTGGTTAATTGTTTGGGGCTGGCATGCTCTATATAGTACGAGTACGAGTTCTACGTTGGTGATCATTCTGTGAGACTTACTGAAGTTTTAAATCGACATGGCTAGAGTTTCTGCTGTCGCTGGGACGGACAGAGTACGCCCTGTGGTTCGTGCGTGTGTGGTAAAGCATGTATATATATATATATATATATATATATATATATATATAGAGAGAGAGAGAGAGAGAGACTTTAGAAAGAAGGAGCAAACACATATGAAAATTTTGCACGCTAAGTCTCCTGTGGGCGTTATCTAAATGATGCGTAAGCATTTGCTACTAATCATCTACTGTTTCGACGTCGTATGCTGCTGTGTTTGTCATAATAGCGAGAAACACAGCGAAAGAAACGTGAAACGTAGAAGCGCGTTTGCAACACCGAAATGTCAACTGAGACCAGCATGAGGCGACGAAGAAGAGGCGAGTAGTTCACAATGTTCCATCATGTTATTTGATGGTGCGTTTGGATGATGCCCCTGCTTCAGGGAAGATAAGCACTATCTGGGCAATGCGTGCTGTAATACGGGACGTAATTGAACAGTGTCACGTTTGGTAGACCTCATACGCAGACATGGTCAATGATGCTGCCTCCTCTCGATGCGAACCATTATCAACCGTGATCAACCGTACTGCGGCGGCGGCTGCGCATGGTGCGGCTGCGAGGGCCCTATTTCTAAAGCGATCTGCCATGGGGACGGAGTGCGCCGAGTGCTGATAGCTTCGTGTGCGCTTTGTTCTCACCGCTTAGTTTGCGTTGAACCGAGAGGCGGGACGAAGGTCAATTCACTCGCTGCTGAGGGCCCTATCTTGAAAGCGGTCGTCTCATGTGGCGAATGGATGGACGGATGGACGGACAGGTTTCCTGGTTGGGTAGGTATAGAAATGCTTGCACATTTAAAAGGCCTGTTGGCTTGAGTATGTTTCGGCCGTTCGCACGGAAATAAACATGCCTTTTTCCTTTTGTGCTCCTTCTTTCTAAACTACGCGCATACCAGACCTACACGATACTCTGTTTGAAATTATATATGGGCTCTTTTAAGCTCCCCTCCCATCTCTACCACGTGACCGACTTCTCACACATACACTTTACACTCCCAGTGCCAACGCATTAAACACACACACACGCTCGCACCGTAATTATCACTAGCCGGAAATGGCAAGCAACCTAGACCGTTCACAACTTGCGCAGCTCCACGACACAGCTTCTGAATTTGGGAGGCGCGAATGGCTCGTTCGTAATCTTGCAGGCGATGCGCTCGGGCCTGCATGCGTCACTACTTCTAAACATTGAGTAGAACTTGTTGCTGGGCGAGTTGGTTGACATCTGAGGAAAGCATGGTTGCGCGAAAGGAAAAGAAAGACTTGGTAAGAAAAGTAGGAAACGATAGGTCAGGCGCTGATTTGATGTAGCTTGAGGCAGACATGCTGAAGAAAGGCGCCTGACCTATCGTTTCCTACTTTTCTTACCAAGTCTTTCCTTTCCGTTCGCGCAACCATGCTTTCCTCTTCCAAACATTGGGTGCACGCGTCTTCAGCCAAGGTGCCAGTTAAAGAATATTACTAAGAATGTTAGACACTTGCCAACCCCGCAGTTTTGCCACGATGGCCTGTGCAGTACTAATACTACTATTTATATATATCCTATTTAGAGAAAGCGAAATTTCGTGGCACTTGGACTTTAAGGAAGTCATCGGTGTCAGCGCATGCTGTGATTACCCTCGCCAATGTTACAGCCGGCTTGCATGCTCAACGTTTGTTTCCTAAATTACCTCGCGCTCACGCAAGACCGTATAGACAGAGCGTGGACGCAGCAAAGCATGAGCGAGCTCTCAAAAGCCGCCGCTGCTAAACAATTCTGTGAGAACGTTGGTAGTCGAAAGTGTTAAAGGGGCACTAAAGAAAGACTATATATATATATATATATATATATATATATATATATGCTGCTTTCAGGACAACAGGTCCGTATACTAGGCGAGATTGTCACCTGGTATACGGATGATATACTAAGTCCGTGTTGAATGGTATCTCATTTGTACGTAACAAATATAATATGGATCATAGTGCCACTTCATGTATATTTCAGGCTCTGTCCGCGACAAACAATTTAACAGTTAAAGCAGGAGACATAAAATTAGACGTCTAAACGTATGGTTCAGCTAGTTGGTTTATTATCGCCGCTCAGGGCCCCACAGAACACTTTATTTATTTGAAATAAATAAATAAATAAAACACGAGAAACCTGGAAGGCGATCAAAATAATCACAGGTGAAGGAAATTATTGTCATAGAACAGGGGAAACTATATCGAGAATAAGGGTATTCAAGAAAGAAATATTTTGCAAAACCTATTTCAGCAATACTGGGCAACAGGCAGCACACTCGAAGCGAGCTTCACTGCAATCCACCTATTGCCTTGTGTGGAACTTGTAAGAGACAGCTCTCGTCATGTATGAAAGAAAGGCGTACGTTACATTTGCTCAACGCTACACGAATGGTACGGTTGCGGTGGTTGCCATTTAAGGCTAAAGTGGACGCATTTAATCGAGAGCAGGCTTAGCTGCCCTGGCACACGCCAGGCCTCTGACAACGGCGGAAAAGTCCTTCCCCTTCTAGCGGCCGCGCGAGACACGGACCGTGCCCGTATTCAAGGCCAGCACGGTGGATGCTGAAAGGACGTGGCACCTTGATAGTTGTGTTCTACTCTTGCGACGCAGTGCAGACCACTGCAGCGAAGCGTTGGTCGTCCCTCGTCCTCAACACAAATGTTTAATTTCTGGCCCGCCTCCTTCATTCCTCGGCGAACGCCACACCACTGCAGCCGTTGATGTTACATCGTTCTTTTGTCCTCATATTGTAATTTCAAAAGAAAGCGAATCAGGTGTTAAACTTCCTCCTCGTCCTCTATCCTTGCTCCAACCCAACAAATGATGCTTTCCTCCTGACCTTCAATGTTGACTGGAGATACTTACCAAGGAAATACGTAATCAAAACAGAAATTCGGCAAGAAAAGAAAATGTTTGTTGCAGGTGTGTTACCGCAAGGCAACAGTTGTCTGTAAACGTTTAATGGAAGCTGTCCTGTGCTCGAGCGTTCCCTCTGTCTTCTGTTTGTCGCTGTTATGTTATCCGTAAAGTCTGCAGTGTCTCTTTTATACTTATTTTTTGTATATTTGCTTATCGCAGAGATATATGCCTCGAAGAGTCCGTTAACGGCGGTAGTGTCGGAGGACGAGAAGCAGCAGTTCCTAATAGACCTGGCACAAGAGACGGCAAAAATGCACTCTCCCGACGTGGATCATACTCACTACCGGATTTATATCATCAAGGCGTCGAAAATCAACACAACTGCTTCTCAAGCAGCCGTTCGTGAAACGGCAGAACGTCCTACCGGTTTCATTCATACAGTGAGATAAATTCAAAATAAAGGCGGAAGGCAATCCCGAGTCTTCTTGATATTTTAAGGCCTCTTCAATTTTCCGAATCAATTCTGAACCTGCACATCATTCCAAACAGAGAAATAAACATTTATTCATCCAAAAAGCGTCCCGAGTGAGGGCTCCTTAGTCCAGGAACCGTCCGGCTTCGACTGCCCTCTTCGCCCTGGCGACGAGTTGTCGTTGGTCTTCCAGGTCCCCGAGGGCGAGCTTGGATTCGAGAAATAGAACTACGGCAGAAATAATTTCACAATGACAGTTGATGATAATGCGATTAGCATTCCAGCAATGTAGTGACACGCCGTATTCCTGAACTCACTTTATTTATATCTGTAGGAGTCATGCTCAGACTTCTGTTGCTTGGGCTGTGTGCGAAAATGTTTCCGGTATCTCCACAATATTCTATGGCCCTCGCTTGCCAAGCGCACCCATGGGCATGCAGGAATGACGACTACTGTACGACACCGACGAAGGAATGACGATGGAATGATGAAGTTACTTTTGTGTTTCAATGCATAAAACGACGTTTTGTTAAGAAAGTAACTGGAACGCCAACGCATTTCTCTGCAAAGTTCGGGAATTATTGGTGCAACACCTGTCGAAACTGGTGTCATCCTGAGAATTCGTTCCAAGTAGATCCGCCTTGCAAATTCCATGGTTAGGAATTGTAAATTTCAATATAGGCTATAACGTTACAAGTTAAAAACTGAATTAGTAAATTTTTGTTAATTAGTCGATATGCGTTTCAATTTTTCGTGCAAGTAATGCCCCCCTCTTCGAGCACACCAGCTCGTGAACTAGAATTGTGCTATCTGCCACAGGCAACCTTTAAACATTTTTGAAAGTGTTCGCTGAAACACCAGGTATATAGTCTCACGGTTTATTTCATGCCTTGCTGTTCGATGTATTTCCGTAGCCGTCCGCTCTTTCCATGTGTCCGTTAACGTCTTACATTTACTTTTACAGCGAAGCTGTTAGCCTCCCGGTGGTTAGCATTTTTCGTCTCCTGTCCGTGAACAAAAATTATCATAATCAGCAATAGCCCATAGCCCCTTAAGCAAGCAAAAATGCAATGGCCCATCACCCACCGTAACGAAGAGGCTACAAGCACTCAGTAAAGTGAAGCGAACAGTGCATACATTCATTAGAAATCGCCCATGCAACACACCGAACAGCATACGTTTCAATGAAGAACAAGCTCAAGAGAAGCATCCGAACCATCAATAAAGCATGGCATACCCCCCCCCCCCCTCAACAGTTTTAGTGGTGATTTTGCAACACCTTCGTTGCACATCCACTTTCACAGGGCCTGGATGGCGAGTCGTTTTTTTTTCATTAGTTTCGTAGCACATTTGCACATGTTCGCCGGTGTGAGTCAACGTTTTGTCGAAAATCACCTAACAATTTTTTCAACCCCCTCTCATAAGAATGCCAAAAAGGAATCTGTCGCCAAATGTGAAAAATTGCCGAGATCACCCGCAGAATTTGCGAGCACATTTTCTTGAAGTTTGTGTCAAAGATGTAAGTGTGGCTTATAATTGTCAGCTTGCTATCTCAGACAAATCATTAGCTGCTTCGTCTGAGGGCTACAAATAAAAACGCATGTTTGCAAGGCAGTCAGCAGTGGGCGTACCGCTACACCTCGAATTCTAACAGTCACCTAGTTCATTGGCTAGTTGGTTGGGATTAAAGGCGAATGCCTCTCATGAGGTAACAGACCTTCTTATCTTCAGTAAACTCTGGGTTGCCGCGACGAAAGTGACACTTCATATCTTCGGCGTAGTCCGCAACGCTCTCGGTTGGCCGTTGCATTCTCGTCTCAAGTAAATGTTCAGCGCGTTCTTTTCGAATGGCGTTTGTGAACGTTTCCGGGAGCGTCGTTCGGAACGCTGTACAACAGGTAAGGGTGGCTTTGTGACTTTCGAACCACATTCTCGCCGATTCTTCTAATGACAAGTTCACGTTGTGCAGCTTCTTCGGGTCGGATCAGCAGTTCAATGTTGCGACATGTTCAAGTTCTTCGAGGCCCCCTTCGGGGTCGTCGGACGCGGCTCCTTCAAAGGTCGGTGGCTGCCGTGCCTGGTGCAGGACGACTGGGCCGGTCGATGTGCTTGCCATTGTGGTGATCGTTGCCTTCTTCCCCTGAAGGACTGAAACAGGCAAGGCCCCGAATTCTGGCGACAGCTGCCGCCCTCGTCGACTCCTTCGCAGTTTCTCAGTTTCTGGTTCTTGGTTGTGGTCCTTGTCGGCGGCGGCGCGAAAGTAGTCTGAGCTGCAGCGGTTCTCCTTGGAGGTGTCCTTTGGAGCATAAGCACATCCACCAAATATCATGTACTAGCGGCGGTGCTCAAGAAGGTAAAAATGATGCGTCGTAGAGCGATAAACTGGTGCTGTTTATTGGGCAAACATGTGCCTGCAAAGACATCAAAAAGAATCTCGGCTGCGCTGGAAGCCGCGAGCTTGAACGTCGGGCGTCGAATCGAGCCCGTGCGCACACTAGTTGGTTATTTATAACTTGCCCCAAGAACCTCCGAGCATGCGCATCTAGCTTATCTGACGGGCCCATCTATCGAAAATTTCCGGACGAATCAATAGTCCGATATCACTGGCGCATCATTGCGCTGCAACACAAAATGCGATAACAAAGCGGCACCGAAGGTGGGTAGTTAAAAACTAGGAGCACACATGGCAATATTACGCACGCTTTGAGCAACATCGGTGCAAACCCACTAGCCTGTTAACATGATAATGATAATGATGACAATGTGAACGTCTATTTGGACACGGGCTTGTGTCACGTATCACAAGGCTCTGTTTAAGTTTTTGGGTACCTTAATGTCATAAGCAACATCAGGTGCCATTCATAGATGCCTAGACTGGAAAGAATATCCTCCTTAGGACCCTTTGTACAATACAGTGCACCTTGCTTTCTACATTTTTTTAATTCACTCGCAAGCGATTATGCAAAATATTCGTTCTGGGTATAAAAACGGTACATGTGTAACTGCAAAGAAGTGGTTTGCTCATATTCTTGTCATCCGCTTTCAAGGTCTTTTACACTCAATTTATCTAGACCTATGTATCATCCCAGGCGGCCGAAAGCAGATTTGAGGTGTTTTGCGAAATCACTGAGGTAGCGTGAAAATACCGGACGCGCCCGCAACATGGCAATGTACTACACGTATTTCCATGTTCATCTCTGCGTTTAAGCAATGAAATGCAGTTGTTAGCATAGCAAACATAAGGAGATGAGAAGATGTTCACGATTATGGAGATGCAGTTTTGGCATCTAACCTTGGCATTTAAATTTCAAAAATTGTTTTTCAAGTTCATAACATAACAGTAGACAATGAAAACCCCCTCGAAGAGCAATTATATCACATAGTTGTGTTCGGCTCTCAGGGGGATGTAGCGTGATCTATTTGTCATAAACATTATTACAGCACTTATGTACAAAGAGCCTGTGCAACCTGTTCAGTGCGTATTGTGCAGAATACGCACAGAATAATAATGTGGAACAATTATGAACCTATACATACGAACATGTAGCAAAATAAGATGTTGACCTGCTTTATGATTGAACTACAAGGCAGTGTATCCTACGGATTATAAGCACGGCCCGATAACATCGCTGGTTGCGCCGCGTACCTTGGATGTCTATTCTAAAATCTTCGTCATACTGCTCACTTTGTTGTAAAGGTTGCGCACCATACCGCTCACAATAGATCAAGCTCTAGACACGTTAAAAAATAAAGCTTTGTTTAACCTCAATTAGAGAGTATTAGGGAAATAAGTAGAAAATATTCTTTTCTTCACACATAGTCTGAGAAAATGTGCGACTGCACCTAACTTTGTTTGCCCCAAAAATTCACAGCATGCTCTGCGCAGGTGGTGCGTAAAGTAATCTGCATATCGTCAAATGCCTCTCTCATCTCCCTCGCCGCCAAAATTCGTGATTCGTTTACGGCATCTTCATCCCTGTTGCCTTTCTTGACATCCACCTTCTTTCTGCCTTAGATGACTTTAATTTACAGCATCTTCATTCCTGTTGTCTTTCTTGACATCCACCTTCTTTCTGCCTTAGATGACTTTAATTATCCTATCGGTTGTCAGTTACGGTTACATCACCACGTTGTGATCAACTGCGACGTATGCGTCTTCGGTCGAACCCATTGATACGTTACAACAAGCAGCACACGAGCTAAGCGATTCCTGAAGAAGGGCAGCAGAACTACTTTTGATGTCGGTACGCTCTTCAAATGCGTCGCTATAGCGCTGTGGTTAGCGCTAGAGCCGAATGCAGCTTCCTGATATCAGCATAGGGAAATGAACTCCACCGCTACGTCACGTTCATTGTGAAGCAACAAAAACTCAGCTCTCAGGGACGCTAAATTGCTCCTTTCTAGATGCGTTCACAAAACGACGCGCGTTCACGAAACGACGCGTTGTATCACATTTACGTTTCGTTTTCATATTTTCCCATTCTCTGTCTCCGATATTATTGTGTTGCTTATGCATGATCAATTTATTCTTTTCGTTTCCGGTAGGCATGTTCTTCTTGTGCAGTACTTGCTTGTGTTTGCCATTTGGACTGGGTTGTGCCTTAGTCAAGTCCGTGTTGTGGCTTTTTGACCACGGCCCCTAGCATCACGAATGTTGGTACAAAGCTTGAATAATATTTTAGTAAACACAAGGCGATTTCACAAATGTCACATTCAAATAAGCAGTTATTTCCGGATAACGACAACACAAATTCTAATAAGGCATCTCAGTTGCTCCGTTTTCAAACGCTTCGAAGGCAATTTTTAAGCGTATTATTATGGTGGGTTGGCCACTAGAAGCTCTTCCGCTTTCATAGGAGCAGCAATAGGTGAACCACGAATTTTTCGGGGCACCATCTTTGCTGTCCCGGTCTGCAAGGACCACTTGCTGCATGCTGTCTCGGTGGTCTACGGACCCGGATACCCTGTAACGAAATTAGAACTACCCTTCAGACACGACAAAGGGGAAGTTAACTATATGTGATTTTGTTTGTACTCTGTGATTATTTGAACCGTTCTTCTTGAGCAGGATGTAATATACTTCTTTATTTCCTAATGCTTTCGCTTTGTAATCGCAAAATCAATGCAGGCCTTTAACGCATATTCTACATTGCGTCCTTTTTGGATTGCGTGTTTACTGCAGTCTTTTTTTTTAACTTTTGCTCTTACTGTGCTGTCTAATGCTAGCTCTCACTGTATACAACTTTATTCGTATACTGCCCCGACACTACATTGAGGCTGTAAGACTCACGGAACTTTCATGGAGAGAAAATTTACCTCGTTCACTATGTCTCGCATCTGTGATGCAAAACGTTGCAAAAGCGGTGCTGGGTTTTAGTTTTTATATAATTTTTGTAAATATACCGATTCAGTTAACCGCTCGCGACTTGACCACAAACACATGGCTGTGCGTGTGTGTGCCTGCATAAACATTCCTTATCTCATTCCTTCCATCTTTTCTTACTTATTTTCCACTTCCCGATGTCGGGAACGGAGCTCTGTCCAGATTAGTCTGCTTATCTCTATGATCGCTTCCCTCACTCCCATTGAATGCGCAGCAGTGACACCGTCCGTGATCCAATAAGGCGGCAGAGTGGAAAGTGTCGTTGCTCGAGCACTTGATTATCACAAAAGCCTTCTCCAACATTTTTCGTATTCTAGCGATGTCTTTAACACCTTGACTCATCCCGCAGTCCCAGTCACTTCGCTGCTTGTCGCTTGATTAGCATCAGTCAGCACTTATAACAAGTGGGTTTTGTGTCACGCATCGAATAACAAACATTAACATAGCGCGCTCAATCCCCGGGGAAGTAGCGTTCATAACGTGGGCGCAATAGTTGGCAGCAAGTGTTTTTTTTTTGCCCTTCAAGCGATCATTATTAGCTGCCGCTACCTTCCCCATTTCAACTGTACCACGTCTGCGAAAGTGAGCATATCGCCCGACTTTTTTGGTATGACCGACCCGCGTGCATCCACCTGCCAACCTTCTCATTTCGCTACAAATGCTCGCACTAGCACTCAAAGGAAGAAAATCTAGAAGAGATCCCGACGTCACAATTCTGAAGCCTTGCCGTGAAATAAAAAAAAACGTGGCTTTATGGTAAAAACACCCAAGCACGTGATCGCAAGCGACGTGTTCAATTCGCCTCCACGCAGCATCGCTATGTTTGAAGTCTGCTTGTTTGCTGTGCCTCTCCCGCTTTGCTTAATTTGCAGACGCTGCGGTTCTAGTGTTGCCTTTGCAGTGGCAACAATGTATTGAAGCCAAGAACTGTAGACAACAAATGCGGCAAGCAGAAAGAGAGCTGTCAGGGCCAGCGGCGCCCAAACCCACCGCGAACCAACCCGTGATTCCCACGATTCAACGCGCGATGTGCGCATTTTCCATTACTTCCCAAGTGGAAGGAGGGAGAGATCAGCTTCAAAAGAGGCTGCCTTGCAATAGTTGGAGGGCTGATGTCATACTCCTTCCAAGTTTTATAGCAAAGCTTTATACCCTAGTTTGCTCGTCGGATATATTTTTAAATATATATAGACAACTTGGTGCACTACGTGTGTGCTGGCTGCTGCCTAGCCGAGCACGCAACTTGGGTGACTGAGTACGTTCTGGTTCTTGGCCACTGCCCCAGAATTGATGCGTCACTGCGACACAATGTGTTTGACGCAGTGAATGGAGTTAGCTTCACGTCGCACATCTCGATGCATGCACCTCTCATCAACATTCTTCCCTCTGCAAGCAGCATTCATCGCCTTCGTCATCATGACGCGCAGACAACTAACAGCTGATGAGGTTGTGTCCCTGTCATCCGCTACTGTTGCTAACTCACCAACTCAAACAAGCTTCACGTCACTGAGATTCCAACAATGTGATGGATCTGCGAGTACTGTATAGGCTCGTGTAACGTCCGAATTTTTTTCTCAGTATTGATGAGGTGCGGCCCTTACACAGGACCGAACCTCTTGGTCAAAATTGTGCACACCCCCGAGGTACCTTTGTATTAGAGTTCAGCCCGCAGCTATCGCCATTTAATAGCAGCATGCGGGAGTACGCCGCGCATCGAAATTTGCCGATGTGCGCGCCCGGCATCGAGGCAGCGAACGCGAATGCTTCTCCGTTGGATTTATTTTTCCAAATTTTGAGCTGCCAAGTGGGGGGTGCAGCCTTTTCACGCGTCTATATGGCATTTACTTTCTCCATTCTGGCACTCATAGCACGTCGCGTGACTTTCAACACGTGGCTTGCGAGCCCGAGCGGGCATGGCGTCATGATACCTGGCCCGATTGCCATAGAATATAATGGGCCCGCTCCCAAGTAGGCCGCGGTGATTTTGACGTCACCACACTTTTGTGACGCAGGGCTTGGTAATGGAAAATTTAGGCCTATAGGCATGACGTCTTAAAAGCAGAGTGCACACGGCAGAGTGCTAGCTGTCTTGAGCTATGTCGGTTGAGTTTGCTCGAAAGACCGCTCCGCCAGGGCCGCGCATGCGCAATCGCACTTGCGACATCATGGTGGCGATGACGGTGGTGGAGAGAATTCACCTCCAGTGTCCACACAATTTCTATGGTTTTAGTATGTGTGGTGACCACAGGGAAATGGCTCTCTCGAAACCGGAACAACCTATAGGAACGCATAACCGCATCTTTACCACACATGTGGTCTGTATATGTTCTTATTGACAGCCTAATAACACATGGAGTTTGTGTTTCTTTAACGAAAGGACTCATCCGGAGTTAAAAGGACCAAAATGCCAGAAGGGAATAACTAGACTGATTATCAACTGCCGTCTATAGGCAGTTAAGAGTCTGTTTTAACATCCACGGACAGTTCATAGACTGTTCAAAATATATTTTTTTATTTTATCCACGTGAAATTTTATCCGCGTTAAGCGCACCTTCTCTCTATCTGCGTTTGGATCGTCATAGGCGAACCCACTACGTTTATACAATATTATGCGGCCGAGTTCACTGGTATGTTTAGTATATTGTTCATTGCTTATTTCTTATGTTGTTAGGCGTTTTTTTTTCTAGGTGACAGGTCATTAAGGCGTTAAATCAAGGACAAAAGGAGAAATATTAAATTGCATTCGCGAAATAATTTACTGCCTATATGTCACAGTGCTAAGAAAATTCTCATTATGGACCTGTTGTTTTCCAGAAGTGTCCTGTGACATTGTTTGTGCATGCATGTATATTGCTCGCCTGATTCGGCTAGTGGTATTGCCAATATAGGGACAGTCACCCCGTCAAATAAAACTGCATATCAAAATAGCTTGCAGCGGCTGCCCAATCACTGTTTTATGTCGAAAAGAAAAATACTTGATTCCATTGAGTTTGGTTCGTAACTCTACTGCCCTCAATGCCCACTGATCTGCTTCTATCTGTGTAGACAATACAAAATTTATTCAAGGGTTCTGATGTCTG
This sequence comes from Dermacentor silvarum, assembly GCF_013339745.2. NCBI lineage: Eukaryota > Metazoa > Arthropoda > Arachnida > Ixodida > Ixodidae > Dermacentor > Dermacentor silvarum. The sequence continues at coordinate 86,013,376 of NC_051162.1, forward strand.
AGCACCTAAGCACTTTATTTTCTCGCGATTCGGTGATGCGGTTGTACATTAGCACAACCAGGCATTCTTATTCACTTATTGAAGCAAAAAGACGCACGAGCGAGGCATAATGGAACTTACAGAATCGCCATTTGCAGTGGCAGAAATTTCCTTTGCAATAAGCTTCGAGATTCGGCTTTCTGGGATGCTTTGTCTTACAGTATTTCACACATTGCGTTAGCACGCATTCTAAGTAAGAAAAGAAACGAAACAATGCGATCAGTCGACAACGAGTGGGTTCTTTGCGATATTGATAGTGCAGACTGAGTGAGTATTAACCAAAATTGTACGATGTTTCTCTGTACGGCGTTATTTTACAGTTTTACAGCGAAGCTGTTTGCCTCTCAGTGGTCGACATTTTTCATGTCCGTCCGTGAACAAAAATTGTCATCATTAGCAATGCCTCATGAACCTCCAAGCAAGCAAACTTTCAATGGGTCATCCCCCTCGTAATGAAGATGCTACAAGCGCTCTGCAAAGTGAAGCAAACAGTGCATACATTCATTTAAATCACCCATACAGCACACAGGACAGCATACGTTACAATAAAGAACAAGCTCAAAACAAGCATTTGAACCATAAATACAGCATTGCACACCCCCCTCAGCAGTTGTATCGGTGGTTTTGCAACAGCTTCCTTCGCAGAACCGATATGGCAAGTAATTTTTTTTTCATAAGCGCCTCCATAAACAAAGCGCCCTGCAGCCAGAACTACAGCCTTTCTATTTCATCTCCTTGCTGGCATTGCGTCTTGTAGTGTAAGCTAAAGTGAATAAATAGCCGAGCTTTATGTCTATTCCGTCAAGATGATACGCACGCCATAGTCTCGATCATTATAAAATCTCGCTCAGGGCATGAGCGTAACTAGCTGTTCCGTTAGTCTCACACAACTTAGGCTCGCCACCTGCTACTACTGCTTTACCGCTTCTCATTCTTTCATAACATTTTCTTAAATTTGATGTGTCAGAAATTTTACCGCCTGTCGCGCTAATTATAGGGCGATGACAATCAGTGCTTTTAAAGTGAGCAAAACTGTATTTATGGCAAATGAGTTTTGCGGAAATACGCGTGGCGGAGAAAACTTCATGAAAAGCCCGACTGCTGCACCAAGCTAAAAAGGGAACCCGTACGGTTTCTCAAAGAAAAGTTTGCATTTCATGAAAAGTTTCACACTTTCATGAATTTGAGTTTTCTTTGTAGCTTCATACGACTATTGAGTGGACTATTGAAGTCGTATGAAGTCGTATGAAGCCGAAAATATTTACTGCTTCCAGGGATTCGGGACCTTGACATGCCCCGTGGAATTCACCACGTCCTTTTTATTACTCTTACTGATCTCATCACCTCCATTAATGACCATAAGAACGCGCGAAAATTATATGACTATTTCAAATGAGTTTTTTTTTTTTATCCGCCGTGGTTGCTTAGCGACCACGGTGTCGGGCGGCTAAGTACGCGGTCACGGGATTGAATCCTGGCCACGGCGGCCTCATTTCGAAGGGGGTGAAAGGAAAACACACCCGTGCACTTAGATTTGGGTGCACGTTAAAGAACCCCAGGTGGTCTAAATTAATCCGGAGACATCACTACGGCGTTCCTCATAATGAGATCGTGGTTTTGGCACACACACAAATATGACAATTACGTTTCTCATAGGGGACATGGGTGGAGTCCTGATGCACTCTAAAGCTAACCAACTAACACTCATCAGAAGAATGTTAACTATTAGTCCGTGCTTGTAAACCCATGGAACAGTTCGTCTTTAAAAAGCGACTGCCATCCATCCACATGTGCATCAATATGGCGCCAAACAACCATCACGTCATATCTGGGCATTGTTGCAATGCTCACACTCTCATTTGGAAAGTGCCCAGACCCACTTTATCAACGGCTGATTTCAGAGCCTGGGTAAACGTGAGGTGACTTTGGCAGGCATAATTCCACTGGTTCTTTTAGATTCCGAATGTTCTATCTATTACAATGTTTTTGTACATACCTAATTACGTACAAATGTTTACAGGAGAAATAGGCTAAAATTCAGACTAGTTTGACTGAAATTTTACCTATTTTCTAGTATTAATTACATTTCACTCATTATAGCTTGGAGCACTTCACAGGCTAAGTAAAACATAACGTGATGATCGACGCTTACACATTTATTCGTTCCTTTAGGCCGCAATATATATTACCCCCCACTATATCAAGATATTTTACTGCTTCAGTCAAAATTGCGTGATTATCAGCTACTAGAATTTTATTGCTCCTGCTAATTTTAGTGTATTTTTCTTTAAATCAGTGGAATAGCTGTCGCTTCGAGGACATTTTATTCAAGATGGGTCATTATGGGAAAATTGCAGCTGCGGGAAGAGGTGGCTTAAAGAGTTGTAGTGACGCTTCAGGCTCCTATCGCGAAATCCTATCTGATTCAACACCTCATACGGAGTAAAGAAATAAAGCATCTGCTTACCCTTCTCCCAGCCGCAGTAACACACCCCATCGTTGCACCTCGAATAGAGGCCGACTTTTCGGCCATACTTCTTATGACAGTAACTCGAACACTTCTGCTCTTGACAAGCTGCAGGAAGGCATGGCAGGTACCACCTATCATTTCAGGTCACTCTCGACATGCAACATTAGCCTAGGTTTGTCTACAGACAATACTCTCCTGAGAGGGAGCGATCACATGTTCTTTATGAAATGATTTGCATCATTAACGGTTGTAGAACGTATCGATGCTTTTGTTTTTCCTTTGGCCCACCAAAATAGAAAATGTGCATCTTTAGCAACGCCATATTACAGAACAACAAAGGGCAAAGAAGAGAGGCCTCGACCCTGAAGCCAACGTTTCGACAAAAGTACTTGTCTTTGATTTTACGTAGACAAGTCCCAGTATCGAAACTTGAGCTCCAAGCAGGAAATTTTAGGAATTGGCTGTAGGCTTGATCACTTCAAATATCTGTCATCCTGAATACCACATGGGTAGTTTCCAGATATTTACAGCAAAACTTAATGAAGCAGTGTAGAATAAGGGGCTTTGAGAGCTCGTACACCGTTCTCTAATGATGTCCCATTTACCAACCAAGCTAGGAATCTGTCGGAGCCAGTGACTGTCGTCACAAGTCAGTTTAGCTCCCCGAGATGGCGAACGCCTGTCCCAGATATCTTCAATTACCCGTGCCCTTCCTGAGCCTACTCCATTCTATACCTTTAGGTCTTCTAATCCTATTACTCTACATTGTGGTTGGATCCTGAGGAAAAGCAATTTAATATCTCAAACTCAGGTTAAATTTCGCACCGCAGCAAGAAAACTGGAGAAATTGAAGTTCGAGGACATCCCCATTAAGAACCAAAATTCCCGTTAACATAGTATAAGTGTAGAAAGCCTAAAATAACAAGACTCATTTTCCTCATCGTGCCGCATTATTACGGAACAGAACAAATAAATAAACAATTACTATAACCTGTTCCTGCTATGCGTTAGCCCGTATTTTGAAACGCGAGAATGGGGTTACTTGCTTGATATCAACCCCAAGCTAAAAATGTTTACCCTCTCTAGAGAATATAGCCTTGACACGCTATGTGGAATCCGCTACGTTCTATGTTTCTCTTTCTGATCCCATCCGTAGAATTAAGGATCACAATATCATGCAAAAAACTAATGCATTTGAATCTTAAAAAATAACAATTTGTGCTTACCATCATGCCAGCTGCAGTAGCACATCTCATTAGTGCAGTTTGCATATACATGTTTCTTCTGACTGTACTTCATTCGGCAGTAATCCTGACACTTCTTTTGTTCGCACACTGCATAGACAATTCATCCATATTGGAATGCAGCACGTAACGCTGCCAGGCAGATTACCATGTACAACTTCTCATGAGAGCTAAGACAATCGGTGGCAGAACACTTCTCTACGTTTATGAATCAACCTTCGTCTGAAAAGGTTATACTGGGACCCTGGACGGACCCTCGTCGTCAGCGTGCTGTTCTGAGGGCTGTCATCAAATTCTTGCATGGTAGGGAACTGGATTTGAGACTTGAAAGAGTATTCGCTGTTAGAGTTGAGTCACCACCATTTTCGTCCCCATTATCAACACTCCAATTTCAGTGCCCCAATGTGGAGTAGCAGGTCAGAACATTGACTCTGTCGACCTCTCAGCTTTCCTAACATAATAAATGTATCTCTATCCTAATATAATCAAATAAGAACGCGTCTGCCCATACGCAAGTATAGTTATTAAAGACAGAGCGTACCGATTCTGCCCTTTCTACTTCAGGGAACGCTACTGAAGGCATCGAACACTTTCTATAGTCACGCATAAGCTACCGCCATGTGCGCTGGTCTCTTGTTAAAGACTTCCAGATGAAAGACGTCCCATATGCGTATCTTCAACATTTAGAGTTTTGAAAAAAGCTCATTATAGCTCGCAAGGAACCTTTTCACATTGAACGTCTAGAGCGCAATTATTACCTAGACTTGCAGCAAATATCGCACTGACACTGCAAGAAAGGCTCAGGCAGAACCATTTCTAGCCATTAACTACTACGGGAAAAACGCACGAGTCCATGTTACATTATGTTCACTCCGATGAACAGTTTTCTCGAGACCATACTAAATGATGAGGCAGGAATTCTAAACTTATACTGTGAAGACTGATTTCGCTAGAATAACATGATGGAGATTATTTGTATTATGGACTGAAGACCATTTCAATCGCATCAAGGAAAGCGATGACTCCCGAAAGTGTGCTACTTCAATGAAAGTGCGTTGTGTTCGGGCTAGTTGTTTCGAACAGCAATAGTTCAGCCCCATTGACGCGTTTGTTCACCCCACTTTCCAGATGATGAACAGGAAAAGGCAGCTGCCACTGTGTAAACGCGAGCATGCGCACCTGTGCGGTAGGAGCAACGGCACACCCCTCGCTCGCACTGTCCTCCGAGCTTGAGGTTCTTGTGCTGCTTGTGCTGCTCCTTGCACATCGCGTCGCAGGAGGTCATGTCGCAAACGTTCACGTTCCTGAGTCACCAGAAATTAATGACATGAACGTCAACGGTTTCTCTCTCCTTTCTTTTTCTATAATCAGAAATTGTAACGGTAAGGCTAAAAAGTGAGCCAATTAGTACCGCGCAAATCGGCAAGGTGAACGAAGTTTAATGACTAGGAAAGTTGGGCCCCCACCTGAGCGCAGCGTGAAGCTACAAACGAAACTGAAGAGGCCAAGGAGGTAATTTAAAAGGGTACACGTGTCAGGCAAAGAGATAAATGAGGTGGAAATAACAGGCAGGCAGGTAATCTAAGGGAGGTAAGGTCCGGTTTGCTACCCTGCGCTTGGAGAGGGGTAAAGAGAGACGGTAAAATGTTTAGGAAAGCGGTGAAGGCAACCACATGCACGAATGTGCGGTCATGTAGCAGTCGTTTAAGTAAACCTATTGAACGTAGGAAGTTCAGTAGAACCTTCATCACCTTCTGATGCTACTTCCGTTTAGGCCTGCATTCCAGGTTCGCCTGCTTCGAAAGCGACCGGTCATCGAGGCGTGCGAGCAAAATCTCGAGTGGATGCCTTTGCGGGCTTTAGCGGAAACAGTGGCAAAGCGAGTATTAGGTGGTTTTCTCGCGGCCATGATCTCAACAGGCTGAAGTGCAGGTCATTCTAATGAGGCAAGCAAAATAGTGAGCAGGACCTACACCAATTGATCTGCAGTCGGTAAATCCCTTAGAAGGAAATGATGTCGGAGAGGGAAACGAGGAAACAGTCCCGTGGGACCCGTATTGGTTCTATTTTTACCTGCGCGCTGATTTCAGATGGATGGGGTCTTACCCTTTCATGAAACACTCTACCACACCCGCCCCCCCCCCCCCCGCGGTAGTTAGGGTGTCGCATATCTCGTCTGACAAGCTACTGTAGGTGTGATTCTAGTTGTTGATGATGATGACAGCGAACAGCACCAGAGCATACGAGAGACAAGCAAAGTGATCGAGACAATCGCAGCACGCACTAGCGACTGAAAATTTATTTATTCATCGCACAGAATAAATGCTGGTTGACGAGCAATAAACTTCGGATACGCGTCAGCACAAGTACAAATTGAGAAACACAAGCCTACTTCGCGTCCATAGCCGATGCCGACCGGAGGCAGAAATCTTTCTCTGATTGCACAACAGCGGGCCTGCTGGCACAAAATTCCCCCAGCAATTTTATCTCAAACGCGTTTCCATATTTTCTCTAGCCAGCCAATCAGCCCAATAAAAATTATCTGGGGACATCTAGGTTTGAACTGCAGAGACTGCAGTCGCTCACCTTTGCCTCAGAGAACTGGCGGTTTATGCAGATTTGGTGCATAACCTTCAGTTGTTAGTGCTCCCTGTAATCGTTTGTCTCCTTGCTAGTCCCTCGTGTTCTATGTCACCATTTTCTGCCATGTTAAGAGTGCACTAGCCTGAGAATACGTTTTGACGGATGGATTATCACTCACACTGCCGTTTCCTGACCTGCTTGTCAACCCTGTTGGTCTCTTATCACACGGGAGCTCTTTCCTTGTGACTCGCAAAACGGCAAGCTGTTTTTCTAGAACTGCAACAAAAATTACTTGCCATAACAATGTCAGGTCTTTCTTGGAATTGGTACCACTGGCACACGTACTTTATCTATTTAATCACCGTCTTTACTGTTTTGCCGTTCTCGCCATGGTACTTTCTTTTATTTATACCAGGCATACTTACCTAAAGTGTTGCGTACACTACACACTCCCTTGCTACAATACACCGTGCAAGTTCCGCATCATCTGCATGCGGAGGGGCAGGCGAGGACGTAGTCCATGTGTTACTGGACTACCATGTGTAGTGTAAGCTTAGCCAATCACTATGCTACAAAATTAGGGCTCTACGTAATATTCCGTTGTCGCCTAGACCATGCTTGGACCATGACCAGTTATTGTGTTGGAAATCACAGCATTTTGCATTGAAATAATTTTATTACTACGGACATGCGTTCTAAATACTCGGGACGGTATATATTAGAACTGACCGTGTGAGGTAGTTGGTCACATACAGTTCGCTTTTTTCTCAAGCAATTTTATGTACTCACTCGAGTTCGATGTTGGCGCTTAGTTTTTTGGCAACGTTCTGTTTCTATCTTCGCCCGTGCAGAGTTCCTTTTATAATTACATTTTCTTGTTTTATTTATTCATCTTGAAAGGGAAGTTTAAAGCTCCAAGATAAGTGGAATAGTGTATCCAGATGCGTACTGCTTCAAACCGAACTCCTCAGACCTGATTTCACCCTACCTGCTGCCGCGTCAAGTGCATTTTTGAATAAAGTTCCACTTGCAAGATGCTACGCGCCGTAGTGGGGCATCCGTGTCTGCTGCGACATCGTTTTGTGGCGCCATTTATGATGCACTGAACGAACGGCGACTGTTGCCTGAATGATTTCGGCGCACAGCTTTCCGTTCATTTCTGCCGTATTTTTTTTTCGCTTCGCCGGATTACATTTATGACGCACGACTGGCTTCAGACAATATTACATAAACCAGCGCAAACACCAAGTATGAGTTACCGCAAGCTAAATTTGCATGATTACAAGTCTCGGAGGCACATATGCCCTACAAGAGACTTCCGACAAGGTGCTTCAAGAGCTTACATTAAAACTATGTAGACTTTGCTATCAGAAGTAACAGTGGTCTCATGTGAATGGAAGACCTTTAAATAACAACGAGCTTTGCTAACTCTGGATCCAAAAATAAGACAGATCGCATTTCCGGCCACTCCGTAGCAAAATACTAACAAGTCTTCAAAAGGTGTCGACAAGGCTCTGCGCAAGCGCAGTATGTTTTCAAGCCGAAAGTCAACAAATAATAACAAGCTTCCTTTCGCTTACACTCCATTTGTTTCGAACGCCATGGCTGCTGTGATAAATACTATGCACGTCGATACGGTCAGCAGTAACAGCATCTTGGTGTTTATGGTGGCCTTCTGCCGTATAGTTCACCTTGAAGTGGCCATCTGCAAAAGGTGAGTTTCGGAAAATGTTTAGAATTTTATTTGGTCTGCTACAGACGGGGTTTTCTTTAGAACGCAGCTCTTAATCACCCGTTGCTGCGGTGAGTGTCGGCGTCTAATCGACCGTAAACGGCCATACCCTTCTCCGAGGAAAGCGGAGGAGGGTATGGCGAAAGCGTGAGAAGAAAAGCGTAGTGCGGCGACGATGGCTACGAGATGGCGCCAGAGTAGCGCGCGTCGCCTGGGAGGTCTCTTGGCGGCGGCTGCTGTGAATCGAGCCCACGCGTCCCCCACGCGCTGGCTCCCGCGATCTCCAGATTAGTGAGGCAGTCGCGCCCCACTTTGCACGACACAGATTGTCCGCGCCAACCAATATATTGTAAAATGAATACCCGTGCAGAGCTGCGCGCAAATTTCGCATTAAGAAGTTTCGTAATCGTCGGTGACTTTTTTCCATTAATAAAGACATCTTAGGAAGCGTGCAGCATGCCTTTATGATGCTACGTGGGAAGATGATACTAAATAACGTAATGTAATCAAGGTTTATTGGTAAATTACGCTCCTAAATTTAAAAAATTAAGTTTTACGTGCTAAAATCACGATCTGATTATGAGGCACGCCGTAGTGGGGAACTCCGGAATAATTTGAACCACTTGCGGTTCTTTAACGCGGACCTAAATCAAAGTGCACGCGTGTTTTCTCATTTCACCCCCATCGAAATGCGGCCGCCGTGGCCGGGATTTCATCCCGCGACCTCGTGCCTAGCAGCCTAACACAATAGTCATTAAGCAACCATGGTGGGTTTTCCTAGATTAGCAAAACATATGCCTTACCGTGACCGAAGGGTTCGTAATTCATAAAAATCGTAAGAAGCTAAATACTGTCGGCGGCACCTCCGTGAAGTACCCGCAATAGACCCTGTGAGGTCATGAATTTTAAACCAGGTTATATGGCATTGTGACGTTGTATTGTAATGCATTCTCACCGAAATGAAGACTCAAGCTAGCAATTTTTGAGAACTCTCCCTTCACAAAAAAACTGCCTTAAAATGTGAATTTTTCTTTACGTCAGTGCCGTCATACTGATGCGCTGGCACCAGTGATATGGCACAAAAATTTGGGGAAAAAGTGTAGTTTGCGCTGCATTATCAATGCTAGTGATCATCCTTAGACCGCCAAATAATAAATACCCAAATGCCGAAGCAAAATATTTTCAATGCAGCGATCCACAACGGTTTCCTTTTTATCATCTACAAGTGATATAAGGCATTCAGCATGCTATGAAGACGACACCTAAAATTAAGTGAAGGGATGAGTGGACAACTTTAATAAATGTTATTTTTCTCATTTCTTCGGTTGCGTTACATGCATATTGTCATGGAGCGGCATAGTTTCTCGAGTCAACGACACGCCAATTAGCGGCCGCCAAAAACGTCGTGTTCTCACGGTGCGGCATATAGTTTCGAGAAAGCGACACGCCGAATAACCGGCGTCAAAAAAAAAAACGTCGTGGTCTCACGGTGCGGCATATAGTTTCGCGAAAGCGACACGCCGATTAACGGACCAAGGTGTGTTCGTGTGCGTCCGTGTGGTGCAGTGTGGAGGGAAATCTACCGTTCCTTCGCCCCTGTTTGAAAGGGGCGCGGCCAAGACTTTTGGGAGGAGTCATGAAATAATTAGGTCAACTCTGCATACCTGCAGTTCTCCTACATAGAGAACTAGGGAAAGGAGAGGCTATTTAAGCGCAGGTTTTGGGCCCTGCTAATCAGTCTAGAAGCTGAGCCTGTAATCTACTGAGAAGTAGTCAAGGAGCTAGTGCCTTACAGTATCGCCTGGGCCGCCTAGCCACGTCGGAACTCCAAGTAACTAGTTAACGTACGAGACGTCAAACCAGCGTGTGCAACGAAGCTCACGGTGCTTCGCCTCAAGTGAGCTCAACCTGCTTGAGGGAAGTCGTCAGATAAAGACTCCCGGGAAACCCAGCCTAGCAATCGCATCCACCTCGACAAGATCGGCCCGCCAGCATTCTTCGGGAAAGCTCTGCGCGCCGACTTCATGGTTTACGGACTTGCTGCTGCTGCCAGGCCACGCGTATGACATCATTTCTTTTCTTTTGAACTTTGTTTTCATTTGAACTTCGTTTTGGTCAATTACTGTGAAGTGTATTCTTGTATAATTGATCCTCGCACTGTTTCATTTTCATATCTACTGTTACGGCTCGTCGTATTTATTTGTCGTCATCATTGTGCTATATTAAGTTCAGATGTGTTAGTTTTCTTGTGTCATTTTTATTATCTTTTGTAATTTGTGCGTCATTATCAGTCGATAAATATCTTTTTTTGTTTACTGCCAACTCTGACTCTTTCACTGTGTTCGCTTGAGTACGGAACGACCAACCGGCTTGTATACCCCGTCGATCGACTTCACACCAACGGCGAACGGGTACAGCCGTGACAATTCATTGATTTCATGCTATTGAATAGTTACGTTCCAGCATTTCAAAACCGGTCAGCCTAGTCATGAACAGCGGCTTGGATTCATGTGAAAACGAAAGAGCGGTGAGTGACGCAACTTTGAAACTCTGGCATAGATGCACTCCTCCCGCACTCCTCGTGGTATTAGAGAATTACGCTTACTTTATTACTACAAACGCTCCTTTCTGCATAAGTTTCCTCTATCTTAACCACTTTAGTTGTTTTTCTCTTCTTTGTGTTATATAAAACAGACTTGGTCGGAAATACAATACCACCACCTACGTTCGGTACCCTCCATTCAATTGTACGAAAGTCTGCGGGACGCCACCCGAAGACATAAGACATAAAGTGACGCCACACGAAGACATAAATTGGTCAGAAAAACAAATGAAAATAAAAATATTTTTCCGGAAGCTAAGCACGCCAAATATCCAGTGTTCTCGGTAGAGAGTCGACCACATCTAATGTGAACACCTCATTAGTATTCAAGCCAGTAAAACTACAGCGTTTATTGTACTTCACAAGAGAAATGTTCGTTATACGATGTGTCATCATGGCGTCAATAAACACAATAATGATTTTTTGAATTATGTACGGAACAACAGCTTCTATGATGTTTTGAATACTAATGAGGTGTTCACCTTAGATGTGGTCGACCCTGTACATTGCACTTATTTCAACAAATAATGCCAACGAGGATGCGCAAATTTCAGTGAAATACTAGCTCTGCCCGTTAGTATTGCAAATATTGCACTTTATCTAAATAATCTTTACTGCATTTGAGGATTATAGACTCACATCTTTCATGTCGATGTAACTATTTTAGAATAGTAGATTGACTTCTACCATTCACGTTTCCACGTTTCTTCAACATGCACCTAAATCTAAGTACACAAACTTTTCTTGCGTTCCGCATTCGAAATACGAACGCCGCGGTCAGGCATCGCGCCCGCCACCTTGTGCCGAGCAGCAGGACGCCACAGAGACAGACCCACCACGGCGGCTAGGTGCCTATTACTGCAAGTTGTAGCCGGCAGAAAGTTTTCTACATTGAGAAGCAGGTCCACAACTTACTTTAAAACAGCTAAATTAAATCAGATACTTCGGTTTTACGGGCCAATAACCACGATCTGAGTAGAAGGCAGAGGGGGTTACGGAATAATTTTGACTAGTGGAGGTTCTTTAAGTTGCACCCAGTGCACGGTACACGAGTGTTTTTGCATTTCGTCCTCATCTCAAGCTGGCCGCTGGGACCCGGAATTGAACCTGCGACCTCGTCCATAGCAGCGCACCGCCATAGTGACTATAACAACATTATGGTTGCTGCTCACGTTTCAAGGCGCAGTAAGTGTATTTCCCAACAAGAGCACCATGGAAGAAACTGAGGTAACATAACAAAACTAGCACTTCAACTATAGACAGGACAGGCAACATATGGGCACACATCACATGGTTTATCACGTCTTAACGAGGGGAGGTAAATTAAAGGGCACAACAAAAAAAATCTCAAAAATACCTTTGTGTGTTTTGGGTTCCTTGAGAATCGTTCTTCTCTTACCAAGGTTGGTCACGTTTGTGAACACCGTTTCGGATGTTCTGGGAGCCTCGTATGCAATGTTTTCCGATACGCCCTCAGCATTTTGACGCGCGTGCTTCGAAGACAGAGAAACCGAAGAGGCACTTCAGGGTGAGTACACCGAAGAAACGCGAGCGTGTTCGTCTCCCTCACAATTGCTATGCTGATTGCTCTTTATGACCATGTTCTCAAGAGCGGCAAAAAAGGAATGAATTCTCCTCCCGGTATATCACACCTTCTTTTTGTGAGAGCCTTCTGACACGTGCGCTGTGCTTTAAATAAAGGAGTCTCTTTCATTGACAGGCGAATAGGTTATCACAGTTCTCGTAAGATTCACCGCTTTCATGCATTTTCTTTTTCTCTTTTTACTACCCAGCGCCCTTTTGACGAGGCAAGGCTGACGTATCCGCAGTGTGTGGTCTAAAGCTATGCTGCAAAACTAACCACATTTAAAGTGTGTTTGACCATTCTGAACCGTGAGTTTTATTGACAAATTTTGCCATTTCAGACATTGAGTACCGGTTTTCATTAATATCAAGGTCAGCTATAAAGTGGAGGGAGTACTTCTGAGCTATGTTTAATTTAAATACGTGCACGCTTTGCTTATCATCAGCCTCGTTTTAACGAGGTACGGCTGAATAGTGGGCTGTTATGACCTAAAGATAAGATAAAAAGGATCGAGTTTTAACCTTCATTTCACCGTTCTGGAACCTGAAGTTGAATGGTACAAGTGGCCAGCATCGCCCCTGAATGAGCTAATAACTATAAAATGAGTCATAAAACCACAAAGTATGATACATAAAATATCCGAATCGAACTGTAAAGGGATATGACTCCTTCGGCGCTCTGAATAATTTAAACGCATTTGTACTTTAATTTTAGCTCCCCTGCTATCTCGCAAAAACGACAGCATTCCAAACTGGTGTCATTCTCGAAATTCATTCCAAGTGGATGCGCTTGACAAGCTCACCGGCCACAATTCGTGAATTGTAATATGCACCGTAGAGTAATTAACCAAGAAGTTAATTAGTGGAATATATGTGTCGATTTTGCGTGCTACTAATGCTTCCAATAATGCTTCAAATGCTTCGAATAACGCCGGTGAAAAATAAGAATTACCTTACCATCCACAGGCGATTTTTAAAAATTACGGAAAGCTTCATTTTGAACACCCTGTATAACAGCCACTTCCTCTCTTGCTGCAGTCATACAGCAAGGACGCGAACGCCTGTTTCGTTGCTCGCGATATAAAATATGGATGAAACCTGCATTCGCCATCGTCACATGTATGCCTGCGCACTTCGCTTCAGTCTTTCTTGCTATTTTTTTGCTGATGTCGGCATTAAAAATTGTGTCCTGTGTGGGCACAGGTGGCTGATGGTGTGCATGTTTTTATTTTATATTTATTGTATGGCATAAATTTAGTTTCAACCCAGACATGTGGGCTTCACTGAAAGTGACGTCGAAGGCTAACGTTTCGATTCACAGTGACTGCTGCTCTACAACTGCATTCTTGTAGGGGGAGCACGGAATATAAAAGCCCTATCTGAGGGTTTCTTTGCATGTCCTTGTATATGAAGCATAAGAGACCATGCTTCTGCTTCAAGAACCTTAAAAGTTATTAACAACGAACACAGCACACCTATTTCTGGAGTTTTTAAAGGTTTTTGTCACGTTGTGTTAGGTCAACTGATTGTCAAGCTTGGGTTCACTCTATGAGTAAGCCTTCTATTCGTTGCATCAGTAAGTAATGCGCAAGTTCTTCGCAATGAGAAAAAAAAACATATTTATCCTTGGCATGTGAAATATTCACGTCAGTTTCGGTTATTCGCCGAAGATTGCAAGATGTGCCCAAAAACTAACGCTAACATTGATAAAACAAGCCCAGATAAAATCAATGAAGCGACCAATCACATAGCTCGAGTAGTAGTTTCTAGTTTCTCGAGTAGGCGTTACAAGGAATGGCGCTCCTGGAACTAGTTCCTTTTGGGAGGAACGGAGGAACGCCACCGTTCCATTAAGTGTCGGTGGAACTGTAACGGTAACTCGTTACGTTTACGAAGGAACGGCCAAGGGAACGGCACTCCTTCTGTAAACGTTCCACGGCATTGAACAAAAGCAACGCACGTACGCAGCACATCAATGCATGGTGGATGGGCGACCGCGTGAGGCGCAAAGAACTACGCTTCCCTGTCACGTTACTATGGTGCATTCTTTTCGTGAGTTCGCTCTTATATTTTTTTATGACTAGGCTTCAAGATTGTCACTTGACGCTCCCTACTGTAGACCATCTACATAAACACAGAGCTGGCTGCGGTGATCAAACCAGCCAGCGCAGATGTTGCCACCTCGTCCGCGCCCGAAGAAATCTTCTCGTTCGGGCACTAAACCCTTCCAGCCGATGAATAGGATGAGCTGTCGTGGTACCTGCAGGTGCCAGTTGACTACCCGCTGTCGCAGATGAAGAACTTCGAGGGACTGAACCAACTTTTCCTCAAGTACAACATGACAATACCCTCAAGCGCTTCGGTGGAACGGCTTTTCGAAATTGGCAACGAAGTGGTGAAGAAAAAACGAGTTCGTCTGTCGCACACCAACAACGAGATGCAACTCTTCCTGAGTTCAAAGAAGGGACTTTATTAAGTTGCGAATATGTATACTGGACATTTTTCCCCACTCGTACTGGAATATTTAATCATCATTCTCTAAACGCCTGTGTATTTTTCCTTTCTATGCGGTTTCTTGGGCAAGAAATTTAATTATATTGGTACATAGGAGAAACTGTCTATTTGCACATCTGCAGTATCCTGACTGTGCATTTGAAGGCCGAAGTGGAAAGTACCATATGTGTTGCACTTGTAAATACGGGAACCAAAGTTGCAGTTAGACATGTCTGGAGTATGTCCGGGGCTCCGTAAACAAATTTGTCTAGCAGCGTTTTTTGGAGTCTTTTTATCTCCAGGTAATCTGCTGCCGCCGATGTTCAAATTCGTATAATATACGTAGTTCGATGTGAGTTTTAAATTGCTCACTTTATTTCGCCTCAGGATCATCCGACACAATATTTTAATTAAAAATAATCAAATGTAACGTTCATGTAACGGCACGTTCCAATGTTCGAAGTGTAACTGGAACGCGTTCCTTTCGCATTAAAGGAACTTGTAACGGCAGCTCGTTTCAAGATTGGCAAGGAACGATGAACGAGCTTTCGTTCCTGTTTTAGAGGAACGTGTACAACACTGTTGCTGCATGCTTACGTGAAGCATAATTGATCTCTACATGTTTCATCTGCATTCCACAGGCTGGTCGCATGCGACGAATTGAACTTGCGTTCAGTCAGAGTGAACGTAATGTACTCTGGGAGGTAACATTATTCTCGCAAGTAGAGGAAAATGTTGAACAAGCGCATGACCTCAAATAAACAGTTGCCAATGTTTGCGTACGCATGCTCCTAAAGTACTGGTGGCGCAGCGAAAAGCTTCTTCGCACTTCAGACGTCGACATGCGATATGCATACCGAAAGGCATATAACGCTGCTGATACCACTTGCAGGTCATTTCAGTTTTATGCAACATGTTTATGACACTCAGTTTCATGCAACAGGTTTGTATTAGACAGTTTCTTCCGTTGATGAGCTGTGAGCACCAAAGGATATCTGAGCGAAGAGAGTTATGCAAAAGTGGTTCACAAATATGCACGTAGAGACGTCTACTGCTGAATTGGCGTTGCCTGGGAATGGCGCCATCGCGACCTGTGGCTAAAGTGAGCACCTCGCGGACCTAAACGTCTTGTTAAAGCATGACACCGGAACACAGGACCTTGTAATTGGAGTCGTCTTCCGATTTCTGTACCTTATAAGAGCGCAGCGGATGCTTCCACCAGATAATAGGGTTTCGTGGTTTCTCGTAGACGCCCACTGCTATGGACTCAAATGGCAGGCAACACTTTCGAGCTTTTGTGCACGTTTCTTCAGATCCGTCTTGCAGGGCCCTCGCTAAACGTTTAGTAACCTCCCATTGCACTTGGATTTTTTTGGGCATTCATCGAATTGGTTTATCATTCTGGACAACCATCGAATTCGGGCCCTCCATAGCCAAGCGCTAGTGGTACTTGACTTGTCTTCGAAACTCCTCATTAGTTAAACAACCATCGTGCTACAAAGCTCCAATGCTCTCTAGACTTGGCATGGAGCGCAGGCATCGCAGTTATGATTGCAATGGCGAAATTCTTGGTTGTACGCGCACGTTATTTTTTTTTAAATATCGACGCTAGCTCTAGAATGCAATGGAAATAACACAAGCAGTTTCCCTTCCTGCAATGCCACCTTCTCTGAAGACAAGAGTTTTCATTTACAGTTTTTTTTATAGTTACAGATGTGGAGAAACAGCCATTTCGACGTAAACGCTTACGTATACCAGATATAGTCGGCATTATTTTTGATCACGAGTGGAATCTTTCTTCTTGTAACTTATTTTCGAACCCGAAGAGCATCTGCTTCTTACTTGGTCCTTGCTATCTTTTCGTCGATCAATCTGTGAAGTACGGCATTCTCCCAACCAAGTAAACCTGCCGACGCTGCTTTTATTACAAAATCGCGTGCTTGTAAGGTCTTTAACAAATTTGTAAAAGTAGGTATCACGCTAAGCATTATCGGTAGAATATGTTTCGAAAGTTTTGAAGTGTTCAGTATAAACACAACCGAAATCTTGGAGTATAAAATTACTGCGGGAATGGTTATGATTTTAATTGTGTCCCCCTTTGAAACAAGCCACTGACCAAAAACTACTAGAATCAGATTTTACTATCGTTTTACATATCACTATATTCTTTCTCTTCATTAAAACTATTTTCAAAATTGCTAACTAACCTGTGACTGTGACGAACCCACCCCTGCTTTTTTATGCCAATACTCTAAACGTTACTTGCTGATCTCGACTACCCGTCAGTTAACGCTTTGAACCCTCGTCCCTCTCGAAGGCGCACATTTCTTATTGTCCCGGCTAGTTGAATATTGCCGCCTGAAGTTTCTCTTAAAGGGCCCCGGACCAGGCCACATAGCAAATTTTGGTTGTACGCCGGAAGTTGTTACGTGCCCTCTAGAGAGCGTTCTCCCGCAAGAATTTTTCAAATTGGTTCATTAATAGCCGAGATATGAATATTTCAGTGCCACGAAACCATGCTTTCAAGAGGCGAGTGCCACTGCCAAGAGGTCTCTCTCTCCTTGCCCCGTCTAGCCTCTGCAAGCAAAATTCCTTCCCTGCGTTCTCCCATGCCGAAGCTGGAAAATCGCGTGACGCCTACGTCATGGTCCCGCCTCTTTCTTTTGTCCTTCTGGCATTTTTTGCTGCGCGGCGCACTTCCGGTGGCGGCCTCGAGTGCGAGCTGTTGCGTTCGTCTTGAATCGCGCAGCGCATGATGTTGCGCGCTGTGCACGAGAACACCCGACTATTAGTATAAGTCAGTGCTGCACAAATACTGAGGCAGACGCAAGCGGATCACAGAGCATGATCACGCTCTGGAACACAGTAGAAAATGACATAATTTTAACGTTATAGCGTTAAGGGCCCCGTGTCAGAAAATCCGTCGTCGGCAACCGGCGTCGGCGTGCGATGTCGGCGGATGGCGGAGAAAATCATCCCCAAGCACGCAGGCCCTCCGAATATATTTATATACATGTTTGCGCCACGCCTTCTTATATGACATGCGGTATATGCGGGTTATATTGCCAGACCATTCTATCATTAATGTTGCTCATACCTTGGGCGCTATAACGTAAAATGATTCGAAACTGATTTAATTCCAAACTCCTGACGTCCAATTTACGTAACCACCGACGCAAACATCGGGCGGTGACCCGCAGAGTTGTCTGAACAACCCTATCAAACACTATCCTCGTTTATAGGAGCCCACCTTTGTTCGCTTTCAAAACCAATAACATTGCTTATACTCAGCGGTTTTTCTTATCTAATTGGCTGACAAGAGGAGCACGCTCTAGTGGAGAGGGTTTCGATGGGGCCGAGCCAGCACAGTGAAAATAGAGAACCGCATGAAGAGGGTGGTGCCGGCTTCACCGATTGGTCCGCTTCGCCTTACTTAGCTTGCGGTGGCTGGTCGAAAATCGCGGCGGCGTGCAACGGAAGAATAAGAATGCCGCTAAAACGGGTCCTCAGCAAGGAAGAGTTGGCAGAGCGATGTTGTATGCATGGCGAAAAGGCTCGATAACGTTTTACTGATACACAAAAATGTTTATCATGCGCAAATAATTACATGCTCACCGGCAGGTACGAGTAGCGAGAGTCTGAGTGATCCGCGGGCAGCCATCTTCTATTCCTTTCGAAACGGGGCAGTCTGTGGCAATTCAGAAAAATTTTCAGTTTTGTTCGGCATATTAATGCATTTTTTTCGCGTACACGTCACTTTGACGTGGTGAGTTTTCGCGGTTTTGTGATGTCGCGTGACAGACAGGCGAAGTGGGCGTAGTCAGAAAACAGTGGACCAATAGCAGAGGGCTAATGGTGAAAAGGCGTCAAATCAGGAATTATTATTTTTCTTTTGTGTGGTTTAATCATGCATAATCAATATGTACACGTTATATCACATGGGGAGCTATCGCGGTTTTCGTGACGTCGCGTGACAGACAGGCTAAGTTGGGAGTGGCCCGAAAATATTTTGACCAATCGTGGAGGCTGATTGCAGAAATTGGAATCAAAACAGTTTGGAATAATTTTACGTTATAGCGCCCCTTGTTTTGCATTCTTGGCAAAGCTATTCCTCGGAATTTTGAGAATGACAATCCACAAACACATGCCATGAAACAACAAACCCACAGCGCATGCCTTTTATGTTAAATATTCTCAGACTGAAGTATTAAAAGTACGAAACAAAAACGGGAGCCTGAAAATTATGCAATTTTTTGGCGTGGCTGTGCAATATCTTCGGGATCGCTCCACGCAAGAGGCCGCGTTTCTACCAAAAAGCTCGCCTCATGCATAGCGTTCGCCACCAGTGTTTCCCGGTAACCATTACGGTTGCTTAAGCTGCAGTTGTCGGGAAGCGTGAGAAGCAGTCAGGGATCTTTGAATGCTATCGCGTTCCACTCTTAAAAGCGAAGCTTAAGCGTCCTCCAATTTTTGTTGTTAGCGCGAGGGACTGCACGACGTGGGCACAAGCAGACAAAACGGAAGTACATCTCTCTTGTTGCGGTGCGAAGTAAACCAAAACATGCAAACATTCGGTTTATATGTTTTAATATTTCTCTGAACTTTAATTTTTCTCCTGAAGCAACAGAATAAACAAATAACTTATGTTGCCTAGAATAATTCTCGAAGTCACGTGTCACTATGAGCGACGTCACAGCACTACGACCTACGTCAGCGCCATTGTGCGATATCCGTCGACTCTCCGGCTGGCAGCGCCGCACCCGCGAGGAGAAGGACAAACGGCGTTTAGTACGAAATTTGACCTGTTACCGCGGAGCGTAGCGGTGTAATACTTAGCAGACACGATCGTTAGCGCACATTGTAGGCACTGCACTTGTCGGCTCAAAATGACCAGACCTGGTGAGGGGCCCTTTAGAGCAGCGTACGGAAGGCGAAGTAGAAGACGACGTAGACTGGTATATGCTTCATCAGCAGACCTGTGCAACCAGTAAACCGTAGGGCCCACCTTTTGTCATTCCTCTACGTGACAATATCGTGGCTGTGAATTACAATGCGCTCAGTATTCTACGACTGTTTTTTCCGTAGCAGACACATGGCTTCATCTTGTTGTGAACATTTGTTCCGATACGCTTTCTGTCCTCAGGCACGCAGCTCGGGTCCAAAATCTCAAGGCTATGCATTGTGTAATAGCATACAAGTTTTCTTTCTTGATTTCTTGCTCGCAATCTTTTTTTAATATTCATTGACCTTGCAAGGCATCCAAATTACGCCTTTGATTTTTTCAATTATTTTTTAGTAGTCCTGGTTCTGTACTTGCACTTCCGATTACGCTGTACTTGGTTGGAGAAAAAGTCCCAACACACCTCACCCTGCACTGACACATTTATGATTTCTGCTCATCGACATATGTTAACTGCCAACGTTGACAAGATATCTCAATGTAAGCAAAAATATCGCATTTACAAGCTAAAGAGCTTGCTTTATTACTGTTTTCCAAGTTCACCGCACATTGTAGCCACAATACTGTACAGCTGTATTTCAAATAGCTGCACTCCGTTTCCTTTTTATCCCCAGATTTTATTCGTGGATTGCGGCAGCCACTTGCGAATGAGCGAGAGGCAGCGACGCCTCTTGTCGGTCTAGTAACCCTTGACGTCTTAGATTTCTGCACAACCTAGCTGATGCTGGTTATTTGTTTATCAAATAAAGTATTACGTGTGTCCCAAATCATGAAAAACTAAGCAGGAATTTTTATGAATATCCGCCACCAAGAAATACCTAAGCACATGAAAATGACGGAATATTTATGGCGTTGCCACGACGTCATGTGCATGGTAATTTTGGCCTCAAAACTTAAATAGTTAAGTAGGCTTTATTTTCTGGTGTGATAAGCAAGCCATTTTTGTTTAACTTGAGCAGAGAAACTTGGATAATTTCGAAGCAATTATCAAACATAATAAACTTGTTTCGTGTATAGTGGATTGACTGAACGCTTTATGAAGCGTCTGTTTGCTAAGTACGTTGTCTGTTCCTAGATTCGTCATTTTCTATGCTGCGCTGCAGTATTTTCTTCACTTTATTTGTATGGATGCGTGAGCTGATTTAGTGTTTTCTCCTTTTTTTGAAAGTGAAAACGGGTGTTTAGAACGAACTCAAACGAAAGAAAGAGCCTGCTTGCAGGGCCTTTTGAGTCGTTCCTTCACAAAAGACAAAACTTGTGACGAGTTTCCGTCACTTATTGAATGAAATGTTCCACAATAACAGTCATTTCACCTGGCAGTCCAAAGAGTGAATCACACAGAGTCGATGACAGGTGCCCTTGTGAAACAGAAATATCGCGGGTCCACTTTCCTTTTCAGTGGCTTGTTCAAAAGTGGCACCATCGCCTTCCTGCGCTCTTTTATTTGGTCTTTTAAGCTTCGTAATACAAAAGAAAAGAACAAAATATGCGTGAGCTTATAGCAGACACAAGCTTTAGTACCTTCTTGAAGTGTGTTCGTTTCACTTGCCCCATTACTTTATCATCAAGCCACTAAGCAAGTATTTTATCCTATTGATACCCGAAACGTAGATGCTCAAAGCATTCAAGAGAACGGAAACATTTTCTACGGTATACACGCAGAATTGCCGCGCGACTGGCCGTTCGAGGCACTTTGCGTGCATTTGCGGGCTTCTTTCAAGCTCGGAAAAACACTTTTATGTAGCACGTATTGAGAAACAGAAAGCTGTATCGGTAGTTTTTCATGTTGCTCTACAACTTTCTCCTTGACACTTTGATAATTAGGACAGTACTTGTCGAGTTAGATAGTTAATTACAATTACCTAATTAAATCTCAGTAACGAAAAAATTACTGGCGGCAACTTCGCTGTACCGGAAAAAATACACACTAGGTTTGCTTCGCGTAACGCCGTTCCTCTTTTTTTTTAATCGTGCTGCGTGATAGCTGGGACACCCTGTATATGTTCGTGTGGCAGAATTCTTTCTAAGAGCACCCACCGTTGTAACTTAGTGGCTATGATGTTACGGTGCTGAGCTGTAGGTCACGTGCTCGATCTCGGCCATGGTGGCCATATATCCATAGAGGCGGAATGCAAAAACACTTGTGTACTTAGATTTAGGCCCAGGTTAAAGAACTGCAGGTGGCCAAAATTAAACCAGCGCCCCCCACTAGGCCTGCGTCATAATCACATCGTTGTTCTAGCAGGTAACCCCCAGAATTTTATTTATTTAATTTAATGAGAGCAGGAGTCCGCCTACCGTGATGCCAGGCATATTACTAGCAAAGGTGGCCCACGAAGGCATACAACACTGGCCACCGATAAATTCGATGACTTCGACCTCAGAGTTTTAGGCCACCGCACATTAGCCGTTTGCTGGCACCAGGAATTCAGTGACGTTCTTTCTTTCGAAATATAAAATTGAAGTTAGGAGGGAGCTTCACTTCATGGCCAACTCCGATTGTCCTGCATAAATAGATGTGTAACACAGGAATTCTCTCATTTAACAACCACATACACGATTGGAACGAAACTTGTTGCACTTAAGAGAAAAGGTGAATTCTAGTCACCATTCCAAATACTTTGATTTAGAACCTCAATTTTTATGCAAAATTTGATGGAACATAACAACTAAAAAATTACGCGCCATTCCACTGCTACGAAGGTGGATTACCAGCGAAGCATATTAGCACGTGAAACAGAGTTGACACAGAATTTACATCAAAAGTACGAGCAAATTTTATTTCTCTTGAGCGGTGACGGTGGTCATCCCGAAGAAAGACACACGCACACACACTTTTATTTTGATTGGCGGTCTTGATCGGCGGCACACATTCGCGTGGAAGACTACGGCCACCTCGGGAAGCCGGAGGAAACTAGATAAGTGTGACAGGACTGCCACGCCGGGAGAGCGTAACTATGCACACAAGCGCTTGGAACGACTACAAAGAGACGGCGGTGTGAGCATACACAGGGCCGACGCGGGTCGTACAGTGGCAAATCTTTGAGAAACCCTTATTCTCTACCTGAGAGTCTACTGAGTTTGAAAATGTAGCCTATTGATAACTAATCTCCAGAAAATGCGTATCCAAGCGATGAGACATTTAAGCTTTCGCATGGAAAGAAGCGACTTTGCATCACATTTGGGAGCTTAGTTTTTGCATACGCAGATCTGTTGACGAACAGGAAAAATGCATATAACCCTAGCCATAGACAGCTTCGCTGTAAAAACTGAAGCAACTAGTTCTAAATATATATCTTAGTACTTAAAGCAGGTATCGCAGTATGCAAACAGTATCTGTTAGAGCATCTGAAGGGGACAAAGTTTAAATAAGAGCTTACAGCTTGCGTAAAGTTGTTAGAATGTTTGCAAGGTTCTCGCATACGTCCTTCTCACAAATGACTCCTGCATTAGAACAATGTAAAATACGAAAATGTTTCTCTGCTTCAGAAATCATAACATGAGGTCATTGATAAAGGTTGCTAACGTTTCCTATTGCGGAAGTAAAGAGTTGCAAACAAAATAATCTAGCTTTTCGCAATTTTGTCATTTTGAACACACTAATTACACTCGGTATAGAGATAGTTATAAACTTCATTTAAAGAGCGGATGGTGACTTTTACTTTTTTTACAGCAACAAGGATCATAAAATTTGGTGCAGTATATTCTCAGCAAGACGATTTCATCGTTTCTCTGTATTTAAATAATGTACTTTCTGATAACCCTTACTCTTAACGTGAAGAGTTCTTAATACAGTAACTCTACAGCTTCCTTAAAATGAAACAACGCACATATTTGCGTTCAAAGTGATCCTTGCTGATAACACCCCTCTGGTATTGATTTACCAAAGATTATCATTATACAATCGCCATGCAGTACATCTTGGATCATTTACTTTATAGCTCAATCAGGAGGTTTTATTTTTGCTCCACCGCTATCTTCTATATGCAACTTGTGCGAGGTTGGAAGATACCTGTGCCCGTATTCACAAAAGGGTTCTTGCACGTAAACTGCTCGTAAAAGTAGGTGTCGGCCAATCATAATACTGGGAACATTATTTGTGAAAACAGCTGGCCAACACTAAACAGCTCGTACGGCGAAGAGTTTTGTGAATTCGGCCAGGGGAGTGATATGGTGTTTGCCCTCGTATTCGGGAAGTGAGACAGCAGTGTGAGACCTCGATCTGTCGTGAAACAAGAGCCACTGTCCAGCTGACGACAAAGCAGCACTGCGCCAACAAATTTCGTGGCGCAAATGTTTTAGGAAGGTAATGTAGAAGTTCTAGCTTGTTCTTGGTAATTTAAGCGAATGTTCCTGCCGCACCAAGCCTCTGGAGTAAAGAAATACGACCTTTTGTATGTTAACGGACTGCACGTAATTCGTGTCTAATTCGTGACTGCTCGTAATTGGTGACGTTTACCTAAGTGCACTAACAAAGCGAACATTGTTTTTGCTAAAGACAGCTCTGTCACCGGAAAAAAATTTAGTGAGCCTTGACCTTTTCTCACATACCATTTATTCAAGCAATTATACCCCTTTTGTCAAAGCCGCACATGATCATTCTGGAGCATCGGACAATAATGGCCACATTCCAGTGGCATATACCCCATAAAACACAACCTATAACTCAAGAATGGCTTGGCCGAATTGTAAGAAACCTATGACAAATCGTATGGTACATGTAGTAGCATGCGCTATTCTATTAAGTGGTCTTTGTCCTTAAACCTCACATATATGAGCCGATATTAGGGTATGTACTCGTCTTATGGTGTGATTTATTGCTTTACTGGCACACCAATGATGCACTCGCTGGCATTCCTTTGTCGGTCAAACTTCAGCGGTATATGCAACACTTACCCAGGACGACTCACCAACGACACGCGGAATCCAGGAAAAGTGACATTGAAATCGTAGAGTTAAAATAATATCTTGGTTTACACGGCAAGCGAAACCAAAAAATTGCAATTTCAAACAGCACCTTTTTTTCGTGCTTCAGCTTAGCCATATCGGGTCTCTTTTAAAGGCAGGTGTTGGGTGAAGACGACTTTCATCTAGTCGCATACGGTGGCGCGTCAGAAGTACTACATACTAGTGCGCTGATTGCGCCTCAAGGAGCGCCGTTACGCCGAAATTCACGCGTCCGGGGGTGCGAAATTATAGCAACGTTGAGTGACAAATTTCGGGATGATGAAGCTGCCGGACATGGTACGACAGCCCGATTTCGCAATATGCGTTTACACTGGGAAAATACAAATTTAGTTTTATTGCAATAGCAATTATATGGACACTCCAAGCCGATTTCTGCCGTCGGCGTCACCGTGAGACTCCGTATAGAGTCCAACGGTGATGAAATCGTCGCCGCGCGCCGTATACTGCATCAATGCCTCCTTCAGAAGATGTCTGCCGCGTGAGCCGATAAGCTCGTTCGTGCCCCTCTCCTCTTTCCTCCTCTACACCAGGGTCAGCTGCGAGCGCTAGCCGCAGCGGCCGCTCCAAACCTAGATCACGTGGGCCAGCCTCCGAGATTATAACGGCGTCTGTTGTAATCCCGGAGGCAGGACTCACGGTCTCTCTCGGCAGCGAGCGTTGTCTCTCCGCAACCACCCTGAACTACGGGAACCTCCGCTCCAATGGGAAAACGAGCGACGCGGCAGGCATCTAGTAAAGGAGGCATGGGCTTCATGTGCGAGTGAAAGTGCGCGAGGGGCGCGCGCTTTTACGGGGAGCGAGCGCACCGCGCAGAGAGAGAGAGAGAGAGAGAGATTGTGAAGAGGAAGAGGCACAATTTTCTGCAGCCCTTCAGGGAGCACGATTCAGCGCCTTGGGGAAGGAGCGGGGGATGTAAAGAAGAAAGAAAAGATAAAGAAAAGAGCAAACTCGACTTCTTCCGTCGCGAGAAAGGCTGTGCGGGTACTGGAGGGAGGGAGGAGAGGCGACGTTTAGCTGCAGCAGCAAATGCGTATTCATATAAAAACGTTCCAGGGCGAGAAGGTGCTAAAGACTTCCGACGCTGCTAGACGAGTGTCCCGTTCTCATCTCGTCGAAAACCTCCGAGCCGCACTGTTGCCAATGCCAGAGGCACTGGCAACAGTCATCAACGCCGCGCGCGTTCGGTGCGAACGCGGGCAAAACGCCAACGGCTTCGACAACAGTTCTGCGCGTTGCTGGTGCTGCTGCATGCAGAAGTTTATACAGCTGATAAAACTACTATCCTTACTCTGTATCCTTTCTGCTATCCTTACTCTACCAATTTGCTATCGCAATTGCTGTTTCGCCTTTCGGGTGAAACTGCGACATTTTTGAGTTAGTATTCTCTCGCTGACTATAATTTCCCGCTGCGTCCGTAAAGCAGTCACCCGCATTCAGCCTTCATACAAGCGCTGACTGCAGTTTCATGCCACTCGATGTCAATAGGGAGCAATGTGTCAAATCGGAACGTCGAGGACGGGACATGTGGCGCCAGCACAGACATCTGGCATGTCGATGAATCGGTGCTGGTGCGGAAATTTTGCATGTTTAGTCCTCAGCTTTCCGTCAGGTCAACTTGTTCTGCGTAAATCCGAATGCGGTATAACGCAACGCCAGTCGAAACCAGTAGACGCAGAGGGAGGATCGTCGATGAAGCATCTCTGCAAGCCGCTTACAGAAACGTCGTCGCGCAGTGCATTTAGTTTAATGAGGTATGGTTAAAATTTGAAAGCGCAATACATACTGAAGGTGAATAGTACTTACTGCACAGTACGCCACATAAATACAGTGCATAGAACACTTTGCGATGGACGCCAACAACAGTGACACTCGACGCAAGCCACCTGATTCATGAGATTATACCACAATCTATGCTATCGGTAGATAGGATACATGCAAAGGACATTTTTGAGCCGCGTCGTAATTTACCGGGCATTTGTGAGAGTTGCGTACTTTTAAGCCGTTAACTGTGTTCCGTACGTAACCACAGCCGCTATCCTAACTAGTAACTAAAGGACACTTGTTACAAGTAAAGCACAATTGCATAACAATAGTGCACATTTGATTGTTTGAAATGGTGAACAACTACATACGCTAAAACATAGAAAATATTTTGGGTAACTGCGTTCGTTTTGTAAGAGGACATTGAATATTCCGCGTCAAGAGTGTATTCTGAATTCATCAGTTACATATGTACACACTCAATCGGCATGGTGTTGTGCCATCAATTGTGACTCGGAATGTTCGTATTGCCTACCGCAAAGATTTCCTTAAAGGGGCCCTGCAACGATCTTTGAGCATGGTAAATACATCATTCTAGACTAGAAAAAATGCCTCCGTGAATACCTGAGCGAACTATTACTGAATTTCATAAAACGCGCAACGCACAATGCCTCTCCAAAAGTGAGTCATGCGTTCCTACAGCTTCGTGAAGCGCCCGCCATCTAAACAGCACATGATGACCTCATGATGCTCTCGTACGACTATTGGCGAGATGTGTGAAAACGCCACGAGCAATATTAACTTTATCAACGGCCACAAACTCGTATGCAACGGTTACAATTTTGATGATACCTTTAGGCAAATCCATGTATTGCCCATCATTTTCATGCTGGCGAAACCGCCCGCTTGCAGCTCCCCTAAAGACTAGCGCCAAAGTTCCCTCTAGTAATTATTTATGCAAGAGCATCAAAGACTCATTGAGCAAAAAGGCCGCCTTCCGGCGTTTGTAGCAGCGAAATGGCGCTTAAATTCTCATTGGCTGCGACTCCACGGCACGAGCGCGCGTCGACGGAGCGAAAGGAAACACCTGCTGCTTCGCTGGCGCGCCAGGTGTTGCGTAAAGGGAGAGGGCATCGCCGCGACGCCAAAGCACCCTCACTCTCGGAAGCCTGTTTTATCCGCGCGTTCCTTGTCCGCGTAAGCTCTCGCCTGTGTTCTAACTGCGATTCGGTAAGGCCAAATCAAAACGCGCCAAGAATCTCAACGCGCTCGCTTGCCCGCGAGGAGTGCATAACTCGAAGGACCGCTCAGCGACGTTGAATTGGACATTAATGCTTTCGCATTCACAACTCATAAGAAGTACTTAGCTGGCCTGGCACTTCTTCTGAGAGAAGAGAGAGAAAGCGAAGAGAGGAAAGGCAGGGAGGTCAACCAGACGAACGTCCGGTTTGCTACCCTACACAAGGGGTAAGGGAAAGGGGGAATAAAAAGAGGAAAAGAGGAAGAGAGTGAGCATTGTGTATGCAGCGAGGCACCATGACACCAAAGTCGTTCCATAGCTGGTGATGTGCGTTGAAGACATCTGACATGAACCAAGGGCCAGTGGTCGTTGCCTGAATAGGAGGCGGTGGGTGAGCCACGGGGCTTACTTGAGACTTGCAAGCACTGGATTAAGGGTATCCAGTACTTGCACTGCACTTCGTGCTGACAGCTTACTTAACAGTATACGAAGGGTACTTACAACGGACCGAAGCATCACAACCACTTGCCGGTCTTCTTCGGGCAATTTATCGGGAGTTGGCATTCTGGACTCTACCGCCGTGCACTGTATACTTTGATCCGACTGTGGTGCCGCCTGTGGCATCGGTTGTGGCTTCAACTGTGGTGTTGGCTTTGGCGTCGGCTGTGGCGTCGGCTGTGGCCATGACTGTGGCTTCGACTGTGGCTTCAGCTGGGGTATTCGCTGTGGTTTCGGTTGTGGCTTCTGTTGTGGTGGCGGCTGTAGCTTTGGTAGTGCGGGCCAGGTTTCAGTATTGTTCTCCGGCACGACCTTGTCAGTATTAGACTCGACTACGCCAGGCCTAGGGGGCAGAGGAGGAGGAGTTGTCGGATGTGCCGCGCTCTTCATAGAGGAATCTTCGTTCTTTGAAGTCCGACGGCGTCGACGGCGTCGGGAGCGTCGCTTTCTAATGGCCGCAACAGCTACCCGACGAGACGAATGGTCTCTTGCCATCTGCTTCAAGACCGCCCTTTCTTCCCTCATTTTAGGGCAGTCCTTTGAGGTAGCATCATGGGACCCAATGCAATTTGGGCATTTGAGCACCGTGGCTGCACAGGAGTCTGCAGCGTGGGGTTGTGCGCAGCGCGAGCAAACTCTCGTATTCTCGCACACAGCGCTCACGTGACCCAGCCTCAGGCAGTTGCGGCATTGGAGTGGTCTTTGCATAAATGGACGCACGGGGTGTCTAAAGTGGCCCACCTGGACGTGTGAAGGAAGAGATTCGCCCTTGAAAACCACGTTCACACAGCGGGATGTGCCGAGTCGAGACACGTGAGTGATAGCGCAGCCATCAACGGCTGGCTTAATTAAAATCGGCAAGTCGGCGCTGCAGATGGAGACGTTCACGTCGCTGATGACACCAGTAGTGGTATCACTGTCCAGAGGAATGCACGAGTGGACCTTCATGCCACCAAGTTCCGTAAGTTTGCTCAAAGTGATCCGTGCCGTCTCATGTATGACGTCAATAGCCAAGACATTTTTGCGTGCGTTGACTCTGACATCCGTGACGTGATTTGACGCCACCGCTTCGAGAAACACCGAGACAGACTGTCGTTTGAGTCACCTCAGGTTGTCGGTAGCGAGTTCTGGTATAAATAAAATTGTACTGACTGCGCTATTCCGAGTTGGTCCTGCAGTCGACGTGCTTGAAGACAAGTAAGCCCTGGTGTTTCTTCGTTTCGCCTTGCGGCTCCTCACAAGCTGAAAGTCGTCATCGGAGAGGTCCGCACTGCTGAGCGAGTAGACACTGGTATCGTCGCTGTCGGTGTCGCTGTGGAGGCCGGTCCGCTTCCTAGACGCAGCCACCGCTGAAGTCGCCATCCCCAGCAGAGGCGCGGGGACGTCAACTTGCATCCGTGCAACAATCCATGACGGCTTCCCGGAGATTTACAGAGAAATCAGGCGAAAACAGCAGAGCTACAGAAGTAGCGTACTGGCTCGCAGAAACTTCGTCTTCACCCTTTTTCTGAGAAACTCCATAAATTGTACCGCCTGTTCCAAAACACAAGATTGTGGCATCTTGGCGTTACTGAAGTTTCGCTGACCGCCATCACAGTGCGCGTGTGCACGTTCCACTGCGTCCTTTGCTTTGTGCATAAAATTCGTGCGCACATGGACTCCCTTGGACGAAAGTAGACGTGCCGTGCAAACGCGGCGTTTGTCGCGTTCGCAGTTCTGGAATTTGCGGGATACGCGCATCACTAGCCTTTGTTGAAAAATAATGCGAAACAGCGACGTAGGCATGCAGTTATTGACTCCAAAAGCTGCAAGAGTGGTAAAAATTCACTGCACAAGACGAACAGCTTCGGTAAGCCTGGTAAAGTAGCAACCTCGTAGTTTAGTTTAGCGTAAGCCTCGTAAGGTAGCAACCTCTTAGTTTAGTTCAGCGTCTCATAGATGCCAGAACCCTAAGTATTAGAGTCTATGTGAACATCTACAACGAAATTTAAAGGGGTCCTGAACCACTCCTCGGGCTTTGTCTGCGGATAGCATACGCTGCTGTGAACATCCCAGCTAAGTTTTGCAGTCGTACGCGGCGCGTGGAACACTTAAGTGGAGCACGTAGTCATCTTTCTCGCAGACGCCCTTTTTTCAACAGAATCCATGTTTCTCACTATTTTCTGGACGCTTTATTTCGTCATAAAGCGGCCGGAAAACGCCGCTGCTATTATTGGTCAATAGCTATTGCCCAATGAGCTACCGTGGCAGGTCAGCATAATTTGGGATGCTGGAGAGTTTTCTAGATGGGTCGACGTATTTTTGCAATGCCCGCAATCGTGTGTGACGTGAGCCTGTGGGCCTCTGACGTGAAACTTGAGACAAATTCGTTGGTCGACCCAGATTAGTTTACTTGTGAATGCCGCTTCGGACACGCTGGTGGCTTCATATGCAATATTTTCCGGTGCATCGTCAGCATTTTTTCAAGCATGCTCCAAAGAGGCGGAAAACGCGATGGCACTCTTCGTGGTGAGCACGCTGCAAAAATTGCCAGCCCATACAGCTCGTTCAAAATAACCAACCTTGATTGACTTTTATGACCATGTTCCAAAGAGCAGCAAAAGAAAATGCATTCTCTCGGCTACGCATATCTCACCATTTTATTTGGAAAGCTTCTCTCACTTGCACTGAGTTCTGATCGAAAGAGTTGCTGTTATCGAAAAGAAACTAATCTCTTGCGTTTCAAATGGCGTCGCAAATGAACATACCTTGTTTCTCTACATTTTTGCTATCTTCAGTGGAGTTCTGACGAGGAACGGCCGAGTTATTAGTTTAAATTGATGGCGAAAATTCATGACATTCACTTCGGCCACCAAGTCTTATTAGGGTTCAAGGTAATTCATAAAGTCGAGTGACTTCTACTCTGTGAATATTTTGAACATTTATGACTGCTCCTTGCTGGGCTAGTTGTTCCTATCCATTGGAACAAATAATGAGCGGGAAATTAGGACGCAGACAGAAATAACAACCCATAGAAAATAAAACTCTCTATTTAAAGCCAATTTAAAGACGATCACACACAAATTCTTAGCCTAAAGGCTATTCTGGAAACGGCAGTCTTTTCCACACGGAGTGTGAAAATAAACTAATAAAGTGTCGCAAGTTGCTCAAGAGCCAAAATCTTGCCGCAAAGGCGCTCACAACTGTCCTTTGCATTCGGTATGAAATGTGGTTGCAACCTGAACTTGAAATCTTCACAGATGCGTGCGCACAGCCTGCGCAATCTTTTTTTTTCATAACTTTTTTTTCTCAATATCCACATTCGATGTTGTGTCCTGTCCCGCGGCACAGCTGGGATATGCGTTTCTTTTTTTTTTTTGGTGTCATAAAATTTCATCTCAGCCGAGACGTATGGGTTTCGAAAAAATTTTGTTCATAGGGTAATATTTTAATTCAGAGTGACCGCGTATTTCAACAACTAATGCTACTCGTTTGATGTACAAGCACCTTCCATGGTTACCTTTGCAGGTGTTTCTATAAGAGCTGTTAAATATTTTGGGTTCAAGAGTTTTGATGGTGATTGACATAAAATACTACACACCATATTTTGCTTCTCGTGTGTACGAAGCGTAGCCTTCGCTTGAGCATTATAGTGAAAAGTGGAAATTGCGCTACGTTACAGTTACCATGCCTTCATTAAAGTAATTTTCGCTGTCTTTTGGTTGGATAAACGCCTTCATATTCTTATACATAAAAATAAAATGTTGAGGCGCAACATTGCAATCAATAATTTTAAGGAAGTTAAAAAAATGATAATGAGACGTTTCGACCCGCATGTTCCCTTAAGCCGTGCTGAAGCCAGGCGTTGCGCTGCTGAGCACGAGGTCGCGGGATCAAATCCCGGCCGCAGTGGCCGCATTTCGATGGAGGCGAAATGCAAAAATGCCCGTGTGCTTGCGTTATAGTGCACGTTAAAGAACCCCTGGTGGTCCAAATGAATCCGGAGCCCTCCACTACGGCGTGCTTCATAATCAGAACTGGTTTTAGCACGTAAAACCCCAGAAAAAAGAGAGAATTGCAGCAATTGCCTTCATCCCTTCTGTCGCGATGGCTTTTGAAACCTGTGTTCCTGGGTAGTACGTTCCGAAATGTATATGTCATTAGCGCTTACTTATTAATTGAAAGGCAATCGTCTTTCTACACTGAAAACTATTGACAGCGCGAAACGACACGAATGACACAGACAGGATACACGGACAAGCGGTGTGTATCTTTTCTGTGTTGTTTCGCGCTGTCAATAGATTTCAGTATGGATTACGAACGCTCCCAACGTACCATCCTTTTGAAGCGTCTTTGTATAAGATAGATACAATTTATTCACTACGCCCGCTCGGCATGAGTGTATATTTTTTCCCTTTATTCGGAGAGTGATGACATCTGTTGGTGCTCAAACGTATTTCTCATAACAAAACATCCTCCCCTCTTGACTAATGCCATCAAGAGACATAGGATTATAAAAAAACGTGGCAGAGGCTCTTCAGCCGATCCTTGACGAAGGAGAGAAACCCGACACGAGTTAACCGCATTTACTGTGATATCTTACGCATGTAGCAAAATTCTCTGCCCATGGAACTCGGGAAAGTGAATCACACAGAGTCCATATAAGGTGCCCACGTGAAATCGAAATATCGCGGGTCTGCTCTCCTTGTGGGTGGCTTGTTCAAAGGTGGAACCATCGTCTTCCTGTGCTGTTCTAGGCGGTTTTCCAAGCTTCGTAACACCTGAAAAGAAAAAAAAAACAAGTAAATGCGCAGATTAGAAACTTGAACATTTTTGAATATCTTCTCGAAGTGCGTTTCTCATTCTTCGTGCATTCTTGTTATGACGAAACCGCTAGGAACAAGGACTGTTAGCCTACGCATACCCGAAACTCATATGCCCGAAATTTCCGGATGATTGGAACGGTATCTTCGGTAACGCGGCTGAGCCGAACTTCATTAACTTTTCTTCTGAGTGCGGGTGTCCCTATTCATAAGTATGTTTTTACGCTAGGCCCTCACGTAAGAGCAGCTGCACTCGCCGCGGTGAATTAGCGGCTATGACATTGCGCTGCAACGGACGAGGTCTTGGGTTCGATGACCGGCCACGGAGGCCACATTGCGATGATGGCGAAATGCAAAAATGCTCGTGTGATGTGCATTGGGTGCATGTTAAAGAACCACATGTGATCAAAGTTTATCCCGAGTCCCCCGCACGGCATGCCTCATAACCATATCGTGATTTTTGGGACATAACATCCCGCAATTAAAATTTACGTTTTAATTCAGGAGAAACTACCTGCCAATCGTACTGTTGTAAAATAATTACGAAGCCAGTAGGCTAATGTAAAACAACAATTATGAATCCAAATGTTTGTGATATTTGGCCTCAGAAGTTCTGTGCACTACTCATGAGAATGCAGTTGGCGTTATATGTTGTGACTCGTGCTCCAGTAACACAAATCGCAGTCTTACCCCCATATTCAGAAACTCATCCTAAGTTCAAGCCCATGCTTGAGTTGATATAAATGACGCCTGGCGGGAACGTGCCCAAGACGCTCATTGCGTCTCCTTCTGTGCGCTCACGACAGGCGTTATTTAAATCAAGTCAATTGCGTGGTCTTCAAGTTAATTGCAATCTTGATTTACAGCACATACATGAAGCGCTGTTATTCGAAATAAAATTTCAGTTGGAAGTCAGCGCTTGTCTTTCGTCATTATTGCTGTCCCTTTGTCTATGTATGCGCTGTAAATGAAGTTTGCAAAGGAATACCAACAAGCCCGTACCCAAAGCCTGCTTCAAGTTAAGGTGCCTTTCTGAATTCTGGGGTTGATAACACAGTCTCGCCCAACACGTACTTGAAATCAAACAGCCCATGTGGTGTGTCTCAAACTGGTCCTTGCTGATAACGTTTCTTAAATGTTCAGTCAACTTAAGTTACAGCTATAGGCTGGTACCATGCACAGGATATAATTCCGTGGGTTCTTTTTAGCGCCCTAAAGGATTTTTCTTCAAGAACGACCATTTCCTCGCATCAGCTGTATGTGCGAGGTCTGAGAACTGGATTGGGTACGCATTCACAAAAAGATTCTTAGACTGAAACTGTTCGTAAGAGCAAGTGTCGGCTCTGTGTCCGTAAAAGCAAGTGTCATTAGCTAAGGCAGTTAGCCTATTGAAAAGAGCTGTTACAAAGTACGCTTAAGTGAAACAAAACCCAACAACCCGAAAAGCATCTGTTCAAATCTCTCGCCAGTATTACGAGATTTACTGTTGCTCGCATTTGAAGAAGAAATTACTGACGTGCGGATTCTCCTCGGCTATGTTGTTTATCTCGCACGGGTCTTGGTCGATGTCGAAGAGGCACGGCTTTTCAAGTGGCTTGCATTCTTTCCTCCTCGGTTGGCCGCACTCTGTCAGAACTTCTCGGGGACTATGCTTCGGCAAGGTGCGACCGATGGACAGGATTGTCCGAGCCGCCGCGCAAGTCGGATCCAAGACGTTGCTCCTGACAGGACATAATATTCGTCAACAATGTAAGTTCCAAGTCGCGGCACAATAAATTGTCCTTACTGGTAGAAAGACACCGTTTAAGCAACGAAAACAATCAAATTAAAGAAAACTCGTTTGATGGCTGGCATACTTTATGTGTCAACAGTCCATCTCCGCAAAAATGCTCCACTACATTAATGATGCATCCACTGCATAAGGGAAAATTCCAGCACAAATAAATTCAGAACGGCCGCTGTGGCGCAAGCAGTGCTCGTTGTTATTTCGTTTTGCACCACAATAAAAAATCGGAGTAGCTTGCACTAGTGGCGCAAGGCTAAAGACACAGCGGAGCTGATCGGTTCCTAGCTGGTCCTGGCTATACGAAGTGATGCTAAGTTATACGAAATAATGCCAAGTGATGCTAAGTTATACGAAGTGTATAAGCATTTCCTCGTGGTCTGTGGCATCGGGGAACGCCTCGCGAAGCACTTGCAGTTTGAGCACACGTAGGGGAAGTGGGGCGAAAGCTATACACAGTGTTCCGGCTTTTAAATTTGTTCCGGCTTTTAAAACTGCGTCAAAGGTGTCTGCGTGTTTGTGTTTTGTCATATACTTGAGGCTTGCCTCCGTTCTTTCTTTTAATAATTGGCTTTTCATTTAAATTCCTTTTGGATGCTGTGGCATCCCCTTTTTGATTTATTTTCCTATTTGCACTTATGCCTGCTCTACCTCTCTGGTGGTGCGGGCTTCCCCATTTTATTTTTGATTTTTTTAGATGTTTGGGGACACAAAAACTGCAGTCATGGACACCGCGATCATTCGGCGCTAATGCGGGGAAACAGAGAAGCACGGTTGGCGTCGGCAGCACCTCTGCGCGTTGCCTCATTGGTGCTGCTACAATTTTTTTCTCTATCGCCCTCGCTCTCACTTTCTCTTTCTCTCTCCCGAGCATAGCGCGCGACGCGTGCACTCTCTCTCGCTGTCATTTTCTATTTCTCTCTTCCGAGCATAGTGCACGACGCTCCGCGAGGTGATTACTAGGCAACGCAGTGGCAGCCAGCTGCGGCGTCGCTGGTTGCCATGGCTACGGCGAGATGGCTTTTTGTGAAATGCGCACGTTTTACGGCTGGTTTAAACAGCTTCGCTGTTGAAGCTTGGGACACGCTTAAGCTTCGCCTTTAAGAGTAGAACGCGATAGCATTAAAGGGTCCCTAACTGCTTCTCACGCTTCGCGGGAACTGCAGCTTATGCGACTGTCATCTTTATCGAGAAATGCAATGCACGAAGGCGAGCTTTCCGGTTCTTTATTTTTCTGTACCCCGCACGGCCGGCGCCACCGCTGCCGTGGATGCGCGGAGGCAAGCGCCATCTGATGGTGCTGCAAGGACCCGATCGGAGCACAATGCGCCCACCGTTCTGTGATTGGCAGAAACGTAGCGCACGCCGCGCTGCGATTGGTAGAAAATTTTCGCTCACGGTCAACATGCGTTCATAGCTGGCGACGTCGTGCTTTCTGTGTAACGGGACCCTTAAAGCTTTGGCTTTAGTAGAGAGAGATGAACTTTACTGGGACACGAATGGGTAGGCCGGCCTGAGCAATGTGGCTCCAGCCTACCATATCACACACCTCACGCAGAGTGAAGGGTTTGGCGGAACGTCAGCGACGCGTTGGAAGACTAGAGTGGGGAGTTTCATGGCGGTGATGGGATTTATGCACTCTGCTGGTTCTGTGCAACGCTTGCGTGCACTTTTTTAACACATACGCCGTGGCTTCCAGGGGTCGAGGTCGATGAAGCGTAGCCAAGAGACACAATATAGTGTGCATCCAAAAAAAATCAAGAAGCCGGCCGACCGATGTAGTAGCACACCGTAGTATCAAAGTTATTAAACAGGAATAAATTGTCTTTGGATAGGCGTTTGGATAGGCAGACCCCATCACGTATTGCCTTTGACCAAGATAGGTGCACGTATCGAAACGTTGGTCAGCCTTTTTGATGCACTTTATCCTTGTTCATGTAATTTCTGTACTACTATAATGTGCACAATTTTCACAGTTATCCCCGCAGGACACCGAAATATTTCTCCCTCAATAAGGGGTGTGGACTGAGAACAAAAAGATTCTTGGGAATCAGAACGAGTTGATGCAAAATGAACGACAGCTTTGTGAACTCGAACCTTAGGACAATTTTGTACTTGAAAAGTACAAAAGTACAAACTAGGAATGAAGAGAGAACATAGCCACGCCCCTAGTTTAAATTCGGATTATTTTAGGTTTAATTACCTCAATCACACGCAATCAGGTCTACCTCGAGCGTCCCGAGTTTTGCCGAAACGCAAGTGAACACGCTGTTTCGCTTGCTTTCGCCCCTAGGTTATTCTTGCAATAGCAAGTATATGGACACGCCAAGCGCATCTTTGCCGTCGCCGTCGCCGTGAGGTTCCGTATAAGGTCCCACGGCAATGAAACCGTCGCTGCGCGCCTTACGCTCTGTGTGCGAGTGAAAGCGTGCGAGGGTGAGCCGGCAACCGCTGCGTAATCTCGCGCACGCGAGAGAAGAAAGCGGCCGGAAGCGCGCGTGGTCTTCGTTCGCGCGCGAGGCACAGAGAGGAGGTGGGGGGGGGGGGAGGGTGCGTACTGCTCTTCCGACTGCTGCTCATAGAGCTACCGTGCGGGCGCCTACCTGGAAAGCGAACTGCGATGTGGCCGAAGTGTGCGCCCGCGGGTGCTTCATCTTCAAAGCGATCTGCGATGAGTACAAAGTGCATGCACCGAGTGCCGTAGCTTCGTGTGCACTGTGCTGTGGACGTTTAGTTCAGGCCAATGTGCTCACTGCCGCTGGCGCACTTTCTCACTCCAGCGTTTTTACGAGTTTCCGCTGTCATCGAGCGAGATGTGTTCATGTATACCAGTGTGCGCATGACACCGTGCTTGTTTATTTAGTTAGTAAGCGAATATTTACAACTTTATACGGCCGATAAAACTACTATCCTTACTTTGTATAGCTCTGTACAAATTTGCTATCGCAATCCATGCTTCGCCTTTCGGGTGAAACTGCGACTTTTTTGCAAATAAACCAATAAACAAACAAAATAAAACTGTTGATAGTCCAAAGCTTATCCTGCGCACACTTCCCATGTTAAGAAATCGACATGCAACAGATTTGTAATACCATATGCTAATATTGTATATATTGTATTGTGTATGGTTAATGTTGAAATATTGTTAAATTGTATAGTCTAATCCTGTTACCACTCCGAATGTTCCTATATGAACACATGTAATCATATATCTAGGGCATATGGATCTTTTTTATACAGTTGTTTCTTCATTCCGCCTGTCGGCCTACTCTAACAAGCGCGCAACAACTCCAACTCATCCAAGAACGTGGTGCACGTACCTGCCGCCTGCTCCCGACGAAGGAACAGGATTAGTGTTAGGCTCGTACAGCCACGTCATCACATTGTCCACAGGAGTCGTCAAATCCCTACCATGGTCGTCGTAGAGATGGTGCAGACCGTACTTGTCCCCTGAAGTGTTGTCCACTCTGTAAAGTCCGAGCTGAGAGTCGCTGACTTGCAGCGGATGGTACCAGCCGTCGTAGTTGCCGCCACCGTACGTCCCATTGACGTACTTGTAGCGCCCAACGCGTAAGGCAGACATGTTCCACAGCGGGTCGATGTTGTGCAGCACTTCAGCCCTCGGAGAACCGGCGCCCGTGATTAGGCTGCGCCACATGTCGACGCCATCAATGTCGCCTAGGTCTTCTACGTTGCCGCCTGCATTGAAAAGTGACAGCGAGAGGACTGTTAAAGAAACGCAAATAGACTAACCAGTGTGCCGCTCTTCAATCCTTGCACTCGAAAAGCTGCCACTATAGCTCCATGTTTCAAAACAGGGACACGATAATTTGCGAAAAACGTAGGAGGATCTGCTTACTGTCGCGTCACCTATGAAAAAAACTAATTTTAAAACGCTACTTTTGACGAAAACAAATTAATAAATATGCATGTATATGCAGTCACTGTAAGCTATATTATAAATAAATAAAAAAGATGCAAGTTCACATAAAGATAAAGGTATAAAAAATAGCCGGCAGATCCCACGCCCCGTGGGAATCGATGTTATGCGAAGCAGTGTGCGGGGAGCATACCAAGTTAACGAAACGACCATGAGAGCACCAAGACGTAGGTGGCTCTTTCATGACCTACATGACACACATGTCATGACATTCATGTCATGCGTCCTCAAGAGTCCCTTTAACTACACCTATGAGATCTTAAGGTGAAAGCCTTAGTCATGCTCCTGACTATGACTGCGACCAGTCACCTTTAGCCTTTTCCTTCACTTGCCACCACATCCGAACCCTTTCCATTGGCTTTTGAGTGTTAATCTTTTTTCGCTGAGTCATTGACATTTTTGCTGAGTCATGTTCATGACTATGACTTCTACCAGCATCCTTTAGGGTTTGCTTCACTTAGTGCCCACGTCCGAACCCATTTCAGTGGTTTTCGAGTGTTAATCTTTTTCGCTGGGTCATTGTCATGACCTACATGGCATGCGTATCATGACATTCACATTATGACCTATCATTTATGTTCGCCATATACTCTTGTCATAGTATGCCAATTTTCGTACATACCAAGTTAACGAAACGACTATGAGAGCACAAAGACGTAGGCGGCTAGATAGATAGATAGATAGATAGATAGATGGATAGATAGATAGATAGATAGATAGATAGATAGATAGATAGATAGATAGATAGATAGATAGATAGATAGATAGATAGATAGATAGATAGATAGATAGATAGATACTGTCAAAGTAGGAAATGTTCGCCAAGAAATGCTTCGCATTTGAAAAATGAACAATGTCCGGAAAGAAACGCCGTTAAAGGCAACAACTGGTCCTCTCGTCGAAACAATGACTGCATAGTTATTCCCTGTTCGATTGCTCTTCATTAGGCAAAATAGTTTGTATTTTAATTGGTACTTATTTTAGCCTGATTAACCATTTTTAGCAAGCGATGGGTTAGTTTCATTTTGTCGTTCTTTGATGGCACGTCATTCCATTAACTCCCACGGCAAGATGTCCTGAGCATGTCTTGAGATTAAAGCGTATTTCCTTCCGCAACTGACATATATTATTAAATCACACTGAACCAGAGATGCCTCCGTTTGATACACAGCACGCGGAGAAAACTAGGCTGCAATGTAAGCAGGTTGGCCAGATCCGCGTAGTAGCAGCAGATATGGCAATTGTAG
The DNA here is from genome assembly GCF_013339745.2 of Dermacentor silvarum. NCBI lineage: Eukaryota > Metazoa > Arthropoda > Arachnida > Ixodida > Ixodidae > Dermacentor > Dermacentor silvarum. The sequence continues at coordinate 86,053,322 of NC_051162.1, forward strand.
CTCACGGGCTACAATTCGTAAATTGTAATATGTGTCGGACAATAATTAACTAAGAAGTTCATTAGTAAATTTTGTTAATTAGTTGAATATGTGTTTCGATTTCTCGTGCTACTAATGTCCGCCTCTTCGAATAACCCAGCTCAACGATGAGAATTATGCTACCTGCCGCAGGCGATTTTTTAAAAATTTAAAGCTTAATTTTGAACACCCGGTATAGCGAACAGGAGGTCTCTATTAAAAGGTGAGAGACCGGGCCAGTTGGTAGTTCATGATGATGTGCACAGCGCCAACATAGAACAAAGGACGGGATTAAACGACGGAGACAATGCGCTGAAGTAAACTCTATTATAAGGCAAGATTGTCTGCAAAAAAAAACAAGCTGTACAAATTCAGGCGGCAAATTAGACATCAGCGTCACACCCGCCACACGGCAAAGAAAAACTAAGTTTTGCCAACCGCCCGAGATCCATCTCCAACCCTGCGGCAACAGGCACTTGGGAGCCGCATCGAGAAAGGTGAGCTTGGTTTTTCCTGCGGGATATTATATGGGCCACTCTGAGAGGGGTGGCAATCGTGCATAAATATGGGCAGCGCTGCAGGCAACGGTGTAGTGTGCGAAGACAACTCAGCGCGAGTAACGCAATGAAGCATGCTCTTAAAAAGATTGTGGCATCCCCTGCAAGAACTGTAGATGCTGTCGCAGTAACTTACTTTAGAGCCCAACAAATCGCTGAAGTGTGCTGATTGTTTAAAGATATTGATTGATCGATTCATTCATTCATTCATTCATGCTTTCATTCATTCATTCAGTCAGTCAGTCAGTCAGTCATTCAGTCAGTCAGTCACCGGGTTCAACTTTCGAAAGCTACGCTGGGGCTACCAAAGATTCTGTGGTGGAAGGTTCCGGATTTTTTTTTGCAACCTCCTGGGGTTCTTTAACCTGTAACGTAAAACAAAGTAAACAAGCGTGTTCCGTATTTCTTCTTTCTTTCTCATTTACTAACAGATTTAAGCCCTTCGCATTGTATTATTTGAATGGCGCTAGGCTTACACGTGGTTGCAATATAAGTATTTAGATTGTTATTTTCCTAAGTAGTCTTTCTTGGTCTCACCACATTGAACATGTAAACAAAAAATCGTAGTTTCGCCCGAAAGGCGAAGCGTCGATTGCGATAAAAAATTATTAGACATCTATACAAAGTAAGGACAGTAGTTTTATCGGCCGTATAAACTTGTAAACATACGCACACTAACTAAATTAACAAGCATGGTGTGACGCAAGCGCATGCACACATGAACGCATCTCACCGCGGAAACACCTTGTCAAAACGCTGGAGTCAATCAGCGCACCAGCAGCAGCCACCGAATTGAGCTTCGTGCGGCGCTCGCATCAACGCGATCTTAGCCGCGAAAACACAGCGAGGGCAGACTCTGCCCCTGCCGCAGATGGCTTTCAAAATACAGCCGCGCGGGCGTGCGCTAGCAGCGCAAAACCACGACCCCCCCCCGTTGCCTTACGGCGCGGCGGGAGCGCACGGCCGCAGTAAGGCACTGCCTCTCCACATCCCTACACTCCCTCCGGAGCGTTGTGTGCGACCGGAGACTGCGCTTCCTTCGCGCTTCCCGCCTTTGTGGGCGCGAGCCGCGATTGCCAGCTAACCGTCGCATACTTTCACTCGTACATACAGCGTACAACGCGTGGCGACGATCGCGCGCCGACTTTATACGGAACCTCACGGCGACTACGACGACGGAAATTCGCCTATAGTGTCCACGTATTTGCTAACGCAATAATAAACACTTAGAAAATTAAAGTTGTTTGCGCCGCACTTTATCTAAGGCCCCGCGCAATACTAAGCTGATTTTACATTAAACTTTAGTTCGCCCTGTTCTTGAATATGAAGCCGTGGTTTTGTACCGATAACAAAAGTGTGAATTGAGTTCACTTGAATCTGTGCAAAGAAAATCCATTCGTTTCATCTGCCATAATTAGGGTCACAGTTTTTCACCGACTCAGGCACTGCAGCTCCTCAACCTTCAAGCGCTCTTGCTGCATTATCACAGTGAATCTCAAGTTTCTGAGCGTCATCAGTGAATCTGTCTCGGGCTTTTGCGACTGCAGCCATATCGCACTATCTAGAGAAAGTTCTAATCCCGCGTCTCATGCTTTAAACCTAACGCATTTCTTGGTATTACTAACTCGCTCAAATGCAGCGAGGTTTTCTGCGTTTTTTTTTCTTTTTCTTTCACATACAGCACAGCACTGAAATGCATTGTCCGGTACTGTCCATTCATTGCCAATAAATAAGTTTTTAGTGGCCATAGGAGGACTCGATCTTAATAAAGTTTTTCCATCCATCCGTCCATAGGATACTATCATTTGAATATCTAGGTTTCTTTACGTGCACTAGCTTTTCTCTTCAATTATTTCCTTAAATGTTTGTCTATGTCAACTGCTTCAAATACTTTTCTTTTGCTCGCGTTTGCCTCGTTTATACTAACTTATTGTTTTTACTCTTCAGCACGTGGTCGGGAGCTCGGTACCCGCGACCGCGTGCTCAGCTCCAGTACGCCACAGCCAATGCATCACCACGGCGGGTTTTGAAATGGAGTACCCACCGGCAGCAGAGTAGAGTGTGGGCAGCCAATCAGACACGTGCATGAGCTGACGCGACACTCTGGACTGGCGTATCAGGGGGCTCCATAGGAAAGCGGTTCCGCGCACTCCACCTTCCCAGTGGGTCATCTTGGTGCCACGAAGAGGCCAGTTGGAGCCGGCACTGTTGTCAATGCCACCAGTGGCCGCGCCGTTATCCGTGGTCAGGGCAATAATAGTGTTCTGGATCGCATCCGTGGCATTCAGAGCCTCCACCAGTTGACCAATGGCGTCGTCCAGCGCAGACAACATCGCTGCATATGGGTGCAACAACAAATTCCCGATGGCACGTTACTGGTTGCACTAGGTGATCCAAAAGTAGCTTAAAAAAGTAAACATTCGTTAGTTATAGAAGTGCATAAACAATACCACGTTACAATTTCTTGCAGAACTGCACAGACTCATACGACATTTCTTTTTGTCCGAATAATAACAAATATATACACGAATAGTAACATTTACGGGTGACAGGTGGAGCTTCAGTTGTGTCATTAGTGGCACAACCAAAGGCAATAATAGAAAATCCGGGTTCATCAAAAAGTTGTCGCAGTTTCACCTGAAAGGCGAAGCATCAATTGCGATAGCACAGGTGGAGCTTCAGTTGTGTCATTAGTGGCACAACCGAAGGCAATAATAGAAAATCCGGGTTCATCAAAAAGTTGTCGCAGTTTCACCTGAAAGGCGAAGCATCAATTGCGATAGCAAAATTGTAGAGAGCTATACGGAGTAATGATATTAGCTTTATCAGCTGTATAAATTTGGACATGCAGCAGCACCGGCAACACGCAGAACTGTTGTCGACGCCGTCGGCGTTTTGCCCGCGTTCGCTCAAAATGCGTGTGGCGTTGGTGACTGTTGCTGGAGCCTCTGATAAAAATAGGCACTTAGTGCTGCAGCCAAACGTCGCCTCCCTTCCCTCCCCCTCCCCCTCTCCCTTACGGCCTCTCGCGCGTCGGAAGAAGGCGCGTTTGCTCTACATATATGGTGATTGTAAAGGAGGAAAGAGACGCCTATTTCTGCAGCCCTTAAGCGAGCACGGCGCAGAACGCGCATTTGTTCTCCGCCGTGCGTTCACTCCCCGTGAAAGCGCGCGCCCCTCGCACCCTTTCACTCGCACATACAGCGTTCGGCGCGCGGCGACGATTTCATCTCCATTGAGGTCATACGGAACCTCACGGCGACGGCGACGCCGACGGCAGAAATCTGCTTTTGAGTGTCCATATAATTGCTATCGCAATAAAAAGAAATTGAAAGAAACAGGCGGTCTAAATTGGAGACAAAGTATGAAAACATCAAAAGCCACTGATATTTACAAGAATGGCAAGAAAAAATTAGCTGTGGTTTAGCGCTGGTTAAACCTAGTCGAGTAGCGATAACTATAGACCTCCGGCTGCGCTTAGGAGTCTAGCGGCATCGCTTTCACGGCGTTTGGCCAACCGTTCGGCACGCTCCTCTTGAGTCTCTTCAGCCGCCCTGTCTCCTCTTCACTTCACTTCTACGGCCGATTTCTGGCCTCCTTCAGGCTGGCCGACTTTGCACCATCCATACTGCGGCCTCAACTATGGCGACGCGAGCTCTCCTTTTCGATACTCCCCGTTATCACAGCTGCGAAGCGCGGGGTGTGACGTCATACAGAAGGCGCAGCGAGCGCCCAACGGCTAAACTACCTTGATAATTTGAAAGCACCCACATTCTTTGAACTCTGCCGCTGCGCCGAAGACGCCCCTTGTACGCCCTCCTCTTTCGCCTCTCGAATCGGCGCTTTTCTGAGTGATGATTGGCCCCTCGGGCCGTCGCCAGGGAAACGCGCCGCTAAACCACGCTTTGCTTGTGTTTTCATTTTTCGTCGGCGCCATTAGCAGGCCGCCTCCCTCTGTCGCGAGTCAAGCTCCATCGGAGTACGAGGGGTACGCTGTGACTCTTGAAAGTATTGTCACGAGCCATGGCAAAGACGAAGACGTTGTAGTGGGGCTGGGTCAGAGGCTCTTCTGTCAGACTGAAACCTGCTGGAACCTGTGCGCTCTGTGCGCTCTGTGCAGTCTTGACTAGACAAGCGCTAGCCGTTTACCGGTAATTAAATACTCCCCGTAACATCTTTTTGGTGGAGGTTGCGGGTTCTATTCCACCCGGCCCTGGATGTTCGGAGCGGACGCCACGTTTCTCCTGCCTCCATGGCTGAGGACAGTACGCAGTCATCGCAGCCGGCGCCCGCGGCTCCAGCAACCGTGGTCCTTTCGCAACCCCTCGACCCCGGCACGTTTTCCGGCACGGACAACAATGACGTCGACGATTGGCTCTTATTGTACGAGCGCGTCTGCAAGCACCACAGGTGGGATGAGACCCTCATGCTCGCCAACGTCATTTTTTACCTACGGGGCACGGCTCGCGTGTGGTATAACACGCGCGAAGAAGAACTGACGAGTTGGGACGTCTGCAAGGAGAAGATGCGCGCATTGTTTGGTCGATCGGCCGCGCGACAAATGACAGCCCGGCACGAGCTGGCGGCCAGAGCTCAGACGTCCACGGAATCGTACGTCGCATACATCCAAGACGTGCTAGCCTTGTGCCGCACAGTTGACAAAGACATGCCAGAGGCAGACAAGGTTGGCCACGTGTTGAAAGGCATAGCTGACGATGCCTTCAACGTACTTCTGTGTAAGCACTGCACCACGGTTGACTCCATCATCACAGAATGCAGGCGGTTTGAACAAGCAAAAAGCAGATGGATTGCTCAGCGCTTTAACAGACTCCCGAACACAGCTGCGACCTCCTCGTGCGAAGATCCCATGACACCCCCTCCGTTCTCGACGCCTAACCACTTGGCCAGGATTTTTCGCCAGGAGCTCGAAGCCATGGCTCCAGCCGCTTATCAGGCATCTGGTCACGACCATTTGGCGACAATATCCCTCATTCAGGCCGTCGTCCGTCAAGAGGTTGCAAATATGGGCGTCCTAGTTCCACAAGCCACCAGTTATGCTCCTCCGCCGATGTGCCCTTCCGGTCCTCACACTGAACACCACGCCACCCCTATTGCTGCTGCCGCTTCTGCTCCCCGGTTCACACCCCGCTACCGAAACCCATCTGAGTGGAGGACGCCTGACGACCGCCCAATCTGTTTTTCTTGCTCTCGCGTCGGCCACATTTCACGCCACTGCCGCAATCGTCGGAATTACCGACCAAGCTTCCCTGGTGACCGCCGCCAAGATCGTGGCCAGTACTATAGCACATCTCTTCTCGACGACCAATTTCCGGCCCGTGATCCTCACCGTCTGTCTTCGCGCTCTGAATCGACCTACGCCGATGTTGCCGCACAAGGACACTGGTCCAGCCGATCGCCGTCCCCTCAAATTCGCCAGTCACGCTCCCCTCAGGGCCGTCGCTCTCCTTCTCCGGCTTCCTCTGGCCACCACCCGGGAAACTAGCCAGTGCAGCTCCGGGAGGTGAGGCTGCATTGACGACAAGGACTGAAAAACCTCTATTGAACCCTACTTCCAGACGCAATTTGCTCGGTGTTCTCGTCGACGGTGTGCCCGTTACTGCTCTCATTGATACTGGCGCCCACATATCTGTTCTTAGTTCTACGCTCCGACGCCGCCTACGCAAAGTGCTGACACCTGCCATCTCTCCTACTGTGCGAGTAGCTGACGGCACCCGAACACCGGTTCTTGTTATGTGCACTGCCCGCGTTACTGTTGCCGGTCACAACACTTCAGTTCTTTTCGCTGTTCTAGACGCTAGCCCTCATGAAGTCATTCTTAGTATTGACTTCTTGAGCGCCCACTCTGCCCTCATCGATTGTTCTACTGGCATTTTGCGGCTCGAACTGCCATTGTGTCCTGATTACTCCGCATCAAATCACACTCGCCTACGTTCCATGGAGTTTCTACGACTACCCGCTCAGGCTGCTACCTACGTCCTTATGTCACCGTTTCCACCGGTCCCTGATGGTGAATATGTGGTCGCTCCCCTCACAGACCTGATCCTCTCGCACAACATCGCGCTTCCTCATACCATAGTGGTTGTTGCCAACAACAGAACGCTGCTTCCAGTCCTCAACTTTTCTACTTCGACCCATGTTCTTCCTCAAGGAATTTCACTAGCCGAACTGTCACCTCTGGAAGAATGTACTGTTTCTTCATTCACTGCTGACGCTGAGCCCATGACCCAACCTGTCATACCGGCGCCAACCCAGGCACTTCTGGACAAAATGATATCCCCCGACCTCTTACCGTCCCAAAGTGAAGCACTCCGTGGTGTCCTATTTTCGTACCTTGACGTATTTGATGTTGAGAACACTCCATTAGGCCGTACACAAGTCGTGGCCCACCGCATCGACACTGGAGACGCCAGCCCCCTTCACAAGCACCCTTACCGAGTGTCTCACTCTGAGCGCCAAGTCATCCAAAAGGAGGTTGATAAAATGCTTGATAACGATGTGATCCAGCCTTCTTCTAGCCCCTGGGCATCCCCTGTAGTGCTTGTGAAAAAGAAGGACAACAGCTGGCGGTTTTGCGTCGATTATCGCCATCTCAATCGGGTAACGAAGAAGGATGTGTATCCTCTTCCCCGAATTGATGATGCGCCCCAACCTGCGACCCAACCTGCTGGTCTACTTCAGCCAATTGACGTTCCAACCGAGCCGTTTTATCGAGTGGGCCTGGACTTGCTCGGTCCCTTTCCAATTTCCACGAAAGGCAACAAATGGATTGCAGTCGCTACGGAGTATACCACTCGATATGCAATTACTCGAGCGTTGCCAACAAGCTGCGCCACAGACGTAGCCGACTTCCTACTGTATGACGTCTTCCTCCAACATGGTGCTCCTCGTCACCTGCTCACAGATCGCGGTCGCTGCTTCCTCTCTCGTGTGGTTGACGATCTACTTCGATCATGTGCTACTCACCACAACTTCACGACCTCATATCACCCTCAAACCAATGGACTCACCGAACGCCTAAACCGTACACTGACCGACATGCTTTCCATGTACGTTTCCGATGACCACCACGATTGGGACGTTGCGCTTCCGTTCGTCACATTTGCATACAACTCATCGCGTAATGAAACTGCCGGCTACTCACCCTTCTGTCTTCTCTTTGGACGTCATCCCTTACTACCCTTTGACACCTTGCTCCCTTCTGATCCAGCCTCCCCGTCCACGACTTCCTATGTGCAAGATGCCATCACGCCTGCGCTCGTCGCGCGCACAGTCACCCGCGCTCGACTCTCGTCATCGCAGACCGCACAGAAGGCCACTTACGATTGTCGACACCGGGATACTGATTTTCCACCGGGCTCTCTCGTCCTCCTCTGGCTCCCATCTCGTCGTGTCGGCCTTTGTGAAAAGTTAATGTCAAGGTACGTCGGGCCCTACCGCGTGCTGCGCCAGGTGACTCCTGTCACCTATGAGATATCTCCCATGGCATCCACCTCATCGACTACCGCCCCACGAAGTGACATCGTACATGTTTCCCGCCTCAAACACTACAACTGTGATAACCCATTTTGACCACAACAAGCACCGGGACGGTGCTTCATCGGCCGGGGATAATGTCACGAGCCATGGCAAAGACGAAGACGTTGTAGTGGGGCTGGGTCAGAGGCTCTTCTGTCAGACTGAAACCTGCTGGAACCTGTGCGCTCTGTGCGCTCTGTGCAGTCTTGACTAGACAAGCGCTAGCCGTTTACCGGTAATTAAATACTCCCCGTAACAGTATGCTTTTTATGTGGTATTTCTTATGCCCGGGTGCGCACAGCAAGTGCAGAAGCAAGAGTATTTGGATGCGTGCCGCGGTATCCGGAATACGGAAGAATATTCGAATCCTGCCTATTGATGCTAATGCGTATGGTTATAAGGCAGCGCGAGTCCCCAGCCCGGATTCCACAAGTTTCTTCTACAACTGCGTTTTACCTAACACCTTTTATTTCCATATGCCTTCCTTTATTGTCCCGTATGTTTCTCGTGCAAAGCTCCAGGAGGCACCTCAAATAAAAATTGCACTTGAGCAGATGTGAGTTGTCGTTCTATTGAGGTAGTGTTCTCGATGCTCCAGACGGGTTTTCGAATTTTGTTTTGGCAGCGCTGCATATTTTCTACCAGTACCTGAACAAACAGGCAAAATGTCAAAACTCTGCAGTTCTCTCTCGGCCGGTGCTGTCAGCGTTTTGTGCTCCTACTAGCAATTTTGCGGGTGAATTGCAAGAGAAATGGCGCCTGGATGAATAAGTAAGACAATAGTTTGGAAGAATAAACCGAATAACTCCGCAAAGCAGGGCCAGAACATAGCTAAACGGATCTTTAAACATTTTGAAACATAGCTATATGCATCTGTTTAGACCGATGACGGTCCTCGCTCCACCGTCGCGACACCACAACGCTAGCGCTCTTCTGATATCTAGCGTCATGTAAGAAGGGAGTAAGGGCACGTTCACACTGAGACATTCGGCGTCTGGAGCGGCGCGGAACCCAGTTCGGCGGCGGCGAGATCCGCCGGAATAGCCCTTTTCGCACCGATCGGTCCCGGACCGATTTTTGCTGCAGCTGCCGCCGGATTCCCTCACCGCGGACTAATCGGAGCGCGAGTAAGAAATTCGAAGATGGCGGCCGAGTCGAGGCCACATCGAGGTATCCGATTTCCCGTAATTAATAGTTGCCACGAATAACAATACATCTCAACTTATTCTCGGTAGTACACCACGTCGCGATCTCGCATAAAGGGAAGTAGTTTAGTGGCGTGACCAATCTTTTCGCGCTCCTTGCAGAGCAGGACGAAACCAACACCCCCGCTGGCGTCGCCTGTCCGGCGAAAGCTTCTGCGCGTCATGCATCGCCAGAAAGGTGCTTGCTAACAGGCCTAGCGGTACTACCTCTTCGTGCTCAGGGTTCATCGTCGTTGCATGCAGTAATAAGGCGCAAAATAAAAAAAAACACCGCATATCCACGAAGTGAATGATGATGAGTGGTCGAATCACCGGCCGGGGGATCATTCGGGCAAAACGCCGGAAGCGTTCTCAGGAAGCCGGAACTGGAATTCGGCTTCCGGTTCCCGCTTCCGGAAGACGGAGCGTGGCGTACATATGTTATATGTATACACATATATATACTGTACATGTGTACAGTACAAGGTCGATTCACATAGGTCGCGAAGCTTCGGGCGAAAAGCGGTTCAGAACGAATTGTCACCGACATCAGCAAGGGTGGTTATGGCAGCAGCGATTGAAGCGCGACTATGTTTAGAGGGAACAAACATTCGGAAAGAAAAAAAGCGTTTTATAATTAAAGAGAGACACAGAGATTCATTCAACGAAAATAAAGTTCATAATCAATTTCATATACGCATGGCGCGAAAAGCCGTGACAATTCTGTTTTACTTGATCATTATCAATAAATACCTTTTTTCAGCTCTCACCGTAAGAGCGCCCATCGATAGCGGTGGGCGTTCACGCCGCTATCACTTGCAATGCAATGCAGCAGCTCTTGAAGTGTGCAGAAAGGCGCGCTCGTAAAGTTCACCTGTTACAATACGCCCCCCTCACATGTTGTGTTGTTTTGCTTGCCGACGTTCGTCTAAATTTGGTGACGCGGGTAGTTTCATTGATTCTTAACCTGTTCAGTCAAAAGCAGTAAGTTGCGACCGCAAGATAATTGTTTAATTTAGTTGTTTTCGTGCGACAGTGCTGGCCGACGGGCTTGGCATCCTACGAAAGGTCGAGCACTCTACGCCCAAAACGTTCATCGGCCTCCAAAGAAAGTATGTTTGGTGCAGGGATGCGATTTCGGCACCTGCAAGGCAGACCTTTCCCTGCCTCGCTTTCCGTGCTGAAAGCTCGGAACGCCCTTCAAGTCGTATGGCGGGGCATTCGAATATACAGCTGTAATGGCAGGCCTCCGAAAATAAATTTCGCGCCTTTGAGAACGAAATGACGTCACTTCTGTTTTTAACGAATATGACGTCACATTTTTTTTCTTCCGCCGGAAGTGTTCCCTCTTCACACAGATGGCGCTAAGCCCCATGAACCGCCGATGAACCGCCATGTTTTGAACCTATGGGCTTCTATGGAAGCTTCGCTACCAGGTATAGCTACCTTGTACAGTATATACAGCGCTTACATAGCCCTTGTGCAACGCAGCGCCCCTAGCTACGGACGAGACAGAGAGAATGCGCGCGTCGGGAACGAGAGAGAAAGAGAGCACAGCTGCACCTCTAGCGGAAGCGGCGAGTACTAGCGTGGCTACGACGGCGCGACGAGGGACAAGGCTCGACCCTAAGGAGCTTCGCCCCTAAAACACACGAACTCTACGCGAGCGGAGATAACTGCGCAGTTTCGAGCCGCGGGAACATCCGGGTATTCCCCGGCTTGCTTGGAGGTTAGCGCTTTACACCGCAGATGGCGCTTTGTCGCGTTCCGGCGGCGCGGTGGGCAAGCAGTGTGAACGACGCGAATTTCGGCAGCAGGAGAATTTCGTTTGCTGAAGACGCCGTATTCCCCAGTGTGAACGTGCCCTAAAAGAGAAATGCCTTTTCACGCGAGCCTTGCCTCGCTGCACGTGATATGCAAACAAGGGGAGGGAACTGAACTGAGGCTCTCGTCATGACATACACATGAAGGAAACCATCAGTCGGCGAAACCCAAGGCAAGCATAGGGGAGTGCTTCTATTTTTCTTTTAAGTTGTGTTAAATACTTCGAAATTGATTGCGTAATCATTCATGAAAGAAATAATTGATCAGAAAGTAGAAAAAAGCCATGCGCCGCCGGTGGGATCCGACCCACGACCTCCGAATTTCGCGTCCGGTGCACCACCGACTGAGCTACGGCGATGGCTGTCGAATCTTCAACTTTTGTGGGTATTTATGTCTAGTGTAAGCTAATTTCGAGAGTGTTGACCACCGCCACCCTCCTCCATAGTGGCGGACGTGGTACGTCCTGTATGACTGCGGGTGTCACGTGGACCATGATCGAACTTTCTAATGAATTATTTCTTTCAGAAATGATTACACAGACAATTTCAAAGTATTCAACACCACAACTTTAAAAAAAGGTGGAAACACTCCCCTATGCTTTCCTTGGTTTTGCCGACTGCTGGTTTACTTCACAGGTGATTTGAGTTATACAGGGTGTCCCAGCTATCATGCAGCACGATTTAAAAAAAGAAGAACGGCGTTACGCGAAGCAAACCTAGTGCGTATTGTTTCCAGTACATTGGAGTAGCCGCCAGTAATTTTTTGTTACTAAGATTTAATTAGGTAATTGTAATTAATTATCTAACTCGACAAGTACTGTCCTAATTATCAAAGTGTCAATGAGAAAGTTGTAGATCAACATGAAAAACAACTCCCGATACAACTTTCTGTTGCTCAATACGTGCTACATAAATGTCTTTTTCCGGGTGTGAAAGACGCTCGCGAATACACGCAGAATTGCCGCGCGACTGGGCGCTCGAGGCACTTTGCACCCTTCCAATGCGTGTCGTATTAGCTCCATTTTTCCATGAGTTGATGAAGTACTGAAGTTTTACTGGCTTGTGCACTAACCATCCGTTCCCACAAAGTACAATGTTTGGCTGATCCCTTCTCACCGGCAAAATGTCGTCGCTTGTGGTTCTTGATGTGTCTGTTCATCTCGATGTACCTGTCCGGTGCCTCGAACAGTGCGTAGAAGTTGCCGACGTGAACTGCCAGGTGGCTAAGGTACAAAAACAAAGGCTGCAAAAGAATTTATTGCATCTTCTGACTAATCGAAAACTAGAAAGTCAGCTTTGGTGTACTGCAGACATAATCTGGCTTCAGTACTTCGGGTTATCTCGTTACGAAGATCATCGGCAGAATTTGCACACTATTCACACAAACTAACGACTTCTCGCCAACAACAGAGCAACTTTTCGAACAATCTTTTGAAATGTTTTCATTTTTAAGTTTGTGAAAGTGGCAGCCAGGTGTCCTCGCACAGTATCGCAGAAAAAAAGGGAACGAACTGTATAAGATTCATGAATCGTTGGGATTGAGTTTCTAAAGCGCCATTTTTAAACATATTCATCATCAGAACGAGTTCACACTCTCTGCTTTCGTAAAATAATTCATTTACACAATTGAGAACGGAAAGAAGTTTTCAGTTCCAGTTCAGTTCCAAAAAAATGAAAGGTTTCTTCCGCAGTACTTAAATACTATAAATAGCCATTTTCAAAGTTTCTCAATACCAAGGCGTAAGGAAATTTTCAGTATATGCTATCACGGTAATTATTTCACGTGCTGGTATACTACCATAAGGAAAGCGCGCGGGCTGCGAAGTTACGCATGACAACGTTCCCAGCTTTTAGAGATACCAATTGTACTCACCTTACTGCGGTCCCGATTCTTAAGTATCTCTACTGCCTTCTGCGTGAATAGTTCCGTCGTGTAGTTTCCGGATTTGGACCTATCTGCCTCGAGATTGTCCCAGAGGTCCAGACCCCAGCCTGTCCACTGCTCCTTGGGATCATCCATGTACTCCTGACAGGTGCATAATTATATTAAAACATTTTGCTTTCTAATCGAACTAAATACAAATAATAAAAAAACTGGTTTCAAATACTGAATACATTTTTTCGTACAAAAGAACAAGCACACAACGGGCATAGGAGAAACGTAGGCTAAAAAATTTTCATGTAAAAGCATGCCTACTAGGTTCAGACATAAGTTAGTGAATGCTAAAATGCGGAGTCCTAGACCGAGCCACACGCACAAAGTATCAGCAGTTTCATATTGCGACCACCTTTAATGTGTTTCCTACACTAGACAAGAGCCCACGCATGTTGTAGTAACTGTTTCTTGCCCGGTATTCGGCGAAGGCGAATACTCAAAAACATGGCATGTCATATTCTCGAATCCAATGCAAATCATATACCTTGTACAAGCCCGATTCGTATTCAAAATATTTATTATTCGCACACCACCAGCAACTATTCACAAGGCGTTGCTCAGCTCAGCCCTTGAAGATCAACTTCGGGCTATCCAGCAGGCCGTGGAAGCCGCCAGGACTCAAGAACTCCTGGCCTTCACCTAGGCGGGACATTTTGCCCGTCCCACAAGCTCGCAGGACCTTTCAATAAAGTTATTTCACTCACTGACTGTCATAGAAGAAAATATACAAAAAAGATTGTCGCGGTAGTAAGTAACCTTTTAACAAGTGCAACTATCTTGGCAAATAGCCTCTTCTCTAATTTCAACTGTTTAGAAATGAGAGAACTCGGCTTTCTTCCAATCGCTATTCTTTCTTCACTTTACCTCCCCCTCCCCTCTCTCCCCAGCATAGGGTAGCAAACCGGATCTTCCCATCTGGTTAACCTTCATGTCTTTCCCCTTTCTTCTCTCTCTCTCGATGTCAATGCTAAAATCGTGGCGATGACAGGGAGTTGCCATTAAAGTAACAGTGCTAAGGGCCCCGTGTCGCAGAAAATCTGGCATTGGTGTGGGCGTCGGTGCCGGTGTCGGCATAAGCGCTGGGTCTGTGGCGGACAAAATCATCCCGAACCACCCCGACCACACAGGCCCTCCGCGTGGCCCAGAGGCGTTAGTGACAAAAATTTAATTTCTCAAAGTAAAACCCGTCAGAAAAATCGTAAAGTATGGCTTAACTACAACCAACAGACATGATAGCATCGGACTGTAATTTGCGTGTACGAGAAAACATGATTCCGTTACGAGGATACTCAAACACAAACGCCTTTTCCAGCATTTCTACCATACTGACTGCGGCACGCTCGGGTAGCTTACTTGCGAAAACCCCATCCAGATGGCGCTCGCCTCCTAGGCCGCTTAAAACGGTAGCGGTGTGCAGAGGCGAAGGTGGAGAAAAAAGAAAACTGCAGTAGCCGGGAAGCCTGACAAGCATTCAGGCATCTTTGAATGCTATCGTGTTCCACTGTCAAAGGCGAAGCTGAAGCGTCCTACATATTTTTGAACGCCTTTTTACTCTGCTGTCTCACATGTAGTATCACTGTGACACCTAACGAGCGCTGCGCGATGCATTCAAGCAGTCACTGGCCTCCAAGACTTCACCAAGCAAGGAGTTGATTAGAGACTCTTCATGCACAACGCCAGAGGTTTCGGAGGATATGCCCCAACAAGATACACCAATTTATGTAGCGCTTTACTAGCTATGGCATTCGCTTCAATTTGTGTTTAGTCTCATGGTTGAATGCTCTTCTCCGGAACGGCAAACACAGGTTCGACAGCCAGTCATTTCAGCCCACGGCAGGTATTGGGCACATAGCTGACTCTCGTGATAAAAAACAGGTATATGTGTAATATACAGCTACTCCTAAGAAAAGAAAAATAGCGATCACCTAGACTGCAGCAACATGTAACCTGTAAGCGAAACGCTTGTTAGCACTACGATTTCGCTACATGTACCTAATATGTGGTTGTTTCTCCTGTAATGTGTAACTTCTTACGAGTACGTTTCGCGCATACTCTTGCTAGATGTGTTCAAGGCCGGCCTCGTTCAAGCGTCTTCAAGGCTTGAATGAGCGTAATGAAATCAACACACAAGAAGAAATGAGCAGCACTGTGCTGGACTGAAGTATCTGCTTGTAATGTCGCCCAAGATGTCATGGTGAGCAACTGATAGTCTTTTCCGCCGATTACACCAGCCATTAGTTACAGCGTCGCTGTAGTTACTGTGTGAGATGAGGCAGTGCACCGCTTTAACCAAAGAAACAAACAAGACGTCGACGTACGCACGTCCTTAACAACTCATTACCTCGAAGGCAGAGTGGTCCGTATATCCATGGTGTCCACTGTAGTAGCCATAGAAAGAATCGAAGCCTCGGCGGGTCGGTGTATGGTTCCGAGTCATGTGACCTAAATGCCACTGGGTTCCATAAAAAAAGTTACAACTCTGTTACTTTCGATGAACTTGCAAATGCAAGACAGGCAGGGAAACAATTTTTTTTGCATTACGTTTGTACTTATTCTGTTCGTTTGGTATTGCGTTAATCCTGCATTTTGTCTTGTTTCTCTACTGCCTTGTTATTGATGCAGTATAATCTACTTTGTTATGAATGATTAACTGGATGTCCCGGAGCACTCCATAACTTGGGGATTCTAATCTACACTGTACTACCAGCATAAGTTCAAGCGTGAAGAATTCCGAAATTACTGCAAAGCTCTGTTCAGTTTTCAAGTTCGCATGCATTTGTAAACCGGCTAAAGATCGTCTTACTTTCACTTGATACAGCGTTCTCTATCATCAATTATTTCCTGTTCGCGTTACCATTCATGCTGATACTACGTTATTCGTTTAGCATTGTGCTAGTCAATAAGACATTCAATAGAAATTATAAGAAATAATAAAATGAGTATTGACCTCCACACTACGAAATGCCATCTGAAAGAAATTTATAACTCGGGTGCATTTCCACACGCAGTAAAATGAAGCTCTCGCAAAAAGCTTTTGTATATCTTTAGTGCTTTCATTGCATTTACAACGTGGAAACATTTGATTTACATGCTTCAGTGAAATTTTTTTATGGCTATTACCATTTTTTGATCCCTTAGTGGTATCTCCTGGTTCAGGGTGGTAACTGGATTACATTAACTTCGATGTGAGCATTGATAACGATGGCAACAGACGAAGTAGTAGAGTATATTTCTCATCAATATTGGCTCTTGTCACGTACTCATACAACCTTGTCTCATTATACTCTTGTCAAACAAATATACAGTTTTCCCTAATGCATCAAGTTTCGTCGGTATTCTATAATCATGACCAGTCACTTAAAAATGAAGTACTCAACATCCACCTTCGCCAACATCTCATCATTGCCCTGCCTAATTACGGCCGCTAACCCACTGTCTCGAACACTTACGCACTTTGTTACACTTTCGTGTCCCAGACTGCGTTAATTAGAATGGCGGCTTGCCTTTACACTCGAAGAACAAGGACAGTGCCGAGAACTCATTGTGCAGGAATTCCTGCTTTATGTTCATTTGACTTCCTTTCTGAAAACGTTTCCGCGTCCCGAGAATGCTTGCTTTTTGATGGTGTACGTTGACTCTGCACTTACTTTTTTGTGAAATTACCTGCTTCACCTTTACATGACTACCTTTTCAAAAATGCGCTCACTCCTGATAAAGTAAGTTCAATAGCGTGATGCAGTCCCAGTGAAAACACTTCCTCCATGGGGCATCAAGATCATCTTCTAATTTCTTTGCACCATTCTGGAGACGAATGGTACAGCCTCCAGCATTTTAGCTGTATCGCGCGAGAGCACTATAATATGGTCGTACGTCGTCCTGAAGGGAAAATCGCATTAGACGACTCTCGCACAGGAGAGTGCTCGGTGCACTTGAGAGTACTTCTGCCAGGTTTGCTGATTATCGCCGTTTAAACGCGCTAAATTACGCGTGGTGGACGCTTGCGCGATATAGCTAAAAATCCGGGAGGCTATACATTCGCCGGACATCCGAAAGTGAATATCTTATTGAGGACATCCCCGGAATTTTATATCTGAACCCTTGTCGTGACCACTCCGGAATAGCTGTACTTACAGAGGTTTAGCTTTCTCAGTTTGCTCGTGAGAGAATTCAACATGTTTTATAATGCTCAGATTATTAGCAGAGGCTAATAATTCTGCAGCTCATGTCTACGATCATACTTTGCATATTTCCTGCTTCAATTTATTTTAAACCCTCTTGTTAGTTCAGTATAGAAGGTCTAAAAGTATGCGATTTCCTTGCGTGCAACTTATCTTATCCTGCTGTTTCACCGTTTGGCAAGTTGCATCCGTCCCAGAGTGTCTGCTGCGCACGGAATTTAATTATAGCAAACAATGAACAAAAAAACCCCGCAGATCCCACGCCCTGTGAGAATCGAGGTTATGCGAAGCAGTGTGCGGGGAGCCTACCAAGTTAACGAAACGACTATGAGAGCACCAAGACGTAGGCGGCTGTTTCTTGACCTACAAGACACGCATGTCCATGACAGTCATGTCATGAGTCCTCGGGAGTCCCTTTAGTCATGTCATGGCAGCCATTTGGGTTTGTTATTTTTTGTATGGTGCCATTCTTGACTGAAGTAAATATTACACCCACTATAAATACACAATTATACTGTCGGCAACACTTTAACATGCAATTGAGTTGAACATAGCCCATCATTCAAATAGTAGTCACTTGCGCTCTGGTTGAACTCGACTTCACTAGATGGCGCCACAACTGTTGTTCCTCAAGTATTCGTCAGCAGTATCCCACTATTCTGTCAATGGTAATTTGCTTAAAGACAAGCTAAAGCTTTGCGATGACGTAAACCGCTTACCTTTCCCACCGCATGTGCTTCATATCCAAGTGTCTTGAGGTAGTCGGGCATCAGCTTAAACTGAAGAGGGAACGCATACGGCATGGCAGAATAGATTACATTGTGCTGCAGCCCTGTGAATCAGATAAAGAACATTATTGTTGCAAAATTTCAACCAATCAGTATCTTTCTTTTTTTAAAACTATAGCTTTATCAGTCTTGAAGTATTCTCAAAACATTTCGATTCTTTAAGGCTATACATCTGTTTTGTTTAAAAATCTACATTTTATTGCTATCCTAGTTAAAACAGGAGTAATACTGCATGCGCTTTCTTTTTCTCGTTCCTGTGTTTTCTTGCTTCCGTATTGGGCTCGGTGCAATGTAAGACAGGCAGTGGAATTGACCTATTGTTTAATAAAGGGTCTCCACTTTTTCACAACGCCTTAAGAATATCTGATGCGGCTTCCTGATAATTTCTTACAATAAGGAATTTAGACACTCTATGGAAACTACATTGATAAGCCCTGTTGTAAGTCTTGTACTTTTGTAAAGAGACTGATACAAGCTGTATGTACAATGACCTCAACAAGCATATATCTTTGCTTTCCATGAACTTCATGTGTTTGATGTCAATATGAAAAGAGTCGTCCACAGAACGTCTTCAGATAATATTGAACAAAAAGTGTGAGCACGTAACTCCTCTAATCATCTAGTCGGCAAACCATATTCTATAAACTTTATAGCAAAACATCTAGAAAGTTTCCACGGGCTGCTCAATATATTTTATGGGGGCTTTGAGGTTTTCGTGTGCCTGGTGGGCCCGAGAACATTATTTTGCAGCGGTTGAATAACCAACAGGACCTAGTCTGCACATTTAAACCACGGCTCGTTAATGTGGCAAAATATAGGAAGTCAAGCAGCATGTCCATTGTTCTTGTCTTGTCTTTTTTGCCGAGAGATCAAATACAATTGCTAACACTTCGCAATTACTTTTAGAAACGAACCAAATAGTAGTTGTAGGTCATTACAGCAGCAACGTCGTAATGCTTCGATGTAAGCGCACTCTCACCGGGCAACTTCGCAGTACTTTAATTATATGTTTGGCTTTCTATTCCATGCAAAAGGACATTTCAGGGGACATTGAAGAGAAATATAAATTGCGCTGCATTAGTAAATAACTCTTATGTGCTATTAAACAAAAAAAAACTTGCGGTTGAACCCATGTCATGATGAATTCCGAAGTTCATGCGATTAGCAGTGAAGCACGCCGTACTGCCACCGTACAGACGCGTCGTGTATCAGGCATGCATGCCGCCGGGCTCCTCTCTCGTGCTTCTCTCTGGACTGGCTACGCCATCTAGAGGCGCCACCGCAAAGTCTGTGGGTGGCGCTTGTGTGAATACGCATTCTGACACAACTCCCTCATCATATGACGCAGGCTCGATTAAACGCAGCACCGAAGAAACTCTAAACGATTTGTTTTCTTTTGCCGTGTGGCACACTCTGTAGTTACCATAGTTGGCGTCAAAGAGGTTCCTTGCGGAGCAGCAAGTACCCAGTGGCCATAGCCAGTGACCCAAGTTGGTCTGGCGGTTGGTTTGTAACCCGGTTTCCTCAGCAAAGCAGCCCAATGATCTGCCCATTAGCACCTGCATGCACTAAACAGTGACCCGTCCCCGCTACAATGTGGCAAGAAAAGTGCTCGCGACTGCGCTTGAAAAACTGGACAATCGCCCCCTCACAGAAGAAAAAGTTTTAGGACACTGGTGTAGACGGACTTCGGCACTCAAGGCCTTAAGGGCTCTGCTGAAGTTTTTAAAGGCTTGTGAATTGTGCGACCGGCTTTGAACGTTGTAGCGCGTAGGGTCGCGTTATTGCGCAAATTTTCTTACTTCAATGTTGTTGTTTTTTTTCCTTCTATCATCTTTTATTCCCTTTGCCCCTTTCCCCAGTACAGGGTAGCAAGCCGGTATTCACACTGGCTAACCTCCTTGTCTTTCTTTCTTTCTCTCTCTCTCTCTCTCTCTAAACAGTGACCCAAGTTGGCGTGAAAACGGTTAGAGACAAAGATAGGTAGATAGATAGATAGATAGATAGATAGATAGATAGATAGATAGATAGATAGATAGATAGATAGATAGATAGATAGATAGATAGATAGATAGATAGATAGATAGATAGATAGATAGATAGATAGATAGATAGATAGATAGATAGATAGATAGATAGATCATCAAACTGGTCTGCCACCAGTTCTCCGCAGATACGCACCGGTGTGAATTGGGTGCCTCCCGGACAAGAGTGTCGCCCTGGACGGCGTACACATGGGTGACACGTAGTAGCTGTCCAGCACGATGCCGTCTGCAGCCAGAGCATCGATGTTGGGCGTGTGAATCTGTTCTGATCCGTGGAAGCTCACATCGCCCCAGCCCTGCAGTTATTGATTGAAAGCACCACGTGATTCTGACGCGAGACAAGTGAGATGGGTAGGTGAGGATATAATGCAGCTAACAATATACTATATACTGTACCAGAATAGAATATGGTACATCACGAACAAGGCAAGGAGATAGGCGTAGTATATATATATATATATATATATATATATATATATATATATATATATAATTGTAGCTTCCCTATATATACTGTCAGCCCTGCATTAGGTGTTGAAGCCATCACGTGATGGGGCCGACACACGCAGATAGAAAAGGTCGATAAGGGCATTTTGGATAGAAAAGGCCTCTATGGGGTGTTTCTCAAGAGCACCACAGGGCGATGGGTAGGTGCTAATCAGAACCCGCCGCTGTAACCCAGGGGCGATGGCATTTCGCTTCTGACCTCGAGATCGTGGTTTCAATCCAGGCCGTGGCGGCCGCATTAGGCTAGGGGCTGAATGCAATGACGCCTGCGTAACGTGCGCTGGGTGCACGTTAATCTCCTCAAGGTGGTCGAAATTAATCTAGAGTCCTCCGATACGGCGTGCCTCATAATCATATAGTGATTTTGCCGCGTAATACACCTGAACTAAATTTTAATTTTTTCGAACTTCATCAACCCATCAGCCGTACAAACAGTAAGCAGTTCTAGAACCAGACCGAAGCCAAACTTGGAGACGCGGTGACCATGAAGACCTAATTATTGTGTACATATCCAAAACCATGCTCTTCGAAAACGCACAAGAACTCGAAAACCCGTGAAATAATACATGTTCATTTCGAAAATGTCGGTCATGCGTTTGTATGTTCATGCAGACCACAGCAGAACTCTTCGTTCGAAAGAGGTCTAATCGCAGTAGTGCTAGAAAATGTTCACATGCGAACATACCTCTAACTAGCTGTGTCGCAAGAACCCGCTAGATAGGATGAACAAGTGACGTCTATACAAACCAAATCGTCGGCCACTACAACGATGATGTTGGGTCTGGCAGCGCATTCCGCTGGACTTGAAAACCACACCACACAAGCTAGCACACACAGAAGCTGCTTCGCACTTTCCATCTTGACAGGCGACGACAGGGCGACTTCGCGTGACACAGTCCTTGCGAAACTCTCACGCAAATGACGCTGCCGACGGCGCTGGGTTCAGTGTGTTTACGCAACGCATTCATCCAGATGTGATCCTTCCCGTCATTTCACTAAAACAGAAAAAAAAGCGCTCTGTTGATGCACCGATGGTTTATGCAGAAGGAAAAGGCAGCAGCCACTTCTGCGCTCGGGCATTCCTTCTCAGTCGTGATATCGCGAGCACGAGCTGAGATGACCTCACCGTCTCGCCCGGCTTCTTGAACGAAACGCCTGACACCGATACTCGAGAGCTTGGAGATAATGGGGATCTCTTGGTAGTTTCTTCTTTTCTTTTCGTATCTTATCGAATGCGCGTGGCTGTCGTCTCGAGAAATCGCAAAGCGTGCTATATAGTCAAATAGCCTGCACAAAAATACAAGGGGGGGGGGGGGTGCAAACATCGTCTTAGATTGTGGTATATCGGGCACTTGAGCGGGAGCTGTGAAGTTGATATGTTCCATATTTAATCAAGTTCGGTATATGTTCGCTCATCTTAGTGTTCTGTGCGAGTATTTTTCCTCAATGAACACCCACGTTTGCAGGCTCTTTTCTCATTTACTTCTTATCTTCTTTGTTGTTGATTATTTGTTTTTCACGTGTAACCGTATCATCTAGAGGGCATTACTGGGCTTACGACTACGCAAATATTTCCACTTGTATTAAAGGCTGTATCTCCCCGTCTCGTTCCCTCGAATATCTATAATAGGCTTCACATCATATCTCTTTCTAAATTTCAGGAGGAGCTGCCACCATTATGCGCGAGCGTGCTAAGCGTGTCAGCACAAGAACGTGATTTTTGATTAAATTTAATTTTGAAGAATTGCAAGCGGCAATGCGACAACGGCGGACGGCAGGCATAACGTCAGTGATGTCGTTCGCTCCGTCGCAGCCGAACGTATGTGTAACGTCATCAAGAAACACGAAGCACGTAACCAATAACTGAGAAAGACTTTAATGAACCGTTGGGATTAACCCAGTGATTAACACCGGGGTCGCACGTTTTCAGCTTCGCTCGTTAACCATCTGTATGGAGTGCTTGGGCGGTGATTTTTTTATGGTATTGTTTGGGATGAGTCGGGTATTTTCTACGCCATGTATGTAAAAGCGAATTGCTTTTGTTTGTAATGCCGCCCATTCCCCACTTTGGCATATTTCACCTCTACACGCGGTATTCCTATAATGCCTAAATACCAACACGACACATGCTTGTTATTGTAATCGCATGAAACGTGCTTGTGCTGATTATCCGTCCCTTTTACGTTCAGTGCGCAGACTATGCGCGCGCATCCTTTGTTAGCGCTGTTACCTTTAAAAGCACGGCGACGAAGCCGTGTTGCGACATATGTTGTACTGCCGTCAGCTGGATTAAACGGCTTTTCGACATCTGCGTCTTCCTTTATAATACTTGTGATTTACTTCTCTCAGCTGATGCCATCCGGTGAAGCTTCGTACGTAGACTACTGCTGATTACCTGGTGCCACTACGTTGGATGACTGCAGGAAAAGCCCGGGCGGAGCATTTATATATATATATATATATATATATATATATATATAGAGAGAGAGAGAGAGAGAGCAAAGTAAACGTTTCCTCATTTCATAAGGCGTCTAGCGTGTACGTTATCAAATTGCACGTGGCATAGATTCGACGGAGGCTTGTAAAGATTGTTCGCAATGATTTTTACTAAACAATAAAACGATTCTTTGCCAAGACCACGCGTGGTTGAGCAGTAGAAGCAAGAAAATGCTGCGCCGAGCGGCGCAGCCGGCGTAACGCGTGCCAGCTAGCGTTCAAAACGAGCGCGCCCAAAACCGAAACCGGAAGTGTGGTTCAGGTATTACTGCCCACGGCTTGGTGCGCTGCCGTCAATTCGGGCGCTGCGCTCATTTCTCCTGATTGCAAAGAACGAGTTCGGATTGCGTACTGATGACGGACGCTGCAACTAATTCGAGCGTTCCGATGCCCTAATAACAGCAACTCTCGAGGTGGTGCAAGTTACTTTTGTAAATAGAACTAAAATTCTGTCGTAATTACTACAACATATAAATAACAATAAATTCGTTTGATTACATTTGTTCCGGTGCGTTTAGCTTTAAATTGAAAAAATAAGGAGGTCATATTTTCCAAGACGCAAAGAACGAATTTTGAGGATTGCGACGTCTCTGGCGATGAGAAACGGACGCGGGCAGTCATGAGGGGGATCACGTGTGGAACGAGAAGCGCGATTACCGTTTTCGTCTGCCAGTGGAGTTAGGAGGTGAAGAGAGGAAAAATAAAGAAAACAGACGAAAAGCTTATGATGGGGAGCGCAGAAGTGTTGGGGCTTATGAAGGGGAGCGCAGAAGTGTTGCGGCAAAAGAGACCATGGCAGGAAAGACTCTAACTTGCAACTGAGTTTATTTTCAGAAAACAGGCCACCAGAGGTATTGTTGCCGATGCGCTGACCTCGAATATTTTAACACAATATAATGTTTAAAAAGATTTAAAAAGTTTTAAAATGTATTCGAGGTCAGCGCACGCGCAACAATGCTCCTGGCGGTCTGGTTTCTCAAAATAAACTCGGTTGCAAGTGAGCGTCTTTCCTGTCTTGGTCGCTTTTCCGCACAGCTTCTGCGCTCCCCTTCGCAAGTTATTGGGGGCGAGGACTTACGGAGTCGCCATCTGTCGGAAGCGCCCCGCTTGCGTAGAATGAGGGATAAAGTGGCGCGCTCCTCAAAGGTTTAGCTGTCGGTGCTCAATAAAAACACCACGCGGGAGCCCTCCTGGCCATTTCTGCAAGTACTCTCCAAACGAGGGAAGTTTCCTACCGTCAAAATAATAATCTCGGACAAACAGAAAGCGCTGAATAGTTTACAGGCGGTATCTCTTTACCGAATACGTACAGTGAACGCCCATTGCGCGCGGTTGCCGTGATGGAGTCCCCCGACCCAGCTTCTTGTGCGAAATGTACGCAATCGCTCCGAGCAGACTATGTGAAATATGCTCTTATAGTGTGCGGTCTTTATAACCAAATGGAGCATAACAGAATGAAGCCTCAATGCAGTGATCGTGTGGGGTGGCAGCGACTGACAGCGCGTCTGCATGTATCTCCGCACACAAAACTTCGCTGCGAGCGCATTTTCGCACCGTGCTGTGTGCTTTAAGCCGCAGCATATGAACATTTGACAGTTTACAAGCAACCATTGCTGCGCGGACGATATGAGAGATGTTCAAAAATAATTTCGTTATAACTAGGGACTTCGACGCTATACGGCGACTCGTGATGTGCCATCGCGTTGATTCAATCTTTTTTTTTCGTTTCTTCTAAATTCTTGGACGTTTCAATATTATTACTTCTCGAGTTGCCTCGCACTGAGTGTTTATCAGTCTTCTCAGCGACGAATTTCCCGCTGCTTCTTTTTGTTAATCCAGTACATTCATTGTTTGGTGCTAACACAAACATGAGCATATGCCATGCCTTTTTTGAATGTGCTTCTTACCGTTCTCTTTCCATGCTGGTGAACTTTCCAGTATTTAGCATCAACACGTTCATAGTTCAAATCTTCATGACATTAACCGGGCAGCGCAGGTAGGTGAGCTTCTCAGTGCGCGCTTTCTACCACTCACCGAACATCGCAGCCCCAACGCCGTATACCTGAAATCTTCCTCGCGGAAGTGCTTGCTACACACCCGAGTTGTAGCTGATGGCTGCTTGCCGGTTCTATGTTTCGCATTCCAAGCTACACGCAGCTTGGCCTGCGGGTACGAGTGAAGGCTGACACCGGGCTTCGTTGCGTACACGTCCGGCACTGGGGTACCGAGCAACAGCCCACCATGTTGGACGCCTTGAAACGCAGCCAGTACCTAGTATAGCGCTTTCAAGTGTTGTGAAGCAGGCAACCGAGCGGGAAAACATCCCCACTTAAGCAGTACCGTAGCGCATGTGGGAATATATCAACTTTCGTTTTCAGCTCGTTTCAGCGCTTCCGAAGCATACGACGCGGCCGCTGTGTCCACGTGATCCCTCATTCCACGTCACGGCGACGGTGGCGCCTGCTTTTCCGGTGGTGGAGCTCGCCCCCAATAACAATGTCAAACCAACTAGCCCAACAGCTTACTATTCTATAGACAAAACATAGCAGTGGCTTAGCTCAGCTATGCCAGGATATACGTAGCGTGAGCGAAGGTTCAGCTGGTTATTCTTAGCTTTCCTGGTTGTCAAGGATTAGCTTGACTATCATGCATACTGCTGCTTCAATCACACACACACGGTATACGCATTATGTGACATATATATATATATATATATATATATATATATATATTGCTGAACGTCTGGTTGCTTCTCTATTGACACAAAGACGGCTCGGTGGTCAGTGTAGTAACACGCTGCCCCAACGCAGTATATTGAATTGATTGTCCGTCTGTGATATCCAAGATCAAGTTAAACACAAGACCAGGTTAAACGTGTCCTTCAAGAGAACACCAAGAGAGTCTGGAGCACGATTGAAGTCACCAGCCACCACACGCAGTTCACTTGCCGCAAGACTAGGTATAGATGTAGCCACAACGTCTATAGTGTCTTTAACTGAATTGTTCGGCGACACGTACACGGCTTCTATGACCACACCACTTTCGTCAAGCTGAACGGCACAGACTTCACCCTTGGTCACCACTACGTTTGGCAGTTTACTGGCAGCAATCCCATTCCTCACATAGATACAGACTCCAGAGCTTCTGGTAGCGTCCACACGGCTGGCATAAGCAACCATGCTAAACTCGGGGACTGTGACAACTTTTGATCCCGTGGCAACACCAACCTCTGTAAAGAGCAGAACATCAGCACTGGTCAAGAGACTGTCACCACAAACGTCCGCTATATGGCAAATCAACGATCGAACATTGAGCGGGGCGATTGTGTAGACCACTCTTCTGCTTAACGAGAAAGTTTTTGCACGTTGTACAAACCCGTGCCACAGCTTCACCCCACTCAGGCGGCGCCGCTAAACTCAACGTTTCACGCATGGCACTACTTACCGGCGTCAAGTCTTTCATGTGCCACAGTCTTTCACACACGTCGCACACATATCGAAAGGGATTGTTTACGAAGTCCGTCTCGAAGGTCCGAGTCGACTGGCGCTTTCGCTAAGTTTCACCGTATAGTCAGTCAATCGGCGAGCTTTGACGTCATCGACGGCATCTTGCTGTTGCTGCTGCTGAGATGGTCGGGCACGTCGCTCAGCCTCTTGACGACACCGCTTTGCTAGACGTTCCTCCCTTTGCTCCGGTGTCTCGGCAGCACGTTTAGACTTCTTCTGTTCGTTCTTCCTACGCTCAACCACTGATTGCCAGGCAACTACCTCGGGATCCGATGAGTTAAGCTTCTCCGCTCTTCTGCGCCGCTGAGCAGCAATTTCGCTCTCCTTCTCCATGGCTATACCTCACTGGCAAATGCCCAGCACAAACGCCGGGCCCAGCGCAAACGCCGGGCAAACGGCCGGCGCGCCAGCTGTGCGCCGTGTGACGTCACTGCTCCTCGCGCATGCGCAGCATGGCTCTCCAGGAGCCACGCGAAACTGCTCAACCTCGACCAGTGTAGCTCACGCTGAAAAAATCATCAGCCCTTCCCAGTCGAGAAAATGGAGGTAAGCGAAGCTTGTGGCAAGGCGACGCTGTCGCAGGCGTTCCGCTTCGTTTGCCCTAAACTCAGGGTCGGCGGCTCTTCGCTGACGTTTCCATGGCCTCAACAGCACGAGGTCGCGGGATCAAATCCCGGCCACGGCGGCCACATTTCGATGGGGGCGAAATGCGAAAACATCCGTGTAGTACTTCGATTTAGGTGCACGTTAAAGAACCCCAGGTGATCCAAGTGATTCCGGAGTCCCCCACTAAGGCGTGCCTCATAATCAGATCGTGGTTTTGGCGCGTAAAGCCCCGTAATTTAACCTTTTAATGCTGCCGCCCCCCCCCTCCAAAAAAAGAAAAATTACCAACTACACGACTGCCAAGTGGTAACAATTAAAGTGGAGTGCCCCCTACTATGGCATCTTGCCTAGTTATAGCACTGTGACTTGGAAGTGTACAACTCCATTATTTAACTTGTACTTCATCTCATCCACTCTGTGCAGTGCTACGAGCTCGAGTATAAGTCAACTACAGTCAGCTGGAAAAAGGGCCAGGAGAAGGGCCCATCAACCGTTATCCTTTAATCTGATCACCATCCTTCCGACGTAAGACATAATGAAAACTTCACCGACCGATTACACTTAATTTATGCATAGCAGGCACTGCTACAAAAACTAGAGAAACTTCTTGCATTATGTGCACTCCTAGCAACAATAGGAAGCTATATTTTCATTTATGACGTGAGTTTTTTTACAAGAATTTTCAGAAATTGGTGTTTCAATAATGCTAGAACCCCGAAATTTAGAAGTCCATAACACTTAACCACAAGCAGATATCAATTTTCTGTCAACTGCGCCGGCTAGAGAAACTAAAGCGGAAAATGTTGATACCGGAATATACAGCTTACGTATTATATTTTTGTTTAGGAGTTTTTTCCGAAGGTACAACACATTATTGGCATTTTTCAGAGCAACGTATTTCTATAGCATCAACTTTGGCCGCTTCAGAGTTATATCAGGGGCAGTTAATAGAATTCCAATGTATTTGTTTGTATTGCTGAGTTGTGGTTGTAAACTGTATACCACCGGGCTTTGAAATCTCACGAGTTTCGCAATTTTTTTTAGATTGCCCATCCAAATAATGATCCGCTTTCTACAGTTACTAGATTCTTTACCTTCTGTTCAATGAAAAAAACGCATCAAAATCGGGGTAGTGGTTGGCGTCAGAATGATTTCCCCATTCCCCTGTAATTAGGCTGTGTTCCATTACTAGACGTAGACGGCAAAGTAACGGATAAGCGAACAGCAGCCATATTAAGTCCAGTTTGAATTCTGGCGATACCATCAGGGAAGACAGCTTTGTGAAGACAGAACTGAAGTCAAAATGGTGCAGGATACTTCGCTGTCCAAACAAGATGGCAGTTAAGCAGGAAGCTTGGAAACTCAACGTTAAGGCCGTCTGCATACAAAAATACGAAGTCACAACTTCCTATGCGTTTACTGTAAGCTACGTTGTGTTTTTTATAGGTTGTGTGCTTTTTTTCTTTTTTCTCCTTGCGAGATGGCATCACGTCTTCGAGAGTCTTCCAGAAGGTTCCAGACGCTGTCCATTACTTTGGCTTGAAGCTGGCTCTTTAGCTGTGTACGTAATCTGTATCCGATGCTGATCAGAATAGGGGCACACCCTTAGATAAGAGCTCTTCTGCTAAAGCTTTCTCTCAGAAGGAAGCTTTAGCTCGGTGCCAACTCCGATGCATGCCACCTATTAAAATACATGCAAAAGGCGGAAACGTTTGTAAGAGACAACCGCTGGACCGCTTTGAATGAAATTTGTTGCAGGAGAAAGTTAACTTATGCAATGCTAAAAAGCACAATTTTCATTTATGGCATGGAATTTTTGCAAAAATTCTCGGATAACGGTAAGTTTAAAAAAAGTTAAGCACGCGCAGTTTACAAATGCGTAACTCTGCACGGAGAACAGCTCACGCAGTTCTGTGAAGTGTGTTTCAGAGCAACTAAAGCAGACAAATTTGATATAATAATTTGGAGCTTTCGTAAGTTTGTTATATGTTTAGAAAGGTTTTGCGGAAGTCTCACTCACAAATTAGTGGTCCATTCCGGATGTGTGCATATTGCATCGTTTTTGTCCGCATTAGATGCATTATTAGGTTCACTTTTAAAATAATTGTGATAACATTTTTACTTGCTGTCCTACAGCGTTCTGAACCAATAAAGGTGCGCTGAACCACTTTTTTGCGAAGTGAAGAAAAGCATTTGAAGCGAAACTAGGCTATTTCAGAAATACTTTGCCGCAAGAAGTACTTCAATGCGTTCAGTAGAAGCGGAGTTATTGGCAATCAAACAGGCCTCCGCTGGGCCCCGTTCCTTCTTCAATGCCTTGCACTGCGAAGGCTACGGCGGAGTGGAGCGTGGCCACAACGCTCCGCTTTCTAAATATCACCATGACGCGCAGTTCAAGTTTATTTTGGATGTTAACGCAGACGCCACGACCTCCGGTTTTGGCGCCTACGACGCGCTAAACGTAAGCCAAGCGCGGTTGTTCGTAGCGAGCCGCAGTGCGCTTAGTCAGTGGACTCGTGGCGGCACCACGCGGCGGCCGCGATAGGTACGCTGCATAGCCGACCGCAGCAACCGATAGCAGCCGAGTATGGGAATCCGCTTTATTACGAAATGAAGTGTCCAGAAGAGAGTGACGAGAAGGCTTCTGTTTGAAAAGAGAGCGTTTGAAGGAAAGGTGACTTCGTGCTCCGCTTGCGAGCTCCACGCACCGCGTACGACAGCAAAACTTGGCTGTGATGTTCACAGCAGCGTATGCTGCCTGCAGACTATGTTATTTCACCAAGCCCGAGAGGTGGCTCAGGGCCCCTTTAATGTTTCCTTTTCTGAAATTATGCAACTTTCCGCAATTTTCCTAAAACATCCATGACCTAAATAAAAAGTCTGCGTCCTACAGTCAACAAATTCGAAGTGCTTCTCTTAAACGCTACAAACTTCATTAAATGTGGTGCAGTGGTTGACGAGAAAACCAATTTCGCCTGTTCCCGTGTATTTAGGTAGGACCCCCTGAGCTCAAGCTTCCTCTTAACGCGTACCCATAAAATCCCTGGCCACGCTAGGACGTACAACAGCCGGTTGCATGCGTAGTCACGGCAAGGGTGGCGAACTCGCGCCTCCCACGCGGCCGCCAGAGGATTGTGCCGAGAACGACCACACATGCCAGACATGAACCGGCGAGGCAATGGTTCGCCTGGTACACAGCCCCACTGTCCTACAAAAACAGCTAGAGTGAAAGGTGGCGCTAGTATCTACAGGAACGCAAGTATAAACATCATGGGACTGACGAGTACAGTACGTAGATTGGGTTAAAAATTCATCCTTCTGGCTTCAAACTACTTTGACGAATTTACAAATTGATCATTTTCCACGAAGCATCGAGTTATAAATTCAATGATTATTCGATTACCCGAGCTCCAAAATATAGCTTCCGAAAGATAGCATACTACTTTATCATGGATGATTCGGATGCTGATCGTCTGAACTTATTTCATCATCGCTAAGGTTCACAGACGATGGATACGAAAAGCGTAACAAAATGAGGTATGACCATGCACTGTTTACAAATTAAACGAGTAAAGCGTGACCAATTCCGAGCCAGGTATGTTCCCGAGGTCGTCACCATCATCATACCTATAGGCAGCGCGAGCGCGCACAAAAGAAGAAGCAGAAGAAGACTTGCGTGCCCTGCTGTGGTCGTCCGGTCATCCGTTCCTGCCCTTCAGGCGAATCTCTGTTGAACTGTACAACTGGGAAATTGCTCATGGCCCGTCAGTACGACGGCAGTCTGCCGCCGATGGAGTGGGCCATCCTTGAGGCCAACCGGCAGCTGGCCGAGGAGGCCCAGAAGCCCCCGCTCTACCTGCAGGCGTTCCTGGATATGGTGCAGCTGACCATAGCCTTCGTCTCCTGTTGCGCCAAGGACGAGCGTGAGATACAAGGCCCGCCACTTTTGCTGCAACCCCACATTGTGCATTGTCGATCGTTGCCGCGCGAAACGGGGTCGATACAAATTTGATCGCTCAATTATGGCATGCATTTACGTCCGAGATGTACATGGATGGCTCCCAAGTTACGTCAGCGACGCTATATGTTAGAACATAAGCCAATCCACGTGTGTACAATCCGAACTCGAATTGGCAAAACCTGGTTTTACAAAATTTTCGATTTCACGGAGCTCTCGATTTTTATAAAATGATGTTCGGGTCCCATGGATATCTTTCAATTGAGATTTAACTTCAATGCAATTTAATGGACACCAGAGACCGAGAGACATGAGCAGTGATTCTGGTGACGCCTTACAGCGACGCAGGGTCAACCAGAGTGCACAGAATAATTGTTGCAAGGGCTGTCAGGGCGCTACCTTGAAGCTAGCGTAGCGACGTCGGCGAAAGCGTAATCACTACCGTGCAGGGGCTCTTTTCCTTAAACGATCACACTTACGCAACATGAAAATGGCCTGAAATCGTAGTGGTTGAAAAAAAAGCGTCACGAGATGTCGCTACAAGCGCAGCTGGTGACCCAAGATTTTCAGTGTTCCGAAATGGAGTGTTCAGTGGTCCAGATACGAAATAAAAGTTTGGCCCACATAGCATTTCGGCCGCACAGGTCGTCCTATAAAATGGCTTCCGCGAAGGGTGTAGCCGGAAAAGCGTAATCTCAATCGGGATAGTTGAGCTTTTCCGACAAGATTCCCCCACCACATGCTGCACCAGCCGTAATCTTGCTAATTTCGTAGTATTAAACCTTGAAAAGAGCAAGGCCCTAACCATGCACATCGCTCCCCCCCCCCCCCCCCCCCCCGCTAACCACAACCCCACCCTTACTTAGGGAACCGAGGGACAAACTACTTTTACAAGACTTCAAAATCTTTAAGCATTTGCTTCAC
Organism: Dermacentor silvarum; assembly: GCF_013339745.2. Lineage (NCBI taxonomy): Eukaryota > Metazoa > Arthropoda > Arachnida > Ixodida > Ixodidae > Dermacentor > Dermacentor silvarum. The sequence continues at coordinate 86,085,384 of NC_051162.1, forward strand.
TGAGCCATTACTGAGCGCTGCAGGAGGTCGGGTCACGAAACAAGCATTGAACAATACAGTATATGCGACATTATTGAAGTGGGGCGAGTATCCCCGCACTGTGCAGGAAAACCATATGCAAATGCACGTGGACAGGGTTGATTGACCGACGGCGCGCACCGTACCTTTAGTCAGGCTTCAGGCACGAGCTCCGCTATTCGCATTTCATTGGCCTTCGATAGTATACTCCATTAAGACGACAGCGCACAGGGTGCTGCGACACAGCAAAAACAAGCACGCAGGACTAGCACTGAACTAACAACTGACCGTTTATCTCAATTCATAAGGAATAAACGCAAAATGTCCATTGGCCATGCGCACCTCTGTACTAATAGCTTAAACCGCAAGCCACGCCTTTTTTCCACCAAGACGCAGTGTTCTGTGTGCACCAAGGGTCGGGAACCGGCGCCGGTGGCAGAATGCAGTAAGAGGCGGCTGCAAAGTGCGTGTGTAACCGCCGACGCGAGTAAAATATTTAGTTAACCACTTCTCAACTAAAAAGGCTCACTATTCCCATTTATTGAAAACATTTACTTCGTTAAAACGCGATATTAAATGCATGGGCTTCTGTGGCAATTGCGACCAGACTTACGATTACTTTGTTATGTTCATTTATTTTTTACAACGGGTTATGCTATAACGAGGATCGACTATATACAAAAATAACAGATGTTAGCCTGTGTTCGATGGCTTCAGTTTTGCAGCGTCCTTGTTAGTTTGTACCTGTCAACTATGCACTTATTGTCAAAAATTAAACCAATGGCCTTGAGGTACCTCAAACTCCATCACATTGTCGGCACATCTACACTAAGGTCAGTCTTCTTTAAACCAGCAATGCGAACAATTGCGTTTTTCTTTCTTCTTTTCTTCTTCTTGTCAACCAACAGGTTTCATCAAGAGGATTGTCGAGATCAGGGGAGAGGATGGTTCTGAAACGGATTACTTTGACTACATGGTGGCCGTAAGTAAATAACGAACAATGAACAAAACCAATTCGTGCTAATACTTAAGACAGAAAACGAAACACTCAATATTTTTGAGCCACGTAGTGTTTATCTTACGACTATTCAAGTACATAGTTCTGGCTTGAACTAAGTACAGTGGAACTTCAAGTGCGCTAACCTCGCGGGACCTCAAGTAAGGGCTCCAGGAAGAGTTAAAGTTCAATAATTGATTGAGTATTGAGGTTGATGGTTTCAAAATCGTACGCGTGGTTAATGTGGTTAAAAGGAATAAGCTGTTCCCGCTTTCAAAAGGTTCGTTTAATAAGTTCAAGACATTTCGGCTACTATTCCAGAAAGGTGTGGTAATAGCTTTAATATGTTTGGCCTATGTGTAGAAGCTTCGACGTCTTGAACATGTTAACTGCACCTCTAAGGCTTCTGAATGGAAGCTGAAGTGTCTTCAAGCTATTATCGCCACCATTTGGGGGCTGAATGTGAAACGTCTTTAGCCTTCCCCCCTTTTTGACATCGTATTGCAATGCAACGAATTAACGCCTTTTTGGTAGTCGTCCTCCTTTTTCTTTGGACAACTACTTACTACCCTGTCAAGCGAGAAATCGTCATAGCATCGATGCGCAGTCTTCTATTTCACGCGGTCATTTATTAGAACGTGCTCATGTAATTTGACGAACATTGCTTTAAGGGACACTAAAGGGAAATATCAGATGAGCTGCATTAGTAAATTACACTTCTACAATACCAGGAAAGCCACTCTTACCTTGAGAGGAGGTGTGATAAGGCTGAGAAAACACAAGGAATACCCGTGGTGACGCCACCTTGAATTTCTCGAACCAGCTAAGCGTAACGTCAAGAATTTTGACGATGTCTGCTACGGCCTGATTATTTTTTTTATCTGTAAAGGTCAACTCAATTGCAATCTCAAGGAGCCAAGGCCTTAACTTAGCAGATTTCACGAACATTTACGGCAGCCGCAAAAGGCCAAACACGATAAAATACTTTGAAATTCATAACCTCACACTGACCTGAAAATACTGAGTTTTTGGCTCGAAGGTAAAAAAATGGAAGTTTGGCCTAGTGATCAATCACTCACTGCAAAAATAAGAAATGTTAGTAGTTTTCACCTGAAACAATGTTATCTTAACTGTGATTTTATGAAACTCTACAACAGTTATTGCGGTTATGGACGTTTAGAGCCATATCTCAAATGGACGTGCGCAGCTGTTCACCCATGAGCCGTTGCTGGGCGTGGTCGTGGTGCTCGCGCTGGGCCTCTTCCTGGGCTCGGTTTTCTGTGGCCTGTTCTTCGTACTCATGCGAATGGTGGGGGCCTTCGGCGGCCGCAAGGTGCAGAACATCACCGGTTACTACATGCTCGCGCTGCGCCTGCACACGGTCACCATGACGCTGCTCACGGGCCTCAACGTGTGAGTATACTCTTGCTATGTTTATACATTAGCGATAACATCATAAGAGGGGAAACCGTGGTAATAATCCAGTGTCATCTACGGTGAGTTGAGTTTGAAGTAACGTCTGCAGCATGTAGGTGCAGATTATAAATGCTCATTTGGACCTTATCAGCAAATAAACGTGTCCTCCATTTACAAAGACACAGATATTGTTGTAGTAGTTGTGGTTGTAGTTTAGTAGTGGCAGTGATGCCTCGGTTGACCAGCTTATTTTGTTCCGTGACTCTGATCGCGAACCGGATTGGCCGTAAACCAAACTAGTTTCCCGTAGGAAACATGCAAATGTGATTAATCCATTCCGACTCTGTGTATTTCACCAAAATTTATTTAAGCACATAAATATTGTTACACGAACGAAGGATTATACACTGCAGACTATTTACAATGAATATTTACATAAGGCAAATGCAGCGCTGGCCAGTTCAGCCGACAGCTCGCGAGCAAGGAGCAGTTCGTCTTCTTCGTCGGGGCGCCAGCGCGCATCGTCCACACGAAACACACAACAGGCATGTAGCAATATGAAAGCAAGTGCTCGGTTCAGTATTGTCCAGCGCAGTGCAGTAAAGTGACCGTGGGACTAAAATAAACGGTCAGATGCTTCTGATGGGAGGGACATGCGGACGTGTGGATGGCAGACGTCTATTGGTGGAGGGGAGAGATACTCTTCAATAATAGTACTTAAAAACACCTTCGAGATCTCTCTGCGCAGTTTAGTCCTCTCTTTTTTTCTCTATTAGCTGCAAGATCAGTTCTGACGAGGCATCTGCGCAGTTTAATTTTTTTTCCTGTGCTCGACAGCCCTACAGAAGTTAGATGAAAGTTGTCGTTCATGAGGTTCAAATCTCGGTGCGTTACAGTTATCACATGGTGTGCTTCTCAAAGAAGTCCTGACACTCATTATATTTTTCTCGAGTATACTTGTAGGTGATAGCATCTCTCCTAACCTCGGACTTCTTATCCTATTTCCTGAGCAGAAAGTTCTTCCACAAGGGCCTTTGGTTGCTCACTTAATTAAGCAATTTCATCCGCAGTCAGCTCTTCTTTGTGGCATGACAATGATCATTACGATGATGATGATCTTTACTCGTCTTTAAAACGGGTCGGCTACAAATACTCCCCTAGCTAGCTTGAGCTAATAATAATTTACTTCGCATCTTGCCTGGATCACCGGCAGCACGTCAGCTGGCGACATGCAATTGCACAACAGCTGCGCCATGACTATGCAGTGCTCATGCGCAGTCCAGGAGCTAAAATGTTGGCACATGATCTATCAGGTGGTATTAGACGCATGTCGAAGAGACGCAGCTATCGCTTTATAAGCAAGTAGCGGAACGGCTAAGGCAGAGTGACTGCAGCGGGCCGCTGTCGGAAGTACACTTGCACGTGGCGTGCACAGCCGGACAAGGGATAGCTTGTCGGCCTGGCAGTTCGCTTGTTTTGATTGAATTCGCCACAGTGTAACCTTGTACTGATCTGTGCCTCAGCTTCTTTTTACCTTATTAAACGTTACTTTGTTGCGTGCGTACACTTCCAAGAATCAACCCGTTTCAATTTATTGCATTCTTGCAATATTGTGCCTGGCTCTTAGGTCTTCCCTTCCTTAATTAAAAGTTCAATCTTTGTATTAGTTACGGATGCCTGTCTCTACCCCGGCTCTACCAATACCTACCCAGCTTTCTTTTTACTAATACTCTAGCGTCTCTTGCTTACTGGACTGTTGGCGAGTTATTGCTTCCATCGACTTTGAAGCCCAGCACTTCTGAAAGGTGGACATGCCTACGGGTTCTTGTGGGATGAATATCTTGGCAGTCTATTACAATGTGCTCAGTCGTTTCCGGAATTTTGCTGCAGCAGATGCACGCCTCCTTCTGTTGCACATACTTGCTTCGGTATGTTCTTGTCCTCAGGCAAACAGCCCGCTGGGGCCTCAATAGCAAGGCACTCTCCTTTGTGTTATTCTACAGATTATTTCGTGCTTGCCATGTTTGTAAATCTCCATGTACCTGTTTTTTGTTTCTTTCCATAATTTGCACCCAATTCACCATTTCTGTTCCTCTCACTTTTTCAGACTCAGGCTCATCAATATTCCAAGTAGCCGGGCTCGCGCGATCGAACTCACACTCACCAAAATTCTGTTTACCTAAGCTCACGTGGGCTCAAACTCACCAAGATCAGACTAAGCCGGGTTCACTTGTACTCAAATTCACGAAAGACTCACAGAATTACAGGCACTCAGTTTATTTCGGATTCGCACAATTACGGACACAATCATTCTAACGAAATCATAGGATCGGACTCCATTAAATCTCAAGGAATCACAGAATACTCATTTGATTAAGGCTCGCACGCTTTCAACTCATATGAATTTCCAGCTCACTGAAGACATCACGGATACAGAGCAATATCAGAGCTCTCTTGTGCATTGAAATTGGAGACGCCTAGGTTGGACGGGCACTTAGCCCGTTAAGCCTATGTACGGCACATTGTGGATCATCTGTTGGCTGTTTATTATTATTATTATTATTATGATTGTTATTATTATTATTATTATTATTATTATCATTATTATTACTATTACTATTGTTATTATTATTGTTATTGCTGTTGTTGTCGTTGTTGTCGTTGTCATTATAATTAGTATTAGTATTATTATTTATTCATTCATTTCACGCAGCGTGTCCCTGGCCTGGCTCTACGGTAGCTCGACTCGGCTGCTGTTGGAGCACGACAACAGTATGAAAGTAATGCACGAAGGTCACCATTTCATGAAGTCCAAAATATTAGACGGCTTGAGCGTAAGTGCGCAGTCTATACGTACTGATAGAGAATGTTCTAAACATGAAGTGCAACTAGAAAAATGCAATGCAAATGCAAGCTGTTGAAGTAGTTACGAAGGTGCTGTCGAGGAGCGAAAGTTGAAACCGCGCGGCAGATCGCCGAAGCTTTCTAAGTCCGGTGACATGTGTGTTGCAAGGCCGTCTCTGATGCTGCATAAATTATAAATAGATTACATCTCTAACTTGTTGTCTATTGCTGCTGTTGTAGTGTGGGTTATTTTTGTACAGGCGCGTGTACAATGCAATGTATATTCGTGGTCCTGAGAAGGAACCCTAGTCCGCGCTCGTGTCGTATTTCTTTCTCGTCCCTTGTTTTCCGCACTGTTCTACGTCACTACGGAATGCCTACTCACCCAGCATCCTTTACTTTTAGGAAACTTCAGAAGATGCGAAGGCCCGCTCAGCAACTGATGGAAAAACAAAAGATATGAGACGTGTTATTCCGTTTCGTTGTTATCCAATACATTGTTTCGTTTTCTTCCGACGGTGGCGTCAGCTGTCGTGCTTGTACCTCTGCCCACTAATCACACACCCTTCTTTGCGCACATTGGTGCTTCGCGCTGAGATCGCGCGATGAATTTAGACATACTCGCCCGAATCACGATCTTAATTAGGTTCTAGTGTGCAGGACCCTTTTACGTGTTTTAATCCTTCTTTTCAAGAATCTGAGACGTTGCCCTTTCCCTATACCACTCATTGCGCGATTCTTGGGCTTTCTTCTCAATTTTCGTCGTGCTCCTTATGCGCCGTGGGTAACCTAGTGACTATGGCGTTGCGCCGCCGAGTTCAAGGTCGCGGTTACAATCCCAGCCACGATGATGGCATTTTTATTGGGGCGAAATGCAAAAAAAAATGTGCAGCGGCCATCGACTATGATTGTCGGGGAAAGCGAATAGTACGAACGAACGTTTTCCTTGCTGAGTCCTGCCATCGAACACCGACAAACCTCCAAACACTGGCAGAAGACTGAAATAAATATATTCGCTTTAGAGGCGCTCGTGCACTCAGGTTTATGTTCACAATAATCAACTACAGGTTGTCAGTATGAATCGGCAGTCCCACACTACGGCGTGCCTTTTAGTCAGATCTTTGTATTCGCTGGTACAACTCAAGATCTTCTTTTTTTCCTTTCTTGCCATTCAAAGTTCAGCCTGTTTATTACAACAGTAGAACGCACTCTGAAAATTTTTGTTGTTCGGTTATTTGGGGCATAGCATATTGGAAAAAAAGGATTGTGTTTTGGGGATCGACGTCCCGAAACATCATAATTGTTATGGCAGACGTCATAGCGGCGGACCCTAGCATAATTTTCACCAGCTGTATATTTTTTCACAACGCGCGATACACCGTAGCGTTTCTTGCATTCTGCCTCCATCGAAATGCGATCAGTACAGTTGGGATCGACCCCGCGACCTCGCGTGCTCGCCAGCGCATTGTCGAGCCATGTGAGCACGACAAACACAGAGGATCACGCTTAATACACGCAAGTTTTTTTTTCTTTTTTTAAGTTGTCCGCATTGAGACCTGTACGGAGGCGTTCTTAAAATGGTCTGACGAAGAATTAACTTACCTGCGTAAGCAGCATCCTTGCATGTTGCGTACGCAGCAGCTGCGCGAGCTAGGCTAAAACTGACTAATGTTCATATTCACAGTGTTTTCCTAGTTGGTTCTTTTATTAGTAGTAGCAGTAGTAATATATTACTATTATTTTTACTATTAGGAGTTGAAGACCTCCGTGGAAACTGCTCGAGCCTCTAGGAAGAGTATCGCCGACCTCGTCAACAACGCGGCAACAGGTAATGCTTACCGTAGGTCTACGCCCGTGTAGTATTTCTCAGCGAAATGTACCAACGTCCGCGAGTAGGCGTTGAAATATTGGACGTCGTGGTGTAACGCCATCTGCACCGCATTTTCGGCGCGAAATTCCAGAAATGCCGGGCTAGACTTGTTTTCTGCCATAATATTTGTTTGTTCGCGCCAAATAAAATACATTTAAAGAGCTGCAAACTACCAGGCGTGTAAAGTGGTTTCTTGTTTTTCCCAGCGAGAGCTGTGAAAAGTGTGGGGTACGTGTGGAGTCTCGAAGGGTCCTATAAAAACGTGGAAGTACAAAGACACGCTAAGTCAGTTTGGAATAATAAAATTCCTTTTCGAAACTCTGTTTTCGTTACTTCCACAGTTATAGGTTGATAATTAAACAACAAAAATAAAAAAAGATCACAGCCGTTTTTTAGGTTTTAAATTTAGCAGCGAAACCCTAGCACGAGTACGTCAGTATGATGTCACAGATCTCAAAGTATCTTTCGCATTTGGTGCCATTTTGGCACATTCTGACTCCATTCTTCGGCAGCCTTAGAACGCTACACAGTGCTTCCTTATAGCCAAGGGTATGGCTGAAAACCGTCTGGCCAGGTAAAGTCATAGTATTACAATTATAAATCTTGTCACTGACCAACAAACGCAGAAACTGACGTTTCGGTGCCCGTACGGACACCTTGCTCACAAAACAAATAAATATGGCCGTCGCTGAATCAGGTTCCATCGCTGAAACAATTGTTTCAGCGATGGACTATACCATATACGTTAATCTATACCAACTATAGCTTAACGTGTCAAGCTATTCCCAAAACAATACGCGGTCTATGAGATGCGCCGTAAGTGGAAGTAATTAATCGGTTCATTATTAAATTATGCGTCGGGTTTCTTTAGGCTACACCCAGATCATGGAACACGAGAGTTTTCGCTTTCTGCTACCTCTGAAACGCGGCTACCACGCGCGGAATTCAAACCATCGTCCTTAGCGATTACTGAATACAGGTGCGATGCAGCTGCACCTGTAAACTGCCAGAAATGCAACACAGACACTTGTTGACACCACAAAATTGAATGGGGGTGCGCAGCGCGCAGAATGCTGATGTCTGTCGCTATGCTAACGAAATTCTCCAATCAAGATAAAAAATAGGCGCTAGGATGTTAAACCTCGTTTAGCTCAACAACAACGCATGACATAGGCGGTGACACTTTGAACCCAAAAAATAAGGAACAAACGCCAGGCATCATGCACGGACATGTACGTACGTAACAGCATGCCTGCAAATTGCCGTTGTAAATTTTATTGCAAGTGGTGCTACTCGTGCCTTTAGACGTGATAGATAACCAGTGCAGTTCCATCGTGCGTGGAATCGTTATGCAAGACAATCGCTCTACTCTCATCACAGCATATCCAGAAAGGTTATGCGATATCAGTGCGTTGCGCATTATCAAATAAGATTGACCAGCGGGCGATGAGACTGATAATAGCAGTGCAATCACAATGTGTACAGATGTATTTCAGCTTAAAGCGGGCTACGGCTTCATCGATACCCAGGAATTTGGGAGATTGGCCCGTCGGCCATCTCTCGAACTTCATCGCAATGCACTAGTGTAACTCAATGAGCTGCATTTTAAAGAATGGGTTATTTCAAAAACTAAGCCTAATTTTACCAACCCTTACCCAGCAACGTCGAGTGAGTGTACTTCCTTTTTATGATGCACGCATTTACGACCATTTGTCATAAATGCGTGTGTTATTAGAAGCGCATACCCTCTCCCCGTCGTTAAGTGAGAGTTCATGATATTCGACCGGTCTTTTCGAATACCATTTTTTAACGCTGCATATTTGTTTACGCTGGCATTCTGCGGTATAGTTTGCGGTGTCCAAAATACCAGCGCATGACCAAAGTATATCTCGTACTACAATGTACATGACTTTACAATGCAACATATTTTAGTCCCCCAAATGTGTCTTCAAGAAGGCGTTTGCATTTAAAATGATGGGCAAGGTATCTCTTTGTACATTTGCGCCTGAACTACGTTAGAGGAGGACATCACCAATTTCAAGATTCCTTTTTCTGTTTGAACCATCAAGCTTTGTTCTGAAAACGCTTTCAGAAATCTGTATGCCTAATGAGTTCCATGTTCTCTACAGTGACGTGTAATCTTCCATTATCAATAAACTCTTAGCTAGTCCCCAGCAGATGTTGTCCACATATCGGGGCGTCATGAAGTCACCTAATTAGGTAACTAGCATCGCAGGTTTCTAGCATTATTCATAATTGCAGTGCTTCAACTTGAGGAAGTGTAGAAAAGGCAACGAAGTAATTCTCTTTTTTCTAACCACTCAAACAGATCCCGCCATGTTAAGAAATTCTCTCATTAACGAAATTTTGGGCTGAAAGTGCGACTTCTTTATACCAGAGTTCGCCTGTGAAATGTCATTCGTGATAAGTGCAAAGGATATGCATGCGCAAAGCTCTGTATCCGCTTTCACTATGAAAGAGGAGATACTTATTTGTCCTTCTTTTTTGTGTTTGCTGTTCTTTTTTTTCAGACTACTTGAACAATCTGCCGAAGCACGTCGGCCTGATCCTAGAAAAGTCTGGTCTTCCGTCGGAAGAGCAAGTCAATGATCTCGATAACTGTACGTAACCTAAAATTGGGCGATGTGTGTTTGACGCAGAAACACAGATATTGATTTTTTTGCATGAGGGGGAGTTCACTGAGGTTCGGCGCTGACGTAGTCTCGATGGCTGTAGCCAGTTAAGCCTGTCATGACCTGCAGCCTTGCCGCTATCCTTGAAAAGAAACGTTTACAATCATTACAGTCTCTGGTAATAGTAAACGGGGCAGAAGCTTGGAGGTTAACAAAGAAGCTTGAAAAGGTAAAGAACGCACAACGAGCGATGGAACGAAAAATGGTAGTCGCCACTTTGATACACCGACTAACCAAAATTACTGCCTCATTGCCTGCATCCTGGCGTCCAACTTTGACGCGTAACGACGTAACATTCTTCTTTGCGTGTATGCATAACCAGTGTACAAGCTTTAAACAGTACACTAAGTGCGCAGACCATAGAGATAGTCCAAGCATTCCAGCTTTTTATTGACATGTAAGGGAAGCAAGCCTAAAAGGGGACTAAGGATTTCGCAATGAGCAATATGGGACGAAACATGCTGCGTGGCATACACCGAACAAGCAGCGCCTCATTGCGTGGCGCAAAAAATAATGTAAATTATTTTTTGCAGTTTGCAAGGACGCGGCTAATGTAAGTATTACCGTCGTAAGCAGCACGCAGCTTTCTTCTCATCGCCGTTAACGCTGCTTGAGAAAGCCATATAGCATTACTCATTACTCAAAAAAAATATTTTGCGGATGTACGCAATCTGAGCAACTGAAACATATCAACGACAGCGAAGCTCTTTAAACGACTTCTAACGCTCTTCAGAAGTACCAGAACTCTGACGAGTGATTTATTAATAATGCATCTATCTATGTTTCTATCTATCTATTGAGCAAGTAAAGAAACAACCAAATAACTGTGCTCACATTCTCGTAAACTCATTTACTTTGCAGGACAACAGCGTGCCTCAGGATGAACGCGTAAAATTCGACACCTGCGCCACGGCATGCGCTGATCTTTTGCCGGTACTGCGCGGATTTCCTTCTTGCTTTTATAAGGGGGCTTGAGGACCATGCTTTGAGCAAAATGCAAATACCGCTCTATTCAGCGTGCGATGTCACGTACTTTGGTTTAACGGCTGAGAAGGCCGAATTTAGTCAGCAGTCCTGCGCGGCGGCGCCTATCACAATCATGCATTGGATTCAGACTTTGAACCTGCTTCTTCGATCATTTAACAAGGCGGCACGCGTATAAGCGAATGAAGGTTCCACATGAAGCGTGTCGATTATTGACGCTTGGTTATAAATGGGATTGATCCTTCCTTACCTGAGAGGGTCTTTCGAAAAAACGTTGAGCGCCTATGTTAGCCGAGTGATAATTAGGTGCTGTGCTTCTTGCATCCCGTTGTGCGTACAGTGTAGGGTCGATACAAATCGTGCAACTTGCGACGTCGCAGGATGTGACAGATGCATCGCAAGAGGTCATGTCAGAGCTTCGCAAGACGGTGGAAGAATACAACAGAGGTGTGTGAAGAAACGTTGCGTTTTACTTGCAATATTTCGATAACGCCGTTACCATAATTTTGTCATCCTTGACTGCTTTATGAAACACTAAATGTTTGTTCATAAATCGCGCTTCTTCTATAATAGCAATTGGGTCACTGATACCAGTAGAGTAAAAGTATAGTAAGCCAGAAATATAGGCAAATATGAAAGGGAGGGCGGGGATGCCGCCAAGAAATTCCCACGCCAGCTCTCTCTGATGGCACGAATTTCAACAGCATGTATTCGGTAATTAATCGCTTATCGGCAAAGAAGGACCCAAGTTGGTCCAACGGTTTTCTTTTAATCATGTACCCTCAGCGCAGCAGCGTCGACATCAATTGGAAAGGGGGCATTTATTTTTTTTATTTCAGGCGCCCGTAAGGGCTAAACACACATGCCCACCAAAGAAGTGTTCAGTGATACTAAATGTTCATCAGGAAAACGTATTGTTAAGTATCAGGTTTCTTGATTTCTACTCATCCATAACAATTTATCGCAGTTTAGGAAAATTCGCTGTTTCCTTTCAAATTGATGACGATGGTACCTATTAAAGCACGGACTACCCAGTGACCCAAGTTGGCGGGAAAATGGTTAGACAGCCAGACAGACAGCAAGATAGGCTGAAATTTAAGTCTACTAAAAGCTACCAAATAATGCACATCGCATTAAAATTGCGTGGAAACCATCGACTATGACTGATTTTAGTGTAAATGAATAGACCGAACAAACGAACGTTTTTCCTTTTTTCTTGCCGAGCCCGACCACCGCCCATCGACCACCAGCCACGACGACGGCCGAAAGAGCCAAGGAGAGCTAGTAGCTTTACAATTCTGACTAACTTATTCCGCTGATGTAATGTTGGGGAGGCTAGCGTGAGATCGCATAATGCATCGTAATCTTGCTGTTCCCGGCAACCCTACCCAGCCGGTACGACTGCCATCCGGGACCTCCAGCCAGGCAACTCCTGGAACTCCAACAAACAGAAGTTGGCAACATTATACTCAGAGGTAAGAGTAACTATTTATTAGTGTGGGTTTTACCCAATTGTACCTAGCGCACGGTGCCCAATCGGAACCATTGAAAGTGATATGTTCTATTTTTATCTTTTTTTACGTTATAACCAAAAAGAATATACAAAGAAATCTCCTCACTGCGGTCGTATGCAAGCTGTCTTTTCGGGACACCAACTCATTTTGGCCGCTCAAATTAGCTTTATCACATTTATTGCATCTTAAGATGATTAAATACCGGGTATTTCACAAAATGTGACAGAAATTCCTCAAAATAAGAAAGACCAGATAATTAAATGATATTTTCTTGGTTGCTTTTGCCATAGAGCAACACGTTTGACCACGACTAGGTATAATAATTGGACAAGTAATCGTGCAAAATAGACTAACTTGAAGCAACCAAGCCGTATGCCAACTAGGTATCATGTACAATTATTTTACGGCCCTGTGAAGCATGGCGCATAACGACCGACTTATGCTTTCAAGCACTTGTTGCATAAAGTTTTTCACGAATGCTGTAATTTGTCCACAAATATATAACGTCGCGTGCTCGTTGATCATAATGTCCTTGACATTTCCGTCAAAATTGTTCTTGATGATAGGTGCATGTAGTTCTATTAGGATAGCGGGATAAATTCCGCACTGTTTGTGAAACGCACCTTTAACGCTCCGGAGCACTTGAATTTACCCCAAAAGCTGTATATACCACACAGTTTATACCTCGCGTACGAAATGCCCATTATGTTTTCCTTTTTTCCTTTTCGCCAAATTTAAACAATAGGTGCCTAGTTTAGTTATCGTTAACACAGGGTTAACCAACTACAATCCTAGTAATAGGATTTATGAAAATATGCAGAAAACTATCAGGTTCAGTAAATATTTGAGAAGCTGATAATTAAGGCAGAAGCATTGAAATTTCACAACGCATTTCACTAATCATGTTCCCTTTTTTTGTTAAATATACTCTGCTTGGCATAGATTTATCTCGGGACACTTTGAAACAACACTTGCAAACAGCCCATAACGGCCGTATAACGCTTTCGAGCGCATGCTTAAGGATTTCTTACAAACGCTGTAGCAAACTAATGCTCTTGAAACTTTGGCCACACGTCACGCATATGATGCCCCCTGTGCTCTCAAAAATGCGTACTTTGTGGCACGTTGCACTTTTTCAGGACGTCGAGTAAACTTCCTGCATGGTCTCTAAAGTGTATGCTTCCAAAACTCTAGAATGCTATTATAAGCACTATTCTACAGAGCTCGTAGCTAACCTACACATTTCAAGCTTTCTGAATGTGTCACCCATAAGATCATCCCAATTCTCAGCAAATATTGAATTGTTACCACGTTTGGCTCCCAGGGCAGTGGATGAATGTTGTAAGCGCTTTATATAATGTCTTTAACCAGCAAAAAAACGAAAAAACGAAAAACAAGCGTTAAGCAATTTTCATACAGCTCCTAATGAACTCTGACTGGAGATTTTCCTGCACATCACACTTAAGATTCCCCACATTCCCTTTACATAAAGAGTGCGCGAATCATCTGGTTCTCCCAGAACTCACTGAAAACGCGGATATACCGGTATACCTATAACGTTTTCGAGGGTTTCCAGTCGGACTAACAGTTTCGCTGTAAACTAGTTGCAGCAGATGAAAGTGGCACTTGCATGTTCTCCCCTACACGTGCGGTCACGTGGTATGTGGGCTTAGGAGCAGATAATTTGCCAACAAGCCTTCATATTGCCACCTGGTGTTTCTGAGCCAGCAAGTGGTCAGCATTGCGTGCTCAGCAAAAACGGCGAAGAAGACGACGAAGTCGAAGACCCCGCGCCAGCTGGAGAACCGTCCCTTCGTGTCTGGCATTCTTCGTGTCTGGCTGCTGGTACTGTTGTTTGCTCTTGCCTTAGCGCGTGACAAACTGGTGGAGGTGCTGGGTAATCTAATCTATGCACCAAACCCCTCCGAGCAGCAGGAGCTCCAGTCCTGTACCGGTGGTTACGCCTATACACCGCACCAGCAGAAGGATACGTGGACAAGCCCCTGAGTTTGGACTCCCCCCAGAGACAATGGCAGCTCCGACCACCCCAACCGGTATGGAAGGCACTACGCCGATTCATTGTACGCTACTCAATCCGCGAACGCCGAATCCCTTCCACGGTGCCATGCATGAGGATGTTAAAGATTGGCTGGTGCACTATGAAGGTGTTGCCTCGTTCAAGAAGTGGGACGACGCAGAGAAACTGAAAAACGTATATTTCAGCCTTGACGATGGCGCACGTGTTTGGTATGAGAACCGTGCAGATGCCCTAACTTCCTGGGAAGAATTCAAACGCTGTCTTTTTCAGACGTATGTGAGCCCTGATCGCTGAGAACAAGCGGAGCGTGATCCCCAGTCCCGTATACAAATGCACAACTAAGGTATCGCAATGCATGTCGAGGACATGACGCGTCTCTTTCGACGAGCCGACCCCAGCATGTCGGAAGAAAAGAAGGTGCGGTACCTGATGCGCGGAGTGACAGAGCAGCTGTTCGGCGGTCTCGTGCGCAGTCCTCCCAAGACTGTGTCAGAATTTATTTCCGAGGCCGTCACCTTGGAACAGGCTCTTCGACAACGGGCACCATCATACGAACGCCAAGTGAACGCTGCCTCACCTACGGACTTCTTCGGAGCGCTCGGGGGCCACGTCGATTTCTTTCGAGAGCTCATCCGTTCCGTAATCCGCGGAGAACTCCAAAAAAATGTGGTTGATCCCTCTTATATAGGAATCGGTATAGAACACGAAAGTGAAACGTGTCTTCACAGAAGTGGTGTAATGTTTATTGCACATTGATATATAATGTCTATTGGTGTTTTGTGGCTAAAGCGCCCTTAGGAGTTGATGCACCCACGCTGACGCCTGGTGGCACGTCTCCTCCATCACGACTACCAACGTCGATGACCATGAGCAACCGTCGTGCATATGGAAGCTGCACTACGCTGCACACGCTAGCACAACGCGAAAGACGAAGCACGTAACTGACACACTAATACAACGCGCAAGACAAAGCACGTAACTGAATCGTCACCGAGTCAAATCAGCGCGTACAGCGCGTCGTAATGCAGCCTCCGCGATCAACTTCAGAAACATTTTCAGAGCTAATTGCGGAGGCCACGCTCCGCTGTGCTGAGTACGGTGAACGCCACCTAGGTGGCGTTGGTAGTGCTTCTTGATGCCAGCGTCCCTTCGAATGCTGGCATCGAGGCGTCGTAGTTATAGTGCCTAGAATATACTTACTAGTGTGCCGACCGCCGGGCGTTTCCAATGGGAGACGCTGGCACCGCCGGTGATGCCTTCCACCGGAGACCCCAGACGGCGACACTGTTTGGGACCGTGCTAACCGAGCGGCGCATCACGCGTCACTTGCGCTTCGGGTGCACTTCGGATGCGCGTTCGTAAGCGCAGTCGGTTGCGGCGCGTTGTAGCTTTCGAGCAAGTAGCATGTGGTGCCTCCGCATGTCATTGCTGGGTTTCTTTCTGTGCGCGTGGTTCGCACTTGTGTCTGTTCACGGACGGAACCGAGATGTCGTCGCAGAAAACGAGGTGTAAACACAGCACCTGTTTTGTCCCATATTGTACAACTGGATACCGCTCAAACAACGAGCAAGTCTCAATAATTATTCAGCGCGCCTGTTGACTGGCCAGAACGTTTTGCCGAGTGGGAGAAGAATATAAGAGGGCTGATCGAAGGCTAACTCTGGCGGCTGTCGCTTGTGAGAAACACTTTAATAATTGCTACATTGAGCGCTCCTTCAAAATTAGTCGACAGCGTGTCACCCATGAAAATGTGCCCTGTTTAATTACCGTCATTTATGTTAATTAATTTAATTTATGGTAATTAGATACAACTTGGTGCGAATTTAGCATTTCTGGACATGTCTCGCATATAATAGTTTACTGTCGAAAAAAGCTACACTTCTTCGGAAACCACGTATTTATTTATTGGTATTTTTCGCAGAAAAACCCCGTATCGTGTAGCGTTATAATGATAACTGTGCCTACGATCGTTTGTAAGTGCAACCAAATCATATTCTTTCGATTACGCTTTGCATCTCAACCAACACTCCGCAGAACGAAACGGGCTGGGACAGCCCATTGGCGTCTGTCGCACACGCGCGCGTTGGCTAGAGACGCCGCTCGGCATAGCACGGTCCGTACGGCTATCGCCGTCTGGTGGCCGCCGGCGGAAGGCATCATCCTCCGTGCCACCGGAAAGCCCGCGGTCGGCACACTAGTAAGTATATTCTAGGCACTATATCGAAGTGCTGAGACCACCGAAGCGTTCACTGTCGGTGCGCGTTAGTGTCATAATGCAGTACTTCTCTTTTCTGCTCGTAGGCGGCGGCACCGCCCCGAGCTGTCGGCACCCTCACAGCCGACGCTCAGCTCCTTGTCCAGCGTTGTCCATGACGAAGAGAACCACCCTTCAACACAGAAGCTGAACCGCTAAGAACTGACAGCCCCCGTATGTCATATTCGCAGGCTTTGCGGCAACCTGCCACACCTTCCTCCCCGCTTCGCACCGCGTCCCCGGCCATACTACAGCCCGACCAAGCGGCCTCGTATTACCACGACCACCGACAGGCCCCAAGGAAATCAGACGTGTGGCGGGCACCTGATCGCCGTCCCCTTTGCTTTCACTGTGGCGAAGCTGGGCATGTCTACCGACAGTGCTCATATCGAGAGCTCGGACTACGTGGATTCTCAGCAAACTCGCCGTGACCTGGGTTCGGCCAGCGTCCTCCGGCAATTGAAAAATACGTTGCCCAGCAGCGCGGATCCTCATCAGCTCGACACCAATCACGCTCCCCTTCGCCGCGGCGATTTTCTCCGACTCGCCATACGTATTCGAGCGTGGTGCAGGGTCGGTCGCCCAGCCCGCGCCGGGAAAACTAACCACAGCGGCCTTCGGGGGCGAGGCCGCTCTGTCTGGACGTGCTCAAAGACCCCTGCTGACGCGTACGCGGACCGACGATATATCTACGACAACAGTACCTGCTGATTATGGAAGACGAATTTCCTTGGACATTCCGGTATTGCTCGACGGTCGTGAATTGACTGCTTTAGTGGACACTGGAGCGGATTATTCAATAATCAGCGAAAAACTGGCCACACTTCTAAAGAAAGTGACGACGCCTTGGAATCAAACGCCAGTTCGTATAGCTGGCGGGCACATCTTCACACCACTCGGCATGTGCACGGCACGAATAGATAGATATTCGCGGCTCTACGGTTGTTGCCAGCTTGAGCATTCTCCCTCAGTGTTCTCGAGACCTAATCATCGGCATGGACTTTCTCAGAGAGCACGGAGCTATCACAGACATTCGACAACGCCTCGTCACTTTCTCGACAAAGAGCGCCGCAACGACGACAAACACCATCCACCCTCGAGCACCTCTTCGTGTCATCGACGACGCTGTCACGTTACCACCGCTTGCAAGTATCGTGGTTCAAGTGGCATGTTACATACTCTTACACGGTGAAGCGGTTGTAGAAAGCAATCACTCTCTCCTGCTTTCTCAAGGTGTTTGCGTAGCAAGAAGCCTTTTTGATCTCCATCATGGCCACTGTGACGTTCTTGCCACGAACTTCAGCTACGAACACTGCCACCTTTTTCCCGGTACTGTCATCGCCTACGCCCACCCGATCACCGATGCCACTGAATATTTTGCTTCCGAGGCAATCGGCACTGCAGAAGCACCTCTGCGCAACGTCGACATTAGTGCAACGCTTCCTGAAGACAACAAACAACCCCTGCGTGAGCTGTTGCTCGAGTTCCACTCTTTATTTGCACGGTCGTCGAAGATACGTCAAACATCGATTACGGAACATCGTATCATCACCTATGACGACGCGCACCCCATACGGCAGCAGCCTCATCGTGTTTCCCCGACCGAACGACATGCCATTCAAACGCAGGTGAAGGAAATGCTTCAAGACGGCGTAATACAGCCTTCATGCAGTCCCTGGTCATCGCCAGTTGTGCTTGTTAAAAAGAAAGATGGCACTGCTTCGGTTTTGTGTTGACTACCGGAAGCTAAACAACGTCACAAAGAAAGACGTGTACCCATTGCCTCGTGTCGACGATTCTCTGGACAGGCTGAGGGGCACGAAGTATTTCTCCTCTATCGACCTGTAAAGTGGCTACTGCAAATTGAAGTAGATGAGCGGGACCGCGAGGAAACTGGCTTTGTGACTCCGGACGGCCTTTACGAATTTAGAGTACTCCCTTTCGGCCTCTGTTCCGCTCCAGCCACATTCCAGCGAATGATGGATACCGTTCTCGCTGACCACAAATGGAAAAGCTGCCTCATCTATCTCGATGATGTCGTTGTCTTTTCGGAAACATTTGACGAGCACCTTCGACGCCTTGGGGATGTACTTGCATTCTTCTCTGGCATTCTTCGTGTCTGCCTGCTGGTACTGTTGATTGTTATTGCCTTAGCACGTGACAATATGCTGCCTCATGGCATCAAGGCTGCCAATGTTGAGACAACTGAATCAGAGAGATGAATCAGGGCATCCTCTTATTTTCTTTGTTCCGCTCAGTGTTATGCCTAGCCACAGTACAAAAACACAAACTTACGAATTGTGCAACAATGTACTGTAACGCTCAAATGCTCTCGCATTCTTATAGATAGTCAGTGTACTGTTACGCTGAAATGCTATCGCATTCTCATAGTCAGCAGAGGTTAATTATACGATATCCGCCCCCCCCCTTCCCAGGTCAAAGCGAAAGATTTTCCCACCATGTCCGACTTCGGCATCCTGGCTCTCCTCAATCCCTACGGTGACATCTTCGAGAGAGGGTGAGTGGCGGGAGACGCGAGTTTAAAGGTTTGTCCAGCGATTAGCCCGTATATTGTGGTCAATCAACTTCTGTGGTTAATCAACTTCGGAAGGAACGATGTTGGGCAAGCAATTGCATTGAGAAAATTGCATAGCGCTTCGGAAAACGTTCGATTAAACAGTTTCTGACTTTCTATCTATTAAGTATTAAAATTTCCCGCTTACTTCACATGCCCCGCAATACAAAAAAATGTCACGTGACATGCCCGCTTGCGCGCCGGGATTGCAGTGCTCCCAAACGTTCCGCATACAAACATAGCATTTAGCAGGGTAGGCTACCGCTTACAAGGCGACAGGGCAGGGACACAGGCGTTGGCTGTGCGATTTGTGCCAGCAACCGTTATCGCCTGCGCAGCGATAACAGTTTCCCTGTCTCCTTTTAAGCGGCAGCACGCCAGGTTAAATGCTATGGTCGTTTCTACGCCGAACGTTTGGGAGCACTGCAATCACGGCGCGCAAGTGGGCATGTCACGTGGTATTTTTAAATGCGAAGCATTTCTTGCCGGCGGCTCTGTTCGTCCCTCCATCCGCCGTGCGGCGTCCACACCCACACTGTGCATGCGCATCCTCCTCCCCCTCCTCTCCTTGTCTCACCTCCTCTCCTCTCGGCATCCTCCTCTCCTCTCCGACGCTCCTCTCCGGATTGCGCAACGAATGGCAGCACCTGCGGCTCCGCGCGCGATAATGCGAAGCAGCTTAGGTTACAGGCGCGACGGTCCGCTGCCACGAAACGGCAGTGGCGACCAGGCCTATCCCGAACTTCGAGTCGACCCCATGGCTGCTTCGCATACTACACAGGGTTCCCCTACGGGAAGATGGTGTAGTTTTTTTTTTGTTTTTCGTGGGCATCTGTAGTAAGCGGGATAATTTATTACTTAATAGATAGAAAGTTATGAACTGTTTAATTGGACGTTTTACAAAGCGTTCTGCAAATTTCTCAATGCAATTTCTTGCCTAACTTCGTTGCTTCAAAAGTTGATTAATTATGCAATTAAACAGAATACAAGGAAGTCGCAGTTTCGCCCGACAGGCGAAGCATCGATTGCAATAGCAAATTAGTGGAGAGCTATACAAAGTAAGGATAGTAATTGTATCGACCCTATAAACTTGTAAACATAGGCATACAAACTCAATTAACAAGCATGGTGTCACGTGCACACAAGCACACATTAACACATCTCACTCGATGACCAGGGGAACTCGCTGTCAAAGCGCTGGAGTGAGGAATCGCGGCAGCAGCAGCGAGCGAATTGACCTTCGTGCTGCGTCTTGCTTCAACGCTTACTAAGCCGCCGAAACAGGGCAAGACGGACTGTGCCCCGTCGCAGATGGCTTTCAAGATACAGCGCGCGGCCGCCAGAAGTATAGAGAGGGAAGGGAGTGAGGGAGGAGGAGGCCGTTGTACTTCGGGCGGGCTGCTGCATCTTGGAAGCCATCTTAGTCAGGGACACAGTCCGCAGTGCGCTGTGTTATCGCGGCCGCCCGGTCTATTAAAATTTCGCGTTTTGGGGTCTCGTGCGTTTGTGCACGTCAATGTACATGTACGTTTCAGTCGCTTCAAGGGGCGAGTAGCACGAACGGAAAGTGCGTACTGCTTGAAGCCATGCGAATCCAAGACAATGACAAAGCCGCCTGTGTGGTACAAACTCGTTGGGTACAACAAGCTAAGCGGCTAAGCCTTGTTCCCTCGATATCGAGAACCAATCTCAAGAACGCCAGAACTTTGCTGCACATAAAATGTAGTGAAAGTCTACAACACCATACGGGTTAGTCACTCTTTAGGCCTAACACTGGTAGGTCGCGTGCCACCATGTGTTAGGCGATCAAGCAGTTTCGGTACAACGGAAATCTCAGTGGGACCTCGGGAAAAAAAAGCGCTTCTGCGGTAAAAAAACTACGAAATCACCCAAGCGAAGCCTATGTTGTGCGCCTGTGCAGATTCTTGCGTAACCTAAGCCACTTGTGTATAACTGATTTCTAAAACTCATTATATATATATATATATGAACGAGAAGAAAGGGAACCGAGGGGTCCGATTTTTATTACCATATCATAAGAAGCCAACAAACAATGACACCAAGGACAACAGTTGTTGTCATTGGTGTCATTGTTTGTTGGCTTCTTATGATATATATATATATATATATACGTGTGTGTGTGTGTGTGTGTGTGTGTGTGTGTGTGTGTGTGTGTGTGTGTGTGTGTGTGTGTGCGTGCGTGCGTGCGTGCGTGCGTGCGTGCGTGCGTGCGTGCGTGCGTGTGCTGCACTTTCTTTTTCTTTCGCAGCTTGGGCTACGGGAGCAACGCGTGCATCGCGGCTTTCGTACTGCAAGTAGTGGCGGCGTTCAGCTTTGCCGTGGGCGCCTGGATACATGACCCCGAGGTGCCTCCAAACAAGCGCAGTGTGCTCTCCAACCAGACCGGCGTCACGCTAGTCGTGTAAGTCGCTATGTTTACATTTTTACACTTTCTTCAGTCAAATGAATACAAATCAATTTTTGAAAATATGTTTGAGAAAAAAATCACCGCCCCTTCCACACCGTGAAGATGGTCGAACAGCGAAGTTGTGGATTCGCGGCCGTTTGGCTGGCACGAACGGCGCTACTTGTGGGGGATGGGTCGCCTCGGCGTCCACGAGCGACGGCGTTCCTAGCGCGTTGCGGTGGTGGGACGAGTCGGCTTCCATGGGCGACGGCGTTCCTAGCGCGTTTTTATACCCCGGTGCCGCTCCTGCTCATCCCCGGCGCGCGCTCCGTTTAGTTGGCTCCTCTCCTATCGGTGAGGGGGTCACGTGACTTCTCGAGCTATGCTCCTGCGCGACGGCGCCGGCATTAACGACGCCGCTCGACTAAGAACAGCTCCGCTGTTAAAAATTCCTTCTAGGCACCACTTCTCATTTTATATGAAAATCTCACGTTTTGTTAACCTACCATGACTTATGTCTGAAATAGACAGGAATCACAGAATTTTAACACGACATAGAAAAACTTTACCTCTACAATACATGCACGCGATTCTGTACGTAGCGTTTCAACGGCTGCAAGGTTGCTTGTGATGAGTGAAGGTGGAGTTGAAATCATCGTGCTTCGACATTTCTTTTATTATAATTGAGAGAACATGGCAATTGAGGAACATGGCAATGTGCAGAAGCCTTAAAAACTATATAAACGACTCACTGGTCTGGCACTGCCGCAAGCCACAATGCGGTAGTAATTGAATTATTTTGCTTGAAATGCTGCAGAATATGAGGCACTATGTCATACACGTTGTCACAAAAATATTAAGAAGTTAGCCAACGACCGCCATCCTTACGAAGATATGTTTCTTGTTTGTGTAAAATTAGGGAAAACAGGATATGCATAACTATGTACACTGTACGTTAAAGGGTTAATATACAAGACAGCTTCACAGGGTGATGCAGATTTGAAGAGACTGAGAAGAGGTTTATTGGCGGTGTCCGTCAAGGACGCTACGAGTTCCAAGAACGGCGAGGCAGCGTGGAGCACCGTCTCCAAAAACACCAGCGACCAACAGCGCGAGCAGAGCGTGCCGAGCGTTGGCGATGCCGCTGGACGGAGGCGCGTCTTCACAATCGCCCCCGCAGAAAAAGAGCCATCCTGGCGACCTAAGTTGTTGTTGGCAGAGGGTCATGGTAGGGCTTGAGACGCGCCACGTGGACGAGGTCACGTCCACGCCGGCGCATGTCGTCAGATGGAGAAAGTGGCTCAGTGAGAAAATTCACCGGGGACGTTCGCTCCAAGACGCGGTAAGGTCCTTCGTACTTTGGAACGAGTTTTGAGGAAAGGCCCGGAGTTTGGCAAGGAATAGCCAGCCATACAAGAGACCCTGGGGCATACGTGGGACTGGGCAGTGAGTCGGCGCGTCGATCTTCCTTCTGGTGCTGTTTTTCTTGTGACGTAAAGATGCGCGCGAGCTGGCGGCACTCTTCGGCTTGTCGGGCAGCTTCGTACACAGGTGGGCACTCGGAAGCGTCAGGACGGTATGGAAGGAGAGTGTCGATGGTATGCAATGGCTCCCGTCCATATAGGAGGAAGAAAGGTGAAAATCCCGTTGTAGTTTGTATCGCGGTGTTGTATGCGAACGTTACAAGCTGAAGTACGCTGTCCCAGTTACCATGATCAGATGCCACGTACATGCGAGCATATCACCGCGAGTGCGGTTAAACCGTTCCGTGAGCCCATTAGTTTAAGGATGGTAAGCCGTGCTCGTGCGATGAATAATGTGGCATTACGAAAGCAGAGCTCCGACGACCTCGCAGAGGAAGGCGCGACCTCTATCACTGAGAAGTTCTCGAGGAGCGCCATGTCGAAGGACGAAGCGATGCAGGACGAAAGAGGCTATATCCCGCGGTGTAGCATTCGGTAGAGCAGCAGTTTCGGCGTAGCGTGTCAAATGGTCCACAGCAACTATGATCCACCGATTGCCATCCGGTGTCATGGGAAGCGGGCCGTAGAGGTCAATGCCTACGCGATCGAAGGGTTTGGCAGGGCACGGAAGCGGCTGCAAGGCGCCAGACGTACCTAAAGGTGGTAACTTACGACGTTGACAGTCAGGGCAGCACTGAACAAACTTTCGTACAAAAGTGTACATTCCCCGCCAGTACTAGTGATGGCTTATACGTTCGTAAGTCTTAAACACTCCGGCGTGGCCACATTGCGGATCGTCGTGAAAATAGGCACAAATTTGGGATATTAAGCTGCGGGGAATGACTAGTAGCCATCTACGGCCTTCGGGAGCGTAGTTCCGTCGGTGAAGCAGCTGATCACGAATGGCGAAATGAACAGCTTGGCGTCGGAGGGATCGGGATACAGGAGTCGTCGATGATCCAGAAAGATAGGCGAAAAGAGAAGCGATCCACGGGTCACGGCGTTGTTCGGTGCCAATGGAGTCTAGGTCAAGAGATGACAGGGGGTGAGCGCAAGTGGTTGCGCAGGCCGAGTCGGGAGGTAGAGGTGAACGGGACAGGGCATCTGCGTCAGTGTGCTTGCGTCCACAGCGGTAGATGACGCGAATATCGTACTCCTGGATTCGGAGTGCCCAGCGTGCTAAGCGGCCAGATGGATCTTTCAACGTGGCGAGCCAACAAAGCGCCTGGTGATCCGTTACTAGATCAAATGGGTGGCCGTATAAGTATGGGCGGAACTTTCCAAGCGCCCATCCCAGAGCCAAGCACTCTTTTTCAGTTACGCTGTAATTGGCCTCTGCTTTTGTCAGCGTACGACTCGCATAGGCGACCACGTATTCGGAGTAGCCGGGCTTGCGTTGCGCGAGGACGGCGCCAAGACAGACCCTGCTGGCGTCTGTATGCACCTCAGTTGCAGCTGTCGTGTCGAAATGGCGAAGAATAGGTGGAGAGGTAAGAAGACGCCGCAGTGTAGCAAACGCGGCGTCGCATGCAGGAGACCAGGAGTAGAGGTCCGCGCCACCGCGTAGGAGCTGGGTCAAGGGCGACATGATCGATGCGAAATTGCGGACAAAGCGCCGGAAATATGAGCACAGGCCCACAAAACTGCGTAGTTCTTTGACGCAGGCTTCGGGAACTGAGCGACTGCACGAAGTTTCGAGGGGTCCGGTAGAACGCCTTGCGTGGACACGGTGTGGCCTAAGATGGTCAGCTCCCGCGCGGCGAAGCGGCACTTCTTGAGGTTCAGTTGCAGGCCAGCCTTGGTGAGACACGTCAAAACATGGCGAAGGCGAAGTAGGTGGGTCGGAAAGTCAGGCGAGAAAACCACGACATCGTCGAGGTAACAAAGACACATAGACCACTTGAGGCCACGCAGCGTATTGTCCATGAGTCGTTCAAACGTGGCAGGCGCGTTGCAAAGTCCAAAGGGCATCACGTTGAACTCGTATAGGCCGTCAGGTGTAATAAACGCCGTTTTCTGGCGATCGGCTTCAGCCATTGGAACCTGCCAGTAGCCAGAACGCAAGTCTAGAGACGAAAAGAATTCCGCGCCCTGAAGGCTGTCAAGGGCGTCGTCGATGCGCGTCAAAGGATAGACGTCCTTGCGCGTGACCTTATTCAATCGACGGTAGTCAACGCACAAGCGGATAGACCCGTTCTTCTTGCGAACGAGAACGACAGGAGATGCCCAGGGACTGTGAGATGGCTGGATAACGCCACGGCGTAGCATATCGTCGACTTGGTCGTTGATGACGCGACGCTCGTCGGCGGAGACTCGGTACGGTCGCTGACGCAACGGCTGGTGCAAGCCGGTGTCAATGTAGTGCTGCACTTCCGACGTTCGGCCCAATTGCGGCTGAGACACATCGAAGGAATCTCTGAATTGGTGTAGAAGCTGAAGAAGCTCGGAGCGTTCGGCAGGGGTTAGTGTAGTGGCGTTGGAACCGGAAAACATGTCACTCGATGACTCATCATGCGTTGAAAGGGCGAGGAGTTCGTGCGAGTCAAGATGAAAAGAGTCGTCTGGCACGGTAACAAAGAACGAAGAGTCAAGCTGTTCCACGCGGCCGATATATTCGCGGACAAGCAACGTAATCGACGCAGAAAGCGGATTGTACACAAAAATATTGCTGATGCCGGCGGCGATATCAAGCGTAGCAAAAGGCAGTGGAACTGCTTTGCGACTTATAAAGATGTCAGATGGCGTAAAGAAGACCGTCGCATCGGTGACGGCATCGCAGACGACTGGGACAAGGGCAAAAGAGCCAGGTGGAATGTCGGTGTCCTCACGCACGACCAGTTTAGGCGGCTGATCAAGAGCGTCGTGGGATGGTGCGTCACACAGCGGCGAAATTTCAACTTCAGCTCGTGCGCAGTCAATGACGGCATTATGACGGGACAAGAAGTCCCACCCCAGGATGCCGTCAGGTGAGCTGGCAGGAAGAACAAAAAACTCGACAATGTACAAAACGCCTTGTAAAAGCACACGGGCAGTACAGGCTGCGAGAGGTGTCACGTGCTGCGCGCTTGCCGTGTGAAGCGACAGTCCAGACAGCGGCGTGGTCACCTTGCGCAGCGAACGGCAGAGTTTGGCGGCTATAACAGAAACGGCGGCGCCGGTGTCCACAAGCGCAAAAGTAGAAATACCTTCGACAGATATTGCGACCATGTTAGCAGGAGAACAGCGAGGACTTGGGCAGTTCGAAGATGGCGCAGTTCTTGCCTCGCGAACTGCGGCGCTTAGTTATCCTGGTCGGAGGGTGCGGCTCGGCGACGCATTGGGGAGAGCGATCGTCGACGAGGAGATGTGGATCGGCGCGACGGAAATTCAGGGAGGTCAGAAGAAATGTAGCGCTGGGAGGGACCCGGGGCTGATTGGCTAGCAAGTCGGCGGTAGACAGAGGCTGCCGAGTCATGGTGCGTTGCTTCTTCAGCTCTCCGTAGCTCTGGCATAACGTGACTACTTCATAAACGGTGCGCGGATTCCTGGCCAAAAGCATCTGGAATGCGCCGTCATAGATGCCTTTGAGGATGTGCTGAACTTTATCAGCTTCGGGCATGGCGGCGTTGACACGTTTACAAAGGTCGACGACGTCTTCAATGTAACTAGTGAAATTTTCACCAGTCTGCTGTGCACGGGCTCGCAAGCGCTGTTCAGCGCGTAGTTTGCGCACAGCAGGTCGACCAAACACTTGAGTGAAAGACGTCTTGAAAGTTGACCATGGCGGGATGTCGACTAGACTTCGTGGTTATGAAACCAGAGTTGGGCAACGCCAGTAAGATAAAATATGACGTTGGTCAACTTCTCGATGTCGTCCCACTTGTTATGCGCGCTCACCCGTTCATACGACGTAAACCAGTCCTCCACGTGCGTTTCATCTGTACCTCTGAAGACCTTCGGATCACGTTGCCGAGGAACCCCGGTGCAGATGACGGGCTGGGGCGCAGGCGCCGGCGGGTCGGTATTGTCGGTCATGATGGGCGGAAGCGTTCGGGTTCGAAGCTCCAGGGTGCAAGCGGCGGGGGAAATCCAGCAACCTCCACCAATTGAGAAGAGGTTTATTGGCGGTGTCCGTCCAGGACGCTACGAGTTCCAAGAACGGCGAGGCAGCGTGAAGCACCGTCTCCAAGAACACCAGCGACCAACAGCGCGAGCAGAGCGGGCCAAGCGTTAGCGATGCCGCTGGACGGAGGCGCGTCTTCTTCACAAGACCAACAATGCTCACTTATGGGACGTCTCTGCAGACGAGGTTTCGGCAAATTGACTTGTCTTCGCTTTGACGAAGACAGGTACCTTTGACGAAAAATTGGCTCTAGAAATGTCTCTTGTTTGATATCGCCTTGTTCTTAGACCAAACCTTTTTAGTCTTTAACCTTCGAGTTTGCATATGTATTTGATGTTTTTTTTCCTATAACGAGGCGCATATTTGTTTTATTTCATTTGATTTAAATTTATGCACACTTCATTTACTTTATACTTCATGAAAAAGTTAGTAAAATATCAGCTCATCTTTTGCTAAATAGGGTATCACAGGTTCTCCATGAGAAAACCTAGTTTTTTGTGCTGTCTACCTTAAAACAAGAGTGGCAACACAATTTTTTTTGCTCTTCTTGGGTGTAAACTCAAGTCTCGCAACTCTTGGAGGTTATTCGGAGCAATGCGGTTGGTGTTTGAAGGGACCCTGAAACGATTTTGACGATTTTGTACAAACGTACTGAGTCGTTAGAGTAGGTCCTTCTGATCATTAATTGACGCATCTAAGCGCTCCACGTAAACCGTGTAATGTATTATAAGGGTTTAAAAATGTACATCGCTACCGATTGCAGCACGCCAAGCGGCTGATTTTGTGCCCAGATGACGCGATTTGCCCAGGATACGTCACTGGGCCAGCTATCCGATTTGGTTGCCCAGGGCGCGTCATCGATAATTTTTCCAACATTATAGGGAACAAATGTTGTTCGTAATAGTTTAGATGTTAGTTAATTTGTTTCTATAAAAAGAAAGTAACATAAAGAGAATGCACAAGGACATGTATCACTACACAAAAAGCACTTCCGGCCCACAGCAAGTGTCGTCTGCTTGTGTTACAACGTGCTCCGTGTTGACGACAGCTGCGCGGTCAGTGTTGGTCTTGTTCTTTCTTTTCGCGAACACCACGGTTCGCCCTTGTTGCGTTGTGGGCTACAAACGTAGCGATCGGTGACATGTCAAGCTGCGACATCATGCGCCGCTGCGACATCATGCCCCGCTGCAAAGTAGCAGACGAGTGGAGTGGCTGCAGCGCATCGGACTTACGGTATACAAACCAATCCAAACGGCGCCAGCATCCACTGGTTTGCGGCCGTCGCTTCACTTAGAAGGTTTGCCACAATAGACTTTAGCGTGCCCGGTATTCAAGTAAACGCAAGCGAAAGTGTACTGGCCGCTTTAGCACGTTTCACGTGATGAACGGATGTTCAAACATGAACTGCTTGCACAATGCTCAACCAAACACACAGCTAATATAGCAGTAACCAAGTTCTTTTTCTGCTTTGCTGCTGGCTCAAATATTTGGCAGGAGCATAATCTTGAACACGTTGTCATGTTAAAAATGTTATACACTTGGTTACAGGAATATTAGCTCTGTTTTTGGCTGGTTAAGCTCTGCACCACCAGATGGCTTGACCGCGCATGCCGATCAGGCCGCTCACGTACGTCTACGAAGCTCCTTCATGACAGCGGTATGGAGGGGCTTTAGTTTACGCCTCTGGCTATCCGTCAAAACACCCAGCTCGCCTGTGGTTACCGGAATACTGGACATGCTCGGCGCTGCGACAGAACGCTCGCAACGCACGCTGATTGATCGCTCTCGCTGGGGATCGACGGCCGGGCGGCTAGCGGAGAGGTTGGCGAGCCTTCACGCGCTGGCTCCAAGACAACCGGAAATAAACGACAACGTACGTCACAACATGACGTAGAGCCAGCGCAGGCAGAGCTTAGCCCCGATCACTCGGCGAGCGAGTTGAGGAGGAAATGCATGGCTAGGGAGGAGGGTAACTTGTAATCGTCCGTAGCTCTCTAATATGAGACGCTTCACCTAAATTGTGACGCGAATGTTTTACTGTAGCTGCACCCTACGCGTCTACAAAATTTGTCCGAACTGTTTCAGGGACCCTTTAAATAAGTTTCCTGGATCATGCTGAGCTGTTGATGAGCTCTTTAGCGAAACCTGAGGTAGTGATTTCGGCAAATGTTTCCAATAAGTTAGCAAAAAAACTTGCTTAAAACTAAACTCAAGTGAGATAAACAAAAATTTACATCTTATTCGAAATAACCATACAAAATTACACACATAAACTTTCAGCACTATAACTCATTGAGTAAACATGAAAAAAATTGGTCTAAGACCCAGTTAGTTTCTTGTTAATGGTAACACAAGTGTTTTCGCAGGTGTGCGCTTGCAGTGTACAGCAGTAGAGATTACGTGTGGATGGTTTCACCTTCAATCACCGTTCCTTTTTACGCCCAGGTCGACCTTCTTCATGTGGCTCTTCACGACAATCTTGGTTCCGTCGACCATCCTCTACATGCTGAGTGGCGTTATAGCTGCCAAATACCTCTGCATGCCGTACCAGTACGGCGGCCCTGAGGGTCTCCAGCTGCTAGACAACGTGAGCAGCACCAGCACGCGCCATATTACTCCGCTGAAAGACGAAGGCTTGAAGTTATGAACACTTGTAGAACAAGGATGTGTCGCTGGAGCCAACCTTTCTAGAAAAGAACTCTTCTTCGTCAGGGACGAAGGGACGACGACAGGTTCCTTTGTCGAAACGTTGGCGCCTGCGACATTCCTTGTTCGACCATTGTTCATCACTACCAGCAAACGCGGAAAACATGTTCCTGGTCTGCTTCTATTGCACATATTCAAATTCCGAACGCAAATATCGGTGAAAACTGCACGTGGTCTGAGTAAGAAAGATATTTAGCCTGTTCTTGTATACATCGCATTTGCTCAAATATATCGATTTTTTTCGGGGACAATAACATTGGTGTTAAATAGAGTGCGAAACCGAAACTTCGATATGTCATCCAATTCTCACTCGCCGATCTCGGATCCCACCTTTCATTCTCGAAGGCCTCGCTTTGTTGTACTGCGCGTGCTGGAAACTCATGCGAGCGGCCGGAAGTTGGTCATCATTGGATACCATTGTACTTCTTACAGCAGCATCTCGTGGTAATTTCTTCAACCACAAATGTTAAGAGTCCCTTTTTTAAGCCTATGGCGTTTTCAGCGAAGCCTGTTGAAAAACTAACCACTATACATTCAAAAGTATTCTATTGCAAGCGCCTTTAAACCAAGAAATAACAGTATTACTTGTCTGTACTAATATTCATCAATATGTTGGGACAGATGGAGCCACAATTGTTGCTTGAACAATGAATAGGCAGTTTTACCGTGTCCCGTATACGCAAGGGTGCTTGTGGATTACCGAGTTACCGGACGCAGGTAGCGCCATCTTGTGACGCTTCGTCTAACCACAATGTCTTATAGACACGTATTCGTGTTCCATGAGTTATTGTCGAAAAACATTTAAAATGCAACGTGTTCATTATTACACTGCTGCCGAAAATTTACGCCAGCAGCGAAGTAGTATACACTTGGTTAGTTCAATAATAGCTGAGTGAGCTCTGTGCCACCAGATGGTGCCACCAACTCAGCCGCCAAGTTTTATGCCTCCGGTAACCCGCTAATCCACGAACGCCTTTGCGTTTGCAGGAATGCCAGATATGCTAAAACTATCTATCATGTTTACAGACAAGCTGAAACGCTCTAGTTTTATCGTGCATGCAATTTTACCATCTCGTATGCGTAATATCAGTGGACTGGACGGCAGCAGTCCTGGTAGAGGCATCTCGTGACGCTTTTTTCAACCATATGACGAGTTAGAAACGCTATTTGACGCGGTTGTACTCAACAAAAAAGAAAAGGCAATAAGTTCTACATGGTCACTTTTTGTTGCTGCCGACGTCTTTAGATCAGAAACTAAGTATACGGCCGCTGCAGTTCACTTTAGCTGAGCCCAGTGTCACGAAGTGGCACCCTCAACGCTCAACGTCTTCAGTATTCCGGTGTTCCGCAAATGGTATGAACAGGATAAACTTTTTTGCACTATTCTTTACAGTTGAACGGTATCCCTTTAGGGCTCAATGCACGGGGCCCATTTGGTCGCTGATAGTGTTTTACAGCGAAGTTGTTAAGGGCTAGTTTCCCCAGGATCGTGTCCGCGTGTAGAAAAAAACGGGCAAGTTTGCACTCGGCCGTGCAAAGCTTATGCACAGCGAAACTGTTGATCCTCAAGTCTTACTGGCTGCTACTGCTAGCTATTAGCTTGGTTGCTGCTAGGTCTTAACTTGGTTGCTGCTAGGTTCTAACGTGGTTACTGCTAGGTTCTGTAACTTGGTTGCTGCTAGGTTTGTAATAGGTTTTGCTTGGCCTAGTATTTTGCTATCACTTCGCATTACTGAACTTGAGGATCGACAGTTTCGCTGTGCCTAAGCTTTTCACGACTGAGTGCAAACTTGCCCACTTTTTTTAACTTAACTACGCATGTAGGGAAGGTATTCTCGAGCGATCATTTTCGCAGGTACCTTGCATTTCGCGACATTTCGCGTGACTAGCGCTGGACGCATCGGTGCCGACGAGCGACAGCGTTCCTGGCATGCCACAAACGCAGGCAGGCTAACCAAGGTTGGCACAGTGCCAGGAACGCTGTTGCCAAATCCGCGCGCGTTGGAGGCTATCCATTCGATACCTAGCGAAAGTTGACACGACTAGGCACAGCCACATTTATGGCAAACTCCGAGGCCAAGCGCATGCGCACTGGTGGTTGCGTCAGTTATGACCTAGATGGATGCTAGGCGACACGTAACAGCTATTTTCGGTAGCTTTGGCGTCGCGGGAAACAGTTTACCAGCTGCTGCGGTAGCTCGGCGCGGCGGCGGCTGCGCGGAGTGTTGCCGTCGGTGGGCGTGGTAGTGGTCGCTGCTGCGTTGCTACCTGTTTCGGTGCATGCGCGGCTAGGCACGGTTGGGCCAGGTGGTGCGCAGCTGTGGCTTGGTTGTTTCTACGCAACGGCGTCGAGTTTTCTGCAGACTTCGGCCGTTTCTCTTCCAGCTTGAACAGCTTCGCTGTTAAAACTACCATCATCAGCATTGGCTCGAGCGTCGTCTTCTTCCGCAGCTGGTTCGTTGGCACCTCTCGGTTTGCGCTCATGCCATTAGATGCCGTGGCGAGCACGAGTGCGTGCTTGGCACGTGCTTGTGCCACTACTCCCGCGTTCATCATCGTCGTCTGCTTCCACAGCTGCCTGCGTTGCCGCTAATCATCCAAGCATAGAATTTCATTTCTCTTCTGTCGCCGTAATGGGGTATGAGTCATTGCTTAAGGGCGTATGAGCCATTCATGAGCAACTGAAGACGTGTCCTAACGCGTTTGAGCAACGCCGCCGCGAACGCGCTCGGGAAAGGGCTCGTCGTCGACGTGCCGATTCTAGCATGACGGCTTCCGAAGCCCAGGCGAAACGTCAGCGTCGTCCTGCCCTCCTGAAAGCCGGCAACGGTGGTTCACGTCTCGGCAATGCTAGCGCCAACTTCGCCGGTGCGACGGCTAGGTCTTAACGCGAGTTTCTCAACCGGAACGCTTCATGATAGACATGTTCGGCTGGGTGATGCCCAACGACAATACGCCCATTCTTATCGTGGGGGCAATATTCACTACAGTAGACCCACCATAGTCAGAGCTTCGCTGGCTTCCACCTTCACAGTAGTGGAAGGGCTCTGAATTTTTAATTTTTTTCATTCTGAGAGTTATTTTCCTTTGTTATTATAACCCGTATATTGAGCATTAAATAAGAATGTCTGGTTCATTTTAGCGTTAGAAGTACGATTTTAATATTCTCCAATTAAAGCATTCATTTTAAACTCTGACTGATGGCGGCGGCTGTTTGCAGAACGGGTAGCCGTTTCGGCTACCATCGGCGGGCAAGCTGCCTTTTCTATAAGTTTGTTTTCCTTGCTTTTAAGAAGAACGTGATATATTATATCACAAACTAAAATTTTCCCCTAATTGACTCTGCATTCAATACAATAATTGTTATCTACCATGTGCTCCAGTTGCTAGATATTGAGAACCTCTCTTCTCTTCTCTCACTTATTGCACCTTTTGCATACACGGGACTTTCGTTGTTCTTTTAATTTTAGGAGTTAAGTCTCGAATCAAAAAGCCAGCGCAATTCTGTGCGTCTCTCCTTTCTGCATTGTCAGGTAACAGCAGCGCTGTACGTTAAAGGCAAGTGGGATCCCATCGAGAACCGAGATTACGAACTGTACAACACAACCTACAAGCCGGGACAAGTGATAAGGTAAAACTTACTTCGCCGTCTGTTTTGGTGCCTGCTGCATCAGATATGCAACTATGAGTGGGAACCAATTCTATGACAAACTTTGCAGACGCTGAATCAAAGATAGGAGATATCCGGATATAGGATAAGGATATCCCGGATATAAGATAAGCCGGCGCCAAGCATTGTCGATATGTGCTGGATCCCACTACTCAAGAAGAGGTTGCTCGCCGCCATCATTTCGGAGAATGAACAATTGCACTGACCTTCCATTTGCTGCCGCGTCCAAAAAACCGGAATGAATATTTCACTAATGGACAGTTTGAGCCTCTTCGTAGTTGCATTGTAGTGTACGGAATACCGGATGCGTAGGTGGCATGAGCAACGCTGGTACCACCATCTTGCGATGATCTCTTCAAACACAACGCTGAGGAACGTTCATGTGTTGCGTCGTTGTTCTCGCAAAAGCAAAAAAGAAAACGAAAAAGTGAGGTCCAGCTGTAAACAAATGATTGCGGCTGCGAACACCTCTGCACAAGCAGATAAGAAGAAAGTTCGCCTGCCCGATCTCGAAAGCTATGTTCTGTGTGCTTCACTTGATAATGTCAGAAGATGACGGCACCCGTGCTTCTGAGCACGCTTGTGTCCCAGGGTACCCGTGTTCTGTAAACTACGGTCTGTAATATATTTACGGACAGGATAACGCTATAATAGGTTAAGCTGTATTTGTGTATCTACGCTACTACAAAAGAAAAAAGGCCACTCTTACCGTAAGAGGAGGATTGAAAACCGACTACAGAGACATTAGGAAACGACGGATAGTGACACCGCTTTGAAGTTCTCCCCCAAACTTGCCGTGAGTTCCTGCAATAATACGGCGCACGGCGCATGGCGTGCCTGCCATGAGAAGGTTTACGTGAAGCAAGACAACCGCTCTACCAATACAGCGCGATAATGTGCAGTTTAAGCCCATTGTGTGCGCTGTTGATAGCTGCCATCCGTAGCACAGAGACAAATGGCCCATTGCACGCGATAGCAATAGGCACGTGGCGCAAAAAAATTCTACGAGTCCATCCGCTTTCGCCGTTCCCAATACGTCATACGTAAAAAGGAAACGTTAAAGCTGTGCCAGAAATTCCTAAGCATATACTAAAAGGGAGATAGGAAGCGGTATGGGACACCCTTGCAAACACCCAACCAGTGGGGATGGAAGGTGACCAAAGCCAATCCAAACCAGAGGAACCGCCACTTGTGCATTAATTACGCACGCACGCTCAGCCGTACCCCCTCCGATGCGATTGGCGGCATTACCGCGTCGGTTATGTCGCGCCGGGCATCTCGCAAACATATTAAGCGTAACCTCCCTGAACGGGAACTGTCGAAGATATGCCTAGCATTACATAGCGGCCGACGTGTTGCGGATTGCATATGTTCGGCAATGTAAATATGTGAATCTCTGTGCTTGTACTCCTCAAAAATAAATAACGCATGCTACATCAACACAACCCCCGCACACGTGAAGTATCATTACTAGAAGCCGGATCTCTAGGCTTTAAAAAGCGCGTTTTAGGCGCCAAAAATAGGCAGGCAAAACAACGTTTTAGGCCTCCAACGTCGTAAATATAGGCACAATAAATCTTTACATAAATGCTAATTATTTCAAACGAACACGTGCGCGACCTGTATCTACGACAAAAAAACAAGAAATGTTATTGTGTATTATGGCACAAAGGCGCCAACAGTCGAACATAGCCGTGCAATTGCCCCATAAAACTGCTGGACTAATGACGATCAATTAGCTTAATTCTAAAAGTACACTGCTCATATTCATGTTCAACGGCCACTGTACTCGAGCGTCGCATATAGTGAAACAGGCATGAAAAAGAATGCTTGAAAGTTAGGAATACTGATTAAAAAAACGCTACTTTATGTCTGCCTGACGCAATTAAATTAAGACATTGCAAGAGAGACTGCGATTTATTAACAAATTAACATAAAATTAAATTATGGGGTTTTACGTGCCAAAACCATGATCTGATTATCAGGCACGCAGTAGGGGGGGGGGGACTCCGGAAATATTTACCACCTGGGGTTCCTTAAAGTGCACCTAAACCTAAATACACGGGTGTTTTCGCATTTCGCCCCATCGAGAAATTAACATGTTCTTACTTGAGGACTGTTAGGTAGAACTCTGGCAATTTCCTCATATAAAATGACATTATCCGAATTGTACAGGCAAAACGTCCCAACACTGCCAAATACATTTCCGCCAATTTGACATGTTTGAAGAAATCTGTTTAGAGGACGCGTGGAATGTAGTCTAAGAATCACTGTGAAGATTATGGAAACACTAGCAAACTACAACCATCTCCAGATTTTTGGATTCAAAATTGTGCCTCTTGTCACTGAGAATGATCTTGTACGCTGAGAAGGAATGCTTTACGGTGGTGAACACCTTAAAAAGTAAATTACAAACAAAACAAAAACCGCATGCGCATCTCGGTTTTCTTCGTTCTTTTGCTCTTCACTCTCCTTTCCCCTGACGGCTCTCCGCGGTTTGGAATTCGCCAACCGCTCGCGTCATGTCAGCGCGGCGGCGTATGCTGGCCGGCGCCTGCCGTTTCACTGCTGCTAGCAGTTGTTTTCCAGGAGTTGGTTGAACTAGAGGACTAGGTTAAACCCCATAGAGTTCCAAACAGTCAATGTTACCCGGTAACATGAATAACGGTCTCTAACTGCACTCGAAAGCAAAACTTGAGGGTAAATAGTGTTCATATAGGCACCGATATTGAAAATAGGAATTATAGGCATTTATAATAATTTAGGCACAAACGCCAAAATAGGCATTTATACGCACTATAAAACACTATAAAAGCCCTTCTTAACAACTAATTCATGCTCATATATCAAAGTGGGGCAACAGTAGCGCAAGGAACAAAAAAGACATTTGCTTAAAATCCGGTCTCTAATCATTACCACGCATAACACATTCCGCACCACGCCGACCGCCGTATAATGCTACGCATATCTCCGACAGTTCCCGTTCAGGAAAGTTTCACTTAACTTGTTTTACATCGTATATTCGTGAACAGTTGTTTATCGGTAACAACCTTGACTGCATTATGTTCTATAGGACCAAATACTCAACCTAACAAGTTTTTATGACTGCTTTGGCTCCAAAATGGCAGTAATAAGAAAAACACCTCACAGCCATTACCCCACCATTATTCGTACGGGCGCTGAAGTTTGAGCGTAAAATAATAAAAACAGGATAAGCAGAAGTTAAGTCACTGTTTCCTCACATCTTTCCCTCCCAGTGACTGGAAATTGAGCATTGAAAAAATAGTTTGGAAGTCCAAAGTCATGCGTTGTTCTTTAGTTTAAGGGTCCATTAGCAGGCCCCAAAAGAAATTTTGGTTATACAGCCAAGTCGTAAAGCGTCGTCTAGTGAGTTTTTAGTGCAATGATTTTTCACTCTGGTTCATTATTAGAGAAGATAAGAGAAATTTAAATGTCGTGTCACGATGGTGCCAGAGTTATTTTTAACGTAGATGTTCTCGCACTTCGCCTCGATCAGCATCCGCAAGCAACGTGCCTTCTCCATACCGGAGCTTAGTGATCGCGCTATTGCATTTTACGTCAATAGCCCTGCCTCCCCTTCAATGCGAAGCGGTCTTCTCCGAGTGCAGCCACATTTATGCGGGCGGACGGGGTAAGGTGTCTCGCCTTTAGGTGGACCGATCCCCGTGATAGTGCAGCCTAAAATTGTGTGCCACGGGGACGACTGGGTATATGCACTGGGTATGTGCTTTGGGGCCACTGGGTATGTAACCCTGTATTTTAGTTTGCTTACAAACTTATATATCGCCATCAGACGCATTCTCTCTAACTCGTTATAAATAGAACCACTACAACACATAATCCCTACGTAACCGTTCTTTCCCGCAACAGTTACATTGTTCTTACAGCCGTACCCTAGAAATCTGAATCCTTCGCATTATTAGACGTCAACTACAGTTTAATCTGAAATTTCTTGCTTCGTTTTTGTGGCGCGGCACACTTCCAGTGGTTTTGGCGTGTTCTCCATATTGCATGATTTACCGAAGTTAATTGTCACGAAGGGTGACGTTGCAGGCAGAGCCTATTGCGTAAAAGCCTCTGTGTGTCTGACTCACACTCAGACAGGAACCGGAGCTGTTTCGGTTGAAGGGTGCACGGAATCTAAAAATAAAGTTGGGCTGTCATTGTGCAGAGCAACACGTTTCTACATTGCAAAAGTAATCGTAAGTATTTTCTGCAGAGCAACAACTTTATACTATGCAAACACGATCCTAAGTGCTTTCTGCAGAGCAACTACGTTATACTTTGCAAAGGCGATCGTAAGAGCTTTCTGAAGAGCAACAGCTTTATACTTTGCAAATGCGAACGTAAGCGCTGTCTGCAGAACTACAAATTTATACTTTGCAAACGCGATTGTAAGTCTTTCTGCACAGCAACAATTTTATGCGTTGCAAACGCGGTCGAAGTGCTTTCTGCAGAGCAACTTTATAGTTTGCAAACGTGATCGTAAGACCTTTCTGCAGAGAAACAACTTTATACTTTCCAAATGCTATTGTAAGAGCTTTCTGCAGAGCAACAAATTTTACTTTGCAAACGCCATCGTAAGTCCTTTCTTCATAGCAACAACTTTATACTTTGCAAATGCGATCATAAGAGCAGCAACTTTATACTTTGCAAGCGTGATCGTAAAACCTTTCTGCAGAATAACAACTTTATATTTGCAAACGCTATCGTAAGTGCTTTCTGCAGAGCAAGAGTTTTATACCTTGCAAACGCGGTCGTAAGTGCTTTCTGCAGAGTAACAACCTTATATTTGCAAATGCGATCGTAAGTGCTCTCTGCAGAGCAACAAATTTATACTTCGCAAACGCGATCGTAGGAGCTTTCTGCAGAGCAACAACTTTATGCTTTGCAAACGTGATCGTAAGTGCTTTCTACAGAGCAACAACTTAATACTTTGTGAACGCCATCGTAGACCTTTCTGCAGAGCAATAAATTGATACTTTGCAAAAGAGATTGTAAGTCTTTCTGCAGAGCAATAATTTTATGCGCTGCAAACGCGATCGAAGTGCTTTCTGCAGAGCAAATTTATACTTTGCAACGGTGGTCGTAAGACCTTTCTGCAGAGAAACAACTTTATACTTTGCAAATGCGATCGTAAGTCCTTTCTTCAAAGCCACAACTTTATGCTTTGCAAATGCGATCATAAGAGTAGCAACTTTATACTTTGCAAACGTCATCGTAAGACCTTTCTGCAGAACAACAACTTTACAATTTGCAAACGCGATCGTAAGATCTTTCTGCAGCATAACAGCTTTATACTTTGCAAACGTGATCGTAAGACCTTTCTGCAGAACAACAACTTTACAATTTGCAAACGCGATCGTAAGATCTTTCTGCACAGCAACAGCTTTATACTTTGCAAACGCGGTCCTAAGTGCTTTCTGCAGAGCAACTTTATGCTTTGCAAACGCTATCGTAAGAGCTTTCTGCAGAGCAACAACTTTATACTTTGCGAACGCGTTCGTAGAGCTTTCTGCAGAGCAACAAATTTATACTTTGCAAACGCGATCGTCGGAGCTTTCTGCAGAGCAACAACTTTATACTTTTCAAACGTGATCGTAAGTGCATTCTGCTGAACAACAACTTTGTACTTTCCAAATGCGATCGTAGGAGCTTTCTGCAGAGCAACAACTTTATGCTTTGCAAACGTGATCGTAAGTGCTTTCTACAGAGCAACAACTTTATACTTTTCGAACGCAATCGTAAGAGCTTTCGGCAGAGCAAGAAATGTATACTTTGCAAACGCGATCGTAAGTCTTTCCGCAGAGCAACAACTTTATGCAAACGCGAACGAAGTGCTTTCTGCAGAGCAACGACTTTATAATTTGCAAACGTGATCATAAGACTTTTCTGCAGAGCAACAATTTTATACTTTGCAAATGAGATCGTAACAGCTTTCTGCAGAGAAACAACTTTATAGTTTGCAAACGCGATCGTAAGAATTTTCTGCAGAGCAACAACATTATACTTTGCAGACGCGGTCGTAAATGCTTTCTGCAGAGCAACAACTTTATACTTTGAGAGCTTTCAGCAGAGTAACATATATTTGCAAGTGCGATCGTAAGTTCTTTTTTCAGAGCAACAAATTTATACTTTGCAAACGCGATCGTAAGAGCTTTCTGCGGAGCAACAACTTTATACTTTGCAAACGCGATCGTAAGAGCTCTATGCGGAGCAACAATTTTAAACTTTGCAAACGCGATCGTAAGTGCTTTCTGCAGATCAACAACTTTATACTTTGAAACGCGATCGTAAGAACTTTCTGCAGACAAACAACATTATACTTTGCAAACGCGATCGTAAGTGCTTTCTGCAGAGTAACAACTTTATATTTGCAAATGCGACTGTAAGCACTTTCTGCAGAGCAACAACCTTATACTTTGCAAAGGTGATTGTAAGTGCTTTCTGCTGAGCAACAAATTTATACTTTCCAAACGCGATCGTAGGAGCTTTCTGCAGAGCAACAACTTTATGCTTTGCAAACGTGATCGTAAGTGCTTTCTACAGAGCAACAACTTTATACTTTTCGAACGCGATCGTAAGAGCTTTCTGCAGAGCAACAACTTTATGGAACGCGATCGAAGTGCTTTCTGCAGAGCAACAAATTATACTTTGCAAACGTGATCGTAAGATCTTTCTGCAGAGCAACCATTTTATACATTGCAAATGAGATCGTAAGACCTTTCTGTAGAGCAACAATTTTATACTTTGCAAACGCGATCGCAAGTGCTTTCTGGAAAGCAACTACTTTATACTTTGCAAACGCGACCGTAAGTGCTTTCTGCAAAGCAAGAACTTTATACTTTGCAAACGCGACCGTAAGTGCTTTCTGCAAAGCAAGAACTATATACTTTGCAAACGAGATTGTAAAACCTTTCTGCAGAGCAATAATTTTATCCTTTGCAAACTCGATCAAAAGTGCTTTCTGCAGAGACACAACATTATGCTTTGCAAACTCAATCGTAAGAGCCTTCTGCAGAGCAACTATTTTATACTTTGCAAACGCGATCGTAAAAGCTGTCTAGAGAGCAACAAATTTATACATTGCAAACGCGATCGCAAGTGCTTTCTGCAGAACAACTTTATACTTTGCAAACGCGATCGTTAGTGCTTTCTGTTCAACAACAAATTTATACTTTGCAAACCGATCGTAGGAGCTTTCTGCAGAGCACCAATTTTATGCTTCGCAAACGTGATCGTAAGTGCTTTCTACAGAGCAACAACCTTATACTTCGAGAACGCAATCATAAGAGCTTTCTGCAGAGCAACAAATTTATACTTTGCAAACGCAATCGTAAGCCTTTCTGTAGAGCAACAATTTTATGCGTTGCAAACGCGATCGAAGTGCTTTCTGCAGAGCAACTTTATGCTTTGCAAACGCTATCGTAAGAGCTTTCTGCAGAGCAACAACCTTATACTTTCCGAACGCGTTGGTAGAGCTTTCTGCAGAGCAACAAATTTATACTTTGCAAAAGCGATTGTAAGTCTTTCTGCAGATCAACAATTTTATGGCTTGCAAACGCGATCTAAGTGCTTTCTGCAGTGCAACTTTATACTTTGCAATGGTGATCGTAAGAGCTTTCTGCAGAGAAACAAATTTATACTTTGCAAATGCGATCATAAGAGCAGCAACTTTGTACTTTGCAAACGTGATCGTAAGACCTTTCTGCAGAACAACAACTTTACACTTTGCAAACGCGATCGTAAGATCTTTCTGCAGAGCAACAGCTTTATACTTTGCAAACGCGGTCGTAAGTGCTTTCTGCAGAGTAACAACCTTATATTTGCAAACGTGATTGTAAGTGCTTTCTGCTGAGCAACAAATCTATACTTTGCAAACGTGATCATAAGAGCTTTCTGCAGAGCAACAACTTTATACTTTCCAAACGTGATTGTAAGTGCTTTCTGCTGAGCAACAACTTTGTACTTTCCAAATGCGATCTTAGGAGCTTTTTGCAGAGCAACAACTTTATGCTTTGCAAACGTGATCGTAAGTGCTTTCTACAGAGCAACAACTTTATACTTTTCGAACGCGATCGTAAGAGCCTTCTGCAGAGCAAGAAATTTATACTTTGCAAACGCGATCGTAAGTCTCTGCAGAGCAACAACTTTATGCAAACGCGATCGAAGTGCTTTCTGTAGAGCGACAATTTTATACTTTGCAAACGTGATCGTAAGACCTTTCTACAAAGCAACAATTTGATACGTTGAAAATGAGATCGTAAGAGCTTTCTGCAGAGCAACAACAATATACCTTGCAGACGCGGTCGTAAATGCTTTCTGCAGAGCAACAACTTTATACTTTGAGAGCTTTCAGCAGAGTAATATTATATTTGCAAATGCGATCATAAGTTCTTTCTGCAAAACAACTTCATACTTTGCAAATGCGATCATAAGTTCTTTCTGCAGAGCAACAACTTCATACTTTGCAAACGCGATCGTAAGAGCTTTATGCGAAGCAACAAATTTATACTTTGCAAGCGCGATCATAAGAGCTTTCTGCGGAGCAACAATTTTATACTTTGCAAATGCGATCGTAAGTGCTTTCTGCAGAGCAACAACTTTGTACTTTGAAACGCGATCGTCAGAACTTTCTGCAGAGAAACAACATTATACTTTGCAAACGCGATCGTAAGTGCTTTCTGCCGAGCAACAGCTTTATACTTTGCAAACGTGATTGTAAGTGCTTTCTGCTGAGCAACAAGTTTATACTTTTTAAACGCGATCGTAGGAGCTTTCTGCAGAGCAACAATTTATGCTTTGCAAACGTGATCGTAAGTGCTTTCTACAAAGAAACAACTTTATAGTTTGCAAACGCGATCATAAGAATTTTCTGCAGAGCAACAACATTATACTTTGCAGACGCGGTCGTAAAGGCTTTCTGCAGAGCAACAACTTTATACTTTGAGAGCTTTCAGCAGAGTAACATTATATTTGCAAGTGCGATCGTGAGTTGTTTTTGCAGAGCAACAACTTTATACTTTGCAAACGCGATCGTGAGAGCTTTCTGCGGAGCAACAACTTTATACTTTGCAAACGCGATCGTAAGTGCTTTCTGCAGAGCAACAGCTTTATACTTTGCAAACGCGGTTGTAAGTGCTTTCTGCAGAGTAACAACTTTATATTTGCAAATGCGACTGTAAGCACTTTCTGCAGAGCAACAACCTTATACTTTGCAAAGGTGATTGTAAGTGCTTTCTGCTGAGCAACAAATTTATACTTTCCAAACGCGATCGTAGGAGCTTTCTGCAGAGCAACAACTTTATGCTTTGCAAACGTAATCGTAAGTGCTTTCTACAGAGCAACAACTTTATACTTTTCGAACGCGATCGTAAGAGCTTTCTGCAGAGCAAGAAATGTATACTTTGCAAACGCGATCGTAGGTCTTTCCGCAGAGCAACAACTTTACGGAAACGATCGAAGAGCTTTCTGCAGAGCAACAAATTATACTTTGCAAACGTGATCGTAAGATCTTTCTGCAGAGCAACCATTTTATACATTGCCAATGAGATTGTAATAGCTTGCAGTAAGCAAAAATTTTTATACTTTGCAAAACGCGATCGTAAGAATTTTTCTGCAGAGCAACACACATTATAATTTGCCAGCCGGTCGTAAATGCTTTCTGCAGAGCACACAACTTTATACTTTGAGAGCGTCACAAGTAACTTATATTTGCAAGTGTTGATCGTAAGTTCTTTTTGCAGAGCACAACTTTGACTTGCAATTGCTATCGTAAGAGCTTTCTTGCGGAGCAACAATTTATACTTTGCAAACGCGATCGTAAGATCTCTATGGCGGAGCAGCAATTTTATAACTTTGCTAACGCGATCGTAAGTGCTTGTCTGCAGAGCACCAACTTTATACTTTGAAACGTGATCGTAAGAACTTCCTGAAGAAACAACATTAGCCTTTCAAACGGCGATCGTAAGTGCTTTCTGCAGAGTAACAACTTTATATTTGCAAATGCGATAGTAAGCACTTTCTGCAGAGCAACAACCTTATACTTTGCAAAGGTGATTGTAATTGCTTTCTGCTGAGCAACAAATTTATACTTTCCAAACGCGATCGTAGGAGCTTTCTGCAGAGCAACAATTTATGCTTTGCAAACGTGATCGTAAGTGCTTTCTACAGAGCAACAACTTTATTCTTTGCGAACGCGATCGTAAGAGCTTTCTGCAGAGCAACAACTTTATGGAAACGCGATCGAAGTGCTTTCTGCAAAGCAACACTTTATACTTTGCAAACGCGACCGTAAGTGCTTTCTGCAAAGCAAGAATTTTATACTTTGCATACGCGACCGTAAGTGCTTTCTGGAAAGCAAGAACCATATACTTTGCAAACGAGATTGTAAAACCTTTCTGCAGAGC
The DNA here is from genome assembly GCF_013339745.2 of Dermacentor silvarum. Classification (NCBI taxonomy): domain Eukaryota; kingdom Metazoa; phylum Arthropoda; class Arachnida; order Ixodida; family Ixodidae; genus Dermacentor; species Dermacentor silvarum. Next base: position 86,129,365 of record NC_051162.1, read on the forward strand.
AATAATTTTATCCTTTGCAATCTCGATCAAAAGTGCTTTCTGCAGACACACAATATTATGCTTTGCAAACTCAATCGTAAGAGCCTTCTGTAGAGCAACTATTTTATACTTTGCAAACGCGAACGTAAATGCTGTCTAGATAGCAACAAATTTATACATTGCAAACGCGATCGCAAGTGCTTTCTGCAGAACAAATTTATACTTTGCAAACCGATCGTAGGAGCTTTCTGCAGAGCACCAATTTTATGCTTTGCAAACGTGATCGTAAGTGCTTTCTACAGAGCAACAACTTTATACTTCGAGAACGCAATCATAAGAGCTTTCTGCAGAGCAACAAATTTATACTTTGCAAACGCAATTGTAAGCCTTTCTGCAGAGCAACAATTTTATGCGTTGCAAACGCGATCGAAGTGCTTTCTGCAGAGCAACTTTATGCTTTGCAAACGCTATCGTAAGAGCTTTCTGCAGAGCAACAACTTTATACTTTGCGAACGCGTTGGTAGAGCTTTCTGCAGAGCAACAAATTTATACTTTGCAAAAGCGATTGTAAGTCTTTCTGCAGATCAACAATTTATGGCTTGCAAACGCGATACTAAGTGCTTTCTGCAGTGCAACTTTATACTTTGCAAAGGTGATCGTAAGAGCTTTCTGCAGAGAAACAAATTTATACTTTGCAAATGCGATCATAAGAGCAGCAACTTTATACTTTGCAAACGTGATCGTAAGACCTTTCTGCAGAACAACAACTTTACACTTTGCAAACGCGATCGTAAGATCTTTCTGCAGAGCAACAGCTTTATACTTTGCAAACGCGGTCGTAAGTGCTTTCTGCAGAGTAACAACCTTATATTTGCAAACGTGATTGTAAGTGCTTTCTGCTGAGCAACAAATCTATACTTTGCAAACGTGATCATAAGAGCTTTCTGCAGAGCAACAACTTTATACTTTCCAAACGTGATTGTAAGTGCTTTCTGCTGAGCAACAACTTTGTACTTTGCAAATGCGATCTTAGCTTTTTGCAGAGCAACAACTTTATGCTTTGCAAACGTGATCGTAAGTGCTTTCTACAGAGCAACAACTTTATACTTTTCGAATGCGATCATAAGATCCTTCTGCAGAGCAAGAAATTTATACTTTGCAAACGCGATCGTAAGTCTCTGCAGAGCAACAACTTTATGCAAACGCGATCGAAGTGCTTTCTCTAGAGCGACAATTTTATACTTTGCAAACGTGATCGTAAGACCTTTCTACAAAGCAACAATTTGATACATTGAAAATGAGATCCTAAGAGCTTTCTGCAGAGCAACAACAACATACCTTGCAGACGCGGTCGTAAATGCTTTCTGCAGAGCAACAACTTTATACTTTGAGAGCTTTCAGCAGAGTAATATATATTTGCAAATGCGATCATAAGTTCTTTCTGCAAAACAACTTCATACTATGCAAATACGATCATAAGTTCTTTCTGCAGAGCAACAACTTCATACTTTGCAAACGCGATCGTAAGAGCTTTATGCGAAGCAACAAATTTATACTTTGCAAGCGCGATCATAAGAGCTTTCTGCGGAGCAACAATTTTATACTTTGCAAACGCGATCGTAAGTGCTTTCTGCAGAGCAACAACTTTGTACTTTGAAACGCGATCGTCAGAACTTTCTGCAGAGAAACATTATACTTTGCAAACGCGATCGTAAGTGCTTTCTTCAAAGCCACAACTTTATGCTTTGCAAATGCGATCATCAGAGTAGCAACTTTATACTTTGCAAACGTCATCGTAAGACCTTTCTGCAGAACAACAACTTTACAATTTGCAAACGCGATCGTAAGATCTTTCTGCAGCATAACAGCTTTATACTTTGCAAACGTGATCGTAAGACCTTTCTGCAGAACAACAACTTTACAATTTGCAAACGCGATCGTAAGATCTTTCTGCACAGCAACAGCTTTATACTTTGCAAACGCGGTCCTAAGTGCTTTCTGCAGAGTAGCAACCTTAAATTTGCAAACGTGATTGTAAGTGCTTTCTGCTGAGCAACAAATTTGTACTTTGCAAACGCGATCGTCGGAGCTTTCTGCAGAGCAACAACTTTATACTTTGCAAACGTGATTGTAAGTGCTTTCTGCTGAGCAACAACTTTGTACTTTCCAAATGCGATCGTAGAAGCTTTCTGCAGAGCAACAACTTTATGCTTTGCAAACGTAATCGTAAGTGCTTTCTACAGAGCAACAACTTTATACTTCGAGAACGCAATGATAAGAGCTTTCTGCAGAGCAACAAATTTATACTTTGCAAACGCGATTGTAAGCCTTTCTGCAGAGCAACAATTTTATGCGTTGCAAACGCGATCGAAGTGCTTTCTGCAGAGCAACAACTTTATACTTTCCAAACGTGATTGTAAGTGCTTTCTGCTGAGCAACAACTTTGTACTTTGCAAATGCGATCTTAGTTTTTTGCAGAGCAACAACTTTATGCTTTGCAAACGTGATCGTAAGTGCTTTCTACCGAGCAACAACTTTATACTTTTCGAATGCGATCATAAGATCCTTCTGCAGAGCAAGAAATTTATACTTTGCAAACGCGATCGTAAGTCTCTGCAGAGCAACAACTTTATGCAAACGCGATCGAAGTGCTTCTCTAGAGCGACAATTTTATACTTTGCAAACGTGATCGTAAGACCTTTCTACAAGCAACAATTTGATACGTTGAAAATGAGATCGTAAGAGCTTTCTGCAGAGCAACAACATACCTTGCAGACGCGGTCGTAAATGCTTTCTGCAGAGCAACAACTTTATACTTTGAGAGCTTTCAGCAGAGTAATATTATATTTGCAAATGCGATCATAAGTTCTTTCTGCAAAACAACTTCATACTATGCAAATACGATCATACGTTCTTTCTGCAGAGCAACAACTTCATACTTTGCAAACGCGATCGTAAGAGCTTTATGCAAAGCAACAAATTTATACTTTGCAAGCGCGATCGTAAGAGCTTTCTGCGGAGAAACAATTTTATACTTTGCAAACGCGATCGTAAGTGCTTTCTGCAGAGCAACAACTTTGTACTTTGAAACGCGATCGTCAGAACTTTCTGCAGAGAAACATTATACTTTGCAAACGCGATCGTAAGTGCTTTCTTCAAAGCCACAACTTTTTGCTTTGCAAATGCGATCATCAGAGTAGCAACTTTATACTTTGCAAACGTCATCGTAAGACCTTTCTGCAGAACAACAACTTTACAATTTGCAAACGCGATCGTAAGATCTTTCTGCAGCATAACAGCTTTATACTTTGCAAACGTGATCGTAAGACCTTTCTGCAGAACAACAACTTTACAATTTGCAAACGCGATCGTAAGATCTTTCTGCACAGCAACAGCTTTATACTTTGCAAACGCGGTCCTAAGTGCTTTCTGCAGAGTAGCAACCTTTAATTTGCAAACGTGATTGTAAGTGCTTTCTGCTGAGCAACAAATTTGTACTTCGCAAACGCGATCGTCGGAGCTTTCTGCAGAGCAACAACTTTATACTTTGCAAACGTGATTGTAAGTGCTTTCTGCTGAGCAACAACTTTGTACTTTCCAAATGCGATCGTAGAAGCTTTCTGCAGAGCAACAACTTTATGCTTTGCAAACGTAATCGTAAGTGCTTTCTACAGAGCAACAACTTTATACTTCGAGAACGCAATGATAAGAGCTTTCTGCAGAGCAACAAATTTATACTTTGCAAACGCGATTGTAAGCCTTTCTGCAGAGCAACAATTTTATGCGTTGCAAACGCGATCGAAGTGCTTTCTGCAGAGCAACTTTATGCTTTGCAAACGCTATCGTAAGAGCTTTCTGCAGAGCAACAACTTTATACTTTGCGAACGCGTTCGTAGAGCTTTCTGCAGAGCAACAAATTTATACTTTGCAAACGCGATCGTCGGAGCTTTCTGCAGAGCAACAACTTTATACTTTTCAAACGTGATCGTAAGTGCATTCTGCTGAACAACAACTTTGTACTTTCCAAATGCGATCGTAGGAGCTTTCTGCAGAGCAACAACTTTATGCTTTGCAAACGTGATCGTAAGTGCTTTCTACAGAGCAACAACTTTATACTTTTCGAACGCAATCGTAAGAGCTTTCGGCAGAGCAAGAAACGTATACTTTGCAAACGCGATCGTAAGTCTTTCCGCAGAGCAACAACTTTATGCAAACGCGAACGAAGTGCTTTCTGCAGAGCAACGACTTTATAATTTGCAAACGTGATCATAAGACTTTTCTGCAGAGCAACAATTTTATACTTTGCAAATGAGATCGTAACAGCTTTCTGCAGAGCAACAACTTTATGCTTTGCAAACGTAATCGTAAGTGCTTTCTACAGAGCAACAACTTTATACTTCGAGAACGCATATGATAAGAAGCTTTCTTGCAGAGCACAAATTTCATACTTTGGCAAACGCGATTGTAAGCCTTTCTGCACCCGAGCAACAATTTTATGCGTTGCAAACACGATCGAAGTGCTTTCTGCAGAAGCAACTTTATGCTTTGCAAACGCCTATCGTAAGAGCTTTCCTTGCAGAGCAACAACTTTCTACTTTGCGAACGCGTTCGTGAGAGCTTTCTGCAGAGCAACAATTTATACTTTGCAAACGCGATCATAAGAGCTTTCTGCAGAGCAACAACTTTATACTTTCCAAACGTGCTTGTAAGTGCTTTTCTGCTGGAGCAACAACTTTGTACTTTTCCCAATGCCGCTGTAGGAGCTTTCTGACAGAGCAACAACTTTATGCTTTGCAACGTGATCGTAAGTGGCTTTCTACAGAAGCAACAACTTTATACTTTTCGAACGCAATGTAAGAGCTTTCGGTCAGAGCAAGAATGTATGCTTTGCAAACGCGATCGTAAGTTTTTCTGCAGAGCAACAACTTTGCGCAAACGCGATCGAAGTGCTTTCTGCAGAGCAACAACTTTATACTTTGCAAACGCGATCGTAAGAGCTTTCTGCAGAGCAACAAATTTATACTTTATCGTAAGCTTTCTGCAACAAATTTATACTTTTCGTAAGAGCTTTCTGCAAAATTTTATACTTTGCAAACGCTCGAGCTTTCTGCAGAGCAACACTTTATACTTTGCAAACGCGATCGTAAATGCAGAGCAACAACTTTATACTTTTTCAGCTTTCTGCAGAGTAACAACATTTATACTTTTCAAAGTGATTCTTATTTTGCTGAGCAAAAAACTTTGCAAACTTGATCGTAAGAGCTTTCTGCAGAGCAACGACATTATACTTTGCAGACGTGGTCATAAATGCTTTCTGCAGAGCAACAACTTTATATTTTTAAATGTGATCGTAAGTTCTTTCTGCAGAGCAACAACTTTACACTTTGAAACGTGATCGTAAGAACTTTCTGCAGAGCAACATTATACTTTGCAAACGCGATCGTAAGTGCTTTCTGCAGAGCAACAACTCATACATTGCAAACGCGATCGAAAGTGCTTTCTGCAGAGCAACAACTTTATACTTTGCATACGCTATCGTAAGAGCTGCAATTTTATACTTTGCAAACATGATCGTAAGACCTTCCTGCAGAAACACACCTTTATACTTTGCAAGCGCGATCGTAAGACCTTTCTGCAGAGCAACAACTTTATGCTTTGCAAACGCGTTCGGAAGTGCTTTCTCCAGAGTAACAACTTTATATTTGCAAATGCGATCGTAAGTGCTTTCAGCAAAGCAACAACTTTTTACTTTGCAAACGTGATTGTAAGTGCTTTCTGCTGAGCAACAACTTTATACTTTCCAAATGCGATCGTAGGAGCTCTCTTCAGAGCAACAACTTTATGTTTTGCCAACGCGATCAAAGTGCTTTCTGCAGAGCAACAACTTTATACTTTGCAAACGTGATCGTAAGTTCTTTCTGCAGAGCAACAATTTTATACTTTGCAAATGAGATCGTAAGAGCTTTGTGTAGAGCAACAACTTTATACCTTGCAAACGCGATCGAAAGTGCTTTCTGCCGAGCAACAACTTCATACTTTGCAAACGCGACCGTAAATGCGTTCTCAAGAGCGACAACTTTATACTTAGCAAACGTGATCGTAAAATCTTTCTGCAAAGCAAGAGCTGTATACTTTGCAAAGAGATCGTAAGACCTTTCTGCAGAGCAGTAATTTTATCCTTTGCAAAACTCGATCAAAATTGTTTTCTGCAAAGCAACAACTTTACACTTTGCAAACTCAATCGTAACAGCTTTCTGCAGATATAAAAATTTGTACTTTGCAAACGCGATCGTAGGAGCTTTCTGCAGAGCAACAACTTTATGCTTTGCAAGCGTGATCGTAAGTGCTTTCTACAGAGCAACAACTTTATACTTCGTGAACGCGATCATAAGAGCTTTCTGCAGAGCAATAAATTTATATTTTGCAAACCGATCGCAGTCTCTGCAGAGCAAGCAACTTTATTGCAAACGCGATCGAAGTGCTTTCTGTAGAGCGACACTTTTATACTTTGCAAACGTGATCGTAACGACCTTTCTACAAAGCAAGAATTTGATACATTGAAAATGAGAATTGTAAGAGCTTTCTGCAGAGCAACAAATATACCTGCAGACGCCGGTCGTAAGCTTCTGCAGAGCAACAACTTTATACTTTCTGCATAAGAGCAGAGCACCTTTAGACTTTGCAAACGTGATCGTAAGCAATCACTTTATATTTTGCAAACGCTGCAGAGACCGCAACTTTATACTTTCCAAATGATATTGTAAAGCTTCTTTCTGCAGAGCACAAATTTATACTTTGCAAACGCCAGTGCTTTCTCGTAAGTCCTTCTTCAGAGCATAAACTACTTTGCAGACGTTATAAACTTGCAGAGCAAATCGATGCAGAGCAACAACTTTACACTTTGAAACGCGATCATAAGAACTTTCTGCAGATCAACATTATACTTTGCAAACGCGATCGTAAGTGCTTTCTGCAGAGCAACAATTTATACATTGCAAACGCGATCGAAAGTGCTTTCTGCAGAGCAACAACTTTATACTTTGCAAACGCTATCGTAAGAGCTGCAATTTTATACTTTGCAAACATGATCGTAAGACCTTCCTGCAAAAGACACCTTTATACTTTGCAAACGCGATCGTAAGACCTTTCTGCAGAGCAACAATTTTATGCTTTGCAAACGCGGTCGGAAGTGCTTTCTCCAGAGTAACAACTTTATATTTGCAAATGCGATCGTAAGTGCTTTCTGCAGAGCAACAACTTTTACTTTGCAAACGTGATTGTAAGTGCTTTATGCTGAGCAACAACTTGATACTTTACAAATGCGATCGTAGGAGCTTTCTGCAGAGCAACAACTTTGTTTTGCCAACGTGATCGTAAGTGCTTTCTGCAGAGCAACAACTTTATGCAAACGCGATCGAAGTACTTTCTGCAGAGCAACAACTTTATACTTTGCAAACGTGATCGTAAGACCTTTCTGCAGAGCAACAATTTTATACTTTGCAAATGAGATCGTAAGAGCTTTGTGTAGAGTAACAACTTTATACTTCGCAATCGCGATCGAAAGTGCTTTCTGCCGAGCAACAACTTCATACTTTGCAAACGCGACCGTAAATGCGTTCTGAAGAGCAACAACTTTATACTTAGCAAACGTGATCGTAAGATCTTTCTGCAATGCAAGAGCTGTATACTTTGCAAACGAGATCGTAAGACCTATCTGCAGAGCAGTAATTTTATCTTTTGCAAACTCGATCAAAGTTGTTTTCTGCAGAGCAACAACTTTACACTTTGCAAACTCAATCGTAAGAGCTTTCTGCCGATATAAAAATTTATACTTTGCAAACGCGATCATAGGAGCTTTCTGCCGAGCAACAACTTTATGCTTTGCAAGCATGATCGTAAGTGCTTTCTACAGAGCAACAACTTTATACTTTGTGAACGCGATCATAAGAGCTTTCTGCAGAGCAATAACTTTATGCTTTGCAAATGCGATCATAAGAGCTTTCTGCAGAGTAACAACATTATACCTTCCAACGGCGATCGTAAGACCTTTCTGCAGAGCAACAACTTCAGGCTTTGCAAACGTGATCGTAAGAGCTTTCTGTAGAGCAACAACTTTATACTTTTAAATGCGATCGTAAGAACTTTCTGCAGAGCAACAACCTTATACTTTGCAACGCGGTCGTAAATGCTTTCTGCAGAGCAACAACTTTATACTTTGAGAGCTTTCTGCAGAGTAACAACAATATGTTTGCAAATGCAATCGCAAGTTCTTTCTGCAGAGCAACAACTTTATACTTTGCAAACGCGATCGTAAGAGCTTTCTACGGAGCAACAATTTGATACTTTGCAAATGCCATCGTAAGTGCTTTCTGCAGAGCAACAACTTTATACGTTGAAACGCGATCGTAAGAACTTTTTGCAGAGCAACGAAATTATGCATTGCAAACGCGATCGTAAGACCTTTCTGCAGAACAACAACTTTAGACTTCGCAAACGCGATCGTAAGATCGTTGTGCAGAGCAACAACTTTATATTTTGCAAACGCGATCGTAAGTGCTTTCTGCAGAGAAACAGCTTTATACTTTGCAAACGCGGTCGTAAGTGCTTTCTGCAGAGTAACAACGTCATATTTGCAAATGCGATCGTAAGTGGTTTCTGCAGAGCAACGACTTTATACTGCAAACGCGATCATAAGTGCTTTCTGCAGAGCAACAACTTTATACTTTGCAAACGTGATCGTAAGAGCTTTGACCTACGCACAGAGGTTGCCTGCTTCCAATGCCAAAACCTAGTCAGGTGACCTTTAAAGAAAGCCCACAGGTTTATCGCGGGTTTTATTTCTGTGTGGAAGGGTCAGTGCTCCGTGCTAAATAATACTGCGAAATTATTTTATCTTTTTGTTACGCAACTAAATAATACTGCGAAATTATTGGATCTTTTTGTTACGCAACGACCTTAGAAGACCAGCATAGGCTTTACCTTATTTCTTTCCGGTTGGAACCCACACCCTGTGTTTCTACAGAACTTGTCACAAAGTTCAGTCTCGCAGAGGCAGCTGACGAGACAGGAACCGGACTGCAAAATATGAACATATACATGGTATTAGAAATTGTGCGAATGTTTCGAAATTTCGAATATGAACAAAATACTCTAGCTAATTCAATTCACAATTGAGTCGAGAATTTTCGATCCTATGTGGTAAATATTAGTTTTAATTCGAGTATAAAAGGTGAAAACACCTATTCGAGAGTGCAGGCAGAAAGGCTTATGCAAGTGGTGACTGTTCGGAATGATTCTGCTGCAATAAAGCCGCTTTTGCTGCTCGATCAGAGGCACCACTTGCACAGTAAACGAATTTAGTAGCTAACTTCTTCTCAATAATGTCCAGATGAGGATGCATATGCCTTGACTTTAGGCTGTTTACCAGCTTACTCGCTCAATCTGGCCAAAAGGGTTCTTAATTTGAACTCTCTCACCACATTTTCATCCTTTATTACTACGTGCGGTGCTGTTGTACTACCCTTCGCTCATTCAAATAACACAGGGCCCTACGTGCATTTGGTGGCGTGTTTTGCCTGTGTTGCAGCACTTTCATGGAAACTGCGCCAGACGTGATCATCTGAGCTTTTTTTTAGATTTTCCAGCACCCCAGCGGACCGGCTTTCTAATTCTGAACGGCATTACGCGTCTCATAACAATGAAAAAGCTTTCTTGATTTTACCAAACGAACTCCACATCGCCCTAATATTTCACATTATTAAGAAACGATAAACATGTTCGACATTCGATTCGATATTCGAAGGTCGTTTGGCGCGCATGTTATCCTTGGATTCGATTCCAAAATTTCAGTGTTCGAACACCCCTACGTATTACAATATCGAGCACGTCTGCAGGCCTGAATACGAATTTGAAAGCCCGGAATGAAGCTCTTTGAAACCTAATGAAATTATTTTTTCTTCCCCAGCAAGTGCAACGGTACGACACCACTAGTGCATTTGTCAACGCATCCTGACATCACCGTCGCGTCAATGATGTTCACTACACACGTGAGTGCAGGACTGATTAGGTTATAATTATGCAGGTTGTATTAAATGACTCGTCCGGTTTACTGTCTAACGTGGCCTGCTGTTCTGTGATTAGGAATATTGAAGAATCACTCTTTGGAATATCGAAGTTACAAACGACGCATGGTTCGTTCAAAATGTCTGCTTCCTTCTGTCGCGGTTTGCATTCTCTTGACGTTGACGTGCGCAAAAAGAGGATGACAGTTCCACTGTAATTTTACGGTGTGGAAATGGAGCTAACTGTATTCATTTTAATTGAATAATTCGTAAATTTCTGAGACCAGAAAATGTATGTACGACATTGGGGAAATGCCAGAAGTCTTCTTGAAAGTGAAGTCAAGTCAAGCGATTACTCCCAACGATATTAACTTTTCCGCACCTGCTGTCATGGCCTTTTTAAAGCGGATTATCTTACCACTCATACTTTTGCCACACTATTGATACCCAGGGGTACCCCATGTACCTGAAATCCCTGGAAGAAAACAAGGCCTTGACGTTTTCCAGTAGCTTCGGTCTACCCAGCGGCCTCGCTGTCAAGCTCAGTGATGCAAAGAACGCGTTGGACAACTTGAGCTCCCGAAAAGCGTCGTCAGCTGTAAGTGGACTCACAATTCTATCTAAACACTTAGTATTCCAGTCGAAACTTACCAACAGTAAATTGGGGACAGACATCGAAGAAGGCCCCTAGTGCCGCGGTGCGGTATTCTAGCGCGATTTATTATGAACTCAGTGAATGACGCATGGTGTCTGTGATATTCCGTTGCACCTTTGCATCATGTTTTCAAGATTATTCTCTGTTTTTTTCTGTTTTTTAATAATTTGACACATTCACACAGGACAGCTTTCAGAAAACATGACACGTACCAGAAGAAAACTCAAGTATAACTTGAAAGTGCGAGCAAAACCTTGCATAAATAAAAAACTCTGCGGCACCTACGAAGCGCAATAGGCTTCATTAACCAGTGCAGACATAAAAAATTATTCGCTATCGTAAGCAAACGTATTTAGCGGACTACGAACTAAAAGAATGCTTACCTTGAGTATTGTAAGTTCCACCCAAGGCAGCAATAAATGTCGCGATGACGACGACAGGTGGAGTTTTCTTTTATTCCCAATGTTCACGCAGCCTTTTTTGTTTAACGCATGTTTTTTATCATGGCATAATAGTAGCAGTTCTTTTTTCTTTCTTTTTTTGTTTGGAAGGGGGAGGGGGCGTGGCGTACGCATTCGTACACCCCGAGGTCGTGGATTCAAGTCCAGGCTGTGACTCCTGCACTCCGATATGGACACAATGCAAAGGCGCCCACGTACTTAGTATAAGGTTCATGTTAAGTAAGCGCAGCTGGGCAAACTGAATTCCTAGCGCTTCATTACGGCGTCTATCAAAACCTTAGTGATGCTTTGAGACGCTAAACAATGTCAATCGACTGAACATTCAATTTGCCGGATTTTCTGGCAGAAAGCTTGACATAGAAAGATGAAGCAATTTTGCGGAGTAAGTTTTGTTATAAAAGGATGGTATTACCGAGCTCGTTTGAAAAAAGCATCAATTCTCGGTAGCTGATTAGTACAACAATATAGTCAATGGTAGAAACTGCATCATTTATTACCAGGCTTCCTTAGCAGATGGCGAACTGATATGTTCGATAAGTATTAATGGGAGAATGGTGGTGAAGAAGTTGCATTTTGCTCACCAGTTTATAGCTGCGTTGATTTGATGTGGCTAGAATTAAGGTATCGAAATTCATTGATTTATTAAACCTCTTGCGCAGCTTCTTCTCTACATGGCTACGAAGAAAAATGTACTTTTCGCTGATCCATTCACATATTACCCAATGTTTATTGATATGGGGAATTATGGGGAACATATCTGATATCTGATATGGGGAACATAACTGATCGGGACATGCTTTTCGCTTTAAGGAGAAGGGCCATACAATCACCGATGACTTCGTATACTGGAAACATAACAGTACATATATATATACATACGCTAGCGGAATACTTATCCCTTAAGCTGCAGTTACAATATAGCTATCATATGTATGTATACGAAGAGATGATGAAAAGTTCATAATGAATTTACTCCTGTTTGTCTAAACAGAAACGTTGGTCACCACTTGCGTAGAACATCAGGTCTGGTGGGAAAATCTCGAACAAATTATGGCAAACAAAACACCGACTATGAGGTTGCACTTTCATGTAATGAGTGTAGCCTTTCCTAATTGATATGGCAAGAACATGTACAGGCCGCCGTTTAGACAATAAATACGGTTTCTGTTGATCATAAAGATTGATGTTCCTACAGTCACATAGCACTGCTCCTTACTCATCAAAAATTATCTGAATTTCATTGATCGTTCATGTGCAAATGTCATGTTCTCTCATATTCTTGAACGCGCTTGTAAATAATGTTGTATCACATACATTTTCTTTGTGTAGCGTGGCTTTAATTATGTCGTTATGCTTATCCCATTTCAATATAGTTAGCGCTTGCTTCTTGAATTGACTTTATACTTAGCTAAAAATTTTTGCTACATGGTAATCTTGACTTGTGCTATATGTATACTACTGTCGCTGCTGCGCCCAGCGGGGTCAGGACCCAGTCGAGAGGCAACGCCCTCTTTTTGTCCTGCCTCACAGGCAATGTATAAGCATTGCCTATTAAATAAAAAGAAGAAAGTCGAAATATTCGTCACGTGGTGAAGGCGGCTAAAGTAATCTGTCTCATAATTAACCTAATGAGCAATTAGCTTAAGTGTTCTTTGAAAATGACTACAAGTACATATTGCAGCGATGGTGTCTGAAACGAATGCGTTTTTCTCCTCGCGCTAAGGTAACCGGTACTGTCAAGTCGGCCGATGACGCCAAGGTGAGATCCCAGAATCTCCTTTTCTAAACTCATTACAACACAGACGAGAACTACATTCAACTCGCAATAATCTAAAGCCTGATAATTCAGAATTTCGGTTAAATCAAAGAAATATTTTTTTGTTAGGTGGGGGAAGGGCTGACAATATTATTGTAGTTAGAAGTCGCCTTCGTCCAGATGAGGCTTTCCGGTAATTCAAATCCAAACCCACAAGACTGAGAACACAGCTGCGGCAATTTCTAGGACTGGAAGGGGAAAAATTGATGAGCCATTCCACTCTGTGAAGGGGGATGACCAGCGAAGCTGTAGCACATCACAGAGGGTTAAACAAGGGTACATGTATTTATTTTCATCATTTTGTAATGGTAGTGACGATGGCTTTGCGATTGCTGTGATATACACTGATTGGTTCGGTGACATTTGGCAGAATCTTGGCCAAGGTTCAATCTGTACACGACCATGTTGAGTGGTTAAGTGACTTGGTTTGGTTCGGCACTTCAAACCAAACTCTTCTAGCACAAACTGAGTGAGATATTTCTTGTCTGGTTTTGAAATGTCCAAATTGAACTCTACAACGGCGACCACAAGGGTAGTGTCATCACGGCTAACACATGCAAAGTGCATGGTCATTAAATTTTGGATATCTCAATTCCGTCTTTCGTTTGTACGGCACCGAAGGAAGAAGATGGCATTGTCCTCTTGAGAGTCAAGGGTGTATGCTTGTCCTTTGCGTATATCGCAACGCCTCTTGCTCGTGAGTCTATGTGCTGTTCACCAACGTTTCCAGTATACCCATCGAATTGAAACAATGAATCTTGATTTATTTATTTCGTTTATTATTATTATTATTATTATTATTATTATTATTATTATTATTATTATTATTATTATTATACTGAATTATTGTTCCCATTCGTTATTGCAATTATTTATGCTTTCGTATCTTTCTTTGCAATGTAATTGTCTCTTAACATGTAATTACTACCAACTATTTGTCTGAAAGATGTTAAAAAATGAGTTAATATGTAAATATGTAACCACATCGCTGTACCGACTCTGCCGGGCCTAGTCACACAAGTCCTCATGGACTTAGACAGGCCCGTTTCTTTGTATTGCTATTGGATGTGTATCAATAAATTATTATTATTATTATTATTATTATTATTATTATTATTATTATTATTATATTATTATTATTATTATTATTAGGGGCTGAGAGCTTGAAGCCTGCTTCACCTACGCCGCGGGTCGGCCCGGTATTGCAAAATCTCCGGGATCGGCCCACGCTCACCTTTTTGTGTGTGTGTGTGTGGGTGCACGGACACGAAACATACATGGAACCCTAACAATACACAGCTTCGCTATAAAAGCCTGCTTAGTTTGATGTTCAAGTCAATATGCACTTTTCCAGGCACCACCACGAGATGGCGTCGCCAACGCTCTCATGTCTGGCTAAAGTGCACAAGTATCTCTACATGAAAAGCGTGGACGCAGAATGGAGAAAGAGGTCAAGGAAGTTGGCAACCAAGTACAGGATAATCGAAACTGTAAATAGACAACCCGGAGTCATCAGAAATAAAGTGAGAGAAATAGAGACCGGGAATTGGATGCAAAGATTGGAAACAAAAAGGACAATAGAGATTTGCAAGAATGCGAAGAAATGAATTAGAACGGAAAATATGTACGATAAAACAAAGGGGCCTTGCCATTTGAGGCTTGAGCCAGTTGCCTCAGGACCAAAACATACCGGGGCAAATATTAGGAACTATATGAGGCATGTGTATGCTGCAGTAAAGATCCAGAGACCACTCAGCACATCGTAATGGAATACGACGGGATTCAGCCAGCGAGAACCGTAGTTAACGTGCAACTCCCAGAAGCGCTTGGGTTTAAAGTGGAAGGAAACATCAACAGATCAGCCGTAGAGATAAGCAAGAGACGATCAGAGTACTGGTGGAAAAAAAACTGGGAAAATATGGATACGACCTCATCTCTTGATATCATAGGTAGCGGTACAAGGTAAACTTTTGAAAAAATGAAAAAGAAAAAGAATAATGAGAGGTAAACAAAAATGCTAGATAAAGAACATGTATAGTATACCTGATTAAATCAAGCAGGCTAGGTGACTATTTGTCGTCGCCCCGTTTCAAAGGTGATGCCAATAAATCATCATCATATCAATCATCATCATCATATCAAAGCCCCTTATCTAGAATAGAGGGGCGTTATCTCACGTTAGAGCGCTTGGCTCACGCATACACGGTTGCGGCGCTGATATCGGACGTGTACGCCTCTTCTCAACGCCACAAAGACCAGCGGTGGCTATACGCGTATAGTGACAGGTCGAGAACGCAGCGGCAAGTGTCCCTCAAAGGGAACATGTACGCGTATTTACATGACCCCGGGAATAACCTTGTCCATATACACATTCTATCGATGCTAACATACGGGGCAAAAATTTGGAGATTAACAAAGCTCGACAACAACAAAAGGACAGCGCGAAGAGCGATGGAACGAAAAATGTTAAGTGTAAAGTTAAGAGACAGGAAAAGAGCAGTGTGGATTAGAGAGCAAACAGGAATAACCGATGTTCTAGTTAACATAAAGAGAAAAAAATTCAGTTGGGCAGGTCATGTCACACGCAGGGCAGATAACCGGTGGGCCATTAGAGTTACAGAATGGGTGCCGAGGGAAGCGCAGTAGAGTACGGCCGAAAATTAGTTGGGATGATGAAATTAGGAAATCTGCAGGCGCAAGTTGGGAATCAGTTAGCGCAAGACAGTGGTATCTGTGCAATGCGCACAAGGTCAATAACCGCGTTTGCATGAACACGACAGGAGCCTGTCGCATTTTTGTGAACGCCACTCATTTTTTGAAGGAGGGGGGGGGGTAAATGGTAGGCGCGTCAGGCTTTGTTGGAGGAGCCTCTCCTGCATTCTTGACTTGTTATACAGTCAAAACAATGCTATAACATATTTTAACGTGTTGTCCTCGAAAACATTTTGCTGCCTTTTTTCAAGGACTCAGCGAAACCGATGGGCTCAAATTTTGGCTAATGGCAATCATATGAAACACGTAGACAACGAATCCAAAGAAAGCGTATGAGAAATTAACGCTGTCTTTTTAAAAGATGCCTTCAGCGCGTCTACGCAGGCTTCAGATTACGCTACCATCCGCACTAGGCGGGTGGAAAGAAAGCGTACCTGCAGCCACCAACTATATGGGCTAGCCCAAGCTTTGCAACGCCGGAGATTACCTGCAAATTAATGCGCGAGTGGCATGCGCACTCAGCCGCGTGAACAACTATGCGCAGCCACGGCCGGGCTAGCGGAGCAGACGCATGCTCACTTGTCCCACCACACCGCAACGGGCGCTTGATCCCGGCACGCACGATCGTGCGTGCTTTTGTTTCTCTCTCTTTCTTTGATCCCCTATCATAAGTACACCTTCAGTAGCATTAAAAAATTATGGGGTTTTACGTGCCAAAACCACAATCTGATTATGAGGCACGCCGTAGTGGGCGACTCTGGATATTTGGACCACCTGGGGTTCCTTAACGTACACCTAAATCCAAGTACACGGGTGTTTTCGCATTTCGTCCCCATCAAAATGCGCCCGCCTTGGCCATTCGATCCCGCGACCTCGTGCTCAGCAGCCCAACACCATAGCCACTGAGCAACCACAGCGGGTTTCAGTAGCATTCCGAACCTTTTGCTCGGCTAACCTCTCCAGTTAACCATAAGCCAGTAATGTCCGCGTATTTTCGGGCATATTGGTTGGTGTAAGCGGTTTCCCATGTAAGCGGCATTACACAGCTCCGAGATTCTTTAGAAGTTTAGCTCGCAAGATCAAAAATACCAAATATATCATAAATTTATGGCCAACAAAGTATTTATAGTAAGCCTAGCCCTAGGATGCTGTAAATTATGTTTTCACTGACGGCAAGTTACATTCTCTTTTTCATTCACTATCAATCGTTTCCCTCTTTACTAATAAGATTATAGTTTAATTAAAATAACGGCTGTTAATTTCCTCAAGACATGGATTCATTGTCTGCTTGCTGCATCCCGTTCATGTCTTCCAATTCATGACGAAAAGGTTTTCTCTCTCAGATGGATCGAAGTGTCGCATTGTTGTGTTGGCAATAATTGAATTTACAAGTTCGTTAGCCTACGGCGTCTATTACACCTCAACCGAGTGTCTGGGCATAGTCTCATACTCCTCTCGCTAATTTTGTTTTTACATTACCGTAGAGGGTGTCCGGAAAGTGGAAGGAAGGTTTCACGGCACTTGGAAGCGACGCTGCATATCGTTCTGCACTACAGGCCTCGATGAACAGGGTGAGTTGTCTGCGTCGTTATTGCATGAGCTTTTACTACGCGAGGATAAACAGGCAAAAAATGCTAAGTACCACGCAGGAAAAGGATTGCAAACGTGAACATGATGTTAGTTCAGTCAGTTCAGAATTTAATCTGTCATTGAAATTCCTAGCAGCTTCAGGACTAAAGGCCTGCCAGTATTATGTCTATCGGGGTCCTGAACCTCTTCAATACACTCAAAATCATGTCTTACAGAATGAAAGTTGTATCATTTCAGTTACCCATATAAAGAATAGAACAGTTTGCATAGTAAATATTTGCGAACCAAATGTTCCAAATATAGATGGTCAAATGAATTATTGAATAAAGCTATTAAATACACGTGGAATAGCGACCTTGTAGCCATCGTTCGCTCTTGGGATAAAGTGTGCGTGGTCAAAATTAATCCGGAGCCCTCCACTACGGCGTGCCGCATAACCAGAACTGGTTTTGGCACGGAAAACCCTGGAAAGAAGAAGAAAAAGTAAAAAGTGTTAAAAAATACTTAATACAGTGACCTATATATCTATACTTAAAGGTTTAATGACGTGACATTTTCGACTTTTTATTGCTTACGTTAAATGAAGGCAATCGACCTCTCTGAGACTGAGAAGTCTGGAAGGCAGAGGTCCAACTTCAGTGTCGGTCTTGCATTTATTAAGGCGAAAGCCTTATATGCCTCATCATTCAGTCGACCTTCAACGTCCTTGAGCGAAAACCGCGTCGTCGACGCGATATCGTACGAAAATGACCGACGGCGCGAAGAGTAAGGACACGGTGCCAGGTTGGTGTAGTGACTTACTACACCAACCCGGCATCGTGTCTTACCTCTATGCAAAGACTCACGCAAAAATTGATGGTGTGCGGGTCACCGTCGTCATCGTCTTCTATGAGTAAGCAAAGTAGTCAAAAAATGCTCGGATTGGCGTCAAATTTCTCAATGACTTAATAGACCAACCCGGCATCGTGTCTTACCCATATACAAACGCTCACGCAACAATTTTGATGGTGTGCGGGTCACCGTCGCCACCGTCTTCTGTGAGTGAGCGAATTAAGAGGATAAGTAAGGGGGCTGACTAAGCGAAAGGGGGTCAGTCTTTAATGCATCAGCACTTGGGCTTTCGCCTTCAAGTCGTCTTAGGGATAACATAAGAGACCCTGTGAATTTTTTATTTTATTACAGAGGTTTAAAGTGTAGAGAGACAGGAAATATCTGTTTACTTACCTACTGAGAATACCTGTAGTTAGGCGACGAGTGCCTAGCATTAAATAACACAGACTATAGGAAACGATACCAGATTGATTCGAAAAAAAGCTATTGGAGTAAATTATTTAGGGCGCGCGGAGACTCGACGGTATTTTTTCTGAACTTTCTTGGTCCCCGGGCTTTCAGTAAACACCAGAAGAAAGAAGTCAAATTTGATTCTAGTAGTTGTTGGGTTGAAGTGGCGTAGCGTCTTGTATATGGAGGAGTAACGGACGTCGGTGGTTATTTGTGGTTCATTCAACGTGAAAATGTTTCCTTCGCTCTTTCTCCCGCTGCAGGAGTACCTCGAGTATATGAATGCAAGCGTTCGCACGCCCTTGAGCAAACTAGAGGTCACAAGGAAAGCGGTAAGCTCTTTATTGGATTCGTGCACGTCAACGAAGCCCGCGAATACGCGCAATATTGCCACGCGACTGGCCACTCGAGACACTTTGCGTGTATTCGCGGGCTTCTTTCTCGCTCGGAAAAACACTTTTATGCAGCACGTATTGAGCAACAGCAAGCTGTATCGGGAGTTTTTCAAGTTGCTCTACAATTTTCTCATTGACAGTTTTCATGTAATTATATTATTTCAGAAGTTGATTAATTTGTTAAGGCTAATTATTTAATTAGGCGGAATTCAAGAAATAATAGCAGTATCTCCAAGCGAAAACATTACCTTGGTTCTGTGCAGCTACCTGGCATTTGCATATTTTTAAACCTTGGTGCATGATGGCTGGGACACCCTGTATAAAATTTTACATATAAAATTATTTAAAATATATTGTTAGACATATAATAATATGAACGTAGAAGTTGAAATTCTGCTGTTTTTTGCCCCTAAAATAACATAACGCAAAAATGTTTCTAACAAGTTGTAGTTCAAGAAAGCGTCACAGGGTGGCGCTACCAGCGATTCTACGGCGCGTCTTTATCACCCTTTTTCCGGTATTCTGCCAACTGCAATACGTTTAGGTACTGGCTAAAACTATCGTATAGTCTCTGAGCGCATGACGGTGGTACAAAGTAACACATCTCATTCGCAAATAGCAGATCAGAGCATAGCAGTCATCTACTTTCGTTCTTAAGTCGGCCACAAATGTCAACTTCAATATGAACCAATCGCTGGCATATCTGAAGGGTGAACGAAATTTGGGAGGACTTATCTGCTTCATGAAGGTACCTTTGGGTTCTTTCTTGTGCTAGCGTGAGGAAACAACTTCGACAAGGGCGAACACAAAGGGACAAGCTAGTGAAAAGCTGAAGCACAAACTGCCAACTGCGTTTATTTGATCACTCACGGGGGAAGAAAACAATCTTCAGCGCTTCACCTGTTCAGTCTCGTCCCTTTGCGTTCGTCTTTGCCCGAGTTGGTTCCTCACGCTAGCGCAAAAAAGGAACTTCGTTAACTAGCCCAATTTCAAGCGTTGCGTAACCTTGGGTGCAAGAGTCATTCAAGGTTCTGATTCTTTGCACTGGTTGTGTAGTAATTTCGTCTGACTCGCGCACTATGTGTTTTGAGACACGTCAGCAGCGGTTCTTGATTCTCGTAGGAGGCTCTCTCTCTCTCTTTCTCTCGTACAGGTGTTCACGAATGTCGGAGACTGCAAGCCTATCCGAGACTTCTACGTACAATGCCTCGAAGTCTTCTGTGACGGTACATTACAGTGCATGGTGAGGGGCTCGTAACGCAACGATTATACGAGAGCTTTAGCTCAACGTGTACGTGTACAATATACAGTAAACCCGTCTTGTAACGAAGTAATCTTGACAAAAAATTTACTTTGTTGTAAAGAGAGTTTCGATAAAGCAAGAGTGGCTGTAAAATAGTCGCAGTAATGCGATATGGCCACTCCGCTAGCAGCACGTCTGCTGAAATAATGGCGCTCCAGACTGTGGCGAAATTCTGTGGACACCCGTGAACAGCTGCCTCGTCTGCCAGTTCCCATCACGTGACAGACTCAAAAAACTGTCGCCTTGTAAGTAACCTTCACAGCGCTCTTTGCATCGGCTGGTTTTACGACGAAACAGAAACAGCCATCGTGTGTGCTGCACCGAGCGATCTCGTACGGATTTGCTGCTTCGCACTTCGTATTGAGCGCAGTATGGTGTCACTGGACTTGGAATAATTCTGTCTAGAACGGGCGCCTTGCGGTCAGTACCAATAAAAGTTTCTGTTAAAGCGATATTTTGAATACAGCGGTTTCGTTATAACGAGGTTTTACTGCATATGTATAATCTCGATGTTACGAGTTTCTCTGAACCTCATAAAAATATTTCCATCATCCTACATTCGTATGATGCATAGCAATGAACAATCGTAGTTCAGAAGTGACAGGTGAGACATACTTGCACAAATATTAACAGCGAAGCTGTTTAACCTGGGCGTTTGCTGTCAGTTCTAACGCCGAAATGTGGGCCGATCCTGGTGGTAGTGCAGAAAGGGTCTAAGCGCAATGGCACATACCCCTGTGAACTACCAAAGCTGTTTAGGCTCGAGGATGATCCGCCGAGTGTACGCCGCAAAACCCCCACCTGGAGATGACGTCACCATGCGTTGCCTAGCAACGCTTCGCCCTAGCTGCGCCGACCGCGCCGAGCCTCGCCACAGCTCCATGACCCATGAGGTCATCGCGCGCGCCGCATCGCTTCGCTTTAGCTTTGCCGAGCCATGACGTCACCGCGCCGTGCGGAGTGATTGCCGCGGCTGCGGAGAGGCGGAGCTAAGCCGTGACTTCTCTGCGCCGACCCACAGGACATATCGCTCCGCGTCTCCGCCGCGGCGACAGAAAAGCCCCGCCGTCTCCGCGCCGAGCACATCGCCGATAAGATGGGGCAGCCGAAGAAGAGCGTCACTCCCGAAGAAGAGAAAGCGCGGCACGAAATTCGCCACGCCGCTACTACAGAGCGAGTGAGACGACTTTGGTCCAATCCCGAGTATCGCGCCACCGAAGCGGCGGTGAAACGTCGGCGATTCGCAGAAGATCCGGAGTTACGAGCCCGCGAAACCGAGTAAAAGCGTTTGAGCGTCCAGATACTTTAATGACCGAGTGTTCGTTGCACCATGGGCTGTTGATGATTCCGGGGTGATCTTGCGCAAAATGTGGCCGATTCTCGAAGCATAAACTCGCAATAGAGACCGCTTCAATGGGGCCTTTAAGGTAATAAAATGAAATAAAATAACTTGGCCTAACCGATATAAAAATAGGTGGGGTTGCCAGCTTCGCTCTTTGCCCTGTCTTCGCACCACTAGTGTGAAGCTGCCCCTATTTTTTTTTCAATTATTATTTTCAGTTGGAGATATCATTCCAGAACGCGTAAGGATAGGCCGGCAACGTCGAGCACACCTTCCGCGAATGTTCTAAGATATGTTCAAGAAGGGCCCGCTCGGCGTATGCTCCTCCAAACACCCACACACCTCGTAGTGCATAGTAAATAATAGAGCTAAATGTGTCCCTCACAGCATATCCCAATAGCTCTACCGGAAAGCTATCGCTTGAAGTTGATAATTATAGTCCAATGGTTTCAGACGAATTTCTCAATATACGGAATTATTGGTTACAGCAGCTATTATTACTGCTGTATATATTTGTCTTCTACATTTTAAGCTCTTATTCCAATTTTGTATAGGAGTAACGGGATGAAGTGTAAGCAAATAAACAACTAAAGAAATAAATAGCGAAGTAGCTACTCCTTCACGAATACCTGTCACGCAGCGAATTTATGCTGACGCTGTCTTCTAAAAAATGTCGCAGTTTCGCCCGAAAGGCGAAGCATCAATTGCGACAGCAAATTAGTAGAGAGCTATTCGGAGTAGGGATAGTAGTTTTATCGGCTGCATAAACTTGGACACATTCGCTTACTAACTGAATTAACAAGCGTGGTGTGAGCACGCACAAGCCAACATGAATAGATCACACTGAATGACCGCAGACAACGACTGTCAAAACACTGCCAGCAAGCGCAGCCGCCGCAGCAGGCGAAGGTTCGTGCGGTCTATCGCTTCAACGGAAACTGAGCGGCGAATGCACAGCGCATACAAAGGTCAGAACCGTGTGGAGATAAGAGACGGTGCATACGACCGGCACAGCCGGGCAAAGTACAAACGCAGTTGTTGGCAGAGTAGAGGCTGCCCCCTTCTCTCCCACGCTGCCTTCCCACTTTCTTGCTTTCACGTGGGAGATTGAGTGGCGAGTTCCCCTTGCGCCCGGTTGCAAGATACGCATTTCGTGCCGCAGTACAGCGTCGCCCCACCTCCCTCCCTTCCATCCCCCCCGGCCTTTCGCGCGACGGTCGCGTTTGCTTTCCGCCGTGCGTTCGCTCTCCGTGATAGCGCGCTCGGCGACAATTTTATCGCCCTTGGACTTTATACGGAACCTCACGGCGACGACAGAAATCCGGTTGAAGTGTCCATATAATTGCTATCGCAATAAAATTTGAAACCCGCCTTTGATTCATAGAAATGTTTCCTCCCAGAACGGCATCTGGTTCGCAGTGTGGATGGTGTGCGGGATGTTCACCACCCAGATCGCCGTAGGCTTGAAGCTCTCCAAGTACCTCATGAAGATGGACGACTACCTGTACGAAGGCGTCGAAGTCGAGGAGTCCATGTGAGTTCATATTTTGTGACGCGTTTCGTTTGAATATTATTAATGCGAAAGCATTAGATGCCCCATTACGCGAAAACCCGTCGGCGTGATCGAAATATGGCACCAAAAATGGCCGACACCGCAAAGAGTGAAAACACGTTAAAAATGCTCGGACTGACGTCACATTTATCGGGGCGGTTCCTGTAAACGAACTAAATTAATGACTTTAAAAAGAAAGGTTGGTACATTTTGGTCTGGGGTGTTGCACCCGGGCTTCCGGGGTGCGATATGAGCACGCTTCCCCGACGCCACGGTGGTTCCACGGTTCTGGCTTACTAAAGGCGTGGCCTAGTGCCTGCGTCATTGGGCACATGACGGCGCAGACAATGCGGAGAAAGTGGCGCCACGTCATGAGTGTATAAAATGAGCGCGTTCATGACGTTCCGAAGTCTACAAACGGTATAATGCTTTCGCATTCCTACAAGTAAGCAGTCTTAAATGTGTCTGCCGAATTTTTTATACAGCTACTTGCAAAATAGCGCACGCCCTCTACCATGGAGTGGCAGGACCACTGTCAAGAATATAATGTTGGAAAACAAGGCCGATCTCCGCTGTTGTTAGCTGCACTGCAGAAGGTCTCTTTTTTATTTACCTTCTTTTGCAGCGCCTGTTTTCCTCCTTTCAGTTTCGCTCTGCGTCAAACAATGATGCGTCATGGAGTCTCCTATCATGTTGACAAATAAATATCCTGCATTGTTGCTCTGTCACTTTCTGTATTGCGAGACTTACTCCAAAATCAGGTCATAGTGCTCGGTGCACGATAAAAGAGAAGGACGTCTCAAGGCAAGGATAAGGATGTCCCAATGTGAAGCCCAGGACAGGAAGAAACAGTTCTTCGGATAGGAAGCAGCCTTACTGTGATAACCTGGATAATATCTATAGCGCCAGCGGACGAGAACAGAAGGCGGACCTTGACAGCAGAATGTGCATAAATGAGAAAATCACAACACCAACGTTATCAAAGTTAGAGTACTAACATGCCCAACATACAGCAGTGTTATTGTCATAGTTTCCTTGCAGTCGTTTCAGTCGAATAACGTTGCCGCTATTTCAATTTCCATTCCAGAGAAAGTCCAGCGGACGACAAGTCTACGGGGTTTAGCGTGAGCTACGCGCCAAGGTGAGCTATGCGTCTCCATAGGCAGGGCTTACGTCAGAATAGAGCCACAGCGGTCATTGCGGCGACTTTTCGTTAATGCACGTCACAAGTATGCTCACAGTTATTCAATATGTAACGCGATACATGTTGCTTTGTGGGCTGTTTCTTCGAAACGCAGTGCTCTTAATTAGGTACGTTTACAAGGCGCGTGCATAGGCTGCGTACCCGAATTTTTAAAGCGAAGCTTTCTTTGTGAACCCCCCTGCGCGCCTGTCTTGCTGAACGTGGCTGCTGCTTGCTGCTGCTGCTCCGGCGTTCTCGCCGAATAGCTCACACTCTGCTGCAGGACGGCGGCGCCACCTAGGAGCGATGGCTCACACTACTTCGCCTGCTGCAGTGGAAGGTACAGGACGGAAGCTGGCCTGCGTATGCGGGTCGTTGGCCCCTGGTGCAGAGGGCGAGGGTGTCTCACGTTGCTAGAGTTATGTATAAACTACCAAAGGTAGCAGAGTTGCTTGTTAGTCCGCCATATTGCCTGTCAAGCTATCATAGCCATGCGGCGAAGCCGCACACCCTTTTTGCAGGCGGCATGCCTAGCGTATCGCCGATCGACCGTGGGCCTTTTTCGGACGCGTTTCCAACGCTTGTCAACCGCTTTTGCCCCTACCTGCCAACAGAGCACATCAAAACAGGGCACGTTGGATGTGCTGCATTTTCTTTTGTTTTTACTTTTTAATAATTCTGTCACATCGACTTTATTAATGACAGTTTACATCGAACGTCATCGAGCTTTCGTCATGGCCACTCGCGCATATCGCTGCCGCAGGTTAAATTTCAACAGTCGGCCTAAGGGCGTGTCGAGGACTAAGTTGGTATTGCAGAAATTTCATTGTGAACCTTTTTTGTCCTGTGTTTCAGCAAAATTGAAGGGCTTTTTTACATTCGTTTTCTTCCCGAATGGTTTTACTTTTGCATCTTTTATACGACGTTGTTGTTGTTGTTTTGTTCTTTGATTTGGACCAGCCAATCACAAGTTTTGCTTCTGTTTTCTGCTTTTACAGCGGCTTTAAAGCGCCGACTGGCCAGTACAGGTGGAGGTTAGTATTCCTTGTTTCCCTCCGTAAACATTTTTTTATATTCTTGGCGAAACCTAATATATTGCATTTAGTCTAGAGGGTGAAAGTAATAAGCAATATGTGGAAACCCCGTCTCTAAGTATCAATTATCAGAGTGCTTTATAAACCAATTTTCGTACGTTAGTAGTGCATACTGACCTTATGTCTGCGCTAACTTGCCATAGTCGCTGACAAAGATGTAGCATGTGATGAGTCCAAGAATAGGTCTTGGTCCAAGTTTATTACGTAATACATCGTTATCGCTACCACCGAAGGTCTTGCTAAGATCACTGAACATATCCAGGAGAATTCTGTTTTTGTATATTTCGACATCAACCAAATCTGAAAACACTTTCAACACAAAATTTTCTCCACACGAAATCCTTCCGTATTCAAGAATATTTTTTTCACAGGAAGAGCGCATGCACATAGATGTTATTTAATCATTAAAGGGAAGGTAATATTTCAATGGGCAGATAGTTCACAGATAATTTCTCACTGAAACTTCTGCCAGTTTTATTATTCCTGGCTCATGCAGCTTGCGGCATAATAACACATTCCTTCTAAGAAAGCACTTTGTTTTGTTTTTTTTTTTTTTTTTGTACAAAGGCGGCCTGTTAAGGATCCGTAAGTACAGCCTACCGTTTTCCGTCTCTAGCTTTTCATTGCCGTCTGCCTTACTTGAAATCGCTAAGGATGGAGCAGCTGAACTGCAGACAGATTAGTGGGACAAGCGGGAAGCACTGCATTCACGGAGTCGCATAGGGAGAATACTGTGGCCTTACTTGCGCCTGCGCACGGTAAAAATGTGTGGCAGTCACGTGTGACATCGTGCCACAATAATGTTTGATAACATCAGGTCTGTATTTCCGAGAGACCAACTCTCGCGCCAAAATCCAATCTTCGCACTTGTTAAATGTAATCATTTTACTTGCAAAAAAGCGCATGGTAGAGCTTCTACAATTTTGGGAAATATGCAGCAGTGCTCCCTTAATTCGGGCGAAGGAAAACAGATGCAAGTCAGGTTATTAGAGCAAAAGCTCTACTACGCCATGTCTCGCAAGGTCATTCATCGCGTCGCAATGACCTTGAGCCGCCGGAGCGCAAGTGTGGCAGGTGTGATGTCACGCCACGTGATCCACTGCGGAGAGGCGTTGCAGCTGCGTTCGCTCGGAGCCTCGCCGCTGCAGTGCCACGTGACTAGGCAAGGGTTTAACGGCTGCTTCGACGATGCTTGGTCGCTTAGTCTCGCCATGGATGGCGCACCGGCTTGGCCATCTGCGCGTGCGCTTCAGCGCAAGCGACAGGCCGAATCCAGTCATCCAGTAGATATAGCTAGACGGCAGCCTGCGAAATCTTAAGTAAAGGCAAAGTTGGCTGCTGAAAGACCGGAGCAAAGGGAGGCCAGATTAGCACTTTATAGAGAAGGTTACCAAGCGCGGAAGCATGCATTAATGAAACACTGTGTGCATATACTTTGCAAAACCAGGCCAAACAGACCTTTCGCTCGTGGTAATTAATTAACTAGGTTTACCTAGCGTTAAACCTCAGCCAATTTTTTTGTTAAATGTGCCGGAAGGATACATGAAAGACACTAAAGTGAAAACAATTGAAGCTGTATTAGCAGAAACTGCACAGAACTGGCAATTCGCCCGTAGAGCGAAGCACTTATAGCGATAGCAAGGTTTGGTGCTGTGCTTGACCTAGCTCCTCCTACAGTGTTTTTGTGCACACGCGGGTGAGACTATGCGCGGACGCGACATGCGCTGTGGCGCCAAATTTTCTGGCACCCTTAAAGGCTTGTAACAGACCGCGTAGGGCTTGCAAAGCCACTGCATTGGCGCCACTGCGCTCCTCGTGAACAGCGGCACCAGTAAAATTACATATGACTTTCAGATTCAGAGCCCTAATATTGCTTTATACTTTTTATTAGCTTGAGAAAATTTAGATTTAGGTTGAATGCGTTAGGACTTTCATTCACGTTATGCAATGCTCTAAAATTCTGAGGAATGATTCAGTCAAGAAGATAACAGCTGATTTAAGGAAATTTAGCAGTTGAATAGTATAAATAATCTGCCTTGCACAAAAGGCATAGATAAACATATCGCATGCATATTATATACATACACACGGAACATCACGGCGACAGCAACGCCAATGGCAAAATTTGCTTTCAGAGTTTAATAATTGCTATCACAATAAAATAAACAAAACAACAGTGTGGTTCCCAAGTTTCTCTGCACATACTTATACGCCGTACGTCGCTGTACCTAATACATGCGATCCTGTTTTTATTATTTCTAGAACGGCAACGTTGCTAAAAGTGCATAGCCATTGAGGAAATTTGCATCGATGGTTCTGAAAACGGTCCATTGAAAGTCTGCCACAAGGTTGGTTAGAATCCACTGACGCCATAATAAAAGTGTGTCGGTTTCCTCTTTTTCAGGGAGGGAAAATTCCTGTAAGCTGGTGCCCTTCTTTTTTATCTTCCGTCTACTATTTGTCTCCTGTGCATCCTTTTCTGGCCAAAGAGACGTATTCGTGTTGCGATGAACAAACATCGCGACACCACCAGAGTTCAATCATGCCAGTCCCCGATTGCCACTTCGAATTAAACTTTCTCCGGACATCAGTACACGGAGATGATGATGATGTTTTTAATGGTAGCCTCTTTAGATCCGGCTGGCGACATATATTCACATATGTAAAATACAACCATGTCATAATCTAGCACTTTGCATGCCTGTTTGCTTTGTCTTTTAAAGTTGTCTATGCTTCTCCATGGTTTCTTCCAATTACTTTGTCCGGATTCTGCAAACACGAGACCCATAAAGGGAGCTTTGCAAGTGCTGTGATTGAGTAGCTCTGGCTACACCTACCACCCTGTGAACAGTGTCATGCGTGGTCGCGGGCATCTCATAACGCAAACGACTATGCCCTTTGCCGTTACAGGAAATTCGAGGAGAACCCGTACCACATGCCGTAAGAAAATCTTGTATTCTACGTACGGTGGATAGAGACTATTTTACGGAAGCGTTGTGGGAGGTTAACACAGTCGCTTTCACACTGTAAGATCAGATCATGCTACTATAGGGTGGAATCGTACGCATGAATAACGAGAGAGACAGGGAGTCGAATCAGGCTAAAACTATAAACGTTTTAATTATACGCTGGAGAAAACGCTTTAAAAAAAGCCAAACACTAGTGCGTTTGTCACTTTTTACAGAGCTAAATGACATAACAAAATCAACTTAGCAATGATCGCCGCCACGTGCAAGCAACATTTCCGGCCGATACTGGCAGCTCTCCGCATGCATTAACTTCCGTCAACCCCGACGAGAGTCTTTTTGGCGGGCGTTTGAGCTGTCCTCACTGTAGCCTAACAAAGATACCACGGTTATCATGCATTACAATAAATTGTTCGCTTACTGGTTGCAGGACAAAGTACAAAAAAGAAACCTTATTTTCAGCCTAAACTCGTTCCTATGGGCGCGGGTGCGAACTACTTAGGAAATATCTATTTTACAGGGACCCTGAAGAGAAAATCATTTCCAACTGTGTCAATAAATTACCCTTCTACAATATTTAAAAAAACATGACACAGTGTCCGTGAGGCTTGTTGAGCCGGAAATGACGCAATAACGATGAAGTGACTGGCGGTGCCACCATCAAGTTCCCGCAGCAGCTCACCAGTGACGTCATTGAACTTGAAGACGTCTGCTAGGGCCCACGCAATTTGCTGTAAAAATGAACTGCATTGTGTCCTGAAAATGCCAAAGATTGATCTTAACAAGTCTCACAACGGTTTACTCAGCCGCAACGGCCCAAATACGAAAAGTACCTTGAAATCGGTGACGTCACAGTCTGACATACATGGTGCTATGGTTTCCTTAACAAGTTACATGAAGGTTTACTAAGCCGCAACGGCCCAAATACGAAAAAATACTTTCGAAATCCGTGACGTCACACTGAATATCAGTGCTATGGTTTCGTTGCTGAAATTCTTAACAAACACGGTACTTATGTCATTCGTTTCTCGTCTAGTAATCGACGTGTTACCACCAAATTAACGAAAATAGAGTTTTGAAGAATACTTCATTACGCCAAGATGATTTAGTGTATCTCTTTCTGCTAGCTGTACATAGGTAGCAGTGGAGAGATTCATTTAGAGAGTACTTCAGCTGCTCCACATCTCTGTGTTCTCGCAGTAGTCCCAATAAAGCCCAAATTTGCCACCGCGGATGATACACTCAGTGCGGACTATAGATAGTCCACAAGTTACTGGTACTATATTGCACATACTGATCACCTCAGCAAAGCAGCAGGTTCAAGTCTGATTTGGCATGGTTAATTGTCCCTGTCACATTTATTGCTGTCTTCACTATTCTATTCACTACGGAACAGCGTTAGAAGGCACAATCACACCGAAGGCAACAATACTCATGTCCCAGGCATCTGTGTCTTCTGTGTGATTGTGCCTTCGGGCTACAATATGTCGTTAAATAAACACCAACTGGCTCAACAACAAGTCCTCCTGCAGCACTAGCAAGGTATATCAACGTTTGAACTGGCCTACTTTCCGGTAAAAGTGTGTCACGTTACGTTACTTATGCTTTTACTGATTGCTAAGATACTATGGAAAAATGCCGGCAATAAATGTTGACTCTTTCTTCTTACAGAAAAGAACTGGAAGGATCCGTAACGTAAGAACTTGCACAGTGTTGTATTTTTCGTATAGGATTGGCAATCAAAAAGACGTGAAATATAGTGAGAATAGTCTAACGCAATGTAACATGGCAAAAACATTTGGTTCTTACATCGACAAGAACATCACCTGATAAAAGGCAACAGGCAACTTTCATCATTTTTTGTATATCTGGGCGTCATATTGGCATCATTTTATTATATTCATATTGTTACATCATTTCATATTGCCATATGTTGCGTTATAATTATATTGCTTTTGTTTTATTTCTGCAAGGCGCCTGTGGGGGGACGCAGAAAATTGTCCATTGCGTAAGAGATGCTAAAGTAATTAAGTTACTAAATGAGCAATAATGAAAATTTTAAAAAACACTACATCTAAACTGAAACTGCAGGTGAGTACAATGAGCTGCTTATATAGTCATGTAATTATTTACAACATTGCAATTAACTCTGGTACAGAGATGGGACACCGCATCAGTGGGCGGTGAGAGTTAAGGTTTGTTCTTAACATTAACTGCCTGAGAAGAGCATTTTCTGTGAAGTCTTCAGCATCAGCTAAATATTTAACTTGTAAATCCTTGTGGGCACCTTCGGGGGTTCGCTCTGAGCTGACGCCGTCTGTATGTATCCTTGATAAGAATTTGCGCCAGGGGCGTAGCCAGGGTGGGGGTTAGAGGGGTTCAACCCCCCCTCCAAAGTTCTTGGCGCAACAACCCCTGCCCCCACTTACCCACCCTTTCTTCTCATCGCTTCGCCATGACATGATTCAAGAAACCGGTGCGGCTATCACAATTTCATTCTTGGGCACTTCCGTTTGGGTTGGTAATTTACAGTGAATCATGTCTGCATACGGAAAAACGTGTCGCAGTGTTTGTCAAGGCTTTGGGCGAGAAGGAGGTGAGGTTTGTGAGGTTTTGGGTGAAAATGCGCAACAAATGCGGCGGCCGCATTTTACATGGGGGCGAAAATGCTCGAGGCCCATTTCCTTAGATTTGGGTGCACGTTAAAGACCCCAGGTGGTTGAAATTTCCGGAGCCCTTCACTATGGCGTCTCTCATAATCATATCATGGTTTTGGGAAGTTAGACCCCAACAATTAAGAACTGTGTTTTTACAACTGTTCGAAAAATCTCAATCCCAGAATAATTTCACTTAACTTTCTTGTTTGATTTTCAGCAGGCGCCTGTGGTTCATGCTACACATTCAGCTGAAGCCGTCTACGTACCCGGTAGAAAACAGAGAACGCCTTCCAGGCGGACTTGCATTTCACGGTCGATGTTTAGAAGCGCAATGGTAACTAATCTTTCATTCATTGTTGAAGCCCTCAGGTACGTCTTCAGGCATTTGAGCATTGAAAAAGAGTGCTCCACTTCAGCTGTGCTCACTGGCAGAGTTGCCAGAATCTTTAAAAGACGGTGCACGTTTGGAAAGAATACCTCTGGGCAATTGCCAAATGCTTGCATTCAAGACATGCTGGGCATTTCTCGCTTCTCTCTTCCATTTCACAGCCCATACTGCCAACTCCCCTTGCAGTTCCGAAGCTGAGATTACGTTTGAGTACAAAGCTGCAAACTCCTCGGCAATGTGAAGAGTGGCAACTTCGGGCATATTCTGTGGCAGAAGGGAAGAAAGCATCTTCAAGGTGTGCCGATGCCTTTTAAACCGCTCATTCTACTGGCTTATTAGGTAGTCCAGAAAAGGCAGAAACACCAAAAGCATAAAGCGCTCTTCAACGCTAGCCACTGGCACGTTATCGTGATGAAGCTGCCTACCTGTGCCCGCGGCATTCCCATTTCAACATGTGCGGCCTCGGCAGCCTTTACAGAGGCGTCGAATATATATCATTAAAGCCAGACTCCCGCATCTGGAGCACCGCAGACTCAACGTCATCGACATACATCAATGGGGCGGCCAGGTCCAGTGAGCTAGACTGAAGCAATCTCAAAAGCAGAAGCGTTAACGAGAGTACTTTGGCGGCGATTTGTACACTGACAATGAAAGTGGAAGTCAAAACACAGGTGAGCAATTGGTGTACTTTTGCAGATGCGTCACCAGGAGCTCCATCCTGAAGAGTTTCAAGGGCTGAAACAATTGGATTGCAAAGCTCCACGAACGTTTGCAAAGCCCTGTGATGCTCTACCCAATGTGTTTCGCATAATGAATGAAGCCGTTGCTTATGTACTCCTGAGCATAGCTCACTGATTTTTTTCCTTTAGCAGAGCTGACTTTGTGGCAGATTTCCTAAAAAATTTTCACACATCCTGCAATGCACCAAATGTGTTACGGATTTCAGGGACGCTACAGGAATGACATATTGCGAGGTTCAACGAGTGGCTGGCACAGTGAACGTATAATGCCATAGGATGCTCCCTCTGAATTACAGCTTGGACGCCATTGAAGCGGCAAGACATATTTGCTGCTCCATCGTAGCCTTGTCCACACATATATGATACGTCAACACCTTTACTCGTGAGGGCTGTCAGGATTGTTGATATGAGGCTTTGCCCAGATAGGTTGGTGACTTCGATGAAGGCGAAAAATTCCTCTCGCAATTGTCCGTCAAATATGTAGCGGAGGCAAATTGATGTCTGTTCGGCACCTGCAAGAAAAGTAGTCGTGGAGTTGTCATTATGACGATCACTGTCGTCTGTGTCATGCGAGGAAGCACCTTGACAATGAAAAAAGTTCAACAGCCAACCACGCTCTCTTGCAATACGACGTTGTCGGATCTATTCACATTGGCTTTCTTCGGACGGTATGTTGGGTGGGATGGAGATAAACGATGAACAATGTCTTCTCCGATCGGGCAGGTCATGTCAATGATGCGTCTTCGAAGACTGGTCCATGCAGTGGCGCGATGAGAGGCCTTTAATTGCTCCAAACACCCACTGTACCTGTCGTACTTACTGTATTTTACGGCGCTTACTTTACTTAGTTTCTTCACAAGCACACACGGAGGGGTCCCTATGTCTTTGATATAGATGTATAGAGTCTGCTCAAACTACCGATATTTATGATCGATCACATCGCATAGAGGAAAGCTGATGCTTGCCCCCCCCCCCCCTGACAAAAATTTCTGGCTACGCCCCTGATTTGGGCACATATACAGGGTGTCCAAGCTATCATGCAGCACGATTTTAAAAAAGAGGAACCGAATTACGCGAAGCAAACCTAGTGCATATTGTTTCCAGTGCAGTGGAGTAGCCGCCAGTAATTGTTTCGTTACTGATATTTCATTAGGCAATTGTAATTAATTATCTAACTCGAGAAGTACTGTCCTAATTATCAAAGTGTCAATGAGAAAGCCGATACAGCTCTCTGTTGCTCAATACATGCTACATAAATGCATTTTTCCGAGTGTGAAAGAAGCCCGCGAATACACGCAAAGTGCCTCGAGCGGCCAGTCGCGCGGCAATTCTGCGTGTATTTGCGGGCTTCTTTCACACTCGGAAAAACACATTTATGTA
This sequence comes from Dermacentor silvarum, assembly GCF_013339745.2. Classification (NCBI taxonomy): domain Eukaryota; kingdom Metazoa; phylum Arthropoda; class Arachnida; order Ixodida; family Ixodidae; genus Dermacentor; species Dermacentor silvarum. Next base: position 86,162,920 of record NC_051162.1, read on the forward strand.
GCACGTATTAAGCAACAGAAAGGTGTATCGGGTGTTTTTCATGGTGCTCTACAGCTTTCTCATTGACACTTGTTGAAATTGGCCCTTAAAGCACCTACCTAATCATTTTTGTACCCGAATAGAATATATGAGGCTGCGACTTCTACTTGTCATGACCCGAAAAGAAATATGAAAGTTGTATAGTTATATTGGAGGTTTTACGGTATCATTATGAATGCAAAAAGATGCCTTGTAACGCTAACACAATGAGCAACGCATTTCATCGCCTTTGAAGCATGTCCATTGTACAGTAATTATGTATCTAATCTACTGTGTCCCCTATTTTCTCAGGGGTTTTGACAGCAACGAGTCGGGACTTGACCTGAGAAGGTGGAACATGGACAGGAAGAAGGAGTTCGTGATCGAATCTATGTGAGTTCTGAACAGCCACTCAAAGTTAGTGCTCTGAATGGTACAGCTGCCATAAAACTTAACCAGAATGCACTAGGCAACTTTCTTGCTCCTTTCTAGCAGTTGCTGGGCACTAAACGTTGGCAGGTGTTGCTATAGTATACCCTCTTGAGACACCGTGTTAAAACCCGTGTATACGTTTGTCCTCTTCGTTTGCATGTTTTAAAATTGAACCATAAGCAATAAATAAAAAAAAGTCAATTGACACTTAACCTCTTCCGGTCCAAATTTTAATTTACTGATGTGGCAAACTGTGCAGATGTGTTTTCCTCCTGAATTATAAAACACATGCAGCGTATGGTTCTTTGGACTGTAGTTAATGTGCAGTCATAACGGTGCGAAGCATGACCACAAATTCTTTGAAGGCCATTTGTGTGCCACCCAAGGCAGTTGATTTGTGTTGGACAGCAGGCTCCGAAGATACAGCACGGAGGCCTAACTTTGGCGTGATGCTGTGCATAGCCATTTCAAAAATCTCGGAAAGAACCACATTCATTCGCTTCACCAAGTGAACAAGAAATGATGTAATTAGGAGTTGCTGATAGTGAATGTTTTTAAATAGGTCTTCGTGCATGTTTCTCCTCATTTCAAATATTCATTGCAAAGCAATATGATAACTGCAAAATTATCAGAACTGTAAGGATATGGTTATGTGACAAAAATTGGGCCCCTCGGTTCCCCTTCCTCTCGTTCATTGCATGCCGAGGGTCTCGTCTATTGATCCACGTACTACGTGACGCCATAGGTCAAAGGGATGCTCGACATCTTCCGCCATGGCCATGAGTGGCACGGGCTAACACTCTTCTGGTTATATGTTGTATACACACACATAATTACCCAAGGGTGAGGGAACACCCGCCACCGTAGCTCAATAGGCAGAGCAATGCATGTGTAATGCTGTTGAGAATGTGGATTCAACTACCACCGGCGGCAAGTTGTTTTGTCATCCGCTCTCATTTCTCTTTACCTTATCATTTCTGCACGTCAATTTAAAGCACATAATTCCCACTGTATGATTACCTTGGTTTCATTAATTGTTGACTTCATATTGTTATGTATGCATGTATGTGTATGTATGTATGTATGATTACTCGCAGTGCCGATGAGTTCAAGAGAGTAAAGGAGGCGCGAGCCAAGGGGCAGCCGCTTCATGTACCAGCTGGAGACGCACCCTAATGGCTGCATGGCACACAGCATCCCCGAAGACGCCTTCATTTCGCTCCGGACGAGGCGTTATGCTGTGATTTTTATCTTTGTTTTGTTTTCATATTCGCTCACCTATACTTTTAATTGCATTTCATTTTCTGTTTCTCACGCGATCGTGAAACCTTTTTGCCCAATTCACACCCACCCAATCAATACGCCAGGCATAACGCCGCCGTCTTTGTCTTTTGGAGCATTATTTGGACTCTAAATATGCAATAATGAGCCGGCAGCTCTTACGGGAGAAATAAACAAGCTGTCAACAGAAACCTCTGCATTGCGTTTTTTTTCCCTAGAATATAACGTGTGATCTCGTTGTGAAATCCCACTATTATATAAATTGATATATATGTGGATATCCCCTATCAGTCCTTCTTACAGTTCATGTTCTCTTATAACGGTCAATTTCTTTTAATTTTTAATGCCTGTCTATGTCTTTGTATGCTTCTACAGGGTTGCTGCACTTCCACATTTTGGCAACAAAATTGCACTATTCTTCACTAAAATAAATAATAAAATGTGATCCTATGGTGTACTATATAGAAGCGACAGTATCGGATTATTTTGTGTCGCAGGCATCCGAGTTTCCTAAATGAGGTTTGTGTAAGCTGCGTGGCAAAGCCCGCATGTCCCTAGTTGACAATATGGGATTAATTCATATTGTAGGCATCTGGGGGGGTTTCTTAAACGAGGGTTGTATAAGCTGTGTGCGGCCACAGCCACCACGTCTGACACGCATCCCTGCTTTTGTGTGTTATCCTTGTGTGCTTTATAAATATGGGACAAATAAACTATAGTAGGATACAACTTAAACAGCAGTTGGCAACAAAGGCACACGGACTGCGTGGAGTTGTATTACTCCGCCAGCCAATCACAGAAGCAAACAATCGTCGTCATGCAACCTTTTCAAAATGGCATCATACTTGTCGTACTTGTACGTTCTACTATAATAGACGAGTGAAAACGTATAAAATTATGCGCTTAAATTTTTATATTTGTGGTTACCGCCTTATTTATATAACAGGGAAACTTTGAAGAACGAACTATTTGCAGCCTTGCGGAGGAACAGTGGCTGGCGGTTATGAGGGCGTGGGCGGGGCTTCACTACAGGCTTGCGTTGTATCCAACTATAGTATGAACAATCTCTTCTTTGTAAAGCTTATAAATGTTTCCGATAAAAAATATATCAATGTTCAATGCTTAAGTTTACGCTACAAAATACGAGTGCAGTGCCCCATTGCCACAGTCGCACGTACACTAGCACCTGTGGTTCTTGCAGCCAAATGTCCCATCGTGTACTCGGCTCTCGACACGCGTTCACGGTGCTGAATGATATGCGTCAGCGGTTTGTGGTGCCACGTGACGACTGCCTACTATTTCTTCAATACCACGGAAAAGGCGCTTGCTTCGAGCAGAACACCACCCTGCACTTGGTGCACATTTTGAAAGGGCTGCTTTAACAAGATGTAACTATGACCATGTGCTGCATATTACGTGGGTATATAGAGGTCTTGTACCACAATGCATCAACAGCTGTATCCGCAAGACAAGAGAGATATATTGTGTCAGTACTCTTTTAGAGCTACACGCCTTTTTTTCTTTTGTTTCCACAAAATTGGAGGAGGAAATAGGGAAGAAGCCTACAGAATCAAGTTAAAAGACCCCTAACCTCCTATAATATGGAAATGACAACGCTGTAAATTGTCGCATTCTGTTACCCGATCATCACGATGGTTACGGTGTCACGATGTAACAAGTACAAACTAATACAAAACTATACACTTACCGTGCTTCTAGCAAAGAACTCATCATATATCGTTATGTAAAGAATACACAAGGTGCGACTATACAGACCTTTTACAGCATCATACCCAAGGGGGCCGCCATATATGCTCACGTGACAGCGCCCGCCAATCAGCATCCCCTTCTGATCGGCACTTGCTCGCATGCTTACAATGGGCACAGCGGCCACAGGCATGGCTCAGACAGCCGCTATATTGGCCACTACGATTAGCAGTGAGTGCGTACACGACACAAGGCTGTGTCCAAACTGCAGAGGCAATGCAAGTATACGTTTAATTTATCCATTTTGCTAGCGCTGCAACCGTATCATGTGCAAGTTTACCGGCTGAAGGCGACGAATGTAGAAGCCTGATGTTTGCTTTTACCCATTATATTCTGAAGTAGATTTGTAGGGCTGTGCGCCTGTTGTCGTCATTAACTGTATGGACGACAACTTCGTTCGCGAATAGGCGAGTGTGCGCATGCAGAACAAGCCTGTTGGCGACCTGCTCCGACCACGTAGTTCTTGTTGCCAGCGCTGATCAGATAAAGTGGGAATGGTTTTCTGACTACTTATAGCGCAGATTAAAATATATTCGTGTACGCATGGACAGAAAGTCGCAGTTTCGCCCAAAACGCAAAGCATCGGTTATGAAAGCAAATTAGTAGACAGCTATACGAATTAAGAATAGTAGTTCTATTGGGCGTATAAACTTGCAAACATTTGCTTACTAATTAAATTAACAAGGATGGTGTCACGCGTGCACAAGCAAACATGAACACATCTCACTCGATGACCGCACACTAGCTGTCAAAACGCAGGAGCTAGGAAACGCGGCAGCAGCAGCGAGCGATTTGAACTTCGTGTTGACTCTTGCTTCAGCATGAACTAAGCGGCGAGAACACAACACACACAAAGCTATCAGCACTCAGCACACTGATCCCCATCGCAAATCTCTTTCAAGATAGGGCCCGCTCACGGCCGCACCGTACGCAGCTGCCACCGAAGTAGATCCCCCTCCCTTTCCCCGCTGCCTTGCGCACGACGGAAGACAGCACGTTGTTGGGTGTTGTGCACTTTCACTGTTGGGTGTCACATAATTTTTAGTGGCTCCTGTTTCACTTGCTTGCATTCTTTCTCCAATGCACATCTATGTGTGTTTATGCTAGTGCTGCAATGCTGACTTGTTGATATGGCGTTTAGGAGTACTATACTATAGCGCATATAGACGAGGACGTAAGAAGGCATGCGTCTGTGTCATTGATGCACCTTCTTGCATCCTATAGTCTATATTCGCATTCGCTACAATAGTACTCCAAGGCTGCCATGTGCCTGTTCAGTGCGTGGGAGACGCACTTATTTAGCAATCGTATTCTCTGCAGCAAATGCATGAAATATGAGCAGAGCGGGAGATGAGTGATGGCTCTGTTAAGGACGCACTTCTCTGCAGCCACCCGAGCGCATGAAATGTAAGCTGAGCGGAGTGTAAGTGATGCTTTGCTAAAAATGTCTAATAAGCAAGTCAAAACTCGTTACAACAAAGTCGCATTGGCCACAAAAATAACTCGGTAATTTTCTGCGGTATTCGTTATAACGTGACGATATCAGTGAGAAAAAAAAATGCGGTGAGGTCTATGCAAAAGAAACACAAGCGTACTGACGGGTCAGCAAAAGGTCTCCTGAGGATTTTGATGGCCTGTCATCTTGCCGTGCCGATATGAGGCATGGAAGTAACATACTATATGTGCACTCGCTGCATCGCCGCGAATATGCAACCGTGTGATTGGTGTTAACATGCAGGATCGGCATGCCTCAAATACGCGGTTGCAAAAATGTCTGAATAATCGGGCAAGCCGGAAAAACGAATTTCGGTGGTAAATCAATTTGTTGTCGAGGCCGCAAGTGCATTTCACGTTTCGCCCGTTGCAATGCACTTTGTTGCGAAGTGTAGATATCGCGAGTGCAACCTTGACACTCCAACACTGTCAGTTTAAACTGTTTCGCAAGTTCATCATTTCTGAACCTTGTCCACACGCGAACTTTCGATCCGCAAGGAGGAACGTAGCAACGTAGCCGCGAACCAGCGCGCCGCTCTCCTCCTGGCACTAGTGTGCACAAACCGCCGTTCCTCCCAGTGGCAGATTGAAACTGTGGCGGTGTCATTGCGAATTAGTGCGATTCTAACGTGCTCCGTCTGCGATTGCTGCGATGCCAGATGGCTCAAGGTCGACGGGCTACCACTGTGCTGTATTCGGCTGAAAACATAACTTTGGGAAGTGAATTTCGAAATGAATCTTCAGCCGCAGCGACTCCATGGACTCCGACACTGCAGTTGCAGACAAGCGTACGTTTTAGACTGCCAGCGTGAACAGAAAGTGCTTGATGCCATCAGCTTCATTGTGTCTATGTTCAGAAGATACTGTTTCCAGTAAGCGCACAGCGATGAACTCCGCACACATGATGAAATTGGTTATGAATAAAAGCTGCACTTTCAAGTCGGTCAACTATTGCGAATGGACGAAGTCAATTATTTCTTCATGCACACACCTTAATGCTTTCTGTTCAATTTTCTAGGATTATCATACCCAGCAACCAAGAATGGTACATGAAAGTTGACACAGAACGTATTATGAAAACAATGTACCGGCGAAGAAAATGAATGTGTGTTCTTTTTCGTTCTGTAACAAAAGCCATGGCTACTGTGCGCCGGCTGCCCCTAGTTCACATGGGCACTCCCGTGCTTCCGAATCTCTCCGGCAAGCTATCTGGCTAACGCCATGCTTTCCACGCCGTATTACTCCAGAAAATAATGTTACTGTTGCAGAGAGTAGGCGTTCGTTTTACAGCGAAGCTGTTTATGGCTAGGGTTCCATGCACTTTTGTTCTGCGCGAGCAAAAACTCACATCGCCCACTCTTTGTCGTCGTTCCAACCGCTTGCGTGCCTAGTTTCCAGCCGCTCTCCCAGGTTGGCGGCACTGTTGAAACGTCACGCATTTCTCCTATACGTCGGTGGGTGGTCCTGTCACGCGAGTATATAAATAAAGCCATAAAGAAGACAAACTGCCATTCTCCATTTTGAATTTCGCTTCTCTCGTCGTAATGGGGAGGCTGCATGTAGTGCGAACTCCTGAGGAGCAACATGCCTACGAAGAGCGACGAGAACAAAGACAAGAATGTGACCCGCGGCAGCGATCGAGAATAAATGTCTCTGTGTGTGTGTGTAACGCCAATAATCAAGCCCACCGATCAAGAGTAAATATGTGTGTGCACGTGTCTGTGTGTGCCTTTCGTCGCAATGACCGGCACTGCCGCTCAAGACAATGTGTTCGTACCTTTGATCAAAACTCTGTGTCATGTCTGTGTCGTGTGCTAAACAGCTTCGCTGGTCATCCACCTTCACAGAGTGGAATGGCTCATGATTTTTTCAGCTCTCTCGAGTCAATGAGGCGCCCTTGCACAGGCACCACTCAAGACCTAATAGCGCACATATTCCTTCAACGTGTTGCATGAGTCTGGTTGATCGTGGCATATTCGCGGCCAGTGTCATCAGGTCGTTTTATCCAAATTAAAGATGACTCTTTGGTCGAGTTATTCTACCTTTCAGTTTGTAAAGTTTGATGCCAGGGTGCCAGGTAAGCAATGCTTAGAAAATTGTACCGCTAAAATTTTAGGAGCACGAAAGCCAGCAAAACGTGCTTCCTCGGATCGAGCTTCACTGGATTGGGATACGCAGATGCGGCACACCGCATGGCACACATGGATACACTTGATACCTTAATAGAATTCAAGGCTAGACATACAATAAGGAAACGTAGGTATGTTACATATCAACAAAGTCCAGACTGGACACGCCTGCTATTTCAATCGCGGACAGAGCTGTGGCAGTGCCTCTAGGCCTGTCGCCCTTCGATATTGTGGCTCTAACGAAGCTCAAAGCTTCTTAAAGACACGTTAAGAACTTTTCCAATCCCCAAAACTTGTTGACACCAGCGCCGTCTCATCCGGATTCGGTGGCCAAAGTTGCAATTGGTGCAGTCAATGAAATGCTTTGCATTGCTGTTTGGCACTCATAAAAAAAACAGAGGAACTACCTCGCCAACGAAAGTGAGGGCATATTGCAGTCGTATGCCTCGATTCCAGTGGCTGCTTAGTCTACATGTTTTGCACATACATGCATTTGAAAAATGTTTTGGTGAAAGTGTGGAAATTCGCAACTCCAGCGACTTATGTTATAAGCGATGTATGCTAAGCACTATCCCAACATTGAAGAACAAATAAAGGTCATATGAAAAATATTTATTGCAGTCATAAAATGAAATAAATACAATGAGTTCAAGCAATGTCTGCAATAATGAACTTGAACAGTCCAACAGCCTCGTTCGAAAGTGTAAGTAAAATAAAAAAAAGCCAGGCAAATCCCACGCCCTGTGGGAATCTATGTTATGCGAAGCAGTGTGCAGGGAGCCTACCAAGTTAACGAAACGACCATGAGAACACCAAGACGTAGGTGGCTTTTTCATGACCTACATGACATGCATGTCATGACATTCACGTCGATTCCTCAGGAGTCCCTTTAGCAATGCCTAGGAGACCACGCTCATGACTATGACTTTAACCATTGACCTTTAGTTTTTCCTTCACTTAGTACCCAAGTCCGAACCTATTTCAGTTATTTTTGAGTGGTAATCTTTTTTTGCTGAGTCATAGTCATTTTTCCCGAGTCATGATCATGACTATGGCTTCTACCACCATCCTTTAGTGTTTTCTTCACTTAACTCACGTCCGAACCCATTTCGGTGGTTTCTGAGTGTTAATCTTTTTTCACTGAGTCATTGTCATTTTTGCTGAGTCACGCCCATGACTAAGGCTTCTACCACCACCCTTTAGTGAAGTTTCCTTCACTTAGTACAAACGTCCGAACCCCTTTTAGTGGTTTTTGAGTGTTAATCTTTTTTTGCAGAGTCACTGTCATTTTTGCTGAGTCATGCCCATGACTATGACTTTCTACCACCATGCTCAAGACAATGACTTCAACCATTGACCTTTAGCCTTTTCCTTCACTTAGTACCCACTAGAGCACTGCATGGGCCCGGGCCGGCCCGAAAGCCCAGGCCCGGCCCGCGGGTCGGGCCGGGCCGTCCGAAGCGTTTGTCGGCGGGCTCGGGCCGGGCCCGGGCTTAAAGCCACGGGCCCGGGTCGGGCTCGGGCTTGAGGCCGCGGGCCAGACGCGGGCCCGCTCATTGAAGGGCCTAAGTAGGCCTTCGAGCACACGCGACCGTTGTGCATTGCATGGTTCAATGCATTCTGTGCCAAGCTGAAGTGACACGTGCAAGATGACTGTCATCATCATCACCAGCCTATATTTATGTCCACTGCAGGACGAAGGCCTATCCCTGCGATCTCCAATTAACCCTGTCTTGCGCTAGCTGATTCCAATTTGCGCCTGCGAATTTCCTAACTTCATCACCCTACCTAGTTTTCTGCCGTCCTGGACTGCGCTTCCCTTCTCTTGGTATCCATTCTGTAGCTCTAATGGTCCATCGGTTATCGATCCTACGCATTACATGGCCTGCCCAGCTCCATTTTTTCCGCTTAATGTCAAGTAGAATATCGGTTATCCCCGTTTGTTCTCAGATCCACACCGCTCTCTTGACTGTATATCTTATCAGATGACTATATCTTATGAAAGAAAATAGTAAAACAGATGAAGTTCTCATTTTTAACAGTGGAGCTGTTTCAGCCGGGCCTAATGTGTCCGCTGAATCCAAAAATGTGGGCCGATCCTGGCAGCAGTGCAGAAAGGGTCCAAGCGCAGTAGCACATACACCAGCTGAGCCTGGTTAATTCTAGCTAAAAATGGTGGGAACTAATTGCCTATCGATAGGAAATTGATAGCCAATGAATAGCTAGTCAATAATCAATCACTAATCAATAAATTCCTGAAAATGCTGGGAATGACTTTAGCCTAGTCCAAATACGTGGCCAATACCTTACGATAGCCAATCGACAACCAATCAATAGCTAATCGATAATGGATCAATAATCAATAAATTCGGATAACTTGGTAGTGCTTAGCCTATCCCAAATACGTGGCCAATATCTTGCAATAGACAATCGATAGGCAATCAATAGCTAATCAATAATCAATCAATAATAAAAAAATTCCGGGAAATGCTGGGGATGACTTGGTAGTGCTTAGCCTAGCCCAAAAGCGACTAGCTAGGTGCCCATCAGCTCCGCTGTCTCTTTAGCATTGCGCCGCCCCAGTGCAAGCTACACTAATTTTTTTTTCTTTTCTGCAAAAACGAACATTGTTTCCGCGTAAGGAAAAATAAATTATACAAAGAACCACTCCTGAAACCATTTCCATGTTACCGCTTTTGTGATCGCACTATTACCAGTTTCGATACTATGGCATTATTTTAGAGCTAAGGCCAGTTACTTTTGTGCTTCAATGCATAAAACAGCGTTTTCCTCAAAAAGTTAACTGGAACGCCCATGCATTTCGTCGGACATTTTGAAAATTAATGTATCGAAACTGGTTCAGTCCTGAGAATTCGTTCCAAGTCTTGCGAGCTCAGTGGCTATAATTCGTAGATTGAAAGATGTGCCGTAAAATAATTAATTAAAAAGGTAATTCGTGTAATTATGTTAAATATTCAATTAGGCGTTTTGACCATCCATTAGGCCAGTAAAAAAAAGATTTTTTTTTCTTACAGGCCTGGCCTGGTCATGCACACGCGAGCCCTAGCTAAGCTTAGTAATGAACGCCCGGGCCCGGGCCGGGCTCAGTAACACGGGCCTGGGTCGGGCCCGGGCTGGTCTCGGTCATGTACGCACGGGCTGGTCTCGGTCATGTACGCCCAGGCCGGGCTCGAGCTTTGTATTACGGGCCCGGGCTGGGCTCGGGCCTCGTAAAGCGGGCCCGGGTCGTGCTCGGGCCGAAAAATCAGGCCCGTGCAGTGCTCTAGTACCCACGTCCGAACCCAGTTCAGTGGTTTTTGAGTGTTAATCTTTTTTTCACTGAGTCATTGTCATTTTTGCTGAGTCATGCTCATGACTATGACTTCTAGCACCATCTTTTAGTGTTTCCTTCACTTAGTACCCACGTCAGAACCCATTTCAGTGGTTTCCAAGTTAAACTTTTTTCGCTGAGTCGTCATTTCTGCTGAGTCATGCTCATGACTATGACTTCTAGCATCACCCTTTACTGTTGCCTTCACTTAGTCCCCCGCGTGCGAACTCATTTCAGTGTTTTTTGAGTGTTAATGTTTTTTCACTGGGTCATTGCCAATTTAGGCGGCTGTTTAATGACCTGCATGACACGCATGTCATGACCTATCATTTATGTTCGTCATGCACTGTTGTCATACTATGATAATAGTATGACAACAGTACCTACCAAGTTAACGGAACGACCATGAGAGCACCAAGCCGTAGGCAGCTATTTCATGACCTACATGACACACATGTCATGATATTCATGTCATGACCTATCATTTATGTTCGTCATACAATCTTGTCATAGTATGCCAATTTTGGTAAATATCAACTTAACGATACGACCATGAGAGCACCAAGACGTAGGCGGCTAGATAGATAGATAGATACTGTCAAAGTAGCAAATGTTCGCCAAGAAATACTTCGCATTTAAAACTGAAAGGTGCCGGTTCCGTGCCAGCTGTTTGCCAGAGACAGTGATAAATGCAGACCACAGGCATCTTGTGGTGAAGCACACCTGAAAAGTATGCAGTTCAAAAATACATCAGCTGAAAAGTAGGGTGCATATATTTTCTTGTCTATACTCGGTGACAACCTAAAAATTCTGTGATATATTTTCTTGTCTATACTCGGTGACAACCTAAAAATTCTGTGCAATTTCTGTCCACAAGACCACACTGCAGCTGCCCTGAGAACTCAAGAGCAGACAGAGACAGTCCCTGTCTGCAGTGGTGGTGCTATGTACTTGTTATATCTCGTGCGGCTAATGAACCCAATGTGTAACATTAAAGACTTCAGCACAGCAAAGCAGAGCACACTGGAAAGTCAACCTAATTATAAGGCTATTGAATACACAGCTGGCTATCCATGTACCAAGCCCTTCGCTGGTAAGACTTGAAAGAAAAGCATTGAATACGAAGCAAGTGACCCTCTCACCTCCTAGTGACAGTCAACAGAAGACGAACCACGATAACTGGCCCTTCCTCTCCATTCTCACTGGTACTGCCTCAGGGGCTGCATCGTAGGAGGAAAAACATGCTATGACAAGTCTGATGATGCTATAATCCCATGTGTTCACCCCCGTATTCATAAATGGATCTTAACTGGAAGCGCATGCTTGACTTGATCTAAATGACGCCCGTCGTGAACGCGCCAAAGGAACGCAATGAGTGTCCTGGGCAAGGTAACACCAGGCGTCAGTTATATAAAGTCAAACAAGCGCTTCAAGTTAAGATGCATTTCTGAATACGGGAGTTCAGCACAATGCTTTTGTTTTCCTCTCCATGTCACCAGTATTGCAGCACTTCCACTTCAGCATGTAATGTGAATGCGGTATTGAACTCCTATGACACCACAAGTGTAGTCACTATACCTGTGGACAACACTCTGTGGCCATGTAAGCTATGGACTTAACACATACATGGAAGCACTACTGAAAAATATCGCCACAGTCCCAGTTGCTTTTGTTTAAGCCGGAGAACTGCAAACATAAACATCTTATTTACTAAAGCGCTTACAATAAATTAGGGTGTAAAATACACCCCTGATTGCTTTTAAAGCAAAGTTTTCTTTCTGCAATGACAGCCTGCTGCTGACATAGCAAATGAGGTCAGATTCAAAGGAATCACTAATCTAAGCTGACTTTTTCTCTTTGCGATAACAAGTCCAAAGAAATTGTGTTCATCTGTACCATACATTATGTAGCATCACATTTATTTCACAAACTTTCAGTGGTGATTAGGAAAAATATGGAGATAAGGTTTGGAAAAGAGAGAATAAAACATCGTAAGCTACTAACTGCATAATGCTCAAGAATGTGAGACAATCTTACTTTGCATAAGTAATTGCCAAAGGTTGAGTAATTGAAGACAGGTGTCGACAAAATTGGACGCTGGGTGATGACAAAGCTCACACAGGAGTCAAGAAAGAAATTGATGTGGAACTGTCAGGACATTCTGCAAATGCCACAGTGAAAGACGATGCCTTCAGTGAAACATACACTGAAGTGAGCAGCAACTATCTTACTGCTGTTTTACATGAGTCTCTCTGGCTCATCGGCTACAGCAAAAGAACTCTGCTTACCAAACAGTATCTGGCGGCAATCTGCCAAGCTCAGTATTTGCAGTGATGGGCAGTTGGTCATGAGGGTCATCACTGCATCGGCTCCAAGCTTGCTGCATTGATTGGCAAGGAACTCCTGCAGGACAAAGAGTCACTGAGGTTCAAATGGACAAAAAACTTGGACGCTCAGACATAGACACTCCCAAATGGACTTTTGTATCAGCAGTCTAGAGCCAAAATCTTATTACAGTGATAACTGTTAAAAACACTTGAGCTAATTTTCATGACATCTGTCACAGATGTCATAAAACACTGCTGTGCTTTCACAGTAGCAGGATTTGCATTAAAAAGTAAAATCCTGCCGTCACAACACCAAATTATTTCTTAAACCTTCCATCATGACATGGATTTGGAGCTTTCATTGTGTGATACTATCATGGTTGTGCCAAGATAGTTCTCATGACACCACTGCCATTTTTTTGTCATGGCATCATAGTCATTGTCAACTTCGTCATTGTTAACTGTCATAGTAAGGCCAGCTACAGCTGCTTCAGGTGGCACCAACAGATCTTTTAAAGCAGTTCATTAAAACTTCACACATAAAATTTTTCCCAAGGAAAACCAGGGATTGAGTACGCTTTGTCTACATGTTCTGCCGCTAATCTGCAATGCAACAATGATGATCTTAGATTATTAGTGTACTTCAGTAGTGTGACTTAAAACTTCTCATACGATTAGCAAGACTGGGGGTAAAACAGATATTTGCAGTGCACAACTATATAGGCACCAAGCTGTGCATTGATATGGGCTGTTTCTTTATTTCATCACAGCAAATGTGCAACAAGTTGTTCCCTACCTTCTTGTACAGTCCAATGCCTTTATAACAAAGTTCTCATGGCCTCAAAAATCCTTCGTTATACACATACAGGTCACTTTGTTGTAAAGGTCGTGCACTGTACTGCTCACAATACAGCAGGCTAAGCATTGTTAATGAAAGAAAACCTTAACTTAAGATGAATTCAAGGGAGACATAGTTAAATAAGTGACGAGTTTATTTGTGTGCGCACTTCACCTGACAGAATATGCACCTCAGTGACGTCTTCAGAGGGCAGTGGCGGCACCGCTATGTGGAGTTCGTTGTAAAGCAAGAAATCAGCTGTTGGGAATGCCGAATTTCCTGGTCTTCATTGTAGATGCATTCACAAAGTATATGAAAGATAGGAATTCAGCCGGGACATAATTAATCTTGCATTATACAGTTCATTCTACTATAGAGGTGTTCAACCCTATCTGTAGTATCATTTAGATTTCAACTGTGAAATCTGTTCTTTTCAATGCAATACTTTTCCCGATTCATTTGCGTTCCATATGTCAAGTGACATATGGAACGCAAATGGAACTTTTTCTGTATATTGAACCACCAACACTTTGAGATTCCATTCAGCTATTCACAACATATTCACCTTGCATACACTGGAACACTATGGACTACTGTTTTTTAGCACTTTTGACTTCCTACAAATACAAGACACACTTTCAAACAATGACCTGGCATGGCTTTCAGGTACCACAGAAGGCAGATATAAGAAGTGTAGCTGGGTGAACCCTATTGTCACCCTGTTATTGCCACAGTGTTACGATGGTTAATGCAAAGTGCCAATATATCACCAGAATGTTGTGGCTATATCATAATATTGCCTTCAAAAGTAGCCACAAGCTAGCGAAACAGTTAAGAAACTGAAATTTTTCTACTCCCTGTGCCCGAAAGCTGTTGGTTTTGCACAAAACAGCCAAATCTGGCAACACAGGTCATGAGCTGTCAACTTACCTCTAAGGTGACGCTGCAGGGACCTTTCACTAAGGCATCCAAACCACGAGAAGTTATCTGCAGAGGGCAAAGTAAACCCTTTCAAATTACACCGCAATAGATTCCTTCAAATATGCAGCACATTTTTTTAGACATAACCAAACCAGTATGCTGCACTTACCACCACCACACATATTGAGTCCACTGAGGGTGAAAATCCCCATACTCCAAGGTTAGCACGAAAGATTGACTTTGAACACAACACAAGGAAAAACACAAGTTGGGCACACATCTTACCAACACATAGAGCTGCTAGCGCAATTGTCCAGAGAGCATAATTGTGTTGCAGTGCAAGAAAAATGATTTACAACTGTAGCTGACGAGTTTACGATAAAAAATATATGGCATGCACGTGCAGGCACGTGAGTGTACGAGCGAGACCAAAAGGAGTGCCTTGCCTGACAGCCAATATCTACGGCTATGTTCAATGACTTTGATCGACAGCATTCCACTCACATGCTTCAAACAAGTGTACTGGCAGCTTGTACTGTCACAGATACACGTTGTTTGACGTCTCAACATTCCACACTGGTCTAAGAGGGGCACTGTTGTGGAGGAGGCTAACAATTTCAAGGCTGGGTCTAGTATAAATACAAAAGAAAAAAATGGGGACAGCTTCACACTAGTGGTGCGAAGACCGTGCAAACAGAAAAGCTGTCGATCACACCTAGCTTTATCTCAGATCGGCTAAGTCGCAGGCCCGGATCATTTTGTTGATGCTTCTGGCTGCACACATGCTTTTTCTCGGTAACGCAAGCTCATAACTCCAAGTCTTCTGCAAATCGCCGACGTTTTGTCGCCGCGATACTCAGGGTTGGTCCGAAGTCGTCTCATCTGCTCTTGAGCAGCAACATGATGGTTTTCGCGCCGCGCTTCCTCTTTTTCGGAAGTAGCGCACTTCTTCGGTCACCCCATTCTCATGGTGATGTGCTCAGTGCCGAGACGTGGGGCATTCTGTCGCCGCAGTGGTGACGCGGAGCTATTATTATGAGGATCATCACAGTGACGTCATGTCTTAGCTCCACCTACCACAGCTGTGGCAACACGGCTATGCGGGAGCTCAGCGTGATGACGTCGTGGCTCAGCAAAGCTGGGCAAAGCTATGGTGCACACGATGACGTCACGGCTTAGCTTCACCTACACAGCTGTTGCGAGGCTCGGCGTTGCTAGGCGACGCGGAGGGACGTCATCGCTCGGCGAGGTTTTCCTGAGCACACTCCCTGGACTAACCACTGGCTTAAACAGATTCGCTGTTTAAAAAATGGGGAACGCCTGCTGCTGTAGCTAAAATGCTAGAGCAACACTTCTGCGTAGTGGAGGTTGTGGGCTTGGCTGCCACTAGCGGCAAGTTGTCTTATCTTGTGCTTTATGTCCCCCCCCCCTATTCTCCATTATTTCTACATTTCAAATAAGAAGAGCCAGTTATATTTTCCTTATGTTTTTCTTGGCTTCACATAGTGAAGGACAACAACTTTCAATATACAAAGGAAGTTACACAAAGCATGCCAAAACAGACCGAGGCTTTTTCTATTGCACACACACAAGGAAAAGTTAGTTAAGGATAAACACGAGTAAATTGGGAGTCACTAAAAATTATGTGAAAGGCCAATAATGAAAGCTGGAAGTTACGCGAAATATGTCAAGACAAGACAAAAAAATGGCCAAAGAAGAAATATCAGCGAGTGAATTAGCCTCCGCCTGCAGTCACCAAACGTACCTGCAAAAAATTTGCTACACTTGAAACTCCTTATGATGATGAAGTTGTACACGAAACAAAAATACTTTCGTTATATCTGATATTCGCTATAAGCAGATACTCATTACATGCTACTGACATCACCAAGAAGTATGTCTCAAGGTTGCACACATTTTAGGCTTACTTCTTTATATCCAACAGCTCGCTATATCCGTCTTCATTATATCAAAATTCGGCCGTACAAGAATATGAAATGAACTGCACAACTGACCTGAGTTGAAGAGAAGTCAACTGACTTCAAGAAATGGCAGTTCTGCCCCAGCGCATTGAGGCCATCATCACCTAGGTTCACACACCTATTCAGTTTAACAACTGTGAGGTGTTTGTTCTGCTTTGCCACAGTTTCAAGGACAGCATCCGTGACCCCACTGACCCCACTCAATTCAAGCCACTCCAACTTGTGAAAGCACTTGAAAGTTTCCAAGAGACCTGAAAAATTAAACAGGCACAACCTTCAATACAAACTCCTTTGAGTATGTGACTATTCCTTTGTCTTCGCCATTTAATAAAGTTGTGCTCTCGATATAGTGAGAGTTCGGACCCCTTGAAGTATCACTAAAGAGTGACAATAAACTGGTCCACACTAATAAAGTACTTTTTAAACTCTATTTTAGCTCATTTGGCAGGACATGGCAGGAACACAATTTAAACATATTCTGTGGTTTATGAGATAATAAATTTTTACCTTCTACAGTTTGCTGAAACAACAAAAAAAGGTCTGTTTTAAGGGAAAATTGTTATAAAAGTTTCGGTGGATACTAAAATGCAGAAAGAGTGCAGTGCTAGAAGCATATCTTAATTCAACCAGATACTACTAATTACAACTCATTTTACAGTAAAATTAAGTTTAGTGTTCATGCAATGACCCTGAGTTACAAACAAAAAATAAAATTTCTGGAGCTGAAAATGAGAAATCTGCCAGCATTTCAAGTCCCATATGTTTAGCCTTCATTCTCTCAAAAGGAAGCATAGCTCTAGCTCCCTAGATCCAGATATACAAGGGCTGTTTAATAACTAAGGTACATTTCCAAGACATGACATGTTATTTCAAGTTGTAGTACATGGATAGATAGCAACAGTCTTCGAAGCAACTCATACCAAGTTATCACCTGAAGCGATGCTCAGTTTTTACTCAGCATCTGTTTGAGGTGAGCGAGTCAGCACTGGTGAAAAGCATGGACAAAGATGAGTTCTCCGTCCATGCAGTGATGAAGCGTTTATTTTTAGGTGAACTAGTCAGTCGTGCTGGTTAAAGCAGAGTTTGATAAAGGTAACTCTGTGCCAACACCAACAGTGTACTTTTGGATTAGTGAATTCAGACATGGCCAGATATCCATAAAGAACGAAGCGTGTCCAAAATGTACAGTTCAGGTCTTCACACCAGAAATGCTTGAAAAATTTCATTGCAGTGTGATGGAGGATCGCTTAATGAATATTTGTTGCATACACAGCTCAGATTGTAGAAATTTCTTGGTGCATGATATTCAACAGGAGAAACTGACATGAAAAAAAAAAGTGTGTAATGATGGGTGCCGCACTTGTTGACCATGGACCACAAGACTGAAGATGTTTCATAAAAGTATTTGTCACTGCACAAGTGCAATCCACAAGAATTTTAGCATTGATTTGTGACTGTGTGACATGCAGAAGCAGCAGTCAAAACAGTGGTCAGCACTTGGCAAAAATGCCGCGAGAAAGCCGAAAGCCGTTTTGGCAGTTGGGAAAGTGGTGGCCATTGTTTTTCAGGGTCAACAAGGTGCCATTTTCATTGACTATCTACGAAAGGTTGAGACAGTCGCATTACGTATTACGTAATAATTATGCATTACGTAGAAAAAAGTCACGATTGGCTCAGAAAAAGTCCTATTTTACTAAGACAATGAAGCAGCTCACACCTCTGCAGTTATGGCTGAATTTCCCGTATAAGGGTTTAAAGTGCTGCCCCATCCTACCTGTTTTTTTGTTTTTTTGTATTTCGCTCCTGGCAACTTTTCTTTTCCCAAACCTCTAGATTTGGCTTGGGGGCAAGAAATATTCATCAGATAAGGAAGTCATTGCTGCTGTGGAATATATTCAAGGCCTCAACGCTAACTACATTTCTGATGGGAAGAAGCAATTGTAACGCTATTGGAACAAGTGTGGGAAGCTCCAAGAGGACTATGCTGAGAAATAACTAAGAGATTTTGTGGAAGGCGACTTCATTGCTCTTTTTTTACCTTACTTATTCAACAACCCTCGTACTACTTCAGCAAAACAGCCAAGTGTACTAAAACTACATTTAGAAAAAAATGAGAAAAGAGTGACCGAGAGAACTTTATTACCGTATTTACACGATTGTAGGTCGACCCATTTTTTAAAATTTGGCAATCCAATGTTGGGGGTCGACTTAGAATCGAAACTGAACTGTGTACCGCTAGTAACGGCAAGAGAAACGAGAAATCAAGGGCGCTACGGCGTGGTTACAACTTTGCACCTACGTTTTTATGGTTACAGTAGAAGCGTAGCGTAATAATTTACTGTATTGCATACATTTTGATTGCGCACACCACGAGCGCACGGCTTTGTGGGAGCATCGATCATGGAAGAGCCGCCGTTTAGGGGGTATTGGTAGATGGCGGAAGAGCCGCCGTTTGGGGGGTATTGGTAGCTGGTGGAAGAGCCGCCGTTAGGGGGGTATTGGTAGTTGGCGGAAGAGCCATCGTTTGGGGGGTATTAGTAGTTGGCGGAAGAGCTTTTCGTTGAGATATGATTGTTTTTCGACGGTCGCGTGCATCTGTCACTTCTGCTGTTGTGCTGAATCGTCGCACCTGTCATGAGTGCCAAGAACTTTCGACGCTCATTCTCAGCAGCGTTCAAACGGGCTGCTATCCTCCATGTTGAGGAAACTAACAACTGCGCAGCGGGACGCAAGTCTCGAGTCAGTGAACGTGTGGTGCGGCAGTGGCAGCTTCAGCACGAGAAAATGTGGCCTCTCTGGCTACTGTGTGCGGGTGGATGCTCTCTGCGTGGGGGGCTGTACCGCGCGATGTCGTGGTGCGGTCGTTCGCGAAGTGTGGACTCACTTTTGATGACGACGCGCTGTGGGACCGCAGCAGCTATGACGGCAGCAGTACCAGTGAGGTCAACTCTAGTGACGATGAGTAGTT
Source organism: Dermacentor silvarum (assembly GCF_013339745.2). Lineage (NCBI taxonomy): Eukaryota > Metazoa > Arthropoda > Arachnida > Ixodida > Ixodidae > Dermacentor > Dermacentor silvarum. The sequence continues at coordinate 86,182,408 of NC_051162.1, forward strand.
TTAGAAACCCCATCAATAAATTTCCCTTGTGTAAAATGCACTCGCGTGGTTTTTCTCCCCCCCCCCCACCCCCAATTTTTTTTTTTAGACATGCAATTTTGGGGGGGTCGACCTACATTCGAGTCGACTTACAATCGTGTAAATATGGTATAAAGAAATAAAAAATAAAAAGCATTTGCATATTTATGCTGACAGCACTCAAGCCCTAGCCATAGAGTCACACTAGCTGTCTGTACCCATGTGCTCTTTGATGTTTTACGTGCTCCCATCCTGTTGGAGCTCTCTTCCCGTAGTCTATGGCTCGTTCAGGAACCCTCGTTGCTTTTAACAGAACACCGCATATAACGAAGTCATGGTGGCATCATTATGACGAAGGTTTACTGTAGCGCCACACGTGCCAATAATGCAAAAATGACAGGTTCAGGGTTTACCCAACTCATTTCGGACGGAGTGTTATCTGAAGGCACTGAAGAGAAAGTCAGCTTTTTGAGCCAAGTGCATGGTCTGAGGTGAATGAGTGCGCCTCCTGTAACCGGGCTCCCAGACAAGTCAGCTTCAAGGGACTTGGCGTGCAAGACCTGCATGCAGAAGAGAAAGTGGAGCAAGATGGCAACAATTCACAGTCACAAAAGTCAAGCCTACTTTTTCACATGAAACTGCAATGTGGAATAAGTTGCTGCAACCCGTTACAGATTGCCCTACGGTTAAAAAAATTTTAAGAATTTTTGATTCGGTGCATCTGGTAGCACACACACAGGCATAATTACTGGATGTGTTTTTCACTTATGTATCTTACTCTTACTTTGTTAGTTACTCTGTGTTTGTGCATTGATATAAATTCTTGTATTGGCCTCATAGCATTACATATTACATCTTGAGGCAAATCACATGGTCCTACATTTCTTTGTATTTATTACCTGTAATCCCCACCCTGCATTAAAGGGGCTCTGAACGACCCCTTGGGCTTGGTGAAATAACATAGTCTGCGAGTAGCATACGCTGCTGTAAATACCTCAGCCAAGTTTTCCTGTCATATGCGCTGCACGAAGTCACCTTTCTCTCAGACGCTCGCTTTTCAACAGAAGCCATGATCCTCACTCTTTTCTGGATGCTTTATTTCGTAAATAAGCGGATTCCTATACGCGGCTGCTATTGGTCACTGCGGTCGACTACACCGCGGCCGCTGTAGGGTCCCGCCACGAGTCCACTGGCTGTGCACTGCGGCTCGCTGAGGAGAGCCGCACTTGCCTTACGTTTAGCGCATCGTAGGCACCAAAATCGGAAGTTGTGGAGTCTACATTAACATCCAAAATAAAATTTGAACTGCGCGCCATAGTGACATTTCGAAGGTGCAGCACTGCGGCCACGCCCCACTCCACTGTAGCCTTTGCAGTGCAATGCATAGAAGAAGGAATGACAGCACAGCGGAGGCCGTGTTTGATTGCCAATAACTCAGCTTCTGCTGAATGCATTGAAGTACTTTTTATGGGAAAGTATTTCTGAAATAAAATGCCTTTCTCCACTTCGATAAAAAGTGGTTCAGGACCCCTTTAATGCCTGTATGGTGATGCAGAGTTTCTGTAATAAAACAAACAAATAAATACTGTAATTTTGAAGGTGTCATTGTACTACAGTTAAAGATGCCACCCAAGAGATGGTGCCACTGCAAATAAAAACTGCTTTTGGTTGGTGACTGGCTTGGAGCAAGTATGTAACTCAGGACACAACAAGTACAAAACACACACACCCAAGAGGAACGAAAAGGGCCACACAAATGCTGACTATCACCAGAGAAGCAGCAGAGTCATAAAAAGGAAACCACTGGCAGCACGAAACAACACGGACTACTCAGAAAAGACACACAGACAAGCACTTGTCCGGTATCTTTTCTGTGTAGTTGATGTTGTTGCGCACTCAATGGTTTCAGTATGAATTACCAACGTGCCCAACATACCGTCCTTTTGTAGAAAGAAAGGACACAGAAACTATCTGCGCAAGCGCTTGGGCAGGCAGAGCCAACCTGTCAATCAACCCATGGAGACATTGCCAGGTAGCTATGCCAGACAAACGGAAACGCCATTATGTCTTTCAGGGCAAGAACCAAACTGAAATCTTACAAAATAAACTCTTTATAGACAACATACTGCAATTTCGAGCACAAAAGAGCATACCCCTTTTCGTTGCTAATACTGCGATTTTGAGCAGTAAAGAGCAGAGACACAAGGGGTATGAGCATGAGAACCCGCTAGCAACCTGTTTACTAGCAACCGATGACATGAGTGCTTGTCGGCATTGTTTATCTCATTAAACTGAGAAAAAATGCACTGCAATGGCTTACAAGACACACTACAGGGACACAAACAAGAACTAGGAAGCACTTCCTCATTTGTGCTGCTTTTGCATGTCTCGTAAGCCTTTGCAGCGCTGTCTCCCAAAAATGCTATTTCAGCTAGCTCCAACTCTAACCTTAAGCGGCGGTTAAGTCAACTGCCACCAAGTTTTAGTGAGGCACATTTTGAGTTCATGAACAAAAACAGCATTATAATGTCAGTAGTGCTGAACTTATAATTTAAATTAAATTCTGGGGTTTGACGTGCCAATACCACAATATGATTATGAGGCATGCAATAGTGGGGGACTCCGGAGTAATTCTGACTACCTGGGGTTCTTTAACGTGCACCCAATGCATGGTACATGGGCGTTTTTGCATTTCGCTGCTATCGAAATTCGGCCGTCACAACTATGATTTGATCCCATGCAATCAGGCTTTCACAGCACAATGCCGAAGCCACTACACCACCATGGTGAGAAGTGCTGAAGTAGACAAAGTGCCGCTGGTGATTCTTTAAGGGGGGAGCAGCGCTTCAGGACCAAAAATTGGCCCGAGAATCTTATTTCTAGTTCTGTCATATTTGCTTTTCCTAAACCCTTACTTTCTGCATGATTTTATAGGTTTTGTCTCAATGAAGGCGCTTTGAAATGTTTTTCTATGATTTATCAAAACAATTTTGACACAAATGCAATTTTGGAGAGATAATAGCCTCTGTTCTATATTAGCTATCGTAATAATTCCTTTTTGTTACCTAAAAGATATATGCAGGGAGTGTGCACTAAGCCCAATTTTAGTGTAATACTTTTATCAGCAAATTTTGTTTATGAGTCATATGTTTCACATGTCAAGATGGTATTTGTTTTACATAACTTTGATAGGCACTAACTCTAGTTCAAATTGCCCTAGGACATTGGTTTATACCTTAGCGCACACCTTAGATAATCTACATTATTTCTATAGCCTAACCACTGTGTTCGTTCTTTTTTTATGTAGATGTAAATTTTTCATGGAACAAAAGAACCAAGTGTCTGCTGTACATCAGGTACTAGTTGTCCTAGGCTAAAAATAATTTCAATATTGAAATCAGCACATCACCATAGACTGGGTGTGCAAATTTTTTAAAGACCTATCAATAAATAAAAAAATTGTTCAGCACAATGAGTTGGTGAATTAGTTGGTGCGAATCCATAAATAAAAAAATATATATAAAATATTTTAAATAAAAAACATGGCTTTAAAGTGTAGCATCCCCCCTTAAGCTAAACACACTTAAATAGGTAGCTGTAATAATCTGCACTTTGGATGTATTCCTTTCTTCATTGCATTACCTAGCTCGTGTTAACTACAAATATGCTGGAACACTTGTCAAAGCTAGCTGGCACGTATCTTTGTGGCACCGCAGTGTAGACAATGTATACACAGATGTGCGATTCTTGTGTCCCCAACTGTGAGGCCAAATTTCTTCCGAAAATATTCTTATACTGCACAGAATGTAAGAAGAGGGGTACTAGTACCTTGAAGACCTGAAGGAATACTAAGACATCAGTGAATAGGTGCAACATCTCGTGTTATAGGTGCGGGTTAACTTGAGACTCAAAAGTTAATAGCATGGGCCTTTTGCTGTAAAAAGATTTTTTATTCCGACCCCATGTTTCATTTAAGGTATACAAGAAATTTGATACGTAAATTGTTGATGTACGTACCAATGGCACAAGATGGTCGTTAATAGACTGTCGCCTCTGTAGCCGTGTATAATAATAATCAGCAAGGGTTGGTGGCAGTACGACGTGCTGAATCCATTCCGCTTCTGAGCAGCCAGTAAGAGCATCCAGGCATCTGGCAAATGAGTAATACAAAAAGTACAACTTGCAGCTCTCATGTACAGTTACATGCTTTGTTGCATAACAGAAAAATATAGCACTCTTTAATTGTCCAACTGACCATCAAATAAACACTGCTTAATCACTGAATCACCAGTGACAACTGATGTGTCCTGCTGATTGCAATATAAAGTTCTAGTGTTATTTGTATGCTACAGTCTGAAAGTGGTTTGATTTCGAAAATCCTTCAAATTCTTTGCAACTAACAATTTTTTTTTATTCAGGAGACGTTAATTTCAAGAGTGCCCGACATAACTGGCAGATATAAATCATCCGCATCAGCATACTTTATACTGACTGCAGAATGAAGGTCTCTCCCAGTAATCTTCAACTGTCCATGTCCATCCCTTGATATCAATAAATAATGCAAATTCTACTGGACTGCTTTACATATAGAACTGTGCAATTATGTGATGCAAGAGACTCGGTATTTAAGTTTTCTCTTAAAAATGTTGTTTCAGTAGCCAAAGTAAACACAAATGAATGCAATAAAAGACCCCCCTCCCCATTTGCCCCCCCAAATGTCTGTTAAAGAAGTCTTTCTAGTGTGCTGGCGGTGTCAAGCATAGCAACAGAATGCTCGCTTGGGCTAGGCTGGATGATGCATGATGAAGTTAAATCGAATAACAGCTAATGAGGTTGATAGTCAGCACTCCATTCCTTTCTTTCTGTCTGTCCTGTAACTAGCACTGTTATTTGATTTAACCATTTCAGGTGCTGTGTACACCAAGATAATGCATCAACAGCAAAAGTACCGATGAAAGTAATGATATTAAAGTGCATCCCATACATCTTGAAACAGTTTTAATTGGAATTGCGCTGTAAGCTTGAATAACATGAGCAACATGTTTTAGTAAAACGAGTGGGAGAGTAGACGGTTAGGTGTTCTTGCTCAGTGTCAGTATGTCGTTGTACGTAGCAGGTTCCATTTCTTCATTCTTTTTTTCACAATGTCTTGCACAAGGCATGATTTTAAAGTGTCTGGATAAGTGCTTTTCAAGCCTGCTGGACACGAAATAGTTTATGTTCTCATATTCGATGTTCGTGTGGTGAGCTTTCGCACCAAGTCCACATTCTGTAAACTTGACAAAACTCACTAATTAATTGAAAATCCACAATCTATTTCACAGCTGTACACTTTCGGTGATTCTAAAGATGAGAAGAAATGCGGTGAAGACGTGGGCATGAGTACGGACGAAAGTCGGTGATTTGGAGTTGACGCAAGTCTTAAAAGTGGGTGACTGTCGTAGAGTGCGAGTAGACGTACGTAAGGGAATGCCGGTTAGTGGATGCACATATGAGCGTGAGTGGGTGCCGATAAATGTAAATGAAAGTGACTGTTGTGCTTGCGTGCTCGTGGCGTGTCAGCGGTGGCGCCTGCTGTGGTGCTGCGGAACTGATGCTGCTTCTAATAATCGCTGGCAGATGGCGACTCATACGGCAATGGAATTCAGCCATGGTGTCGGGTTTCTGGCAGTAGTAGTGGTGTGCGATCAGGCGTGGTCGCCAAGTTGGCATTGTTCAAATAAAAAAGTGCTATTAACTTCGCAGTGACTATGAGTGAGAGCGAGTGTTGATGGGTATGAGCGGGCATGAGCAGGTAAGCGAGTGGTGACAAGTTTGAGTACACGAGTGTGAGCAAGTACATGTCCTGTGGAAGTAATCATGAGTGAGTATCTGCTTATTCTGCTAACCTATGGAGTCAAGTGATCTTCATATGTCAACAAGCAGGCTTTCGCAATGTGACTCGGTTTTCAAGCAGCTTAATTGAATGTCTACACTGTTTGCTGCGACCAAGTTGCCCTCGTAAGTTGGACTGATGTTCGTCAGATTGACGAGAATTCTGAAAACCCATATTGCCTGCGAAACTGTTTATACATGGAAAGTAATAGCTCTCATGTGTGCTATCTATATTACTCCTCCTTAACCACTCACAATTGCTTAAGCTATTCACACGAACCCCCGTCTTTCGATTGCCAGGAGTATAAAAAGTCAGATCTTTGTTACAGAGGATTTTATTGACGATAATGCGGAAAGCACACTAGGGGACAGACAATCTCAGTTTTTTAGAGTCGACAGCTCGCATCTTATATCTTAGCGATGACAGTTCCGCAGCGCCTTCCTCGCACATGCTGGATTTCACTTTGGATGCATTATATGTCACTTGCAGTCTATGATTAGAGAAAAATGGTGACGCAGCATGGTAGAAACATAGCTACTCAATTAGCTACATAACATGTATTCTCGGTCAATCACTTTCGGCGACACTATCCCTTTCGCATGAAGTAGTGATGCATTGCACTACTTGACGCTGTATAACCCTGTATGACCCTAAATCCCTGTATAACGAAGGATTTTGCAAGTCCCGAGCACAGGCTATGTAGATAACTATATGAATAGACTCGCCAATAACTTATACCTCTAACGCCTCGATCGTCCCCCCTCGATGTTATGATACGACGACACTCGGTCGTAAAAAGCACATGTCAAGAGCGGTCTCCGCGGCTCCCGTTGAACATCACGTACGTGATAAACCAATGTTTCTAACATGTTTGTTCAGCAATCTTCCTAATGACAGGGTGTCATCACTGGAGGAAACATCATTACTTCTCTCATTCATATCATTTTCAGACGTTGTCATCACTCGCTCGCGCCTAAAACGAGTTGGATCCATTATTAATAGAATATCGACGCACATATCTTTCAGGAGATGAACTTCTCGTCCACTGAAGCGATGCTGATTATTCATTTCGGTACGCAATGCTACCTTCGCCAGAACGCCATTCGCAACCACAACAACAAACACACGGGCGCGTCCATACTTAACAGGACCGCACTTGTACAGTGTAGCAAAGAAACTTGCAAACGAAACGTAATTTTAATCATCATATTTCTACAGAGGTCAAGTTTTTATTAGCAATTTTATTTATGTTTGCCATGTTTTTGTCATTGTACTATTAACTGCGGTTCTGTTACTTGTGCGGTCGCATAGCAACCGTAGCAACCGCTTGTAAACAAGCGTGGCTTCGGCGGTGTTTCATAAACATGAGACGTGACCGCTTCAGATTAATAATATTGTTTCAGCTTGCGCTTTTGGTCGTCGACGTAGCGCTCAACGTTTTGTCAGACGTCCGCAGAGATTCACCAGTTACTTTGCTGCTGCTTTTCATGTAAGAGTTGGCAGTATATGTCAACTAGAGGAGCAATTTCCAGATATCTACGATTGCTTTTTTTTTTTTTTTTTTTTCAGCATTCAAGATTTCTGCATTGTGTCGAGCCTGCTGGTCATGTGTCTCACAATTTTCAATACTTATGCCTTCCAAGTCGGGGAGTTTAGGGAGGTCGCCACGACCTTCAAGACGCCGGTCGTCGTCAACCTCGTCTACTTGGCTCTGTCGCTGGCACTTCACGTGTGGTCGATGGCGAGTCAATTACGCTTACTTCTGTTTCACTGTTAATTGACGCGCCGCGCTGCAGAGAGAAAGGCACGTTTTATTTTATTAGCATTCGCGTTCCTTGGAGACAGTGTAATTAAAGGTAGTGACTAATGGACTCATCCCAATATGTTAGAGCACCATAAGTGTCGTCATAGTATTTTAACGAGGACTCATAATGTGGGCCAATCTTCAAGGGGTGACAGCGCAACATCAAAGCACTTGCATCTCAGCATACTGACCAAGATAACTTTTTTTTTATTTTTACAAATTTGCAAAAATGCTGCCTGGCATCAGTGTTGTCAAGTAATACAGATAGATAACTTTGCTTTAGTTAAACAGCTTTGGCTAAGCAACGTACAGATTTATTCAACGTCATCTGTATTGCGAAACCAAGCCATTTCTTTATTTTTCTATCTCCCCCAGGAAATAGATGAAGATGGGTCATCCAAGAAGCTGCAGCTTTCACGGGAAACCACAGCTGCTGATGTCACATTGTTCACACTTCAGAGATTCGGTAAGCCTTACGTTTCTTATGGGAATTGTGCCGCTCAAATGAATCTACCATGCCAAGTGACCTGCAACTTAGAATTGCGACGAATTAACTAGTTGGCGACTTGGGGAACTAGATGGTGATTGGGTAACAATGGAAATGCAGGACACTGGACAAAGCAACACACAACAAGGAAAAGCGTTGCAACTTGGGAGCGTGACGAGCTGGGCTAGTTGGTGACTTTCTGTAGTACTTGTCGAATGTTACTTTGTCCTGCTTTTGCATTGTTACCCAAGTGTCACCTGTAAATATGAATCTATGAACAGACTCTGCATCTGATAACGTACACAAAATTCAGCATTTTTTAAATAAACATGCATGAATAACAACAAGCCTTCCAAAACCGCTTGTGACTTTGCAAAAAACTAGAAGTTTTTGCAAAGCATTTATAAGCAATCTATTTATAAGCAAAAATGGTCACCCAGACTCTTTAGATGCAATGCCCAAAGTCGCATATCACATTCCACAACACTGCTGAAGTGTTCTGGATCGAGTGTTGTGTTGCGACACATTCAACCATGATGCTGCAGCGTTTCCACAGGCAATGCTGCAGCTTGACATTGTCGCAACTTTGCTTGATGTACAATGATAGTTTGGATTTAAGTGGCAACGCTGCCAAGTCTCTGTCTTTCAGTTTATATTATTTCATTTAGTTTATTCGAAGCATGGTCAAATGCTATCATTTCATCTGGTTGCAATAACACATTTTACATATTTTATGGCAGAAGTACTGTTTTGAACTAACCCGCCGGGGTGGCTCAGTCAGCTAAGGCGTTGCGCTGCTGAGCACGAGATCGCGGGATCGAATCCCGGCCGCGGCGGCCGCATTTCGATGGAGGCAAAATGCAAAAACGCCCGTGTGCTTGCGTTGTAGTGCACGTTAAAGAACCCCAGGTGGTAAAAATTAATCCGGGGCCCTCCACTACGGCGTGCCTCATAATCAGAACTGGTTTTGGCACGTAAAACCCCAGAAAGAAGAACTGTTTTGAACTAGTTGGTATACAATAGTGAGTGCTTACAGCTTGATAGTAGTACTGTTGTTTTTAAGGCAATTGCATGTTTCCGTTAAAACAGCAGCTGGGCAAATTGGTGGCTTGTTGGAATTGCGTTAACCACATCGGTACAGCTTGCAGTGAAACCAGCTTTTCAGCAACTGTGAAGTTAAAGGAAATATGCATGCACTAGAATGTTTTTTGCTACTGTTAATGGTTAACAACTGTTGAAGAAACGTTTAAACAACCTCCATGCACTTAGCCAAAGCAACTCAGAAAGTTTAGTAAGACAGCTAGTTTTGTAGTGCAGCCTGCACAAATACAAGGACATAAAAGTTGCTACTCTGAAAGAGTTTCTGTAAAACAAGAAGTATGCACTCGCCATTATTTACTCTATCGAATATCACAGACTCAGGTTAAGATTAGGTTTAGCGCTAACTAAATGCAGGAAAATCTAAATATAAAGGAAAATCTGGTGCCAGTGAGTGGGCAAGTTTGTTGAAGGGCACTGCAACCCATGGGAAAGCAGAAATATGGAAAGTACTTGACTTGTATGCAACATAGCTTTGCCTAACAGCCATGACACTGCAACATATTGTTTTCTTGCAGTTAAGTTTTGTGTCCGTATATTCATGATGCATTTATGTATGCTTGAACTTATAAACAGTAAACAAAATTGTAAATATACACTTGCACTCTTTCTTTACAAAAGGCAACTGTCTTGGACGCCGTTTATTTAATAAAGACAGCCCTCGTAACAGATGAAACACTGGTAGCCAGATACGTGAACGAAATGTCCTGGTCCTCCGGGAAAGATGTCTGTCTGAGGCTGCTGCTTCTCGGCACCTCATGCATGCTAAAACACCGCTGCATCATATTTTCCTCGAGACTATTGCAAGAGAGTCGGTGTCAGATACGTTCCCAATTTCTTTTCTAGCCGGTGTGTGGCACTACTACTTCTACAAGAAGACCGCTCTGCTCATGGCCGATGATCGACTGTACCATCCGAGCGACAGGCTTCCTACAATGAAGCGCCTCGAAGTAACGGCAGAGCTGCAAACGTGACGTCGGCACGTTCACGCAGAGAGAGATGCAAGAGTCTTGAAACGTTGAAACAATAGTTTTTAATTCTATATCGGCAACCGGTGCAGCTGTTGGCGGGAGAAAAATCTACGGCAGAGGCATGCATCGTCTATCCTTCGCTGTCCGGAGGGATGCCAAGCTCTGCATCCGTAAATGAGCTTGCCGGTGGCCGAAGGAAGTGACCCTGAAAGGACAACATCAATGTTAGATGGAATTCAACACCATTAGCGAAAAATATGTAAATCCTGAATAGACTTTTTTTTTAAATTTTTACAAGTTGGCTGCCCTGCAATGCTGTCACTACTCTTTCAAGAGACAGCGCTGCTGTACACTTGCATCAGTGCTGGTGATGAAAAACTATCAATAGCAGACCTGCCAACTTTAAGGTTTGAAAAATACACTACAGTTGAAGCCCAAATATACTAAATTCTGATTTGAATTACAAAACACTGCTTTAGCACTTAAGATGTGGACTGCTTATTAAAATATTTCAGTCTTTTTTCTGTAAGAGCGCTGCAAACAGGCACACTCCTCTGCATTCACAACTAGAATGACTTGTGTCACAGACTGAAATATCTGTGGTGTTAATTCATAAAATATTCATGTAACAGCGGTGGAAAATATGGTTGTTATACACGGACGAGTTCAGTGGAGTGGGTAGCACTGCTGCGGGTATGCATCCGAATAATCAAGCCCGTCCATAAAAAAAGGCACAGAAAAGCGGTTGGCGACTGTATTTTTGCATTTTTTGAAATAGACTCTGCCCTAAGCTGCAAGCAAATAAAAAAACAAAACCGCTAGTGCCTATACGGCAATCATAAACAAGCTCTAAAATCCGAACATTTTACGATAATATTGTAGAAGTTGGCAGTTATGTGATAGCATCGATAGTTCTTTTTTAAGCTATCAGTAGTGTAAAAAAAAAGATTATCGATACTACTGCGATAGTTCGCTATTAACAGGCATTCGATAGTTTTGCAAATCTTGGCCAACGGTAGTACCAGAAATTTTCTGATACCAAGCCAACAGTAACACTCGGTTAACACGATTGGGAACAGGAAAGCATCGCCAAGTTTATGTTGCGGTGTTTACGTGTCGTACATTGCGTGATTTTACATTATCAGTGGTGCGCTCTCAATAGTACTATTGACAGTTTGGTGTCACTAGTCAGAGCTCTCGCCGGAGCCATCACTGCCACAAATCGCTGGTCAGATTCGAGCAAAATCTGCTGCATTCAAATGTTCTAAAGCCCAGCCTAAGAACAAGGAGTCCTGGTAGGAGCACAACTGCTGCACGCACCGTGATGTGGTCGTACTCCGTGAACATGTGGTAGAAGAACCACCACCATGCCAGACCCATGATGACTTCTGCAAGCTTAACATCCCGTGGGTCAGGCGTGCCCGCCTCACGGTAGAGCCAGTTGCCTTCGCTGTGAACAAGACCAATAGGACTAAGACTGATGACCAGCAAGCTTGTTGAAAAGTGCCACATATAAGAGAGAGAGGGGGCAAGAGATGTGCTTTTAATGCAAGCACAAATATGGAAACGCCCGTGCAAGAGTTTCTGCTACACTTTTAAGCAAAAGTTAAACTTTTCCCAAGAGTTTGAAACTTCAATCACTGCCCAGAAAGAGAAGAAACTCCCTTTCAGGAAGAACTCGGAATGTGTGAGCTTAAGTGGAAGCATGAAGCGAAGAAAACCCCATAAAGAAGTTTCTTCTACACCCGTAACTCTTTAATGACAGCACATACAAATACCCCCCCCCCCCCTAAAAAAGAAAATGCGTAATTTCTATGGGAATGTGCAAAACACAGAGAGCAAGCATAATCAACAAAAGAGAAAAATATTTTGTGGAAACTTTTTCAGCAATAGGGGGGAAAAGCCCTGCAGGAAACTGGAAGTGGGCTTCATCGAATAGCTTTGATAGGAATTTGTACAGACAGCTCTACTCATATGTGAACCACAGGCACACATTTCATTTGCTTTACATCATGCCTGTGACAACACTGCAGCCAGAGATCTTGCATTGGTCTGTCTTTTCTGACCACGTTTTGAAAAGAAAGCAAGTCACGTGCCAAACTTCTTTTTCCTCATCCTGTGTTCCTGCTCTAAACCAACAAATCATGCTTGCCGGCTGTCATTCAGTGTTAGACTATGATATTTAGCCAGAAACTTCGTACTCAATACCGAAACTCGGGAAGAAAAAAAACAAATGTTTATTCTGGTATGTTGCATGCAGGCAACACTCATCAATAAAGGGTTAAAGTGCGTTTTCTTGAAAAGGTGAACGTCCCTTCTACTAAAACGCAGAAGAATTTCACTCTGTAGAGTGCACAGACGACTCCAACAATGTTCCAGGCAAGTTAGAGCCTCCGACATGATGGTGTCATTTGATAGCTAATGAAAGCAGTAGTCCAACTTGTCCCATTGTTGCAGTTGTCGTAACAGGAAAGCATGCAAGAATTCCTATCTGCTTAGTTTTTTCTTTTTTTTGTGCATAGGTGGCATATTATTTTGGTCACTTCACAGGCAACCCACCTTGTGTTATGTACATAAATAGCCCACTGGGTAGCCAGCACGGCTCTGTCCTGGTTCTCTTATCTGTTCTACTTGAACTGTGTTACACAGCCATGGATCTCCAGTCAACTAGTGTGCATTTGCTACAGATTCAAATGCATCTTGTATGTACTCCAGTAGCAAAATAAAGACACTCGACTCAACCTACCGATTTTCCAACACCCTGTGCCCTTCTATGCACTTTCCTTCGCACAATGCTATCCAGCTGCCACCTTAGCGCTTTTGCCAATATAAAATTTTGTCTACGAGACATTTCTGGCTTCGTGAGTGGAATGCCAAAAGCGGCGTCGTGTGTGTCCTCTTAGGGCGCTATACAAAGACAACGCGAAAGGTATGTGACACAAGTGCTTCTGCGCAGCCACAGCAGCCCGAAGCTCTGACCATTACGCCATGAGTGCATGCTCCAGCAGGTGTAACAGAACATCCTTAAGCATTCCCCATGCTTGTGCAAGCCAATGCATTGAGGCCCTTGGCGCATTTTATTGCAATTTTATGGCCACTCCATGTAACCATTCGCTGTCATCTTCAATAATGATAAACAAAAAAAAAACTGATTTGTTTAGTTTTAGTACGTATCCTGAAGAACATTACTCATATTAACTGTACGCTCTCCCTTTGCATCAGAGTGTGAATGCCAGGTGGTGAAATACGTCTAGGCGTGCTTTTGTTCCAATCACAAGACTGGTGCACAGAAGCAGCTGTATTCTAAGGCCTCGGGTGAGACAGCTCACTTGCTGAAACAAATTGTAACACAGCTATGCAGACATGTGGGGTGGGGGAGGACCTCTTGTGCCCCAGGTCTGCTTAGCAGCCTCATATTTGCTCTATTCCAGCTACTGTGCAGGAATAGAGCAGTTCTGAAACCATCAAGCCTCCTAACGACCACTCTAGGTTACTTGAAAGAACTCAAGTGAAGCGTCACACAACCGTTTGGCACTCCTAAATTCACCAAGGCACATGACGTTGCTACAAAATGCACAATATTTCACAGTCGTCTGCGTCGCACTACGCGATACTAAACATCATGACAATAACCAGCGCCATCAGTTGACAGGTTCGAAGAGAAGGGGCATGCCCTTACTTTCTCATAGGCTTATGTGAATTGAAGCTTCATTAGTTACTTGTTTGTGTTGAACTAGATTACTTATTTGACAGAACGTAACCGCAATTGAATGCAAAAAAAAAGAAGAAAACGAGAAACACGCGGTTTGCCAGAAATTTGACTGCGCTCCAATAAATGTAAAGAATGGCATTTCTTGTGAGCTCACCTGAACCAACATTCACGTGTTCTTGCCCTGCTGAGAAATTAATGTTTTTGTACCCGAGTTCGACAAGCGCATGCAAATGTGTTTACTATTTCTTTTTTCGCGTACCTGCGTAGTCCTTAAAGACGAAAAAGGGTGGTGAAGGAATAAACGCCAGTGGGGAAAAATATGAACGAGGTAACTTACGGAAATGTGCTACCTCATACGTGACTGTGCGCGGTGTTTAGTTTAAATGTTACAGTAGCCGCGTAATCAACTCACAGTTACGGTGCCTACAGGGTTCTTGGCTACCTATTTCACAAGGTGATTAATAAAAAAACTGTAGGTAGAAACCAAGTGAGAATGAAAGCTCTTCCAAACAAGCATGAAAACACCAGAAATAAAACACACATACAAATGCGCTTTGCATTTCACATCGCAGACACCGAATAATATCATCTTGCGCAAATACATCTTTTAGGCACTTTTAGAACAACTAGAGAACACCGAGTGAAATAGCTTGCCAGAGAAAGTTGGGACACATCGCTTTGGTAAAGAAAGTAAACTTACTTGCCGCTGTGTCTTATGCTCGTGCGAGTCACAGGAACGATGATAGGTCTGCGAGATCGGGCAGATCGGACGACGGCTGTTCTAATTAAGGTGCCGATCATCTTTAAAAGGCTGAAATCGAACGATTCGAACAAATTTGACCTTCCGCTAACACACAGCTGCAGGGCAGCGGCAGCAGCCGTGGTCTATCAAAACTAAGGCTTGCACTTAGCTTGACACATTGGCTTGACATAATACTGCAAATTGCTCTGGCGCTAGCTTCTGTTAAAATGTGTTTGCACAAACAAAACAACGATAAAAGATTACATTACTAAGTACGTTTTATTTCATAAGAATTACTGTCATTTTGGTTTTTATGCATGCTTTTATTAAACATTTGTTTTGTGTTAAGATTCATAACATTTTTAAGTGTTTGGCGTAATGCTCGGAGGCTCTGTTTTATAGTTGCCTTTGCTTTAGCGCTATGCATGAGAAACTCTATGGCGCGATTCATTCTCGAAGCATAGAGGCGATAGAGGCTATGCTCGAAGGCATCCATGCTCGAAGGCACTCGAAGGCAAAATGTATCTCGGAGGCGGAAGTGGCGCTAGCGCTAGCGTACACGTCACCTAGCGTTGACATTATCGGCCAATCAGAAACCTCTAGTGGTTCGCTGCACGTTTTAAAATCCGCGAACGTTCAACGAAAGCAGACAGTAGACAGCGTCTTTATTATATGAAACAGCAGCGGAGCCGTGGTGCGTTTGTCTGTGGATGCCCGGCGTCTTCGCTTTCTTGTCACATCGGAGCGTCTTATTTCATCAGTTGTCGTCGTGCCGTAAGAGCCGTACGCACACTGCTCCAATGGAAGTTGCCGACGTTGCCAAGTCGTTCGTCCAGTCGTGCACCCTGCAGCCGTCGCACGAGGATTCGACCGCCTCGTCGTCGTTTGCCCAGCGACAACTGGACGTAAGTTGTTTTGTCACTGACTTCGCTTTCGCATGTCAGCTGTCGTGCTTGCGTTCATGCGCTACTGCAAAATTACCGTCTTTGTTAAACTAAGGCCTCCTATAATGACTTGTTTAGGAGGCGTTGGTTAAACACTGCGCATGCATCGGTCGTTGTTGCTGCCTCCACACGTGAGTCGGTCACCTGCCCATAGACGTTATCTCTTTCGCCTTAAAGACGGAAAAGGGTGGTGAAGGAATAAACGCCAGTGGGGAAAAATATGAACGAGGTAACTTACGGAAATGTGCTACCTCATACGTGACTGTGCACGGTGTTTAGTTTAAATGTTACAGTAGCCGCGTAATCGACTGACTACTTGCACGTCGTAGGCGAGAATATTCAGCATTGGTGACTTTAGATCTAGCTAAGTGGAGTACTACTTGCACGTCGTAGGCGAGAATATTCAGCATTGGTGACTTTAGATCTAGCTAAAGCTTATGATTCAGTGGAACATGGACTTCTGATAAAGCAGCTAGAGATGTACAGGTTTCCGAAATACATCACGGCGTGGATTGCAGAATTTTTAAGGGAAAGAGAATTTTATTGTTTTCAAAGCGGATGTTCATCGTCAAGGTATAGACAGAAACGCGGAGTACCACAAGGATCAGTGTTATCTCCTGTTTTATTTAATATATTTTTAAGCTCCATCCCATCGCTCCATGACATTCATGTATACGTTTATGCCGATGACATCGCTTTTTTCGCGTCCAATGATGATCTAAATGCACTGTATCAATCGTTACAAAATTACTTATGCATGCTTGAAACCTGGATTGCTAATATACATATGTCTCTGAACGTTAGAAAAAGTGCTCTTCTTGTCTTTCCTTTAGATGTTCCCATTAATATTTCATTGGTGTATCGTCAAGAGTTCATTCCCCAAGTGAATTGCCTTAAATACCTGGGAATCACGTATGATGGGTCACTAAACTGGAGAAGCCACATTGAAAGAGTTGCGTCTAAGGCAACTCGTGCCGTGGGATGGCTACGTAAGATCAGTCATCAACGATATGGGCTGCGAAGGCATACATTAATTATGATATATAAAATGTATGTCCGACCGATCATGGAATTTGGAAGTGTCTTGTTTTCTGGTAGCCCAGCTTATAAAATTCAACCTCTGATAATATTAGAAAGGGAAGCTCTGCGATTGTGCCTTGGACTCCCTAAGTTTGTTGCCAACACCGTGCTGTATATGGAAGCACGAATGCCAAGCTTAAAAAGCAGATTGAGGATGCTTACAGTCCAAACGTATTTAAGAATTTACGAATCTCCTCAAAGAAGACCTATGTATATTTTTATTAACGAACCAAGTTTATTCTTTAATAGTCATTGGTCGCGATTACACACCCCTCAGATCGTATTCGTACAGGCACTGCTATCACCATTGAATGTACAAATTCAACGCATTCAACCAACAAGTCAATCAAAAAGAAGCCTCCAGATAGAATTTGACGATATTTTCCCCTCAAATGCAAAACTAATGCCATACCAATATTTAAATGATCAGTTACAAGATTACCTCTCTCACCTGGAAACAAACAATATCATAGCCACTGATGCTTCACAGTCCGAAGAGAAGGCTGGCGTAGGCATTTTCTCTCCTTCTCTTAATTGGTCCTTCTCTATTCGTCTTCCAGATTACACACCTATTTTCATAGCAGAATTATTGGCCATTGTCCTAGCGCTACGTAAACTTCCTGCAAATCAATCAACAGCTGTCGTAGTTACAGATTCTCTATCGGTATGTGTGTCGCTTTCCACGGAAACGAATGCAGCTCTCCTTAGCTTGTTTCACAATTTAGTCCCTAAAAGTTTACAAAAAATTAACTTGCTGTGGGTTCCTGGACACCGCGGTTTATATCTAAACGAAATGGCAGATTTATTAGCAAGAACGTCTCTAAGTGGGCCTTTGATCCCTGTTTTACCAGATACTTCTTACGTCACTGCATCGAGATACAGAAAATTTTGTTTGCAAAATGATTTAAGCAACTTACCGCTGAAACCATCTACAGACTTTCAGCATCTAGGTTTTTGCTGGAATAAACAGTGGTGCTCTTCTCGGCAGTTGGAAGTTACTTACACCAGACTACGCTGTCGCATCCCGCAATTGAATTTTTATTTACATAGAGCTGGTCTCACGATGTCCCCTCTATGTCACAACTGTAAGGAAATTGAATCAATAGAACATTACTTTTTATCATGCAGACGATATTCACGCCACAGAAAGTTATTACTGGAAGCTTCACTTTACAAAATTGGATTAGGTTTAAACATACCAGTATTGTTATCATTGGGGGCTTCAGCACTAGGCTATAGTCACAGAGACGTGTGTTGCGCAGTATTCAATTTCTTAACTGAAACAAAACGATTACCCTGCTAATTATTGTATTTGTATTCTACACATCAGATGCATTCATATCACCTAAATTGATTTCTCCAAATTGTTTTGTTAATATTACCTCCCTCTGATTGTAACAATTCTTCACTTTCACCGTTTCAGTCAGTCTGACTGCTCGATCGGCGTGCTAATCTGGTTAGTGCGACATCTGTCTTTTTGTCTTTTACTTTGGCATTTCTTGTTTTCCCTTTGTGTAAAATATCAATGTTCTTTAGCATTCCCACTGCCCGCCCGATTCTTGGTCTATCCCCCTTAGTGTGTGCGAACCATAACGTAGGTGCATCATCATCATCATCATCTCTTTCGCCGTTTACTAGTGCAAAAACTTGAAAGGGAAGGGACTCTGTAAGTATCTGAGCTTGGGAGTATAGGTCATTAATGACGATGATATGGTGACATATCTTGTCAGCAGCGGAGTGGCTTTCGAAAAAAAATAATAATAAATGGCCGAAAAGCTACATCGTTCTTAATCGTTACGCAAATGGTTAGCAAACTCAAAAAGTATTTAAGCTATTCTCCATACACCTCCGCCAGCATAGGCGACAGTTTCTTCATCCTTGTCTTTCTCAGAAAGCCCTAGAGGTGAAATCAAAATGGCGGAAGGCAAGAAACACGACTGCAGCAGTTTCCGCGTCTTTTGATAATATTTTACTCAACACCTATTGTCTCGGTAGCATCATAATTTTGTGTTGTTTCTGATATGGTTAGGAGTGTATTTATATCGCGAACTTTTGCCTATTATTTGTGCATAGCCCGCAGCACGCCATGATCTGCGTGTCCTAAATATAGGACACCAGGGCTCAATGGTTGTCAAGGGCCCGGAATAAGCTGAATGTACAGTGAGGACGCTGTTGCTTGTAACAGCTTCCGATTTCTTGTGTTATTATTCCCAAGGCGGTAAGTCAGCCTGAACTTCTGCATTCAGTGGAAAGGGGACTCCTATAGTAATAAGTATGTGTATCAAGGACACAAATATGTTTGCTGCACTATAGGAAGTGTGCGTGTTGGAGGTAGAAGACGATGACGATGAAAATCAGGATATACAGTTTGCCTTTGCAGGCTAGGAGAGCAGTAATTGCTGCACAGTAGACGAAGAATTTGCCATATATGGCGAAAATACATCTGACAAAGTGACTATCAAGTAAATGGAGGCCATTCAAGTGCAATAATGAAGGAAGTGGGGCGTGTTGGAAGCATCGAGCACGCGCCGCCCAACTTATTTCGTCGTCTTTTGCAGCCGGCACCAAGGCGCCGGCCGAGAGCGCCGACCTTAGCGTCGCCGCGTTGCGGCGTCGGTGGGCGCTATACACAGTTTGCTTTTGCAGGCTTGGGGAGCAATAATTTCTGCACAATACGCGAAGATTTGGCCATCTATGACGAAAATACATCTGATAAGGTGACTATCAAGTAGATGGAGGCCTTTCAAGTGCAATGATGAAGGACGTCTGCGTGTTGAAGCTAGCAGACGATGACGATGACAAGTGGGATATAGTTTGCTTTTGCAGGCTTGGGGAGCAGTAATTTCCGTACAGTAGAAGAATTGACTATCTATGACGAAAACACATCCGACAAAGCGACTATCAAAGATAGAGGCCATTGAAGTGCAATGATGAACCGTGTATAACCAGCACGAAGAATAATTTTGATGCCTGTGATGCAATAGAACCACTGTCAAATGACCATCATGCAAGTTTTTATACATTTAAATGTGTGATACAGCCGAGAATAATATGCAACTTCGAAATACTTCATATTGCTCTTTACAACCACTAAGCCCTGGTGTCCTATATATAGGACATGACGCCATATCTTATGCTGATGGGGTACTCCGAATAAAATTAATATTTTTGTGCTTCTTAGGCCGTAGTAAATCAATACAAAACGAAGAAAAAATTTTCTGCACGTAAAAAAAAAATTCAGGGCTGAAAGGGTTAACACACGAATCCGCGTTATCAGGTAGGTATTTTGATAAGGAAGTGGATATTGTGCCCGCAGCCGGAACGCAATCATGTGGTTTACATTAATGCATGTTCTGGAAGTGTGGCTGTATGGCCTAGTGGTTACGACGCTCGCCTCGAGAACAGGCGTACGCTAGCGAGGTTTTGGCTATTTCTTCATCGTATCCCGCGTTTTTTTTTTTTTTTTTTTCTGTTTGGCGGCGCGGTCGGTTGAGCCGCGGTGCCGGGCGCCGACGCGAAGCGGCGGTCGTTGGGGTGTTGCGGAGCGGAGCGCAGCGTAGCAACACCCCAAATAAAAAAAATAAAAAACTACTGCTCCAGTCAAGTAGACTGCTCCCTCCCTGATAGTGAGATTATATTTGGATCATCAAAACAGTGATGCATTTATTAGGAATGCCGGATGCCGGCACAATATCCACTCCCTTTTGATAAATGGTGAGGAGTCGGCACTGGTGGTGAGAATTTAGTTTGGAGGCATAATTGTACATGGTTAAAAAAATAGAGGACAATTAACAGAAGAGATGTCACTCGCAAATGTGTGCCACATGTCAGATATGGGCGTCAGTGCTCCATCCATATTTATCTACAAGAGCTAATTTCCCTTTGTTCTGTGATGCTTTGTCTGGTGGTTCTCGCATGGCTTGGATGCAGTGAAATCAGGTGGCCATTGCTTGTATGAAAAAGGGTCTGTTACATTGAGGCAACTTTCAATTGGGAGCGCTTATTTGTGTGTCAGATCCCTTTCTTTGTCCTGTGTTTTATTGTGCAATTTACAATTGTAATTTTTTTTTTTTTTTCTCCATCAGGTCCTCAATGGCTTGGTCGGCTCTCGGGACTTGAGTTTTTTCGCCAGCCGCAGCAGGCTGGCCCACGAGTGCATCACCTGCTGCATCGCCATCCTGTTGGAGGTGCAGCCTAACCTGCAGCTCTCCGGGAAGGTGCTGACTTTGCTGCAGCACTTGGCCAAAAAGCCGCAGCTGCTGGAGTGGCTACGAGACGAGTTTGAGCTGCACTCTGCGCTTGCGGAGTTCTTTCAGAGCCGGGCCATTGAGGACAATGTTCATCTGCAGCTACAGGTTGGTCACCCGGGAGAAGACGAGTTGTTTCAGTGGAATAATTTACGCACGCATACTGGGGCAGAAAGTACAGAACAACCTTATGAGGATTGCAAATGGGGCAAGTTGGTAACGGCACATCTTCAATAGCACCACTTGTGACAGCAACAAGCAAAGAACGCAGGACACTTGCTGACTACTAGCCGAGCTTATTACGTGGAAACAGCAGCGACCCCGTCATTCCTACGACCCGAATTTTAATGTAGCTGATGGCACAATTTCAGAACGAAAATTCTTCTAGGGTTCTAGGGTTGCATTTGATGTATTATACCTGCCAAATCCTAAGTTTATCACACCACTTACAAATTTAGGATTATTGTGTGGTGTATTGCAAATGTTCAGGTGGATGTGCAATTGACAATTTTTGAGTAACGAATCATATAGTCGCTATTCGCAAATATGAATATTTTTAATTAGTTCCGAAATGTTTCAAACTGCCAACTGTGCATCATCAAGTATAAAATTGGAGCAAAAGTGCAGTAAATTTCGTCATTGTGGCCTTGTATTGTAAAACATGCAGTTTTGTAGTGCAGCATGCTACATTGCCCATGAACCACTTTCCTCGCCAAACCACTATCACCGACTCGCCAGTAAGATTTAAGTATGCAAATAAACTGCTCATTTGCCCTTGATGCTTCACTTGTGGTTTTAATAAACGCTTCATAACATGCACTATAACGACAGAAGCTTGCTAACATTGTGAAAATAGTGCTAGGATGTGAAGATCGTTTTTTAAATACTGAAAAGTGGATGTTCATTATTAGGAAAGTATTCAGTATATTTGGGTTAATTTGCTTCTGACAATATTTTATTTGGCCTTGAAAATTACTATTCACTCACCGCTACATATGTTGCATCAGGTTTTATGAAATATAGATTCCGTTCGCTGACAAGATTTAAAGGATGGGGAAGGGCAAGATTTCAAGAAATGTTTACAAGAAATTGTGATGGTACCTGTGCCAACCTCTTGTGGCAGTGCAAGATGCCATGTACTAGAGGGGTGATTACTTCGAGGAAGTTCATTCCTGAAGCAGGCAAAATTGGCAACTTCTAAGTCGCTGAAAAGGCCACTTTGGTCTAACAATGTGTTGCTTTAGTCTTTTTCTAGTTGTTGCTCGTGTGGTGCGTCTAAAATTAAACGGTTGTAAATAGTTTGTTGTATCCCACAAAAAGCATGTGCAGAGTCAAACTTTAAAAATCAATGCACGCAACACCCTCTGCCCTTTTGTCATGTCCACAGGACCTTTACGAATTCTAATGTTCACAGGTTGGCAGGCACGATTTATGCATATTGTCGTTCTTAAACAAAGATGCACCTCCAAAAAAAAAGAAATTATTTGTACTAGGGGTTCGAAAATTGAGCCAGCTGTATAGTTCTTCAAAGAGATTTCGGAAATGTCATTAGTTTTTGTCTAGCTGCTATATTTGTCAAGTTATGTCCTACACAATGGCAAAATATTCATCTTTGCGGGCACTTTCTTGTGTATTAAACTTTCGCAACAAGCATCGTGTTGTACCTTATTTAGCTCTATGTGCACTGCAAGGTGCCAGTATTTATCCAAACAGCATATACAAGAAGTGGAACTATGTAAACCAAAACAAAAACTAATTAGTATGCTTTAACTAAGTTCTTTTACAATCCGATGATAATAAACTTGTGCCTTAAATGTCCTATACTAACGAATTTTCAAATTTTGTACTAATTTGTTTTTTACATAAATTTGACATGCATACTCTTCGAGATATGTAGAATGCTGATATCTTCTTGAAATTGCTATATCTCTTGGCAGTAATTGCGAAAGTACAAAGTTATATTTCATGGGATTGTAAAAAAAATTAGTGACTTAATTTTTTTGCATAATTCCTGTAATTGGACAGGCTGTTTGGATAGATATAGGCACAACGAGGTAAATAAGCCGCTGCACGATGCTTTTTGTGAAAACTTAATACCCAAAAAAGTGCCTGCAAAGATCACAATATTTTGCTGTTGTGTAGGACAGGGGTTCTCAACTACGTTCATCCCAGGGAACCCTGCTAAGCTCCATAAAGTGCCAAGGAACCCCCCCCCCCTGCCGAATTAACCGAATGTCGTATTATCGAGGGTATCAAGAAAACATTAAACAAATGCTTCACTACGTCAACACGCTTTTATTTACTCAATGAATCGTCAAATCTTGTTTCTATTTAGCACAAGACTAGTGCGGAAGCTGAAATTCTCTTCATCGCATGACTGATTAGCGCTAGCAGCGGCGAAGGCCTCGTGACATCCTTCGCGGCGCGCGTTTTCATCTGAGACGCGCTTTGCACCAACGGGCGCACATCCCGATTATTTTTTCGCCACTCAGCTGCTCGCCAACAAATTGTCCGTCCATCGCGATGTAGCCGGTGCTTTTTATCTTCGACAGCTTTGCACTGAGTTAAAGCGAAACTACTGCTTGCCGCAACCGCTGCGGACGAAACCGCGGCCGCTATCGACTCGATCATGGACGGCGACTTACTGTTAAGGCAGGCGGCTGACGCACGCACCAAGTCAAAACGAAACTACAATTCGCTGCAAGAAGTGCGGACGAAACTGCGGTCGCTATCGACGCTGCCATGGGAGGCGACGACGCAGCTGTGAAGGCACGCAGCCGACGCGCGCATCGAGTGAAAACGAAACTACTATTTGCCGCAACCGCTGCGGACGAAACTGCGGTGGTTATCGACGCGATCAGAGATAGCGACTACGCACTGACGGAGGCACGCGGCTAGCCGCCAACACGGTGTTACGCGCGGCGATAAACGCAAGAATAAAGGCTTTAAAGGCACAATTAGGCACGAAGCGCTTCGGCGTTGCTGTCAGTCACGTGCCGCGTATGATTGTCGCTGAGGACCACGGCGATGCGGACTGCGCCGCTTCGTTTCGGTTGGTCGCTACGCCGTTATTGCTCTTCTGCGGCGCGCATTTGCGGTGCTCCGCGGATTTTTTTAATTATTATTATTCCGCCAACGTATACGTCAGTGCGCACGCTATCGGCACCTACCCTATCTACAAATAGGAGAAAGGCGGCAAGGTACGGCCTCCGAGATTCAAGTGCGAAAGCTTAGGCGCGCTGCCCGTTCTCAGAGGTTGGGTGGCTAAAAGCTGCTTGCGTATTTATTGCTCAGTTCGCGCGTTGCTGTTACGCGCTGTGATGTGCTTTTTGACACTCGGACATGGGTAATGGAGGTTCTTTGGATCAAGCGCACCTCGTGTTCGCCGTTTTAGACACTTGTCGAGAGCGGGACCAGGGAAAATTTATCAGTGGCTCGCGGAACCCCGAGCAAGGGCCTGCGGAACCCGTAGGTTCCGCGGAACCCACTTTGAGAACCCATGGTGTAGGACATAACTCCAGAAATATAGCAGCTACACAAAAACTAATAGCATATTTGAAATCTACACGAATAACTCTATACATGTCTGAATTCTCAAACCTCTAGGACAAATAATAAAAGAATGTTTTGAGGAGTATCTCCCCTTGAGACGTTTAAACTATGCCATGTAGGCAATTGATCAGTGAACTATCCAGTGACCCAGCAGTTCTTACACATTTCTTCTACAAAAAACCTGCAGGTCATCCAGCTTCTTCGAGAGCTTTGCTACAGGCACCAAGTGACATTGACCGAGTCCAAGCTTGGCTACCTCAGTGACTTTCTCTTTAAACAAATGTAAGTTCATTCTCAACTTGCTTTTTACTTTTTTTTTTACTGTTCAATCATTTGACGTAAAGATGTCTGAAATCATTAATTGGGCTGTGCGCAAGTGGGCAGAAATTATATCTGTATCATGTTTGTCGGCATTCATAATTGGTTCTGCTAATTGCATGGTACTCTTACTGTTTATTAGGTTGCAACATGTGGCCAGACATTGGCTCAACTTCTTCCGCCCAATTTCTTTCTTTCTTCGTTGTCAGTGTTGGCACATACCATATTTACTTGTGTAACAAATCGACACCCTACATTTTTGTCCTTGTGAAATAACTTTTAAAATTTTTTTTTAGCTTCACGCAAGAAACCGCATCGTATAAATTGTGCACCATGTGTAATACTGCATGCTTGATGGCATGTCTAGCTTCGCATTGTGTTTCTTACACCTCATGGCATTAGGGTGCCTCCACTCATCCTATATAAAATGCACTCGTGAGATCTGCAGCAGTCTGCTTCTGAGAAGCCCCATGTGGACAACCTTAAATGTTGTCGCCAGCCCTGCTAAATGTCGCGATGCTGGCCGAAGACGAGCATTGGCATAGTTCAGAAGCGAGGCGACAATGTCTCCATGTGCGCAATGCTGCACAAAGTACAGAGGAACATCATTGCAAGGCAGAAGCAAGATGATAATCTAACCGTCATTGCTGTGTCATGGTGTTTTCAAGGGACGCTAGAGGCAAACATTAAGTCAAGCTAAAGTGAGATTAGTGCTCGAGAATGTCTAAGGCATCAATATTATTGCGAACAAAGCTTTAGTAATCGCGAAATTGCTAAATGCAAGACACGATTTGAGACTCGCCCATGACGTTCGGGTACTAGCCTGATGACGTAGGCATTCCTCATAATTCTGTCACTTGAACTGGTACTTCTCTGGACAGTTCTATTCGATTTTTAGAAAAATGGGACTCGTTTACATTACCCTTGGCAAATACGCGGGTGGTCAAAAGGTCTTGTTCTTGCTGGACTCCGTGTTGGTAATGCGGGCCAGCAAAACTTGCACAAACTGCAAGTAGCAGCGAATGCCACATCCATGTGATGTCGCGGGATGCCGAAACGGTCTGTGCCACTTGACCAAGAGCAGCTGCAGCAGCGACTCTAGTGCTCCATCTTGGCTCGGTTTCTCAATGGCTTCTTTTGCATTTTGCACAAAAAAAAAACCATAGCACCATCTGTCAGGCGCTGTTTTATTAACCGATGGCAGTAAAGGGTGACGATGGCGTATGCAACGTAATCGCTCCCTGCTTAAGGGTGGGCAATTTGAACGATGCTAAAGGTATGCAGGACCCTTCAGTCTGGTTTTTTTCTTAAACTAAGTCTTTTCTTGGCGCGAAACAAGTGCTGCTAGGTTTCTGAAGGGGTATTTTAACAGTCCACGTTGACTTAGTATTTGCTTTTAGTGCCCCCTTAAAGGGCCCCTAAACCATCCAGAGGCTGAAATTTAGTTGTAGACTCGTGCACAACTGCAACACCACAACGAACACATAGCTGTGAGAATTTTTCGAAATTTTTATTCTTTGTGTACAATTATTGCGAAGAGAGATAAGAAAATATTGAGGCTTGTGAGCGTCGATAATTCATTTCGAAGCGCCGTCCGCTTTAGCTTTGAAGGGAACCAAAAAGGCCTAGCGACGATATCTGTGCCGTCGAGCAATCAGCGGTGGTGCGGCTGCCACACAAATGAGTCCTGGTCTCGTCCTCTCTACGTACGGCAAGGAAATCTCGCCGTTCGCGAGCAAAACCGCTGGCGAACGGCGAATGGCAAACGGCGTGCGGTGAGTTACTGTGCCGGTAACGTGGACGGTGGACTCGGCGCTTCTCGGCTACCCACTGTTGCTGCCGTGCCGGCCCGTCCTCATGCGAAGCGTGCTGCTATAGACCTTGTGTTGCGCGCACGTCTAGAAAGGCAAACACTGTCGCACTCTGTTCGCGCAGCTAATCAGACCGGTAAGCATGACTGTTTTGGGTGGAACGCGAGCGATTTGGCACTTGCGTTGCGGGCTGTAATTACCGATTCGCAAGGGAGCACAAGCGAGCAACATGACGAGGAAGAGCAGGGAGCACGCGTTCCTGCTAGCAGACAAACCAGAAGTTGTAGTACTTTTTTTGACCAATGGGCGTCGTAACCACTGTTGACATCGCCAGATGCACCCTGCTGACATCGTGACGACCGCTGGGGATACTGGAAAGGCCAGGAGAGGAGGACGGCGTTGTTTTTTTTTATTTTGTGGCGTGCCCGCGGCGCGTAGCGCTGCAGTGTTTGGCATCGTTGATCGTGACTGCATTCTGAACTCGATACGCGTGTGTATTTGAATTGTTCAAGAAATATCCGAGGTGGTTTAGGGGCCCTTTAAGTGCTTGGAAACGGCACAAGAACACGCACGTTGACACAAACAGCCAGGTGGGCCCATAGGCAAGTGAAAGGACACATAAAGGGCAATATTTAAGCATCTAATTATCACATGTGTTCTGGGCAATGTGGCACTAACGTAGATTCCCACATTGCATAAGATCCGCATAATTTTACACTGACCGAACAGGATCGTCCCACGTTACAAACCAGGGTACAACACTGATGGCGCAGTTTTGATCTGTATAATGCTATCTTGTTTTTTTTCTTCACTTCCTTGTCACATTTATTATGTAGTACTGCACAGTGCAAGTGTATGCCTGGGCCCCTGCGTAATTCTTTGCTTCAAACATTGCAGGGACTCGGGGGACCATGAGCTGTTCCTGCCATGCCTGGAACTTCTCAACCACCTTTCGTGGAGCACGTTGGCACAGCAGTACATGAAGATAATGGTGGGTACACTTCAGTCTAGTACATAGTCGTACCTTGTTAAAGTGAAGTTATCGTACTTATTCAGTTATAAAACAAGGGTGCAATGGGGGGGGAGGGGGCAAGAAAAAATGAGTATGCACACCAGTATAAGGCGATACAGAGTAGTCGATGGACTATCGAGACTCGGCGGGGATAGCCAGAAATACTGAATTACTAACACAGCCACAATGAAAGTGGCGACCATGAAATGGAGGGGGAGGGGCACTTCAACACAGTGCCGGTTATATGCGAATTTTGCCTTTGGGTGTGGCTTCACGGCACCACGCAAGCACTGCTATAAAGCCATATTGTAAGGCAAAATTTGCATATAAGGCGGGGGTGACTTTGAGGCTAAAAAATCTGGGGAAAAATCTTGCCTTATATTCTAATAAATACGGTACATTCTATAAATATGGTAATGCATGTATGTGCTGATATCAGCGAAAGAAAAAGTTGTGATCAAAACTATGCCAAAGAAACGCAAGCTTAATGTCTTTGACAGGCCATCCAAGGGTCTCCTTTTAATTTTGATGGCTCGTCAGCAGCTTTACAAGGGCACCTTGCATCATTGTTAACATGCAACCGTACAGTGTGCGAGATTGCACAGTATCTGCTTGCCGGCTGCTGGTCGATCAAGCAAAGCTCTCGAGCAAAATGTGTTCACACGTCCAGAATTTAATCGTTCAAGTTGCTGTTGCCGAATTTTTGGCATTTCTGCTACCAGAATACATATTTTGTACTGCCGAGCGGACAAATATTGCTTTGCTTAGACACGATTAGACATTTTTTGCACAGCATCGGTTACGCCCACAGTCAGCTTGGCTGTAAAACAACAAAGCCAAGTGGACTCGCCCTCCCACTGCGTTCAGTTGGCTTTTTGGCAGAGCACAGGCAGTGTTCTACATTCTGCTGCCGACATGAGCATTGTATGCACACTAGCGCTCCCACTGAGTGGCTGCGTGAAAATTGTTGGGACACAATGGTCTGAGTGGACTGAGAACACTCTGCTAAAGCTGCCTATTGTCTCGGATGTTACATTTTTTGTTAGTTTAGCAGAATCATCATCATCATGATCTCCCTGTTATGTGCACTGCCGGACGAATGCCTCTGCTATCGATCTCCAATTACCCCTGTCTTGTGCTAGCTGATTCCAAGTTGTGCCTGCAGATTTCCTAATTTCATCACACCACCTAATTCTCTGGCATCGTCGACTGTGCTTCCCTTGTCACCCATTCTATAATTCGAATAGACCACCGGTTATCTGCCCTATGCATTACATATCCTGCCCAGCTCCACTTCTCCAATTAATCTAGTTAAAATGAGAACTGTATAAAAGGGCACCTATATATATATGTACGTAGTGCATTTACAGTGGCACGGCATTCTGTAAGACTGTTTTTGTGTCTTTGCGGCTGAGAAGAGGTTGATTATTATGGGAGGAAATATAGGTCAAAGCTTTGCGAGAAAGCCTCGTGTAACTGTACAGCATTCTAACAACTTCAGAAGAAAAATTCGGCATGTACGGCTACTTTGTAATTGCTACGCAGTAATTGCTTAACAAGGTTTATTTATTCGACAAACTTCAATTTGACGAGTAGGGATGTAACAAATTATTGGATATAGCTAAGTAAATAGCAACGCAAATAAAGTTTCTTGCCAATGTCAGTGTGTCGCAAATTAAACAAGTTCAACCTCGATCTAAGGAAGTCTGTAAAATCTGCTATTTGCATCGCAGCTATGATGCCCAGAAGGGGCGAACACTGATATCCTTAAAGATGGTGATTGGCAGATTACTGTTGTCAGTGTAAACATCAGGGGCAATATTCTTGGGTGATCACTTTCGTGTGACTGGGCACTGGATGCATCGGAGTATAAGGCTGACAGCCTTGCCAAGCTCTCTACCTTCTTGCTGGGCCAGGAATGCTGTCGCGCAAAATCTTGTGAAAGTTATGTCCCAGAAAGTGACAACATGGGAGGCATACTTGCACCCGTGTTATCAATATAGTCTGTGACAGCCTTAGAATAGAGCGGCAAAAACATTGCTGTCTCACGCGGAGAATTAGTATGAATGCGACAGATAATTAATTTTGCTCATATCTGTGACGCTATAGCAGCAGTAAACTTTTAAATATAATTAAACTTTGTTATGACAAAGTTGTATCCACCATAGATACTTGTGTTATAACCGTTTTGCACAAATTCATTCAATGCCGATCGACGAGAAAGCTTTGGATTTACTTACATTGTATGTGCGTTCATTATGTCGAGGTTTGATTGTAGGGGCCAATGTTTTGGATGGAGCCACCTAGGGCACCAGCAAAGTGTTTTTTTTTTTTTGGTCGGAGCTTTTTGTACGGAATTCATACATTATTACTGAGTACTGTTGCACTTGGTTTTGTGGCCTCTATTAATTGTTAGTGCAAATGCCGCTGAGGATTGGAGTGTCCTGAATGTCTGAGGTGACCGATTACCAACTGCTTTCACATGCTTTTTTTTTTTCCACGCAGCCGCAGCTACCAGAGTTGTGCAAGTCGTTAGTTCCAAAGACCACATATGACAACAGTTGTGTGGTTATGCACACGCTGGCCATTTTTGCTAACCTCTCCCTCGACCAGTTCATCAGCAACAAGGTACTCTTCATTACACCTAGTCGACTGCGTGAAACGATGTGTACCTTATTTACCCGATTCTGCATTTATGTATTTGTGGCTTCAAATTGGACAATATTGTGCACCCAATTCTAATTTGTACATTTTATAATGAACAAAATATAGCATGCCACTGGGTTTGGCGCTCGGGGTGAAACCTGCAGAGCTTACCTTCGCAGAATGGAAATTTGTCCACACTTATTGTCTGGTGTTTTAAATCTCGTGGTTCTGTCTGTGGACCATTGCGTGTCGTACTCAACGCAGTTTGCTGTGTTTGATACTCTCCATTACTTGAATCATTCCACAATCCTTGCAAAATGGTATAGTGGCCTAAGCTAACCGCACTGCCTGTTCAACCAGGTTGAATGGCTGTGTTCATTTTAGAGTGCACAGTGCCTCGAACGAGTGTTGTATCGCATTATAAGTCATTCAGGCTTGAGACAAGCCCAAGAGGAGAAAAAAGGAAATTTGTAATGTTCAGATGCAGCCGAACCTTGTCTATATGTTCTGGAATAATGAAGAAAAAATCCCACTAACCATAACAGGGTACGATCCGAAATACAAAAAAATCTGACTCTACCTCTAGTTGAGATCTACGTAATGCGAAGCCTCGTGCGAATTGTACACGTGGCACAAGACGTGCGTCGAGCTGGCGGTGCTTTGGTTGCCCGAGACACGTTTTGTTGTTCTCCTATTGCATAGTGTTCTAAGACGGCAACAGGAAACCGAAATGAAATCGAGCTGGTAGACGACGCTGGATTCCGCCGACGCATAACGTGAAGCTCGCATTGTGCCGCCTGCAGCAGGGAACGGCGGCGCATTTGTATTATTGCCTACTAAAAGTGCAGTATGCTATCAGTGGCACTACGTCCCACACGGTGTAAAACAGATAGGGGCAGATGCTTATCTGAATAGGTTTGGCGGCAATAGCTGTGAATGCGGCATGCGAAGGCCTGGGAGATTTGCTGGTACCGGAACAAGGAACCGAGTGCGTGCCGGTGTTTTCGCATGAGACTGGGGTGTTTGGTCCAAAACGGGGTGTTTGGGGTATTGCGTAATTCAGGTATTACGTTACGTCTTCTTCGATTGATCAAATGCCATGGTGACAGTGTCATTATCACACCGATTGCTATCACGAGTGGCAACAGGCTTAGCCATGGCCTATCAGTGAATGCCTCATTATTGCGATAGCAATTATATGGACACTCCAAAGCAGATTTCTGCCGTCGCTGTGAGGTTCCGTATGACGTCAATGGAGATGAAATCGTCGCCGCGCGCCGCCGAATGCTATATGTGCGAGTGAAAGGGCGCGAGGGATGCGCGCTTTCACGGGGAGTGAACCCACGGCGGAGAACAAACGCGCGTTCTGCGCCGTGCTCCCTTAAGGGCTGCAGAAGTAGGCGTCCCTTTCCTCCTTTACAATCGCCATATATGTAGAGCAAACGCGCCTTCTTACGACACGCGAAAGGCCGTGGGGGGGGGGAGGCAACGTTAAGCAGCGGCACCAAGTGCCTATTTATATCGGAGGCTCCGGCAACAGTAACCAACGCCGCACGCATTTTGTGCGTACGCGGGCAAAACGCCGACGGCGTCGACAACAGTTCTGCGTGTTGCCGGTGCTACTATCATTACTCCGTATAGCTCTCTACAAATTTGCTATCGCAATTGGTGCTTCGCCTTTCAGGTGAAACTGCGACAACTTTTTGTAAGAGCTCTGTTGAATTGAGAGCTTTCACCTCAGCAAGATGATTTTGTTTTTTATGTGTGATTAATATTGTCTTGTTCTTTGCCAGATGTTCAGCCAGTCGATCAAGCAGACACTTCAGGTTCTCCTCTGCACGGTTGTGTCAAACAACATTGAGGCCAGGAGGATCGCCACTGACATTCTGGAGGATGTGTTGAACAATCGGGAGCGCAGAGTATGCGTGCTGAAGTGAGTCCATTTGCAAAAAATTGCATGTCTGAAAAGTGCGGAAGAACAATTAGAGACACTGGAGAGCAATGCTAAATAGTTTCAGACTGATAGTGTTTTAGAACTTTTTTTCCTTCCCCCCCCCCCCCTTCTTTTTTTTTCACTGAAAGCCCAGCGGATTTCGCTGGACAGTAGACTTCCGTTAATTCGGCACCAACTGAAATGCCCCAGCCAGCGACTGTACATTTTCGTGGACCATACTTTTGTTACTTCACTCCTAAATTTGACCTTCGCTGAATAAATTCAAGTAGACCGTTCAACACGGTCTACTTGAATGCCTGACCCCTGTGGTGACCGCAACGGCGACCCCTTTAGTTGCAGTGTCTGTCTCGGTGGAGCTTAGTGGACAGAGAATACGTTGAACACACCTCACCTCCCATCAAAAACGCCTATTTTCTGCCTGCCCTAAGAAGATTTTAAAGTGTAAACGGTAGCTAACAATGAATAATTACGGTAATTATGCAATCCTAGCACGTGCCACTTTGTTTTCCAAGATTTGGCTGACAATGGCGTGCTCATTGCAGTCAGATACGAAACCAAAACTGCATTTGCAACAACAGCTATGCCAGTCATTGACATCACAAGATGGTAACAGATTAAGTTCTAGCATGGCACAACGGCGACAACATGCCGCTTTCAGTCTTCAATTACAAAGGCTCATTCACTGAGCTTCTCTCACTGAGCTCATTCACATACTGACTCAAGTGAGGACTGTTTCGAATGATTTTTACTAGGGCCGTGCAAAAACCGAATAAGTAGAACCCCGCTGTTATGTTCCCGGGTGCTGCGTTTTCCCGGCTGTTACGTCGTTTTCGGCCGGTCCCAGCACAGCTCCCATAGAACCCAATGCATTGGTAACCCCGCTGTTACGTCGCAACTGTGGGACCGTTACCGCATCATACGTTGCGAACTGCCACACCGCGCCGGCCCGAGCGGCAATTTGACTTTTCATGTCACTTGGCTTGGTTGCTTGACGATGGCATTGGCCGCCCAAAGTGCTGGGGGCGACATTTATTACGTATTTTCGGTTTCCGCCAGCAAAAGTATGGCCTTTGACATCCGCTTTTGCTATCTAAAGATGATGTCTATGACACGTTGCGGCCCTAAAATTAGTTTTGGCTCGTAGATGTTCCGTATAAAGTCCAAGGGCAATAACGCTGTCGCCGCGCGCCATATGCTTTCTTTCGCGCGCGAGACGCAGTCGTCGGCTCTCCTCGCACGCTTTCACTCGCACATACAGCATACATTTCACTCGCACATACAGCATACGTTTCACTCGCACATACAGCATACGTTTCACTCGCACATACAGCATACGTTTCACTCGCACATACAGCATACGTTTCACTCGCGCATACAGCATACGTTTCACGCCATACAGCAAGCGTTCACTCGCGCGCGAAAGAATAAGCAGGGAGGAAGCGCGTTTCTGTTGCGCTCGCGCACCAGCAGCAGGGGGGGCGGTAGCGGGCAGCGTTGTGCTCTGGCATCAGTCTTGAAACGATCGCGTGGGGGCATTCTACAGCATAGGTGCGTCGGCGGCTCGTGGCTTTGTGCGTGCTGCGTTCTCACTCAGTTTGGGTTGAAGCGATAGCAACAGCATACGAAGGTCACTTCGCTCGCTTCGCATACAGCGCTTACTGCGCGTTTCACTCGCGCATACAGCATACGTTTCACTCGCGCATACAGCATACGTTTCACTCGCGCATACAGCATACGTTTCACTCGCGCATACAGCATACGTTTCACTCGCGCATACAGCATACGTTTCACTCGCGCATACAGCATACGTTTCACTCGCGCATACAGCATACGTTTCACTCGCGCATACAGCATACGTTTCACTCGCGCATACAGCATACGTTTCACTCGCGCATACAGCATACGTTTCACTCGCGCATACAGCATACGTTTCACTCGCGCATACAGCATACGTTTCACTCGCGCATACAGCATACGTTTCACTCGCGCTACAGCATACGTTTCACTAGCGCATACAGCATACGTTTCACTCGCGCATACAGCATACGTTTCACTCGCGCATACAGCATACGTTTCACTCGCGCATACAGCATACGTTTCACTCTCGCATACAGCATACGTTTCACTCTCGCATACAGCATACGTTTCACTCTCGCATACAGCATACGTTTCACTCGCGCATACAGCATACGTTTCACTCACGCATACAGCATACGTCGCCGCGCGCCTCCTTCCGTTGCGCTCAAGGCACCAGCGAGGGAGGGAGGGGGGGGGGTTTGCTTTCCGGTTTTTCTCCAAAATACAGAAGGGCTATCCCAACTTTACAGCAAGTGGGTTATTGTAAGGCCAATCTGCGCGACAAACTAAAGGACTGCGCATCAAGTGACTAAATCACCGTCCACACTGTTTCATTGTCAGATTCGGCATTATTTGTCCCCGGTCACTCTGAAATGTCAAACCTTGTTCAGCCTGTCGCACCTCGTTCATCCACCGTCCGCACACATGCATGCAACCTGCCATGACGCTTTCGTGCCCGCCGTGTAAATCCAAAGCAGTGAACGCGAAAGCATGGCTGGCTTCCCTTTGTACCGCCAATGTGAAGATATTGTCCATACAGCGTGGAACCGTATCTTTTGTTGCCGACTCAAATTCGGCTAAAGATTTTTTTTTTTCAAGTTCACTTTCTCGGATTGCCCGATAATTGGGAAGATTTGTGGCCCCTTCCATGTCAGGTGACTGTACTTAATTGCATAAAAGATCACATCAATATAACGAAATTTCAATTGGTAGGCTTCTGTTAATTCAACTCCGGTTAACTAAGTTGTTTGCTGAATATATTTCTATAGGCCCAAATTTCGTTATTTCGATCTCTAAATTGGTCTTCGCCAGATAATTCGAACTTAAGTTGTTTGAACTTCACCGCATAACACGGCTGTATTGTGGTGAAGCATACCGAAGTTATTACGGAGAAGTTTGTTGAGAATGGAAGGGGGCCGCTGTCACGGAGCACAGTACACAATTCTTTATACAGGTGTGCACGCGCAATCTGCGGTCGCAGTATGGGCACCTAGATGCCTAATAAGCATACTAGCAGCCGTTCAGGGCTGTTTCTGGCTGTGGCGATTTGAGCCCTCGTTTCGCGCGCGCGCGCGCCATGAGTGTCTCGTATAGGAGAGTATTAACGGGGCCTAGTACACGTTGCTTAATTATACGCCCGCTTATGCGCCGTGCATCGAAAAGCGGAGAAACAACCATCTACGTCTTGGGGGAAAGCTGGCGAAAAGGAAGGCAGTACGGTGAAAGAAATCCAAAAGTCGAGGGTGCTCGTACTGTAACGGGAGATGGCGCATGTGCGTGTGAAAATTGAGGAACATTTGCTGGTGTCTCGTGAAAGTTGCACTTTTTCTCACTTGGTATGCTTCACCACATAACATCTATTGTGGCGAAGCTACCTTTAAAGGCAAATACTGCCATGTAAATCAGCGGCATGTTTCGGAGTTCTTTTCTACCTTTTGTTTAATTCGACCCGCCAGATAATTTGAGTACTCTTGTTGACCCAGTCAGAATTGAATTAATGCAAGTTGACTCTATAACGCAGCAACCGAACACCGTCCGAGGAGTCCAAGCGCTACGCTGAGCCTTGCTATCACTGTCGGTGCTTATCCCTCCGGGCAAAACTGCTTTTTTTTTTACCAAAGTGAACTCTACACAAACTTTGTATTTCAAGTTTGTGAATGGGATAACGTATCTGGGACAAAATTTCATATTTGCAAAGGCATTTTTCTTTGATATTTAGGTATGAATTGGAAATTTTCCTATTCAAACGCCCTTAGGGGAATCTTACGCTGTGCGTTGTCGCCTACTTTAGGGTCTGAGGACAACCTAACCAACAACTGAACTAGTACAGTCAAACCTCGATATAACGGAGTTGTACTTGCAGCGAAAAACTTCCTTACATCGAGGTTTCGTTAATTCAATAGAACTGAGATGGGGACGGACGGGTAATGGCAGCTCGCCGGTCACAGTGTACGGCGCTCGCCATGCAGGAAAGCCAACTTCTGGGGTAGTTTTCCGCTGCTTGAAGTTCGACATATCGATAGCGGCTGCTATTCTTGTTCTATGTAACCGTAATTTTTGCTATATGTTCACATTGTAACATTACGGTGTGCAAAAATGTTCGATATACAGGATAATTCGATGTTAACGGGTTCGATATAGTCAGGTTCGACTGTACAGCAATAAATACTTCATGCTGTGATATTTTTTTCGGACTTTTTTTTTTATTGAGCAACATGGTTATTAGAGCTATGTGCTTTAAAAGCAATACTATTGTGGAATTTTAATATTGTTATAAATGGACTACACTGTGTCATTCTATAATGCCCCTTTAACCCATTGCGGTCCATTGTCGGGCAGGGCCTGACAACGCAACACGGCCGTAGCGGTCCGCCGTCAAGCACCACCCAACGGGGGTTCGGGGGTTAAATTCGCGGTTTTTCTCACTGTGATTCATGCGCATTCTTTGCATACATGATGCGCCATCTCTTGAGGGATAAAGAAACTTTATTTGTTGAAGTTTACTGTTTTTTGCACTAGGGTGCAGCACAATGTTCAGCACGGCTTCTGAATACCAGAGCGTTTTCATTTGCGTGTGGTTCGCTGAGAAGCATGACCACTTTTTCAACGTGTGCGTTTTACAGTGGTGCATTTAGTGAAAGCTTCTAGAGGTTTCCATTGTCAATAGCTTTATTTTGAGGCGTACACAGCTGCAGAATCATGGTGATAAAGAACACTCCTGCAGTACCGCCGCAACCTCATCCAACAGCTGGTGGTGACGTGAGGGCTAGAGCCAAAAAGCGGGGCCCGTCTGCGCGGAAGGAGTGCGAGGAAAGGCTAGATAGGAGGAGCCATTTCATCTACAAGCTCCCAGGTTGAAGCAGCAAGGACTGTGCTGTTTGTAGTGATCGAAAAACAAACGGAGGCAGGAGGGAAACTGTTTTTCGGCAAAACTGTGTAGTAACAACCCAGGCCTGCGCCCAGGAGAATGCTTTGAGCGGTATCGCACGCTTCTCAAATATCGGTAGAGGAGTTGCCTGCAGAATGCAAGAGAAAAAATAAATATCCTCCGAGTTTTTCTTCCAGTTTGTGGTTTTCTTCGTGGCGCCACAAGCTGGCAGAATAGTTTCAAACTAGGACAGCTGGAAAGGGGGTAAAAGTTTCGGACCGCAAAGGGTGAATCATAGCCCGAGTACCCAGGCATGAATTTGGCTTAGTTGATTGCTTACACTCAAATTTTACTTTTTTTAACGTTCGATAAAGGTTTGTACAAGAGGTACGAGAGCGCACTGGGCTACATTCTTCAAGTTGGTGTTGGCAATTGTTATTGCATTTTGCTGTCTTTGGCCGCCATGCTTCTACTTTTCTTTCTTTTTGTCAGGTACCACAAAATGATGGTCTCGTGTGCCTCGAAGGTGGCTGAGAAGCAAGTACAAAGGGAACCTGAGGACTTGCGAGCGGTAAGGCCACATTATTTAACCTAGTTTTTGATCGTGTAGGCCATGGGTTCTCAAAGTGGGTTCCGCGGAACCTACGGGTTCCGCAGGCCCCTGCTCGGGGATCCGCGAGCCACTGATAAATTTTCCCTGGTCCCGCTCTCGACAAGTGTCTAAAACAGCGAACACGAGGTGCGCTTGATCGAAAGAACCTCCATTACCCATGCCCGAGTGTCAAAAAGCACATCACAGTGCGTAACAGCAACGCGCGAACTGCGCAATAAATACGCAAGCAGCTTTTAGCCACCCAACCTCTGAGAACGGGCAGCGCGCCTAAGCTTTCACACTTGAATCTCGGAGGCCGTAGCTTACCACCATGCGCGTTTCTCGTATTTGTAGATAGGGTCGGTGCCGATAGTGTGCGCACTGACGTATACGTTGGAGGAAAAAAAAATGCGCGGAGCGCCGCAAATGCGCGCCGCAGAAGAGCAAGAATGGCGTAGCGTCCAACCGAAACGAATCGGCGTAGTCCGCATCGCCGTGGTCCTCAGCGGCGATCGTAAGCGGCACGTGACTGACAGCAACGCCAAAGCGCTTCGTGCCTAACCTTTAAAGCCTTTATTCTTGCGTTTATCGCCGCGCGCAACACCGCGTTGGCGGCTAGCCGCGTGCCTCCGTAAGTACGTAGTCGCTATCTCTAATCGCGTCGATAACCACCGCAGTTTCGTCCGCCGCGGTTGCGGCAAATAGTAGTTTCGTTTTCACTCGATGCGCGCGTCGGCTGCGTGCCTTCGCAACTGTGCAGTCGCCTCCCATGGCAGCGTCGATAGCGACCGGCTGCAGTTTCGTCCGCACTTCTTGCAGCGAACGGTAGTTTCGTTTTGACTTTGTGCGTGCGTCAGCCGCCTGCCTTCTGAACCGTAAAGTCGCCGTCCATGATCGTCGATAGCGGCCGCGGTTTCGTTCGCAGCGGTTGCGGCAAGCAGTAGTTTCGCTTTGATTCAGTGCAAAGCTGTCGAAGATAAAAAGCACCAGCTACATCGCGATGGACGGACAATTTGTTGGCGAGCAGCTGAGTGGCGAAAAAATAATCGAGATGTGCGCCCGTTGGTGTGCAAAGCGCGTCTCAGATGAAAACTCGCGCCGCGAAGGATGTCGCGAGGCCTTCGCCGCTGCTAGCGCTAATCAGTCATGAGATGAAGAGAATTTCAGCTTCCGCACTGGTCTTGTGCTAAATAGAAACAAGATTTGACGATTCATTGAGTAAATAGAAGCGTGATGACATAGTGAAGTATTTGTTTATTGTTTTCTTGATACCCTCGATAACTCGACATTCGGTTAAATCGGGGGGGGGGGTTCCTTGGCACTTTATGGAGCTTAGCAGGGTTCCGTGGGATGACTGTACTTGAGAACCCCTGGTGTAGGCTGTTGGAAATTTTTGCATAAACTGATTTTTTTTTTCTGCGCTTTTAATTTTTTGATTACAGCCAAAAGGCAGAGCTCTAAAATTGGGTATGTGTACCCTAGAAGCTCATTCATATATTTTGGAAAAAATAAGAACATCCAGAAAAACGTACAAACTGAAGTCACTAAAGAACGTCAGTTTCGCCCAGAAGGTGGAGCATGGATAGCGATAAGAATATTAGACTAAAGTTGAACTCTGCAATAATGGAATCGGCTAGTAAAGCAAAAAAAAAAATTCGCTTTCACGAGAATTGTGCTGTTGGCAAATGAGGCAACACAGATGGGGAACGCACTGAAATACAGTAGAACCCCACTGATACGTTCTTCACAGGACCATAAAAAAAGACGTAACAGCCGGGATATGCAAGAGCTGAGAAATAGGAAAAATTGAGACGTGAGAGTGTTGAACTGCACACAATATTTTAATTCTTGTGTAAAAAAAGAAAAGTTTCGCCCAAAAGCCGAAGCATCGATTGCGATAGCAAATTAGTAGACAGCTATACAATGTAAGGATAATAGTTTTATCGTCCGTATAAACTTGTAAACATTCGCTCACTAA
Organism: Dermacentor silvarum; assembly: GCF_013339745.2. Classification (NCBI taxonomy): domain Eukaryota; kingdom Metazoa; phylum Arthropoda; class Arachnida; order Ixodida; family Ixodidae; genus Dermacentor; species Dermacentor silvarum. The sequence goes on from NC_051162.1 coordinate 86,222,194, forward strand.
CTGAATTAACAAGCACGGTGTCAGCGCCCACAGGCAAACATGAACACATCACACTCCATGAGAGCGGACACGTGCTGTCAAATGCTGGTGTGAGGAAGCGCCGCTGCAGCGGTGAGTGAAGTGACCTTCGTGCTGTTGGCTATCACTTGAATGCAAACTGAGTGCCGAGAACACACGGCACACCCAAAGCTACGAGCTGCCGACGCTCCTACACTGCCTAGACTCTGCCCCCCCACACAGATCGCTCAAGATATGGCCCGTGCGCCGCCGCGCACTACGCAGTTAAAGCTTGAGTACAATGCCACTCGGTATCCCTCCCTCGCCGGTGCCTCGAGTCCACGGAAGGTGCGCTCCCTCCCTGCTTTTCTTTCTTGCGTGCGCAAGATTTACACGCAGTCGTCGGCTCCCCTCGCACGCTTTCACTCGCACGAACAGCATACGGCGCATGGTGACGGCGTTATCGCCGTTGGACTTTATACAGAACATCTATGCACCAAAACTAATTTTAGTGCCACAACGCATCATAGACGTCATCTTTAGATAGCAAATGCGGATCTCAAAGGCCATACTTTTGCTGGCAGAAACCAAAAATACACGTCATAAATGTCGCCCCCGGCACTTTGGGCGGCTAATGCCATCGTCAAGCCAAGTGACACGAAAAGTCAATGGCTGCTCGGGCCGGCGCGGGGTCGCAGTTCGCAATGTATGATGTGGAACGGTCCCACAGTTGCGACACATCAGCGAGGTTACTAATGCATTGGGTTCTATAGGAACTGTGCCGGAACCGGCCGAAAACGACGCAAGAGCCGCGAAAACGCAGCACCTGAGAACGTAACAATGGAGTTCTACTGTACGAACGTTCACTGTGAAAATTTCATTCGCTTACTTTGGCGAGCTTTGGTTGAAGCTATCCAGCACTGCATTGCCGACAGCACAGTGCCCCCCGTGTGTTGGTCAGCCAGTGCTTGACTCTGCACTGGATGTGTCGGCATCTATGAGCACCTGGCGACAGAGCACCGAGACGTTTGCTCCACCTGCTATTACAAATTTAACGTGCAAGTTTAAGGTGTTTTATGACATTTCTATAGATGGTACTACAGGTACGCGATGTCCATTTTTGCACGAGTCGTTTCTTCAGAGACGGGGGAACGGCAGTCAAAGACAAGTGGCAGTCAAAGGTTTAAAGAAACTATTGCAGAGCCCCTTTAAATGGCATTGTTGAGTCATGCTCAGACTGGAAAATCGTGCAATTGGACATCAACACACACAAAATAGAGCAGTTTTGCTTGTTTTTCCAAGAAGGCAATGCAACTCTCTTGAATTAGTGACCTCTTCCTCTGATTCGAAACTTGCATTTCTTTTTCATTTCATTCGCATCAAGACCATCAATCTTCTTGTGGTCATCTTATCGGTCCCCGAGCTTCTGGAAGAATATGTTGCTCGAACGCCCAGCACAATTGAACCACTGCTGTTTCTTCTCATTGCTGCTGTTGAGGAAAACGTTGGCTCCCTTGACGTGGTACACACGAGCATCAAGTTGGTCACGTTGCTCACCAAGGTTTGTGGCATGATCTGTGCTCTTTTACACCTTTACGGCCTTATGGTCATACTCGCTGCCCTGACATTACGATTACCTTATGCTCAATGTCTACACATTAATTTCCTACCTTTTGTGTGAAGCAGTTGCACGGATTGAGATAATTCGCTCATGAGGGCATGTAAAGGGAACTAAATTTCCAGAAAGTTGATCTGTTTGTTGTCATCCAATATGCAGACGGTTAAACCTCAATGTTTTAAAGTTGTTAAAATTCGTATTTTACTTCATTATATTAAAATTTTGTTGCATTGAAGTTCGACCTTTCGTTCGAAAAGTAGACATTAACCTATTTTTCTTGCATGGAAGGGGCCATAAGAAATGCCTGAATAATCGAGCTGTATTTTTGACCTGTCACTGGTCATACTTCCTGTTGCAGGATATGTGCGCCCAGAACCTGCTTGTCGCCCACAACGCACCCGTGTCGGGATTCCTGAAGGCCGTGACGGTAGTCCTGGTAGCCCTGCAGGACAAGGAGGTTGACGGCCTGTACTTTGCCCCGGAAATGTGCTTGGCCAGCCTTCAGCTGTTTCGCGGTGAGGGCCAGGGGTGGGTTTAGGGTCGGTCTAACGAAGAGGTGGAAGGAACATTTTTTTTTCGTAAAGCTGTACAAGAATTACACAGCGGTTTTCATGCAGCAGTGGCAACATGTAGCAGTGTCGTCGATATCAAATGTCGGTCAGAGCACGGCCTCCATGGCAGCTCTGAAGCTTCTGTATGACCAGGCCATAGAAACACGCAGCCTGCTTAAGTTTTGCCAAGCGAATACTTTTTGCTCTTTTGCTTGTTTAGGTGGTGGTCGGTGCTATTTTGACGGTCGCGGCCGATACAACAGCTCCGATGCAAAGGGCACCTGCTCTTGGGCACAATTGTCACCGAACGCCGACTGTTGTATGGCTCTTTGGGACACATGTGCTGTTGCTCAGGTGCTTTGTAGGTGCCTGAAGGTTTAAATGCTGTGCTGGAGCACTCGGCAAGGACAGTTCTCCCCTTCTCTCGCCACCCTCTCCCTCTTAGCTGTTGCTTGAGAGGGCTTTGGTGACCAGGGAGGAGGATGGCAGTCTCGTTCCATCCCGGTACCCGCATCGCTGGAGACAACACGCATATTTGTCGACTGGACTTAGGTGTATAGCCACCTACACTACTGCTACACATGTTCTGGTTAACAGCTCTGTGCTAGGTATACAGTATTACACAATGAAAAAGCACACTTTAAAGCGCATCATTCTATTAATACTAGGAGGAATAGCCTTCTAGAAGCATTTGGCCATTCACTTATATTGATAACCATCATCGATAGTTTCAGCAATATTGTTTTGGGTGTTCAAATTTGAATCTCTGCATAATGAAGTCAATCTAATGTTTCTTGAAGATACGAATACAGTAAAACCTCGTTATTACATAGTTTGCGTGTAACATGGTTCAGGTACGCATCAAGTGATATGCAATCGAACCCACTTATAACGATCCCAAATATAATGATCTATCGGTTACAACGACCACATTTCAGTGCATTTACTGTTTTCCAACCCTGCCTATCGAAACTGCTTCCAGATATAACGAACTTTTTTTAACATCGCCGTACTGTTAAACGAACGCTTCGAAGCTGGTTGCGGTATAAAGAGGGTGCATGCAAAGTATCAAAATGCAGAAGCGCAACCAAACTGGGCGCACGACAGCACGCGCCCTGCTTCGTCCAACCGCAATGATGATATGGCCTTCAAGAGCGAGCGACCGCTGCGCGCGGATTTCGGAACCCGCAACAAGGTGACACTCTTTCAAGGCCTGTTTCAACGATTTGGAACGACCATCTATGCCCTTCCGATATGGGCACAATGGCCGCTCAAGCGTTCCTGTTGATGCAGCCCAAGTCGGCGAGAACGCTGCATCACGCGCTGCTGTCGCGCAATGTCGGAAAGGCTTGGTGGGTACTACGCCGTTATCAGGCGGTCACGGTTCGGTGGCACTTTGTTTACGCGTTGCTGATACCGGTTCGCGGGGACATGTTGACTTTCGAACACTACGTTCTTTTGTTGTTGTTTTTTTGCCCGAAGCAACATAGATAACGTAATGTTGCGGTTCATGTGGCTGACGCACAGTCGTAATGCCGAAACCATGATGTCCGAGACTTTCGCAGAATGGCAGAATGCTGCAGTAGTTTCCGAAGTTTACGCTCCGGGCCAACTAGAACACTTCGCTCTCTTGTGCAGAATAGTCATGTCCCGCTGGTAGTAAAATATATCGTAAGCTCTCAAATGGTGAATGGCAGCTGCGCTTGCAGTTCTGAAATGTACGATGCCGCATTTCATTCTTTAGAAGGACATTGCTAATGCAAGTTTGCAGCTAGGTACAGGAATGCACCGGGAACGAAAATGACACAAAATCTGGTTTTCGGACCAAAGTACTGCCGAATTGTAACTGCTGATGCCAGCTTCAATGCAGTTAATATTTTTGCGATTTTTTAAGGGCGGGTCGGATACGAACTGCGGATATAACGACCACTTTTCACAGAACTATCGAGTTCTACTGCACTAATTAACTGACAATGGCAGATGAGTGGCTATAAAGTTACCGGCCTAATCAATGTCTTAATTCTCACTCAAACACACAGACAAGTTTTATTTGCACAGGCAGCAAAAAAAACTTTCACTTGCCACCGTAGTGGCCTTGCAGCAACGACGCAAGGCCACAAGCCAGTTTCTCTGTTAGTCCCCACTTCTCTGTGAACGCCCTCATGAAGGGTCAACGCACTAGCTGTGTCGGATAGGGAAGGGCCATCATCCATGTCATCTATATGACGACGTAGACGCACTAGAAGTTAAGGAAGCAGGAAACGCATCATGGCTACCATGTTTCGTCGTTGTTGGTGGTGAGTGTAGTCCAGGAAAGTTCTGTGCACCGCAATTTCACTATCTATGCTGTGCACGCACGACCTTTCAGATTCCACGCTTGTACACGCTGAAAAATTAAGTACAATCAATGTTCGATTTTTCAGACTCTCTAGGGACCACGGAAACGTCCGAAAGATCGGGCAGTTCAAAAATATGACTGCATGTCTTTTACTGCCCTCAAGGGCGCAAATCGCCACAGGCATGTCCGAAATAACTCTGAAGGCCTTCCAGTGCACTCATTAGGCGTGTCGGTGCTCGTACTGTGATAGGAGACGGCGGGTGCACGCATGTATAATTAAGGAATACATACAACGTCCCATGATATTAGCACCGTCCCACTCATGATATGCTTCACCGAATAACATTGCTGTATTGTGGCGAAGCTGACTTTTGGGAACCGGCATATGCAACGCACCGTGTTTTTCGAGCTTCAAAGCCATTGGCGAGGATTACAAAGGCGGTGTCGGCGCCATTGCTAACAGCAGCGAGTTGGTTTAATGAAAAACATGCCACCCAACAGCAAAAGTTGCTAGCGAACGCGCAGTAGCTAGGACCCAGCGTTGCTGCTGTGATCGCCGGATCTGCGTGCGAAAGTGCCGGTTCAAGGCGGCGAGATAATCAAAACGGTGGCAGTGGTGGCTTCGATTAATGCTGTTTCGGATCTGCGGTCATAGCAAAAAGTACGGAAAATTGGACGGCAAAAGTTTTTTGCATCCGAAATTTCGGGCGTTATGCATTGACTCAATGGGGTACGTGGCAGTGCCGCGAAGGCATCCGCATTACGGGGCATGTCTGAAAGATCAGGCGTCCGGAAAATCGGTCCTTGACTGTAAATACTACGCACTAACCATTTGGCATGCATTAAGTGAAGAGGTCGGCCAGTACATTGGATTTAATGGCAACACGGTGGGGAATTCATCGCGACTATATTTAAACCGGAATGGCCTCTTAAGCGGGTACATAACGAGGTTTTACTATGTATGTTTACAATGAATATTGGAGGTAATGAAGGTACTTCCATGTCCGATGCAGCTTCATAATAACGAGTCAAATCTCGTTATAGCCAGATTTGACTGGAGTTAACAAGCTTGTAATAATTCAAGCCTAGATAATGGGAAACGCCCGGCATTCTTTTCTTTTATTGTACCCAGCCCTGACTGACTCTGGTATCTGTGGTGAGACCATCATCAAGCAGTGCCTCACAGTGGAACACATCAGGGCCCTCCTGAAGCCTTACCTCGCAAAGGACCCTCAATGCATTCAAGATGCATGCATGTGAGTCTTCAATCCAGGTTTTAATGCGTTAGCATTCATAAGGTACTTCACGCACTCTGCTATAGTTATCTATGTATCTAACCGTTTTTCTGCCTACCTGGGTCACTGGGTCGTTCTTGGTAGAAATTGGTAGGGCATCGGGCTTGTGTGCTTATCGGGATCCAGATAACTAAGTGTTCCAACAATGAAAAAAATTTTCTAGCTTTTGCATCTTAACTGCCACTTGGTACCTATTCCCAAAATTATGCTAGAATAAGTGTTGAAACCTTTAGCTAGAAGGCAGCACCAAACAAATGAGATAGATGCGCCCCCTTGCTACTGAGAAGCGCTCTTGCACGCGTATTGTAGTGGGATGCATACGAGGTCTGTTAGAAAAGTATCTTGCCCTATTCTTTTTATTTTTTTTTTGCGAACACTTGATAGATATGAAAATAGCGCGCTTGCATCGGCCCACCTTGAACCTTTGTGCACATGCACAAATTTTTTCCCACCTGCCGATAGCATCAGTCGCTGGGACGCAGCATTTGAGTTAGGTAGTGCGCAGTCCTGTCGTCGGTTTCTTTATTGTAAGGAAAATGACAGAGCGACTGGAGCAGTGCTACTGCATCAAATTTTGCCAGAAACTGCGCGACAGCCAAGTGGAAACCATTCGGAAGATTCGGACGGCTTTTGGTGACGATGCTGTGAGCAGCACACAAATTAAGGAGTGGTACAACCGGTTTAAAGACGGCCTTATATCGGTGGAGAGCGAGCCATGCTCCGGTCGGCCATCCACATGCCGAAATGACCAGGTCATTGCAGAAGTGAACGCTGAGGTGATGCGGGACAGTCGTGTAACTATCGGAGAAATTGCGGAAGAGGTGGGCATCAGCACTTTTTTGCACATTCAATTATGATCGAAGATTTGGAATTTCTCAGGCTTTTGCCGTACATTCGTGAGGTTTAGTCATTGTTCAGGAATCTCCCGGGCAAATTGTGAGAGTTGGCAGGTATATCATGAATGAATGAATCGGTCAATCATTTCTGAGCTGTGTAGTTTAGTACCTAATTTAGTTTATTGAACAAAGTCTGGTATTTCTTTCGCTTTTCTCCTTAGTAGTTTTTTCTTCCATACAGTAAAACCTCTTACTGAATCAATCGTCAAATCCTGTTTCCTTTTTGCACAAAAGCAGTGCGGAACTCTTTATGAGGGGGTAACTAGCGTATACTAGTTACTTTATGAGGCATGAATTGCAATTTATTTATTGTAGATGACGAGTTTGCAAGGCACGTCGACTTAGAGCGAATAGCATCAATTTCAGAATATACGCCATCATACTTGTGGTAAAAATGCAGTGTTCCACTTTTTTTTGTTTTTTTTTTTTTCTCAGTACCTCCTTTTATGCATTGAACCACAAAAGTAACTTGATCGCCAAGGCATTTCGTCACCCGCTCTGGGAGTGCATATCTCAAGAGTTAAAACGGGTGTCCTGAGAATTCTTTCAAAGTGTATATGTCTTGCGAACTCACCGTCTGCCATTTGTACATTGCAATATGTACCGTAAAGTAAATTAATTGAAGTTGCCGTATTTATTCTATCATAAGACGGTCATAATTGTAAGGCGAGGGTGCAATTGGGGGTACCCAAGAAAAATAACGAGTATGCACAGCAATATAAGGCGATGCAGAGTAGCTGACGGATTATCGGGACTCGGCAGGGATCGCCTGAAATACTGAATCACTAACACAGCCAAAATGCGAAGTGGTGACCATGAAATAGAGGGCAGAGGGGTGCTCAAGCACACAGAGTGCGGGTTATATGTGAATTTTGCCTTTAGGTGTAGCTTCATGGCAGTACAAATTTCTCCGTATAGTGTGGCTTGACGGCACCATGGCGCACGCTACTGTAAAGCCACATTGTGAGGTGAAATTGGCGCTGCTGTGAAGCCACACCTAAAGCCAAAATTCGTGTCTGACAATTCTGGGGAAAAAACCTTGCCTTATATTTGAATAAATACAGTGATTAGTGAAGTTTCGATAATTGGTTCATTATGCATTTCTATTTATCGCATAAGTAATCTCTGCTTCTGAGTAATCCAGCTCAAGGACTAGAATTGTGCTATCTGCCAGAGACTTGTTTTTTAAATTCTGTATAGTAGATTAAAAAAAATACACCCGTCATTTTGTCGATCCTGTTGTGGTAGAACTAATGTAAGTAGGCTGTATAAAAACAGAAACTTGATATACTTACTAGACTATAATGCACCCTCAATTGTAACGCACACCCTGATTTTCTTATTTCAGAAATAAAAAAATGCAATAACCTTGATCTTTTCCTCGCCAGATTTTCATGTTAATAGAGAGAAACAGACTCGTTCTCGCTTGCAAAAAGAAGCGTATTGCATCGGAGCCAGAGTATAAACAAGTTACCACTCGTCGCTGTCCGAGGCTTCCTTATCGCTACTTGCGGACAAGTTTGTTGCAATGAAGGAGAAAGCTACGGAGGCAAAGTGCGTCCAAGTGAGAGCATTCCTGAAAATTCTCATCTGCGCCGGTTTTAGCTGGGGGAAAAGGAAACATACACATCTTATTTACAACAGCAAAATAAGACAATATACCACTGAGTGGTAAATTTAATCTGTTTTTCTGCTTTTCTCTTGCATGTTCTGGCATGTGCGAAACCATCGCACATTGAAGCTACGCATATTCGGTATCTGCTCTCAGAAAGCAAAAGCTCTGTAGAGCACAAAAGGAAAAACGACCGACACGTAAGCTGCAGGGCTGATCACTGGAGCCTACGCCTCACCACCATCTTTATTTCCTTTGTTGTTAAAGTGAGTGCCTCCCGGCATCGTAGCAGGTGCGGGTGCTACAGCTGTCAAATGCTGCCGGACTGCTTGGCGTAGTAACACCGTGTGGAAGCTCCTCCCCTCTAGCTTCCCCTTCATTGCCGCGCAAAGTTGTCTGCGAGTATAGTAGCTGCCCGGCGCATGTCACCATGTCCACCTTTCAAAACTGGGGTATTTGGACACCACCTATTGCAGGTTTGTTTTCGTACTCGAATCTAACGCACATGTGATATTTTATTTAATTTTTCCAGAAGGAAAGTGGGCTAGACATCAGTAATTGTGGTACTACTTAATCTTAGATTTCATATTCAAAGCTTGTGCATTATATCTGCCGAGCGTATCAAACGTGTACTTGCTCAGCAGGGAAATCTGCTGCATGCTTTCTGCAACGTCTCGAAGAGACGGACATTCTTCCGCGCCCCCTTCATTCACACGGACAGCATGGATTTCGAGGGACATCAGTGCTGCCAGACAAACTCGGCTTAAGCAAGTGGGGTGGTGTTAGCACTGCCACACAGGATCAAGCACTCTTCAGCCTGCAACCAGCTTATCAGCTGATGCAGGCAGCATGTTGATTTAATTTTTGTGGCTTTCGAGTCTAGCATGCCGTCGTCATTCCGTGGTCTGATCAGCCGCTGTGGGCTACAGGGTGCTGAATGAAGACAAACAGTACTGCCGAAGTTTCCACACATGCGGGAACAAATCCCCACTAAATCCGGCTACTCTGACACTCTCTGCTTGGATGGCACAGGTGGTTTCCGGTGACCGAGCAAGCCATCCAGTCTCCGTGCAGATGTAGTTCGTTAGAGCAAGCGCCTCGCTAGGCATGACATGCATATCATGTAATGCGCTCTCTGTGGGGCAAACGGTTGGAATTCTCTGCTGTGTGAATGCCTTCAGCTTCTCACTTGTGGTTCACGCTTTTTCACCCCAGCCACAAACAGGTGGAGGTTGTGACGACATGCCTGGACTTCCTTCGGCAGCTCACGACCAAGCTTGAGAATGCCGAGGAGTGCCTCCAGCAGCTGCTTCAGGTAAGGGCAATGCATGCATTTGTTTGCATACCCGCGAACTCTCCCAAATTTCCCTTTACTGTTTAGTGTTTACGAATTTGGGCTTGTACGTTTTTACTAATGTTGCATTAAGTTTTACAAAGGGTTCGGAAAAGAGTTTCGCTTGTCACTCTCCGACTCATTAGAAGTCCGATGGTGAAAGTACGCCAGAGGGGTACTTGCTTTGAGCAAGTTTATACAAATTCCTGAAACGGGTGAAATCGGCTACAGCAAATTCACTTTATAAAAGTCGCTGCAATATAAAAACATTGTACAGATTTTTAGTCTTTGCTTTTGAAAGTTTGATGCTGTTTGTGTCTTGTTTCTAAAGGTAAACCAGCATTAATAAAGTGCTTGCAAAAGACTTAATCCCACAAAAGACGTGCTGAGGGCAAGCTTCATGGAAAGATGCATCCTATTTCGCTTTCCCCCTCAGTCTTGCGTCCACAAAAATTGGCAGGTACGTGTTTGTGACTTTGTACAGCTGCAGCTCAATACACTCGAACCTTCATGTAACAATGTAGGTCTAAAATTTCATAGGCCATGCCTTATTTCAATGAGTACTCTTACTGCTGGAAGAAAACTGAGAAAATGCAAGATCAGAGACTATTGTTTTCGGTTGTAGTTGAAGATATGTGTTCTGCTGGCAAAAAAAAAAAGCAGTCAAATACTAGGAGAGATCAACTTGAAATAGCACAGTCTGGACGCACATGCTCGCTTTAGGTATTAGCTTAGAATGGCTAGCCCGCTGCTGGTGATCTCGTGTGATTATATTGGTTGCATATAAACAATGATGAAAAGCGCATTTGTAATTTACTGCTATTCATACTTGTGTCGGCATGGCAAGCTGCAGTTAGTCCCTTAAAACGTGCAAGAGAATCGTTGATGGCCTGTTGAAGGCAACACATGCTCTTGCCTTTTTTTTTTTTCATTCACCCAATTGTGAAAAATAGCAAATGCATAAAAAACACGGAACTACTAGACTGCATGCAGAAAGGCTTAAACATGGACAAGTCACACTGTTTTCTTAACCTGTTGCTTTATAAATATTGCAACTATAGGTTGTTTCTTGCAGGATTTAGTTCATATATGCTTGCTGACAAGATACTATATCCACCAGGACTGTTTAGAAACCTGTGTAGTAATTTTCATGGCTGAAACAGAAACCTCAAGTCAATGAAATTCGCAACTTAAAGGGATACGGACACAAAAGTTGGCGGGTGGTTTTTTGCGTCGGAACAAAAGTTGAACTGTTGAAAAGGATGAATACAACAAGCTGCTTTGAAAAAAACAAACCTTTTTTTGCGATTTTATGTTGCACCTTGCCTCTAAGTGGCCACCGGCACATTTGACGTCTTAACACCCACCCACCCACTCACGCGTGCGGCCAAGGTCGGCCGCAGTCGTCGCAGACTCGCAGTGTTTCCGGGGGTGTCGGTCCCTTGCAGTGTTTAACCTCTTTTGGCAATCTTTGCATGTGGTCCGTCCGAAACATTATCCCCGTCGGCGCTCCACGCAGGTGGTCCATCTCACATGCGCCTTCCCGCGGTTGTCGCTCGGTATTGACGCGTTCATCGCGGCGGAAGGAAATGCCCAGACATTGCTGTTATAACAGCATTGTCGGTCGTGACACGCCGTTGCACCCGTTTCCCAGAGACGAGAACATGCGTAAACATTGGATACCAGCCTGTCAGCCATCGCGCCCAGCCTGGAGACCTCTTCGTCGACGATGATTATGTGACCAGCCCGGCTGTGCTGAAAAGCGTCGGCAGGCCGCTCAAAAGCTGTGTCATCGGTCTTCTCACGAAAACGCAAGGCAGAAATGATCAGCGGCGCGTTTGAAAAGAGGAGGCGAAAAGATGTCGGTACTGTTTTCGTTCACTTGCTGCCTTCTTGAGCAGTGTGAGAGCGAGGCTGGGGCGAGATGCCTGAGGCTGGGCACGAAGGCAGTCATGTCTTTAAAAATGTTGGCAAAGCAGAGAGCGCGAGCGAGACTCGCGAGATCAGACCTACATGGCAGCGGGCCAGACACATATGCAGCTCTGCTTCTCCACGGGCTGAAGCAGGAAAAACTGGGGAGAACTCCAGACAGGTGCTGCCATCTGTCGAAAGGCTGGCAAATTGGGCGTGAGAATCTCGGAGGTACTGATACCTCGCAGCAGTTGCTCACGCTGATGGCATAAACTAAATGAGAGCAGCATTCCGGGCAAGTTGCTAATCCATTACTAAAGTATTATGTAATGGATTGTGTGTTCTTCTCTCCCATCAGTGTTTGTTTGTTGCGCAATAATACTTTATAGTAAGGCATAAACTACTATTCTGTCATCCATGCAGTACTTAAGTACCCTGCAGCTGCCTCGCCTGTGTGCGCTCTTTAAAAAGCAAGTTTACAGAGGAAATGACAAATAATTCTTGCACAAGTGTCTGGTGCAGAGCAAAATCTTCGCGCTGCGGTTTGTGAAAACCTGACCGGCACTTCCACGGCCGCCTGTTCTTCGTCGCTTGACGCGGAAGGCTCGTAACCGTAAGCGGTAATATTTCTTGCCAAGCGAACGGTCCTCGTCTTCAGACGTGTACTCATCGCTGGTAGAGGCACCAGAACTTGAATCCGTGCTCGCGATGGCGGCGTCGGTGCACTTTGAATGACCGCGGCCGGCCGGCTCACTATCCGATGAGTGTCGCGACGTCGAGCCTTCCAACTCCCACTTGGCAGGCGAAGGGACGTGCGCTCACAAAAACGGCAAAAATAAAGCCATCGGCTCAAAAAATGGCTACTTCTTTTCGGCATAATCACCCACTGAGGATTCATATTCATAAAATCTTCAGATTTTATGTCCGTATCTCTTTAAGTAAAGTTTATTGCAGCAAGTGTGACCTCGTTATATCAACATTTGACAGTACTTGTGATGCTGTTGGTTAGAATCGAAGAGCTTGCATGTGACTGGATGTAGGACAAATGCAAGCTTGCAGCCCATGATGCTGTGTTTCAAGTTGCTGAATGTGGAGCTTGTGTTGGAAGTACGCATCTGTGAGGGTGGTGATTAGCATACAATCATTCCGATGCCAAGAAATTGCACTCGTGATTCCAGGAACCCGCGACAGCGAGTTACCTGTCGATAGCCCTGTGCCTGACGAAAGAGAACATCGTCATGCCTGCTTTCAACCTCACCGTGATGGCCAACTTTCAGCAGGACTTTAGCCGGGAAAAGTAAGTCTGCCTTCGGTCACCCAACAGGCATCTGCTGCATCACAATGCACATTTTTTTTTTTTTTAACAAGCCTCGAGTTGAGTGAGTGTTAAGTAAATATCAACCTGCATTACTGATGTTATGGCATCTCCTATATAAACATGTAGTTCGTGTCTTGATTCTTGCTTCTCAATTTCTGTTCTTCAGTTGGATTTATGTAATGCAGTCCTGCTTGTGATGTGTGTACTACATTCTATGCATCTATGTCAGTGATTCCACTCGTGCGCCAACTGCGCCAAAGTGCGCCAGATGGGATTTACTGAGCCATCCTGATATAATCGCCGACAATTGCACAGGGCGAGCCTTAGTTGCAACCTTAGTTGCTAACAGGAGACGAAACAGCACTAGCGTGTGTGCCCCGACTAAGCCACAGCGCCACGCACGGCACCGACGCGGCTGTCTGCCTTGCAAGGCGGCTCGACAGCAAAGTGCGGTTTCTGCTGAGGCTCGTGGCTTCGAGGTCAATTGGCGATTCATCAGCGGACGTTATCTACTCCGGAAACTCGGCTAGTACAGTAGAACCCCGCTGATACGTTTTATCACGGGACCGTAAAAAAGAAAAATCCACAAAGAAAATGTAAGAGCTGGGAAACGCAAGAGCCGAGAAACGGGGGAAAATTCAGATAGTAGTTTTGAACAGCACATATTATTATTCTAATTCTTACATGTGAAAAACGTCGTAAATTCACCCGAAAGCCGAAGCATGGATTGCGATTGCAAATTAGTAGACAGCTATCCAGAGTAAGGATAGTAGTTTTATCATCCGTATTAACTTGTAAACATTCACTTATTCACTATATTAACAAGCATAGTGTCAGCACGCACAGGCAAACGTGAACACATCACACTCAACGAGTGCGGACACGCTGCTGCGGTGCTTCCTCACACCAGCGTTTGACAGCGCAAGCGAAGTAACCTTAGTGCTACTCTCCATCGCTTCAACGCAAACTGAGCGTCGAGAATACACAGTACGCACAAAACTACGAGCTGCCGACGCACCTACACTGCCTAGACTCTGCCTCCAACGTAGATCGCTTACATGATACGGCCCGCGCGACCGCACCCCACCACGCAATATGCAGTTGATGCCAGAATAGGGCATCAACTGCATATGAGGGGCGTCGCCCCTTGCTCCCTCGCCGGTGCCTCGAGTGCGACGGAAGGCACGCTTCCTCCCCGCTTTTCTTTTTTGCGTGCGCGAGATTTGGCCGCGGTCGTCGGACTCCCATCGCATGCTTTCACTCGCGCATATGGCGCGCGGCGATGGCGTTATCGCCCTTTGACTTTATACGGAACATCTATGCGCCATAACCAATTTTAGGGCCCCAACGCGTCATTGACACGATCTTTAGATAGCAAATACGGATCTCAAAGGCCATGCTTTTGCAGACTTAAACCGAAAATACTTCATAGATGTCGCCCCCCGGCACTTTGGGCGGCCAATCCCATCGTCAAGCCACCAAGCCAAGCGACATGAATAGTCAAAATGGCCGCTCGGGCTGGTGCGGGGTGGCAGTTCGCAACGCATGATGCGGGAACGGCCCCACAGTTGCGACGCAACAGCGTGGTTACCACTGCATTGGGTCCTATGGGAGCTCTGCAGGGGCCGGCCGAAAACGACGTAACAGCCGGGAAAGCGCAGCACCCGGGAACGTAACAGCGGCGTTATACTGTAGCTTGTTTGAAGCGCAGCATGACATGTGATTATAATAACTGCATGCCGCCAATGTGTCCATCATTTCTGTTTCTGAATATACCGAATGACATCTGGGAAAACTAGCAATATATGAAACGATAACAATTTGTGTGTCGCATGCACAGAACATTTTTTTTTTCTCCACAAGATCTGCAATGGATGGAAATGTTTACTAAGCTTCTTGTAAGAGCATACAAATTATTCAGGTCCTGGAATGTAAATTGCAACTCGCTTTTTCGAAATACTTCAGGGTGTGAAAAATCAGCTGCTCCCAAATGCCAAATTGCGTGCTCCAAAGTGCTCCAAAATGAAATTTCTAATGCTCCAAAAATTGCTCCAAATCGGAAGTCCGCAGTAGCATCACTGATCTATGTGGAATATGTGACCTACACTCGGTATGCAAATCATATGCCTAGTTGTAATATACACTTTTGCACTGTACTGAATAAAAAATGGGAGCAGAGGCCCCGCCAGGCTTGCTGGCATTTCAATTCAATTTAGTCAAATCTCGTTAATTCGAACCAAATCGCGTGGCTGCACCTCTGACAGGCACTGCTCCGGCACCGCCATAGAGTAAAAGTTTAGGAGAGACCCTTCAATGTCGCGTGCGAACAAAACAAACGAAAAAACCCGGCGAAAATTTCTCCTTCTCTCAAATGGCAAGGTCTCCGATTCTGCGTTGCGCCGGAACATGCGTGTACGTTCTGATGTCTCAGCCACGCGTACAAAATAGCAGTGAAGCCTTCTTTCTCCTTTATGCTTCCTCTACTTTCTAGTCGCGTGTTGACCTTGCACGCCGTGGCTACGGCGCAGATGGAAGCAGCGGCGCTGTCCCAGGCTGGCAAACACCCGCTTTCCAACGAAACTTCAGGGAGCTGGCGCCGGGCCAGCTAGAGCGGCGGCACCTGCACGGCAGCGGGCGCGCACGGTGACAGTCAAAAGTGAGGGAGCTACCGAAGCCGCAGAATTACCGAGGCGAAATCCGCTTCCCTGCCACCCTCCTTCCTCGCATTCCAGTCTCCGCATGGGCCTTTCGCCGTGCCGTGCCAGCGCCGCCTGCTCCCTGAAGTTTCGTTTACTGCCGTTATCGTGAAGCAAGCGTTGGCCGGCGTTGGCAGTTTCGTGGCCCTCGCTCACTATGCACGCCGTGATATTTCATGACTCGCACTCAAGATTCTGGTTTCAGCCTCACTGGCTGTATGTTTGCACCACGTGCCCTTCTCCTCCTCTTCGTCTCTCTTTCTTCCTGGAACACTCCTTGGGGCGCCCGTTTGAGGGGAGCATTCGCTGTCTCCGCTGGCTTCCGTACTCCCAGGCAGCTGCACTGTAACCGGTGTTTCGTTTCCCGCAACTACACTATCAGTGATACGTGTATACATGGAGTGCTATGGGAAAATTAACGGAAGTCTGAAAAGACCGCACTATATCCGGTCCTGCACTATAAGCGGTTACGTTATGAGTTCTGGATACTGTATATGAGTTCATAAAAGGGGCCTAGTACGCATTCCTTATTTATGCACATGCATCATACACAGAGAAGTGAAGAACCATCTTTGTTTTGGGAAAGCTAGTGAAAAGAAAGACAGTAAAAGGAAAAACTCCGAAAGTCGAGGGGGCGTTTGGGGCCAACAATAGGCAGGGGTATATCTAAAACTGAAGGCCTGCCAGTAAACTTATTAGGCGTCTCGGTGCTCGTACTGTGACTGAAGATGGTGTATGTGCGTGCATAAATTAAAGAATGCATGCTATATTCCATAACAGTAGCACCTTTTCCAGCTTGGTATGCTTCACTGCATACCATGGCTGTATTGTGGCAAAGCTAACATTAGAGGAAAATACCGCCAAGCGAATCGGCAATGTGTTTTGGCATTTTCTCTGCATTTTAATTCGATTTGCCGGATAATTCGACCAATTTCGTCGGTCCCTTCAGGGTCGAATTAACGAAGTCCACTGTACAAATGGACTTTTGGCAAGTGTGAGTGGGCGCGTTGAAAGTGAATGCAAGTGACTATAGGTCTATTTGATTCGCTTGGCAGGCCAGTGAATCATTTCAGAGCAGGGCACAAGAAGTTCAGAAATTGTGCAGCACAACTTCAGCGGTTCAGCAGTGCAAGCACTGTGCAGGCATTATATTTTGTCTGCCTAAAGTGTGCCGTCCTGACAGTTTGAGAGGTTCCTAACCACAGGTATGGTCATATTCTGAGGTTTAAACACACCCCTTGTTGCTTAGACACAGCAGACATGCATAAGTAGTTTCAACGGCATTTACGTCTGCGTGCTGCATTGTCTGCTGCACTGCTGCTTCACACCTGCACGTTTGCATCAAGTCAGCACCATTGGTTGTTAGGGAGGGTGCAGAAAAATCGTGAATCAGCCCTGCACTTTTTTGAAGCCAACAGCATGGTTCAGAGCGTGCCATTGGAGCATCGCTGTAACGAATGGCAAGGTGCAGCACCTCGTGAACTAGTTCAGGTAGTGCAGGGGAATCGGAACAGATCCTATGAACAAGAGTATTAGCATGAGTGGGCGCAAGTAGGAACTTAGGTGGCTGCCGAGGAGTGTGAGAGCATGCGAGTGTGAATGTGTGGATAGCCTGCAAAAAATTGGTGAGTGCGTATGAGTGAGTATCGGTTTATTGTGCCAGCCTATGACCAAGACTGTTCTTTTACTGAGCTTCCTTTATCCCAGTCAACGAGAAAATTATTTGAGAATCGGTGAAATGCTGGGTGATCAAATGCCAAGATATTTGTGTTGCAGAGTTGTCCATGTACTGTTTGCCCCACAAGGCTGCAACATTGTCATGGAGAACTGTTTCACACAGGTTTGTTCAGTCTCTGGTTTCGGTCAACCGCAAGAGGAAGGCTCTCGAGTCTCCAGCGAAGCGTGACAAGCCTCCCCCACCTGTTGTTGCTGGAACCATGGCACGTCCCGGCGTTCCCGTCAACAACCACAACAGGCGCCTCTCCGTCGAGAACAGCATTGAGAGGATCTCGCGCAGGCTGGAACAGAGTTTCGAGGTATTCTCTAAAGGGAAGCTTTCTCTGCCTCTTCTCCCCAATTTGTGGCTTCTGGTTGTGGCTGTCTTGTCAATGACGCCTTGGGCCACTCATTACGCGGGCATCCTTGGCTAGTCCCACAGGATGGATATGTTTCACTGGGTAGGTATCTGAATAGATAAGAGCAACAACGGGGCAAGAAGTGGATAAGTGAGCATCAAAGCAGAGTTTAATAAAGAACTGAAGGGAACAGAATGGGACCAGAGCGTGCATTGGGCTACAACAGGTGAAGGGGAGACATTTCGGTTAACATCAATCAACTTTGCCGCGTGCCTTCATAACTGCAGTCTTCATCCATGATCGCGTCTATAGCGACCACAGCTTCGTTCATGGTGGTTGCTGCCAACAGTAATTTCATTTTGACTCTACATGCATGTCGGCTGCCTGCCTTCTGAACCGCAAGATCGCCGTCCATGATTGCGTTGATAACGGCCGCAATTTCGTCGGCAGCGGTTGCGGCAAACAGTAGTTGCGCATTGACTCGGTGCAAAAATGTCAGATTAAGAGCACCAGCTACATCGCAATGGACGATCTGTTGGCGACCAGCTCATTGGTGAAAAATTAATCAGCATGTGCATGCGATAGCAAAAAGCGTCTCGGATGAAGACGCGCGCCACGGCTGTGCTACGAGGGCTAATCGGTCACGAGATGACGAGAGTTGCACCTTCCGTACTGCTTTTGTGCAGAATAGAATCGGGATTTGCTTATTCATTCAGTGAATATGAGCGTTGACATAGTAAGCATTTGTTCATTGTTTGCTTGATGCCCCGATAATTCGACATTCGGTTATTTCGGACATCTTTTTCGGTCCCATGAAATCTGAATTAACGAGGTTTTACATTATTGTACTTGCATTAACGACAGCATTGAGATTTTGAGCATTTTTATTTTCTTTTCATCTAAGCTTTTCAAATGATCTTTGTGCAGATAGGTGATCTGAAGCAGTCCGAGATCCTCGCTGTCTACGAGAACAAGATCTGCAAGCTTAAAGTAAGTTCGCCAACTTTGGCATTGATGGCTGCAAATGACCTGTGGTGCTGGCTACAGTGTTCTGCTGTTGAGCGCGAGGTCACGGGTTCGACTCTCTGCACTCATGGCCACATTCCAATGTGGTTAGGATGTAAAAACTTCCGTGTACTTATATTTATCTTATTTGAATGTGTTAGTGAACCCCAGGTGGTCAAAGTAAATCCTGAGCTCCCCACTACAGCATCCCGTTTAGCTCACGAGTTGCTTCTGGATGTTAAACCCATAATTTGACATCTACCGATGTGCATTGCATGGGCGATTCCTCTACTTACTGGTCAATGATGGAGGCAACACTGCCTCTTTGTGTATGCCTACCATCATTGGTTTTCCATATCTGAGTGACCTCACATCAAGAGGCAAGGGGTGTGCCGGTGGAAAGGTTTCAGTAAAAATTGCGGAAACGATCTTTAGTGGTTACTGCAACATTTTTTTGCTTGTTTCTTTTTGTTTTTACTAAAGCTGTAATCAACATTGTCACGCTGTAGTGCCACTGAAGACCCAAACACTGCCAGTGCATACCCGTATTGGATATGCGGGTATGAGCCAGGGACAAGAAAGGGAAGAAATCATGTGTGGCTCATACCGGGGCCGCACATTTCAGCTCCGCAGGTTTACTCGGAGTAGAGCAGATGCGGGGAAAGCTGCGCTGGCACCGATTCACATGTGTGCTACCAATCGGGGTCGTTTGGGGTGTCGCGGGGAGGAAAAGAGAAGGAAAGAAATGGGCCCGCGTGGTCCGCTCCACCAAGGAGCAGGCTGCGTTTAAGCAACGGCGCCGCGAACTTGCTCGGGGAAGGGCTCGTCGTCGGCGTGCTGATTCTAGCGCGAGGGCTTCCGAGCCCAGGTGAAACGTCAGCGAGGAGTCGTGGACCCTGAGTTTGGGGCAAACGAAGCGGAACGCCTGCAACAGTGTCGTCTTTCCACAAGCTTTGCTTACCCCCATTTTCTCGACAGGGGAAGGGCTCTGAATTTTTTTGTAGACTTGCTGAAAGATTGTTTGTCCCTGTGGCAAGAGCTCACTGGGGATACCTTGCTCCTTCAAGATTGCCATCAGTTCTGCTTGTTGAAGGCTTTCTGCTCCTGGAGTCATCTTCCACTCAAACGCATGTGCTTGACATGGTGTAATCTGTATACACTTGTCGAAACATGTGAAGTGTATCAAATTGAGTCTTCCCCAACCGAACAACAAATATCAGGTTTTGTTGCTTCATGTTCATGGTTCATTCCTCGGTCCTCGCAGCAGAACGGCGTGCAAAGACGAGTGCATGTTATAAATATAGTCGCATGGTTTCAGAAAGCTGAAATTTGTTATACGCTACCAAGACGTCGTATTGCTAGATTACTAAAGAATCGCACCCTCATTTCACATAGCTTACAAAACGGACCTAGTTCAGTTACTTTTCAGACATGCCTCATATAGAATTGGTGATGGCATTCATTAAATTTTGCATACAGTAAGCATGTCTTGCTCGGAGCAATAATTTCATGACAGTGGAAATTCTGTGGAAAGAAGCACTGGCATTAAGTAGAAACGGGACACATGGCAATATTCATTTCCACATTTTGCCTTAGCTGCTGTACCAGACTTCTGACTAAACTGGAGGACAGGGCCAGTGGGCTTTGGCTTCACTTGACCTCAGCAAGTGTAAAACTAAATTAAGCATTAGTGTTACGACGCATCTGAAGCATCATTTTTGCCGGGGAAAGGTTAGAAAATGCAGCATCATGCATAACTTGCAGAATATTTGTTTGTTCATGTTTGTAACTTTTTTTTTTTGTAAAGGCTCGCGAAGAAGAGCTTCTGCAACTCCTAGAGGCAAAAACTGCGGCTCTCCAGCAGTCTGATCGTCTGGTAACAAAGTACACGTGCATCGAGGCCAAGAACGACGCTGAGGTATGTGTGCTTCTGTCTTGATGTTCACTGTCTCTCCATTACCATATTTACTCATGTAAGTCACATCCCCCCACTTTTGAAGTAAAATATTTGAAGGGAAGTTTCACAAAGATTGTATTTTGTATGCATGGGGGCATCGTGATGTTGCTTAAATATCTAACAGCATAGACTGCATGCATAAACTATCTTTGGGAGCTTGCCAGTGAAGTACAGTAGGACCCCACTGATACGTTTTGCACGGGACCGTAAAAACAAAAAATGTAAGAGCCGAGAAATGGAAAAAATTGAGAAATAAGAGGTGGGGAACTGCACACAATTTTATTTTAATGCTTATGTTTGAAGGAAAAGTCGGTTTCACCCGAAATGTGAAGCATCCATTGCGATAGCAAATTAGTAGACAGCTATACAAAGTAAGGATGGCAGTTTTATTGTCCATATAAACTTGTGAACATTCACTTAACTGTATTAACAAGCATGGTGTTGGCGCACACAGGCAAACATGAACACATCACACTCGATGACCGCGGACACTCGCTGTCAAAATGCTGGCGTGAGGAAGTGCGGCGGCAGCAGCAGCAAGCGAAGTGATCTTTGTGCTCTCTATCGCTTCAATGCAAACTTAGCGGCAAAAAACAGCATTCACAACAATAAGGGTTTTGGGCCCACCATTCATTTTTTTATTTCCTTAAAGACCCTGTAGTAGGGGTATTACATAAGGGATGGGGATTCAACATATACAAACAAGTGTTGCAATGCTTTCAATTCGTTAAATAAAAAGTTGTGATGAACAAGTGACCGCAGCGACTTGATGAGGAAGGGCATTCCAGTCTTTAGTTGCTCGGTAGAAAAACGAGGCTGAAAATGTATTTGTGCGTGAGTTTGGTTGTGCCACCTGCAGAGGATGGCCAATGCGTTGTGACTGGCGTGATGAGGGGACAATGTATGGTGGACGATTAAGCGTCGAATAGTAGAACCTGTAGAAGAGGGAGACGGTGGCAATACGGCAACGAAAGGATAGAAGTGATAAGGAAGATTCTTTTTTGAAGTATGAAATTCTGACGTCGTAGTAGTATGTAGCATGAACATACCTGGTGGCACGATTTTGAACTGCCTCAAGGGCTTTGGTGAGATATGCTTGATGCGGATCCTAGATGGAAGATGCATAAATCGCTTTCAATATACATCCCACTCGCAATACGCAGTTGATGTCGGAGTACAATGCTGCCACCTGTCCCTCCCCGCTTTCCTTTCTTGCACGTGTGAGATTGAGCTGCGATCTTTGGCTCCCCTTGCGAACTTGCACTCACACCTACAGCATATGGCGAGCGGCGACGGTTTATACGCAACATGTATATGCCAAAGCCAATTTTAGGGCCCCAACGCGTCATAAACACCATCTTTCAATAGCAAATAAGGATTTCAAAGGCCATGGCTTTGCTGGCAGGAACCGAAAGTACCTCATAGGGTGTTGTCATCATAGGTGCCAATCCCATCGTCAAGCCACCAAGCCAAGATGCATGGAAGTTCAACATGGCCGCTCAGGCCGGCACAGGGTGGCAGTTCACAACGCATGATGCAGCAACGGTTCCACAGTTGCAACGCAGCAGTGGGGTTCCCAGTGCAGTTAGTCCTATGGGGCTATGCCGGGACCAGCGAGAAACGATGTAATAGCCAGGAAAACACAGCACCCGGGAACGCAACAGCAGGGTTGTAGTGTATGTAGTGAGCTCTGGTGACAATAGCAGTGACATTGAAAGTGTAAATGCTGAAGAGTAAAGTGTAACTTGCAGACAAGTGCTGAATCTTGAATAAATGTAGACGTAATGCATAGCCTGTGTTCGCATTATTCTGTACATCATTCATATTATCGTTTGCAGTGTTAGTTGCCAGTCAATTGCCCAAATCATGCAAGTCTCACTCTGCCAATATTGCATTCTAAGGACATCCCCTGCTCCATGATTTATGTGTGCTTTATTTCTAATGCTTTCAGGTGGAAGAGTTGCGCAGCCTTTTGAGGGCGTCCGAACGGCGCATTGAAGACACCGAGGAGAGGATGACTGAAGTAAGATGATGTATAGTGAGATGACTGAATACCTAGTGACAGCCTCAGAATACCATCAAACATCACTTTATAGAAATTTATTATATCAAATTTTCAATTTCATATAATTTTTAGTTCTCAGAAACATTTGTAGAGGCTATTGAAAACTTCAAAGGTACAAAGTTTGTTCCAAGTGAATGTGCCTTGGAAACCTACCGGCTACAATTTAGTTGCACTATGTGCAGTAAAGTAATTATTTGAAAACTTAATTGGATAATTAAGGTGAGCTACAGATGGTCAGATGCTTTCTAGGATTGGAGGGGGTAGGTAAGCTGCAGTAATGCAGTTACTGCAATAATGCAGTAACGCACACTGGGGGGCTCCTTCCTGCTCCTTTTAAGCCCGATGGGAAAGGATGGTGCGTGCTGCTCTGCTTGTTCGGGTTCAGTCTCGGCATCATGTGCGTCTTTTATCATTTTTATGGCAGGCGACATTAAGGTAGCTAGCAACGCATTGAACCTTCACCTTTGGCTCGGGGTTTGTCCGACAAATGGTGTATGGGAGTGGGATTTTGTTCAAAGTAACTGTTACGTGGTCTTATGGGGTTCAAAGTTGCGGGAGTTTTTCTCTATTCACATACATAAGACTTTGCCAAGGTCAACAGAGCAGTTCGTATTATCTGTCAATTTGAATTAAGAGATTTTGAATCGTTGGCATTTCATCATACATGGCTACGTTGAAATAATTTGAAATGCAGCTCTTGCCTTTCCAACAGAGTGCTACAGTTGCTTGCATGTTCCACTAAATGCTCATAGTTTTGAGCACCCTAACATTGCTACCGCTTTCAGATGGAGAAACGCACCGAAGAGACTGCACAGAGCTTGAAGGCCTCTCGGACCAAGATCAAAGCCCTGAAAGCCCATGTTGAGGAGTTGGAGCAGAGAAACAATGACCTCGACGTGAAAGCGAAAAGGTGAAACCTCCTACTAGTAGCACTTCTTACTAGCCCATATTTAGTGCAGAAATATGCATATCAAGGTACAAAACCCGGTAACTTTTCTCTGAAGCAGCATTAAAGGCTCGTTTTTGGCAGGAGAGGAAGCTGAAAAATGCACTTTTAAATGAGACCAAGATGGTCTGGCTCTGTTGAGCCGCTTTGGAATGGCACACTGTACAAAATGGGTCATTTTTGATGCTTTTATGGGTGAAACTGACCATTTCGTAGGATAAGTAATGTTTTTGTTTCTTTCTCCCTGAATGACGGGTCGTTTTCACCTAGTTTTTTGCCAGCAGATGCACCATGATATGTAGATCAGAAAATTAACAGAAATGAGAATGCTGCTAACAGCCTACAGTTCGTTTCATCTACGCACAAGGCTTTGCTTTCGTTTAAAAGGCCCCTCACCAGGTTTGGGCACTGCAAACAAACTAAAGCAGCATGTAGATTACGTGGTGCTAATTGTCTGCGAAGTATGAAGTTGCGCGGTGTGAAAAGAGCTGAAATTTCAAAGGCCTTGACTCCTCTCCAAGGAGAGTCAAGGTCACACGCATAAATGATGCTGTAGTAGATGTATTGAATGCGACATCACTGATTATGGCACGTGAATTTGGTACCTTGTCGAATACAGAGCACGCAATACCACCACTGGGAGGGCACTGCGCAGCTAGGGGAAGAAGAAAAAGAAAGGCAGGGCTCGTGACATAAATGTGACATGGTTCCTTGGCTCCAGTGTGAAAGTAGGCAGGAATATCACTTGCCAGTTAGTACAGAAGGGTAATGTCCGCATTGGCAGTGAAGCTCGCCTCCTGGCAGCATGGCAACGCAACGTTTCAATTTCTCCCGCCTCCTTTAATAATGATCCAATTAGAAAATTTCTTGCAGTAAGACTCTTCCAAGACGGTGCCCTATAACTTCCAATGTAATATAACCAGAACTTGCTATGCAGCCTGGTTAGCTGACACACTTGCTATAGCATACTGATCTTCTCGTGTTTGAGAGCTTGAAAAACCATTCCTTCCTTATTTTTCTTTCTTCCTTATGAAGTTGTTGATTTGCGAGTTTGCTCTTTTTCTGTCAATCCCTTTGCAGGCACGAAGTGGTTCTGAAAAGCCTGGAGTCGGCGCAGCAGGAAATCCAGTCGCAGAAGGAGATGATTACGATGCTCCAGAAGCACGGCGATTCGATGAAACTCAAGCTAGAAGCGTACGGTTTTCTTCCTGGCCTTCTTGTACACGTGACAATATTGATCCACGATATATTTATTCTATGCATGATAAATGTTTTTCATTCTACTCGTGACAGTATTTATAATTGCAAAGATGGCATTCAAAAGGAAAGCTCCCCTAATGAGCCAACATTATATCTAAAGGACAGGACCACACATGTAAAATACAAGTACTTCCTTTTAAGTGGGATGTACAGTCAACGTCCGATTTTTGAGAGTCCCTAGGGACAACTAAAATCTCCAAAAAATTGTGCAGTCCGAAAAGCAATGAATGCATGCCCTTTTTTTTTTTTTTACTGCTCCTAAGGACTCGAATCGCCACGGGCATGTCTGAAATAGCTCTGAAAGACTGCAAGTACATTTATTAGGCATATCGGTGCTCGCACTGCGACAGGAGACGGCGGGTGCATGCGTGTATATAATTAAGGAATGCATACTGTGTCCTAGGACAATTGCCCCCCCCCCCCCCCCGCCCTCTCTTGGTATGCTTCGCCGCGTAGCAGTGCTGTATTGATGCGAAGCTGACTTTCGGGAACCGGCATTATGCAAGCGTCGTGCTTACTGAGCTTCGAAGCCATTGGCGAGGATTACAACGGTGGAGTTCGTGCTATTGCTGACAGTTGTGAATTCTTTAAATAAAAAAACATCTCGCGGAATGGCAAGAAGCTTGGCAACGAACGTCAAAGCAGGTAGGCCGAGCATTGCCGCGGTGGTGGCTGCCAGTGGATGTGAGCTCGAGAGCGGCCTGTTCGAGGCAGCGAGATAATTAAAATGGCGGCCGTAGTGGCTTCAATAACGCCGTTTCAGACCTGCAGTGATGGCAAAAAAAGTCCGGAAATTTGAACGGCGATTTCGGATGTACTTTTACATTGACTCTAGGGGTACTTGGCGGTGCCACGGGAGCGTCTGAATTATCAGGCATATCCGAAAAATTGGGCGTCCGGAAAGTCGGTCATTGACTGTATTTTGTTTTTTCATCTTTTTTTGTTCACACGATCATTGAGTGAAATAGCCTTTCCATCCAAGTTATTTCATATTCATAAGACGATGCTTTTTATCGCTTGCAGTGTGCCCTTACTGCATGAGTTTTTATTTTGTCAATAAGTTTAACAAAGCTTTGTTTAGATCTAGATATGCTAAATTGACCTCGCTTTTCTAAGGAAACACTTGGTTGCGATTTTGTGAGCTACAATCGTTGCGTATCATCATTCAGTTACAGGTATATTTTGTTACCATGCAGAAGGACATTTGAATTGCACAAATCTTGCATAAAATGCAGGAACCTTTGAAAAATGTGACGCATTGTGTTGTCTCGCACCTTCAGCTTGTAAAAGTTTCGTTAAAATTTGAAGTCATTCTTGATTGACAAATCTATAGCTTGATCTAGGCTAGATCATTCATAAATGTTAGTTTTATCTTCATTTTTGCTTTGCATACTCTTTAGGAGTTTGGCACAAGCTGAAAGAAAACCTTCTTCTTCCAAGGGTTATATGTTGCTGTTATTAGCTCTTGGAAAGTGGCAGGCCTCACCCTGTCTTCGCAAAACTGAAATATAGTACCAAGCTGTCATTGGTTTTCAGATTTCTGTAATACTACCCACATGTTGTGGGAATGCTATTGTCGTGTAGGAAGCATCACATGGCACTTGCAGCCTAGTCAGGGTGAATTGGGTGACCTGTGTCAATTGCAGCTGTCATTGCACCCTATACGAGTTCACAGATGCAGGCATTCAGGTCTGCTGACCTTTCCTGTTTATATGTCTGCAGGCTTACCAAGGCAAACGAAGAGCTTGAGTTGGCTAACCAGGATCAAGAGAAGCTGCTCAAGGAGCACGAGGCCAAAATGAAAGGTCAGTATACGAGGACCTCAGGACATCTTGTAGGTGACAGCCAAAGGGGACAGTCCACTAGGTGGACTCTAACAGAATACCCTCCCTGGTCATTCAGCATGGACATGCTGTGCCACCTACAGTAGGTTTCCAATAATTTGAATCCGGTAATTTCCAATTTGGTTGAAGGTCCTGGCTTGTGCCCATGCATTTCGATGGGCCTAAACATTTATTTCGATCCTAAAATTGGCCATCACCGGATCATTGGAACTTCACCAGTCAGCGCGTATCCACCCGACCCCTATGGTGACTCTGATAGCGAGCCCTTGAGTGGTAGCATCTGTCACGGTGGAGCTCAGGGGGACAGTGAACGCGTGTCAAATCTCCCGTTGAAAACGGATATTTTTGGAAGATTTTCAAGCAATAACTGTGGCTCAGAATGCCTGGTTATGCTAGTTACTCGATTCTAACATGCTCCTCTTTTTTTTTTTTTTTTTTAGGGCCCCCTAAACCACTCGGAGGTCCAAATTTAGTTCTGGTGTTGCAGTTGTGCACGAGTCAGCAATGAACACGTAGCCGCGAGAATTTTTTGAAATGGTGCCGTAATAGCGGGGTTACACGTATTCGATGATCAAAACGCGGACCTCACTCGTTTGGCTATTTCCTTTGCTACGCTCCGTTCGTCGGGTGGTCTCTCCTGCTCGCCGGAAGCTCCAAATGTCACGTGACGTACGTCATCGCCAAAGCGCTTTTCAAGACACTGTCCACTTCTGGTTAAGGCACGTCTACGCTAGCGGCAAACATACCGACAGCGAACCGGCCTCCAGTGCCATAGAACGCCTGCTGTGCAAGAGGTATCCAAAGTAGATGGCATTTAGGCCAGCGCACCGTCCACCACACGACCAACGGGCCAATCAATAACCGCGAAGCTGCACGTCTCTGCCACCTGTGATGCAAACATCGGTTGCTGCTTCTGTTCCGAGCAAAACAATTTCTGATAGATGAAGTGATGCGTAAATTGTACATTTTATGAAAAATGATATCCACTGTCAAACATTAAACACGAACGAGAGCTCCGATACTTGTCGAGCAGCTGTAGTGCACGGTTACAGATGGCAGACGACAGGCTCAGATGTCCTCGCTTCGCAGCCTATGGCGCCGCTAATATCGGCGTATTTTCTTCTTTGTGTACAATTATTGCGAAGAGCGACAACAATGGTAATAACATACTGCGACTCGTGTGCGCTGGCAATTCATTCCAAAGCGCCAACCTCTTTAACTTTGAAGTTAACCGGAGAAGGCCTAGCGAAGATATTGGCGCCGTCGAGCGATCAACGGCGGTTGAGCTGCCGGCAGTGCCAGAGTGACCATCCTCAGTCGCTGATTGCCCACACATGCCGCACAAATGAGTCCCGGTCTTATCCTCTCTACGGCAAGAAAATCGCGCCATGCGCGAGCAAAATCGCCGTCGAACGGTGACCCGCAAACGGCGTGCGGCAAGTTACTGTGCTGGTAACATGGACGGGCCTTAGCCACAACTCCGCACTTCTTGGCTACCCGCTGTTGCTGCCGTGCTGGCCCGTACTCCTGCGAAGCGTGCCACTATGGACCCTGTGTTGCCCACACGTCTAGAAAGGCCATTACTGTCAGACTCTGTTCGCGCAGCTTATCAGACCGCTAAGCACAACTGTGTTCGAACGTGAGCGATTTGGCACTTGCGTTGCAGACTGTAATTACCGATTCACAAGCGAGCAACATGACGAGAAAGAGCAGGGAGCGCGGGTCTCTGCTACAGTCAAACCCGGATATATCAAATCTGAAGGCGATCCCAAAAATCTGATACGTAGGCAATTCAATATATAAAATAAAAAAGGTCGTACAAAAATTTTCAAGGGGATTTTACTGCTGTCCATTATACACAATAATTCAATATATGTGGGTTCGATATATCAGTGGTCGACTGTAGCAGACTAACCGGAAGTGGTAGGTTCTTGTTCTATCAATCGATATAGTCTACTCCTCGTGACATCACCAGATGCACTCTGGTGACGTCACGACAACCGCTCGGGGTACTGGAAATGCCCCGAGAGGACTGCATTTTGATTTTGTGGCGCGCCTGTGGTACGTAGCGCTGCCGTGTTTGGCATCGTTGATCATGACGGCATTCTGAACACGATGTGTATGTTTACTTGAAATGTTTAAAAATATTAGACGTGGTTTGGGGCCCGTTAAATAAAAATTCGGTCGAAGATTGCCTGCATGGTCCACTTCAATACGAAACCCAAGACTGCGTTTTTAGTGCTTGCATGCTTCACCACATAACACAGGTGTACTGCGGCGAAGCTTGCTGTAAAAGGCCGTGCGGCGAAGCTTGCTTTGGGGAACCGGCAGCCATTGTGCAACACATTTTAAATGCTTGCCCATTTTTCTTGCTAAAAATCTGGTGTGCATTAGATTTCTGCTTTGTTGAGGAGCTTTAATGTCATTTCTACATTAGTTTTCTACTTTGGCAACATCGAAAGTTCCACGTGTACGATTCAGGGCATGTCAGACTCGGGCAAATGCTGCCGAATGAATCGGCGGTGGGTCGAATTAAGGTATTTTATTCGGTCCCGTCAAGGTTGGAATTAACGGAAGGCGACTGCAGTAACACTTTACCGAGACTCCGATTATGCTAGATAGCCAGCTACATTCAAGTCTTCTCGGTGTGCTTGATCTGCATGATGTTTTGTCCTCTCCTAGACCAAGCAAAGTGCCTGCACAAGCTACAAGGGAGCTTGGAAGAGAAGATGGCCCTTGTGAAAGCTCTCAAGGCAGAGCTCAAGAGCATTAATGAGGCTAGCATCACCCTCCAAAAGGAGAACAGTGCACTGGAGCAACAGGTGATGTTTTGTATGCAGTTCAGCAGTTCCATGCTTCACATGTTTTTCTTTATCATTCTCGTGAAATCGGTGTCAATATCCTTAAGGATTCGATATGACTTTCATGATATTGCAGAAAATGGGATACTTGAACTGCACAAGCAGCATTCCAGTAGGAGCAGTTTTTGATACTTGAATGCTGCAGTTGCATACTTGTTTTCTGCAGATTTTCGATACTGATCCTTTGGAATTGATGTGGAAATATTACAAAATTCAAATGGAATCAAGGTTAATTCCAAATGAACGATGCAGGAAAGCCTGCCCAGCACAGAATACAAGCGCCCCAACTAAAGCATGCAACTGAACCATCCATGTTTTTTTGCATTCATCTCGTCGATTACATATCCACAAGATTATTGCGGAGAACGTGGGAACTGTAAACTTGCAATTAAAGACATAGTTAGAATATAGAATCTCATGGCCTCTCCCGTTCTAATTCGTGACATGTGGTTCAGGCTTTGTAGATATCTTTGAAAACCGTTCTCGTGCAGGGCCTTAAAATTATTGAACTTGGTTTTCTACTACAGCTTGTAGATTTTGTGTGGATGTCAAGGTAACAAAGTTGATGTCCAAAAATCGGGCTCATTCATTCGGGCTGTCAGCTTTGTGCTAGTTAGCTCAGGTTTGCTCGCTAAATGCTTGTTGTGTACCTATCTCATTTTTGTGCGATAAGAAAAAAAAATAGGCAGCAAGCTTGCTTGTTATTGAAGACCGCATTTTGTTCAAGCTTCCAAACATATACGTAATCTTGGTTCAGTGCTCTTTTAGTGGCATTTCGGAAACCTTTATGAACCATCAAATTTGACTGTTCATAAATTTTATTTTCATAGTGACTTTCATTCAGAAACTGCAACAAACCTTGATGTTTGCATTTGCAATTTTCGAAAACAAATCGATCAATATTGGTTCCTGTGTCACCTTCTTTTAGAGGTAAAATGCCATCAGCATATTACAAAATTAGAAGTGCTGGAAAAGTAACAGAAAACACACAGGACATGAGGGAGGGAACAGGAAGAGAGCATGCTGTTAGTAGTCTTTTTTTTTTTTTCCCCCGCTATTTATACCTTGTGTGAAGATGCACCAGCAAGGCTCAGCAACAAGCAATAACCATAGCATTAACTAAGTCAATTTTTTGTGTCCACTGTGCTAATGCTGCAGTGAACTGGCTAGTGTGGGCAGAAGCACTTAAACAACCTTTGCCATCTGCTACACTATTGTTATCCTTTCTCACTTCAGGTGCAAGCTCTCGAGGCGAAGTGTCAGAAGAAGGACGAGGCACTGCAGAGCAGGACCAACCAGCTGACCAAGGTGACTGCCGACTTGGACAAGCTGAAGAAGATGCAAGAAATGATCCAGAGCATCAGCGCTGGCATCCTGTGATGCAACCATCACCATGCCTCCCTATGACAAACTTTTAACTTATCGTGTGCCGTTTTTTAGTATTTTTATGACGTGGGCCTTGGCATTGTGGCAAGTCGGGTAGAAGTAATCTGCATGGTAACACTTGTATAAACTGCAAATCATGTTCATTGATTTTAACATATTTATTGCTTCAATTTTTATCGTTCTGCATTCCGACTACTGACGTTGCTGCCTTGATGAGGCCAGAATATTTTATACATATAAATTAGAAATGGACCATCTGCAGTAATTCTTGCTTGTACAGATGTGTATCCTTACGAAGAAACTGAATGTATCGGTTTTTATACATGCAATAAATTTTAAGAGGACTATCTGCAGAAATTCTTGTATGTACAGATGTATATTATTAGAAAAAAACTGAATGTATTGGTGGGGAAAAAAGGTAAGAGGGTAAGAAAATACTGTTAAGTATAGAGAAATTTATTTTGTGCAAGTTGGCAGTTGTGTGTTTCATCGTGCGGCCGTGCGTCGACTCGATCGCGTCGAGCAGAAGGCCAGAGACGCGTGTTTTGAGATTGCGACAGGAAACCGAAACGAAATCGTGCTGGTGAGCGACGCCGGAATATGATGCCAGCTGAGTGAAACATGACGCTCGCTTCAAGCAGCCTGCAGCAGGGAATGAGGGTGTATTTGGGCTATCGCCTGTTAAGGGTGCAGCATGCTTTCAACGGCACTACGCCGCTTGTGCCGTGAAAGAGATGTGTAAAGATGCTCATCGTATGGGTATGAATGCGACTACCGGCGAGGAGATTTGCTGGTACCAGAAGCAGAAACCGAGCGCGTGCTGGCATTTTTCACTCGGCACGGGCGGTCGAGTAATGTGGGAAAGCCTCCGTGGCGGGCGCTTACCGCTCTCCATCGTGCGTGCCATGCGGCCTTCATCACCAGGGATCCAGCGGCCGGTAAACGTATCGTACGATCGCCGTTTGACGATGCACGGAACATTAATACCAAAAGACCGTGTTTTCCGGAAACGTATTAACCGGTCAAATAAACTTAACTGCACTGGGTCATTTCTTGTGTTCTCTACCGTAAACGTTGGCGCCAGGAAATCGTTCGAAGCGACGTATCGAGGTTATACTGTATCAACGTAGTAACAGTCAGCGCAATTGAAATTGTTGCGCAATATAAATCATTTCTGAACGTCACTTGACCGTTTGTAAGAAATGTTTCGTGAGCAGGCAGGCACATTTGCACCACACACACAAAAAAAACGCTTGCAATGCGCTTTTTAACTAATGAATGGTAATCGTAGATAGCGTGCACATAGGTTCTCATGGTTTGAGAGTCAAGATTTCCCAACAGTTGAACCTGGCTATATTGAATTAAATCAAATATTTCTTGCTATCGACCAGTTATTGGTCAACGTCCAATTTTTCGGACTCCCTAGGGGCTGCGAAAATGTCCGAAAAAATGAATGGGTGCCCCTAAGGGCTCAAGTCACCACCGAAATGGCTCCAAAGGCCTACCAGTACACTTGTTACGCGTCGGTGCTCCTATTGTTATAGGAGACTGCAGGTGCACGCGTGTATAAGGAATACATGACGCGTCCCGTGACAATTTCCCCTTCCCACTCTTGGTATGCTTCACCGCAATACTCCGCATATGCGTCACTGTAACACTGCTGTGTTGAGGCGAAGCTGGCTTTCGGGAACCGACATTATGCAACGCGCCGAGCTTCGAAGCCATTAGCGAGGATTACAAAGGCGGAGTAGGCGCCATTAGTAACAGCAGCAAATTGCTTTAATGAAAAACACTGCACCGAACAGCAAGAGACTTGGTAGTGAACGAAGTAGCTAGGCCTAGCGTTGCCGCGGCGGTGGCTACAGCTGGAAGCGGATCTGCGTGCAAGAGCACCCGTTCGAGGCGGCGAGAATGAAAACGGTGCTGGTGATGGTGTCGATAAATGCCGTTTCAGACCTGCGGTTATGGCAAAAAGTCAGGATAATCGGACGGCGAAGATTTTTTTTGCATCCAAAGTTTCAGACGTTCTTATACATCCGACTTTATGGGGTATGTGGCGGTGCTGCGAAGGCGTTTGAATTATAGGGCATGTCCGGAATATCGGTCGACTGTAATACGTTTATAACAAACATCGGATGTAAGGAAGGTATGGTGTCAGATGAAACGGTTATCATCAGCTTATATTTATGTCCACTGCTGGACGAAGGCCTGCCATATGTGCTCCAACCCAATTTTATTCTTTAAGTTTCCTTCTCACGATCATCGTCACCTGTGAGTAATCGGCCTAGATAAACGTACTCCTTAACAGACTCTAGAGGCGGACTGGCGATCCTAAATTCTTGTTCCCTTGCCAGGCTATTTAATATTATCTTTGTCTTCAACCCCACTACACTTTCTCGGCTAAGGTCCTCAATCATTTTTTATAATTCGTCCCCATTGTTGCTGAATAGGACAATGTCGTCTGCAAACCGAAGGTTGCTGAGATATTTGCCGTCGATCTTCACTCCTTAGCCTTCCCAGTCTAAGAGCTTGAATATTTCTAAGCATGCAGTGAATAGCATCGCAGAGATTGTGTCTCCTTGCCTGACCCCTTTCTAGATAGGTATAGGTAACTTTCTACTCTTCTTGTAGAAAACTAATGTAGCTGTGGAATCTTTGTAGATATTTCCGAAGATATTCACGTATGCTGCCTGTACTCCTTGGTTACACAATGCCTCTGACTGCTGGTATCTCTACAGAATCAAATGCCTTTTCATAATCTATGAAAGCCTTACAGAGATGTTTATTGTACTCCGCAGATTTCTCGATTACCTGATCGATGACATGGAGAGAGAGAGAGAGGATTATGTGGGAAAAGGTTGGCCTGAGCAATAGTTTGCTCTGGCCTGCTACTCTACACTGGGGAATGGGGGGGGGGGGGAAACAGAATGATGATGATAAGATAAAGAGGTTCGTATATACATTTCCATCATGCTGGGGTCATTCTAGATGTGATCCATCGTAGAATATCCCTTCATGAAGCCAGCCTGTTCTCTTGGTTGAATGCGAAGTGTTGCCCTGATTCTATTTGGAAATTACCTTGGTGAATATTTTATACAGCACTGAAAGCAAGCTAATGGGCCTATAATTTTTCAGTTCTCTAACGTCTCCCTTCTTATGGATTATTATTATGTTGGTATTCTTTCAGTTCTCTAGTACACTTGAAGTCGTGAGGCATTGTGTATAAAGGGCCGCAAGCTTTTCAAGCATGATATCTCCTTCATCTTTTATTAAATCGACTGCTATCCCATCTTCTCCACCAGTTTTTCCTCGGGTCATGTCTCTCAAGGCCCTTCCAATTTTATCGCTAATTTTAGGAGTCTCTGTATCCTGTTCATCATTACTTCGAATGAAGGTAGCTTAGCTGCTCAGGGTACGCATGTCAGTATAGAATTATTCTGCTGCTTTTACTATGTCATCGAAATTGCCGATGATATTACCCTGCTTATCTTTGAGTGCACACATTTTGCCTTATCCTATGCCAAGTTTTCTTCTCACTGATTTCATGCTGCGTCCATTTTTTACGGCTTCCTCAATCTTTCCCACGTTATAATTTCGAACATCCCTTACTTTCTTCTTGTTGATACGTTTTCACAGTTCAGCGAATTTTATATGATCTCTTGAGTTTGACACTTTCATGCCTTGCTGTTTCTTTATTAGATCCGTGAAACGGTTATTACGAGGTTCAACTCTATACTCGTTGACAACCTGACAATTCTGTACAAATTATGCCCTCAAAGCCGCACTGCGTCTGTGTTGCGTGCCTCCACACTTCAACAATACAAGCCCGTCACACAGGAATTTTGAGCACAGCATGGTGGAGCAAACTGGTGGCGGAAAACAAAGTTCACAGGGTAGAGCAAAGGTACTATCGTCACCATTATGAAAGGGAACGCGAAAACTCGTGGAAAAACGCCTAGTCTCAATTGTTGAGCGGTGCCGCCACCAGTGGCCGACGAGTACCAAAAATTAAAAAATCGCAGCATATCCACGGGGTGAATGATGATGAGTGGGCGAAGCTCCGGAGGGAATCATCGGATCTCCCGCTTAAGGGGACGCTAGCACAAACGCGTTAGAAACGTGCAGTACTCTCTAGTAAGGGGGAGCGGCCACAGCGTCTTACGCAGCCATTTACACATGCCGGAACGTGCACCGCGTTTGCCGACGCCATCACATGACTGCTGAGAGAGTATACCCCCCGTATTCATAAACGCTCCTCGACTTGAACTTGACTTGCCACCGCCTTGGGCAGCGTGTTCGAAACGCGTTGAAGGTAAGGCGGAGAGGCCACAGCGTCTTACACCAGCTTCTTACACGGGCCGTAACGCGCTAGCACAAACGCGTTAGAAACGCACTAGAAACGCGGCCTTTCGTTAATGTTGGGTATTTATTGCCATCGTGGTGCGTGTGTCTATGTGCGCTTCGTGGCGTAGTGGGCTAACGCCGCGCGCTCGGAAGCGAGGGGTCCCTGGTTCGATTCTGCGCTACGGACACAACTTCGGAATTTTTTTTCTCATTTTTCTCAGACTGGTTACACACTACTACTACGACGACGGGGACGGAACGGGTGCCGCTCTAAGGAGCTTCGCTCCTAATAGAGAAAAGGACACCGTTCCTCCTGCTTCGAGCCCCATAACGAGTGCTTCTTTATCTTCATCTTTTTTTTTGGGGGGGGGGGGCAGACGCACGCGAACAAGAACGGTTTCATTCGTATTTGATATGGATGGATATGCACTGCATATACCGCAAGTTCGCAATGCAACCTCAGTAAATGGTGGGTATGAGTGGTATGTTACCACATGTGGGTACACATGTTACCGAGCAAAATAGTCGGGCAGCGTTTGGCAGCGCTTTTTAGAGTGCAGCTCTACAGAGGGAACTGCGGCGCAAGTGTCTAGGGGAGTGCAAGCAGTTTAGTCAATATGGAAATGATGGGTAGTACATGGATTTGCCTAAACTTCGTCCTTCTGGCTTTATATGGCTTCGTGACTTCGCAAAGTGATCATTTTTGAGAAAGTACTGTGGTTTGGATAAATAAATAAAGGTTAGTGACTATGTTTCTTCCGTCAAATGCAAATATGACCCTTTTTTCATCCAGCTGACATGCCCACATAGCCTATGCAGAATCTGCTCTGCTGGATGCGAATTGCTTCTCTCTTTGCTTATGTTGTGTGGTGACGTCGAGCCTAATCCTGGCCCAGACGTCCAACAAATGCTTGCGGAACTCTCGGAAGGTCAGCAAATTATTCAGAAAAGGCTGGATGGTATAGAGTTGAAGTTAAAGAAAGTAGAAGAAGTCGCTTCAGCTATAACTGAAATGAATACAATGACATATAAGCTGGAAAAAAGGTCGGAAGCTTAGAAAGCAAACTGGTAGATCTTGAAGATAGGAGTAGGCGAAATAATTTGATTGCTTTTGGTATCCCGGAAAAATTAACGAAAGTTCCGACAAACTCAGTGAAAGCGTACTCAAATGCGTATTTGCTGACATCTTAGGCACGCAAATATCATCTGCAGAAAGGTTTCACAGGATTGGCCACAAACAATCAATTAAGCCTAGCCCAATAATTGTGGAACTATTGATCACCGCGATAAAATAGCTGTACTAAAAAACGGCTTCAAACTTAAAGGTACAAGTATCTCGATTTCGGAAGACTTTTCAGAAATGACACGGCATAAAAGAAGAAACTTTTGGGAAAGCACGGTGGAAAATCGAAGGGCAAGCAAAAAAGTGAAATTAACCTCTCACAAAATCCGAGTTGATGGTACTCTACTCGTTTGGGATTCAGACCGCAAAGAAAGAGTCCCTGTTCAAGGGAATGTCGTTAAGAAATTGCAGCAGTGAACTGAAATAGAGTCAGGCAAATTACTTCGATGTGTTCAATTTAATGGCCGCAGTATTATTAATAAACTTGGTGACTTGGAAAGTATCATATTTGCGCATGCACTACATTTCATTGTAATCACCGAAACCTGGTTACATTCAGAGATTACCAATGATGAAATACCACATCCAGGGTATAGCATCTATCGGAAAGATAGACCTTCCCATGTCGGTGGCGTAGCTATTCTGTTTAAAAGCTACCTAAATGTGACCAGGCTGCCTGACATAGTTGGCATTGAGTGTGTCATTATTAAAATGTATCTTGAAGAACTGAATCTGGTTGTGGGTGCAGTTTACTGCCCTCCGGAGGCCGATAGAGCTTTTCTTGATGAAGTGAATTATTTTCTTTGTACGTGCAATACAAATTCTTGTAATGTACTTTTAGCTGGCGATTTTAATGTTCCTCACGTTAATCGGGACAACGACTTCCCAGAGGCACTTTCTAGTGCTACTGAGCCTTTGGTCGACATTGTCCTTTTCCATGATCTAACAGAGCTAGTAAAACAAGCCACCCGTGTTCAAAGCAACACACAATCTATTCTGGATCTTGTTCTTGTGAGCGGCAGCATCCTTTGTCGAAATCCTACTTTGTACGTCTTTGATGGTGTATCTGACCACCGAGTGGTATCTTTAAGTATTCCACTGCGCATAATAAAAAAAAAGTGAAAGTGGAACGCATAGTGCCAAATTTTACACGTGATAATGACGTCGCCATTCTTTACTTGTTAGATATATCATTTTCTGATGTCAATAGTTTGCACGTGTCACGCGCTTGCTCTGTCGACGGTTTGTGTTTTTTCAGGAATCTTGTAATGAAGTGCGTTTCAAATTATGTTCCCTAAAAGATTATCAGAATACATATTCTGCTCGGTCATGGATGATGAAAAAAGTAATGTGCATGCGGCGAAAGCTAAAGAAAGTGCGTAGAAAACTGCGCCGGAACTCATCACCTGCTTCTGAATCGAAACTTTCGGAAATGCGTTTACAGCTAAATGAAACTATAAAAAAGGCGAAGGACTACTATTTTAATATATATTTGAAAAACTTTCTGCTTTCGTCTCCTGTGAAGTTCTGGCGACACTTGTCACCTAAGAAGCGACAGGTGTATAAAATCCTAAATGACTGTGAATTAGTCTCCGATGAATCACTACTTGCATCATTTAACAATTGTTCTTTTGTTCTGTCTACACAGTTGACGATTACAAACAGCCTGATTTTGTAATACTAAGGACGTCCCTCAATTTACTGACATAACGATAACCGAGGAAGGCATTTTGTCACTGCTTCTTATTAATTACGTGAAAAAAAACACCTGGAATTAACTGTATACCAGACACATTTCTGGTAAGGTATGCCGAATGGCGTTCGAGGTACCTGTCTCTTATATTTAAAAAAATCATTATCCACTGCAGAACTCCCTACAGATTGGAAGCGCGCGAAAGTTCCTATCC
This sequence comes from Dermacentor silvarum, assembly GCF_013339745.2. NCBI lineage: Eukaryota > Metazoa > Arthropoda > Arachnida > Ixodida > Ixodidae > Dermacentor > Dermacentor silvarum. The sequence goes on from NC_051162.1 coordinate 86,260,532, forward strand.
CTAAAGCTGAAAAGCCTTCCCTAATTACTTCATGCAGACGAATATCTTTACTATGTGCCAGTTCAAAGATGCCGGAACACAATATTTTTAAGCATGTGTGAAATTTTCTGCAGCAAAATGACGTGATTGATCAGCGACAACATGGTTTCTGTAAGGGTACGTCGACGGCTACCCAACTCCTTGAGACGATACATGATTTTGCCTTATCCTTAGATAAACACAGTTAAATAGATATCTTCTTGGATGTCGAGAAGGCATTAGATCGTGTCTCGCATCAAAAGCTTTTATTAAAATTAAAACCCATACCATGGATGGTAATAACTTTATTGAATTGTCCTGCAGTTTTGACGACCCGGGCTCAGGTCTCCCACGACGGGACGCCGAAATCTTGTCTCAGCGCCGCCTCGCGGGCCTGCTGGACAGCCCAGAGTTGGTCGCCGAGGTCGGAGCTGTGCAGAGCGGCGGCCCACCTCAGCGAGAGGGTCTTGGAGTTTAATTCGTTTTTGTGTTGCGCGTTACATTCCCAAAGCATGTGTTTGAGTGTAGCTGTTTCCTGTTTGCATATCTTGCATGTGTCTTCTTTGTGTACTTCGGGGAATATCCGTTTGAGGTGAAACGGGTTCGGGAAGGTTTTTGTTTGCAGTTGACATAGGGCCACTGCTTGTGCCCTGTTTAGGTCTTTGTGTGGTGGCGGGAATGCTCTTCTGGCTTGTTGGCACATCTTTGTAATGGCGTTGTATTGGTCAGTCTGTCTCGTTCGTTTCGGGGGTCTTCCCGAGAGGCCGGCCGGGCGCGGTCCGTCAGCTCTCGCCCTCTGCGGTGGGCTACCTCGTTGAGGTTCGGGGGTGCCTGGTCACCCGTGTTGACGTGGGCGGGGAACCATACGATACGACTCGGGTGGCCCTTGGGGATGCGTATTCTCTTAAGAATGTTGATGGCTTTAGGAGAAATGGGTCATTTGGCAAAGTTTCTCACCGCCGCCTGGGAGTCGCTCAGGACGGCATTGCAATCCGGATTCGACAGGGCCAGGGCTTCCTCTGCATGTTGGGTTTCGACGCTACACGCGTTGGCAGTTTTGGAGTTGGTGTCTATTACTGGCACAGTGAAGCGTCTGCCATCGGGGTGTTCCACGGCGTCAACAAAGCGCGCGTCGGTTTCCCTTCCGTACGTACGATCGGAGGAGGGTTTTAGCTCTTGCTAGTCTGCGACCTTTGTTGAAGTCAGGGTGGACGTTCCGAGGGATGGCTGCAACGTGTATGGTTTCTCGGATTTCCTTGGGTATTTGCGCTTTGTGTCCGTGTTGTTTGTGGTACGTGATACCCAGTCGATCGAGGATGTATCGGCCCGTGTCGGTCTCTGTTAGTCTTTCGAGCTGAGATATGCGTTGTGCTTCGGCGATCTCCTCGATCGAGCGTGTTGTGCAGTCCTAGCTCGAGGAGTTCCGTACTGGCGGAGTCTAAAAATAATTCATTGTTGTCATGGATAGAGGCACACTTATCGTCTAGGAGCCAATATGTATCGATTGCAAGCTCGTGTTCATGCCCGGTACCAGTTAAATTGGGCATTGCTCAATAAGGGTCAGTCCATATGGGCCATCATTCTTTTTATTATTTATCAATAACATCGTAAAAATACCTGTACAAACCAAGTTGTTCGCAGATGATTGCATCCTTTACCTCGAGGTAAATAATCCTAATGACCAGAAATTATTAAGTAGTGCTCTAGACAAACTGCAGATTTGGTGTGAATAATGGAAAATGAGCATCAATGCAGAAAAAAACCGTTTGTCTGACAATATCAAGAAAGAAGGCGCCACTGACTTTTCCGTATTCAATTAATGGTCGCTGTCTTACTGCTGTAAATTATTATAAATACCTAGGTGTAATATAATCACTTCAGACCTCCGGTGGAATGACCACATCACTTTTATAGAAAAGAAAGCCATGAAAAAACTTGGATACCTAAGAAGAACCTATATCCGTCCAGTTTTGGAATATGCCTCCGTGGTTTGGGATCCGTACGCTAAAAAAATATTAATAAACTTGAGAACGTACAGAGAAAATCCGCTCGTTCTATCTTTCGCTCGTACAGTCGCCATGCTTCAGTTAGTGCTCCTCTTCAGACAGCGAACTTGGAATCCTTATAACTGCGACGGCATCGCGAATGATTAAAATACATGTATTTGCTCTATCATGATAAGCTTGGCATTGCCTCGAGTGGATACATAGAAAAAATTACGCGATGACCCACGCGGGTGTGCATTGAAAAAATTTTCTTACAAGACTAACACCTACAAGCATTCTTTTTTCCCGCGTACTGTGCGTGAGTGGAATGGTCTCCCGAGCGATGTTGTGGATGCAGCAACAGTGCCTTTTTGTTCTTTAACACAGCTGAAACAATTGTAACAATTTTTTTTGTCACCGTATCTGTTCTTATCCTATTCTTATTCTGACGTTAGCACATCTTTCGGTATACATTATGCATTGTGTATTTTTATTTGTTCAACACTTTCGTGTAACATTACAGTGTGCTATAATGTACTCTGTTCTAACAAAGAGACATTGTCTCATTGCCCACTCCTGCTTACGGCCTTATTCTAAGGCCAGCAGAAACCCTCTAAATAAATAAAATAAATTACTACAACTGTCCGCCGACAGTATTGTCCGAACACAGGACTTATAGCGCATAAGCCCGATATCGAAACTATTACGTCACAGAAGCATGGACAAGCAATACCACTGCAATTAGCAGCGATTATTCGTACTTGGAGAGTCTCATCCTCTGCGTTAAAAAAGTACAAATTGCTTTTAAAATTCAGGCCAAGTTGGGCCCAGATAAAGCGTAATAAACGAAGTCACAAAAACAACTGAAGCCCTACGCACAAAGATCAGACAAATCCATGTACTATCTTTAATTTCCATGGTCACTGAACGATCGCAGCGCCAGAGTTCCCCCTAGTACCGGGTGCGTGAGGTATTTGGTAACACACTGTTGGCTTCAGGCAGAGAAGAGTATCTCCAGCAAAATTAGACATTTTCACTAAACTTTAGGAAATACTTCTCGTACGGTTTATTACCACAATTACTCGATGAATCCGCCATAAGCCCGAGGCTTCTACAGACGGGGCCATACCCAAACCCTCTACCTCTTCACAAGATGTACCCCGAAATTCAGACAACAAATGCATCTGCACTATGCAATGACTTAGCGAACTTACCTCACATACTATGGCGGTGTCCCGCGTTACGCAGCGATGAAAGCAACACTTCTTCACGTTGGGATGTGGTTCTAGGCAGCCCCAACCTCGAAGAACAGTTATGCGCTGTCCAACGGGCCCGCGACGCGGCGGACAGGCTCGGCCTCTCCGTCCCGACGTGGGAGCGGCCGGCTGCGCGCCAGCGCGCGCCCTAAAGGACCTTAATAAAGTTTTTCATCCATCCATCCATCCGCCATCCGCAGCAATAACCGATTCAATTCGGCTTCGGAAATGGCTGCATACACGGATCAGGTAGTCCTTAGAGATGTTGGCCATTGAGTCAGCAATGGCGGCCTTCAGCGAGTCTTTTTGTATTATCTGGCTGTTTGTTGGCCTCTCTCTCAACGACGCCCCAGACATAGTAGTCGAGCGGATTTAAATGTGGATAACTAGGAGGCCACAAGTTGGGAGTGACGTGGTCGTAGAAGTTGCCAACCACCCACTCCTCGGTGACGCAGGCGGTGTGGGAGGGAGCCGACCCTTGATGAAAGACAAGGTCTTCCTATCGAAATGGTCTCTATCCAGGGCCTTACAACGGTGGCAAGCACCTCCACGTACGCGGCAGCATTAACGCGGAGCCCTTCTGCAAAAAAAAAAAGTGTGGTGGCATGACGTCACCCTCGCTGTTGACGACGGCTAACACCATCACAGACGACGGAAATTTAGCGTGTATCACTGTAGGCACCTCATCAGCGCTTGCGCAAAGCCACCTGTCGTTACGGCGGTTAACTTTTTGGTCTTGGTCAAAGTTATTTTCATCTGAAAAAAAAAAAAGCATCCCAGGCTTCTCAGGTCTCTTCAGCTTGCTTAGCAAGTGCTTGGACCGGAGCAGACGATTCTCCCGAGTTTTATCGGACCTGAATTTCCCCCTCCTCATGCTCAAGTCCTCGTGCACAGCGAGCCTGACAGTCGACTCTGCGACATGGAATTCCTTTTCAATGGCGCGCATTGACTTCCCTGGGTCGTCACTCACGATGACTTGCAGCCGCCGGAGAAAATGAAGGGTTCTGACGACGTCTGACCGCTGACTGCTTTTTCCTTTTCGCCGCGGATGCCACATCACCGCCATAACACATCAGTTCTGTCCGCACCTTGTAAACGAAAGACTTCGCTACGTTCAGAAAGGTAGCATTGTCGAAGTCGCTGTGGTGTGCCGCCAGGGTGACGAGGACTGCATGACGTTTCATTTTCTGAGTCAACCTGTACGCTTCTATCTTTGAAGAAACTGTGCAGTGTGAATGATAAGGGGTCAACCAACAAGAAGCCGCACGCCTAGATATAGATATGATGAGCCTGCTGGTGTCTGTGGTGATAAGGAATAGTGTTCTTAAATACCTCGTGCACCCGGTAATTATAGGGAACTCTATGGTCATAATAAATCCCCTGCTATGGCGTGCCTCATAATCAGATGGTGGGCATGTAAAATCCCAGAGGAAAGAGAGCATGACGTACGGGATACGTGCATTGTAACATACATGTGCACAAACAATCGTACGTCGTGCTCTCTTTTCTCTGTAATTATAGCGCCGGGACCAGCCTAATTACTACAAAATATATGTCGCATTTTTATGGACCGCGCACGTTTATATATGTATATTTTCATAACTCTTGTCGGAAGGGACGTGGCGGTATCGAAATGCCATGCAGGGCTTGTATACCGATGTTAAGAGAATGGCCGTTTATTGTTTCAATTAAGTAATTTTTCGGGCAAGCTGCCAGAGTTGAAAAAAAAAGGCACCGTCATGATTCAGTGACTGGCGCACGCATAAATAACCAAGATGCAAACCGCTGCTCAGCGCTCGGAAGAAAAAAGGCAGTTATCACACCAAGGCAATAATAAAATGAATGTACTGGCAAAAAGAGAAGAACAGCAAATGTATAAAGGAAGCGAGTGCATATGATCGGGAGTGGAGGCATACATGCGTCAAGAAACAGCAAAGGAGGAACAGAAAAACTGATAGCCTCGCCGAGTCTCGCGCAGCCCCGCTTTAACCTTCATATCACCCGAGACTACGGTAATCACGCTTACTGTTTGCGTCGCGCATCAATACATAATACGCCGCACCTACCATGCCCTGAGCGAAAACGGCACGTCGCTGATGAACGTCGTGTTATAGTGGCGGAGCCACAGTCTGACCGCCATATTCAGGGAATTTTCCAGAAGCCGCTCTAGCTTCCAGTCATGACCGACAAGGACTTGAAGAGACTGTGCTACCACCTCAACCAGCTGTCTGCGGAAGAACTACGCCGCCTAGAGAACGCCAACTTGATTCCGTCTTTGCGACTAAGATGGGAAACGGAGCACCAGGCCGTGATTGGCGACATACGCAGCGCTCTGGAAGCCAGCGATTCGCGGAAACAGCGACTTCAACATCTGGCCTCGCTATACTGCTGGCTCATACCGCAGAACAGGCTCCGCTCGTGGTTCCTCTATCGTCTCGAGTCTATCGCGGTGGTCACCCAAGACTTCACTATTCATAAGCGCATGGCGGGACTGATGAGCACCCGCAGCTCCGACACGGCCGCCGTGTACATGTCCAGCGAGAGCGGACGGTACGCGAGCATCGTGACTACAGACCCGGAGTCCGGAACGCAGGAACACAGCGTTCTGTGCCTGTACATCTGGGATAAGCTGCCTTACCTGGCCGTGTGCATCTCTGGCCTGCTGAATCTGACGCACTTTAAGTATTTCCTCACAGCGACGCTCCTGCGCGACCACGAAGAGCTCCTGGTAGGATTTTACGCTGACTTCGACAGCGCGTTTGTTGCGGCCTGCAACGACGTCCTGTTTGAGCGTCAGGTGTACCGACCGCATCACGCCTGAGGCTGTGACGTGAGACTCCCCTTTTTGACGACCGCCGACCGGCGTGACTATGAAGCCAAAGCGCTGACAGTCTTGGAAACCAGTCTCGTAAGCCACGCTTTCATTCATTTCCCGTTCTATTATAGGGACACAAATCTCGAGTGCGCTATTCTCTGGTCAAATTCTGCCATGTTGTCAAATTCGCTCCCTTGTCAACTCTGAGCAATTGACAGAGCAGCTATACGCTCTTTGATCGGCTTGAAATGCGAGCGTTGTAGCATTCGACAATATGACGGAATTTGATCGTGTCGGGAATAGGCACACCGGTATCCGGCTGGCCAAGTAAGTCAAGCTTACTTCGCCAGCTGAATACCAGCTTGATTATTAGCTTGGAATAATCTGTTTTCACGCATGGACTCTTTAATCTATCCTAACAGTTGGTACAGAATGTGCCGGCTTATTTTTCTGGGTCTATTTATGTGGGCAGCCACGGAGCGTGTAAACTTCGTGGGCCAACAAGAACGCCGTAGCCCACGTAACTGTAGGCAATCGAGCCGAGGAAGCAGATTTCAGTACGACATGGGGGCTGCGATTTATCGCGGGAAAATTTAGCCCCTATATTGAAGTGCGCGTGCCCAGCTGCTTCCAACCTGAATTAGCGCCGTCGTGCTATAAGTTTGAGCGCATGCGCTGCTCTGCTCGGGCACGTATACGTAAGCCTAAGCTGGATACGTCGGTCGCGATAAAAGCGCGCGTCTGTTCTCATTCATCATTTTCGTGGGAATCCGTACTGTATGGTGCCACCAGTTTTAGAGAAAAGCTTGGTTTGCCTCTTTTCTCGGGTCTCACGTTTTGTTGGTGTCTCCTTTCGAGTAGACCCACATTAGCAGGCGCCGGTACGTGACAATTCCGCCATACGTATTGTCCATCTTTCATAATCAAATCGTGGTTTTGGCCGCACACAACCCCGAAATTTATATATATTTTTAATTATGCGGCACCTTGTCTTCCCTGACTTAGCTCACAGTTTGCGTCTGTCGTCACAACTATACAGGCTCGTTTGCGCGGCGGCCGTGTTGAACCATTGGGACACGGCCGTGACATACGGATATATGGACATGTACCGTGATGGCAGTGATATATACAGGGTGTCCCAACTATCATACACCAAGATTTAAAAGACAAGCAATTGCGTTACACGAAGAAAACCTAGTGCATATTGTTTCCAGTACAAGTAGCCGCCAGTGATTTTTTCGTTACTGAGATTTAATTAGGTAATTGTAATTGTCTAGCTCGATAAGTACTGTCGTAATTATCAAAGTGTCAATGAGAAAATTGTAGAGCCACATGAAACACTCGAGATACAACTTTCTGCTGCTCAATACGTGCTACATAAAGTGTTTTTCGGAGCTTGAAAGAAGCCCGCGAATGCACGCAAACTGCCTTGAGCGGCCAGGTACGCTGCAATTTTGCGTGTATTCGTGGGCTTCTTTCACGCTCCGAAAAACAGTTACGTATTACGTATTGAGCAGCAGAAAGCTGTATCTCGAGTTTTTCATGTGGCTCTACAGTTTTCTCATTGACACTTTGATAATTACGACAGTACTTTTCGAATTAGATAATTAATTACAATTACCTAATTAAATCTCAGCAACGAAAAAAAATCACTGACGGCTACTACACTGTACTGGAAACAATATATGCACTAGGTTTTGTTCGAGCAGCGCAATTACATTAAAAAAAATCTTGGTGCATGATAGTTGGGACACCCTGTATTATATAGAGTTGCAAACTTGCAGCGGTGGTGTGATGCGAGCTTTCCTGCCCTTCGCTCATAATGCCGCCAACTTCAAGTAAGCGGTGTTTTCATGCTGGCTACTACTCGTAGCTGATCGGATGGACGCGTTCGCGCTACAAAGAAAAAAATGCGGCGCTGATAGATTCCTCCGTACACGTTTATGCCGTGGGACACGACTGCCGATGTCGGCGTCTTCCCGTAGATAACTCACGGTGAAATCGTTAGATATCTTGTGTTCTCAGTCAACTTCGTTATCCTCTAACATACAAAAGCCTGCAAGTAACTGTAATCTTATATTTTTTGAGATGGGTGAAAAGCCTGCCGGTGAAACAGTTCCATGTAGATAAATAAACTGCATCTACTTGGAGAGGCATGTTCTTGAATTATAAACTTTATGAACGCATTCTGTACAATACCTTGTCAGCAACTCTTCATCGATCAACCTCCCTGCATTTCCTTCTCCGCTCTTTTTTTCCTTCATCGATCAACAGAGCAGAACCAGCATGTTGTACACGGCTATCTCTCCTCATTCCCGACAAGCACCTCCGTCGTCTGTCCATATCGCTGTAGCCTGTTTCAAATGGCGCCACTTCACCCTGCGGGTTTTCGCCGCTACGATTCCCGCACATGCGAACTTCACATTGCCGTTTCACGTGCACTGATCGCGGCAGCAGCGATTATTGCATTTGCGAGCACCTAGTGAGTGGAATACCGAATTTACTCTTGGCGTCCTACCGCGCTTCGGTGAAAACAAAGTAAAAGAAAAAGTTAGAAACTGCTGTCGGGGGGGGGGGGGGGGGTAGAACCTTTCATGTTTGAGTTCGTTACTTTGCCAGACAAAAGTTAAGCATGCAGGCTACAGTGATGTGTCCGATGATATGTGTTGCTATGGGTTCCTCGTCCTTATCGCACGTGCGTTCTTGCAGAGAAGTTTGGCACGCCGAACATCGAAAATTCACGAAGGGGCTGTCAGGCCTTCGTCGTTATCGTCGTCGATCGAAGGAACGGAGCGAGCCGGTGTATGATGACGTCATGACCCATGTATTTCTAAAATGAATTGAATTCTTGAGTGTTACGTGCCAAAACATCGATCTGATTATGAGGTATGCCGTACGTATAACTATAGTTAATAGCGATAGCATGGTGTAGCGTTGAGCTTGAGCTCCTCGGACGGAGTTATAAGCCGGTGTTTCGGATTATTTGCGACCAACTTGGGTTGTTTAACGTGCACCTAAATCGAAGTACGTGAGCGTGTTTTCTTTTTTTTGCATTTCGCCTCCATGGAAATGCGGCCACCGCGGCCGGAATCGGACACGTGACTTCTAGCTTAGCAACGCATTGCCATGGCCATGGACTTAGTTGCTAAAACCGAAACTGGTTCGTAGAAGCAAGTTGATTATACTACATTATTTAGTGCCCTCTGACACGTGCCAGACTTTTTTTTTCTATAGGACTTGGTGGGGGGGTTAGATGCTCATTTAACGCAACACAAGGCAAGCCGAGTAATGTCGTGTCATTGGTTTTTTGACGGTGCAATTAATGTACTGTCCTACGTATTTTTTTCTTCTTCCAGGCACTGAAAACATGGTGGATGCGAAAGACTTTTTCATACACAAGGACCTCGACAGGATATTTCATGACATGTCCAGATTGCGCTTCCACTTGAACACTGACATCAAGCAGGTGTAGAATAAACGTGTAAATACCCTAGGCACATACGTGTATTCAAAGCTTTTACGTGACCGGCCTAGAGTTTCTTAGATAAATACGCGACGCTAGTGCGTCTGCCATGAGTGCAAACTGTGCGTTATGGGAGAAAAATAGACGACAGCATTCAGAAACGCTTTTTAACCACTTGGCGAGTCTCCTGCAGGACGATGTGCCTTTTTGTCTCGACGAGTAATTAACATATCGGTAGTGTGACCGCAGAAATATCCGGCTAACTTTGACATCCCGTACGATTAACGTCATCACCATCAGGCTCTACAGGGTGTCCCAACTATCGTGCTACAAGATTTAAAAATGTGCAAATGCCACGTAGCGGGACAGAATCGAGGTAATGTTGTTTGCCGTCATTTGGAGATATTCGGATCATTTCTTGCATTCCGCCTAATTATATAAGTAGTCTGAATTAATCAACTTCTCAATTACTATGAGAGGAAAAGTGTCAACTGAGAAAAATTGCAGAGGAACATGAAAAACTCCCGATACAGCTTTCTGTTGCTCAATACGTGCTACATAAGTGTTTTTACGAGCGCGAAAGAAGCCCCCGAATACACGCAAAGTGCCTCAATTAAGCGGCCAGTCGCGCCGCAATTTTGAGTGTGTTCGCGGGCTTCTTTCACTCTCGGAAAAACTTTTATGTAGCACGTCTTGGGCAACAGAAAGCTTTATCGTGAGTTTTTAATGTTCCTCTGCAATTTTCTCATTGACACTTTTCATCTCATTATACTATTTGAGAAGTTCATTAATTAAGACTACTTAGATAACTAGGCGCAATGCAAGAAATAATCCGAGTATCGCCAAGCGACGGCAAACAACGTTACCTCGATTCTGTCCAGCTACGTGGCATTTGCACATTTCTAAATCTCGGTGCACGATAATTGGGACACCCTGTAGGTCCTGATGGTGAAGACGTTTTTCGTACGGGATGTCGAACTTAGCCGGATATTTTTGCGATCACACTACCGATATGGTAATTACTCGTTGAGACTGCACATCATCTGCAGGAGACTCATCAATGGGTTAAAAAGCGTTTCTGAATGCTATCGGTCTATTTCTCTTCCATAACGCACAGTTTGCACTCTTGGCAGACTCATGAGCGTCGCGTATTTATCGAAGAAACTCCAGGCAAGTCATGTAAAAGCTTTGAATAAACCTATGTGCCCAGGGTATGAACACGTGTATTCAACGTGTAAATTTGTATATATTGAAATCAGTGGTGCTTGATAGTTGGGACAGCCTGCATCTATTTAAGTTGTATGTATGTTTCTATATATATAGATGTGGGGATCTGCTTTGTACCTCTGTAATTCATTCTTCGACTTTTGTATTTACTGTACCTTACTGCAAAAAAAAATGATGCAAGAATCTTATCAAGATGCTCTTGTGCAGCTTTTTGTGCCTTGTCCTTGCATTTTCTTTATTTTTCGCTCTAAAGAAAAAGGAGTGAAAACGTGAAACAAATTTGAAAGTTGAAAGTAGAAAATATCATGCCAGTAATTTTCTGGCGTTTTGTAGCAAGAGCGGGACAAGAAACGACAGGAACACGGAGAAGGTCACGGGAAAATACTTCAGACGAAGAAAAATCTTTTTTTAGCCCGCAAAACGTAGAAGGCAGGAAGAAGCGGACAGGACAGAGCGCACACTAACAACCGAGTTTATTGCTCAGACGGCGGGAATCTGACGGGAAAAGCGTTGATTTTGTGCCCAGAGAATTTCTCCGTATTTGTATCGTTTCTTTTAGCGTTCTTGCTACAAAATATAGTTGTACCATCTCGCCCAACTTTCACTGCTATTGCAGTACAGTTGAAACTCGATTTAACGAAGTGATGACCACGCTCGATTTATTTCGTTAAATCGGGAAGTTCGTAACATCGAGAAAGGGATTCTTTCGGTCCTTCGAAATCTAAAATTGCAACGTAGCAACACCCAAAAGCTACCGCGTCATTGTATTTGCTGCTAACCCACGCGTGCGCGTGTGAATTGTCCACGAGGGCGGCCCGAATTGGTTGTGCGATGTGCGATGCAGGCCAGGCAGACGGTCACGTGAAGCTATGACAGGCTGCCGATATGCAAAGGCGTGGGCGCAAAGATCATGACTAGGTAGCCTAGATGTTTTAACATGACATCTTTAGAGCGCACGCTCGAAGAAAAACCCGTCTGTGTCAAAATTAGAAAGAAATCGCCGTTTTTTTAACTCATTTATTTCGGGAAACACTTCGTTAAATCGGGTTTGGTGGCCATTCGTTTCGTTAATTCGGGTTGATGACAACGTTGAACACTATAGGCACCTGCCGGGGAATGGAAATTTCTTCGTTAGATCGGGAACCGTACACTTCCACAGGATCCATGGGAGCCTGGATTTATCGCTCATCAACCAGAAAGCCACTCGATCTTTTCTACAATACCTGAACGGCAACAGACTTGACTGGCCGGTTGCAGACGCGCTGCGCCATTTCTAGTAGTCGTGATTCATATGGCTTTGTCTGTCTCTCTCAGTTACTCCCCCGTTGCTCTCCCTACACCCGCCGTGGTTGCTTAGTGGCTATGGTGTTGGGCTGCTAAGCACGCGGTCGCGGGATCGAATCCCGGCCACGGCGGCCACATTTTGATGGGGGCGAAATGCGAAAACACCCGTGTACTTGGATTTAGGTGCACTTTAAAGAACCGCAGGTGGTCGAACATTTCTGGAGTCCCCTCCCCCACTACGGGGTGCCTCATAATCAGATCGTGGTTTTGGCACGTAAAACTCTATGTAATCTTTTTTTTTTGCCCTGCCTGCGTGTATAGGGTAACAAACCGGCAAAGCATTGTTAACCTCCACACTAAAGGTGCCGCTATACACATGCAAAACGCTTTGAGATCCATGACGTCACACCGACTTTCTGGCTGCTTTGTAGTAAGGGTGGGAAATTCTAGGAAGGAAACTTGCCCGTGTTTTCTCCGCTAATATTTGCCGTTTCCCACCAAATAAGCGGAAAGCACAGCCTTAAAAATGTACTTGACTAATGTAAACATATTTAATGTTGCTCTATAGTGTCCCATTAACCAAGTACTTTTCTTTAGTAACTCTGTAGTGTATAATGATTATTCGATGACGGCCGAACAAAATGGGTATAGTGAGAAATTAAGCTGTTTGGTGTGGCGCGTTCATCCTGTAAGGACAAAGATGACGTAGTGTGCCGTCGTTCTTTTCTAGTGTTTGCGTTCATGGTTGTTATAGATGTACTCAGCGCATTGCAAGATTAAGAGAACATGAAGGCAGCTGCAGAGAAGTGTAGAGGCAGAGAGGCACGCAGGAAATGCGGAAATCCTGGAAGGAGCTAACATGTGGAATCCTAAAAAGGTACACCTGGGGTAGTAAGATTTGTAGTCGCATTTTTAACAGCCGCAGTGGGGCGAAGTGATTCTGGGAGTTTCCCAGGCTCGCAAATGTCCGCGATACGCACGCCGTACTTGATTGCACCATTTCGACAGAGCATAACGATCTCCGATGAGGTCCTGGAACGTTCGCGGGAACGCCCTTTTCGAATCAGAAGACGTAGTACATATACCTTATTTATACTTTCTGGCTTTCTTTAGGCAGCCTCGACTACAAGCAGCTGTCCTCGAAAAGAGAACGCCCGCTATAGCGCGCGTGCTATAAAATCAAATGACCCGTATCGCCGGGCATCTTAACGTAAAAAGAAAGACGAATAAAGGGGAAAACCTCATTTCCGCGACACCAAATAGCTTTCCTCGACAGGGTGCGTAAAATGACTTGCACTGCAACGCCGCAGCATACCGGCGCCTCTCTGCGCACATTGAAGAAGAGAGCCACTTTCAAAGGGTGAGGCAACGCCGCTCTCGATGCAAAGCAGCAGCCCTAACATCCCCCCTCGCCCCATCAGCCCCTCCCCTTGCAGCTTTCCTGCGTCCCAATCGCGTATCAGAGGCCGCCAAATCAGTTCTCTTTGCATCTGATCTGGATTCGGCGCGACCCTTTGATAGCCCCGCGCAACACTCTTGTCTGGCAAGTGTGCGTGTACGCGTGTAGAGGAAGGGAGTGGGGGTGAAATGTACTCGTAAATCCTCCGTTGCCCGCTCGTGCGCGCTGCGGGCGGCACTTGCCAGGCTTAGTCGGCTCTTGCTGTCGACCGCGCCTCCTGTCGTCAATTTCCGGAGGCTGCTGCGCGTAGTCGACGAACGCCTCTTGGCGCTCGTCGTGTAGCGCCCCGCTGGGCTTTTCAACGCCCACGCCGCGTGCCCGGTGGTTTCCGTGGCGCGCGCTCATTTCCTGGTAACTGCGCGCCTAAACTGCACCATTTTCTCGCGGGTTTTAGTGTCCCCTAGGTGGTCCCGCGCGACGTGAGATGGGAGGGGTTATTTAAGGGGCCAATGAAACGCCTTTCGTCGATAGCGCGGTTATAGCCCCTTCTCCGAGGCTCTTGTACCCGAATGTTATCTCTTAATCGAAAGCACACGGGCTGGCCTAGGTGTAGCACGTGCAACAGCCATGGTGGACTGTCCAGTCGTGCGTAACTATTCTGGGGCTTTTACTATTTACTTTATTACGGAAGCGCATGATTTGTTTCCTAAAAGTAGAAAAAAAGAACTGTGGGGGCGTTAATTATTTCGTCGAAAAGAAAACATCTTGAGTACAGAAGAGATTGCTGAAGACTACATCATATTGTTACGTGGGAAAGATCGGATGGCAACCCGTTTAGAGGAATGAGCGGGGCACTTCGAGAGGATTCGGCAAAAGGAAGGAGCGAATCAGGATGCCCTGAACCAAGCTCGGAGCACCCTAGAATAAATTCAATTGTGATGACTCAGCGTCTCTTAGGGTGCGCTGCGGGCAACTGCTGCTTGCTGCGCCTCCTGGCGTCAGTTACCGCGTTGCGGAAGGAGCGCATCGCTTACGTTTCGCCAGGCTTGGTGTTAGTGCTTTCTCTGAACAGCGGGTAGAGTTGTAGTAAGTGGTTCGTGAGGAAAGGGAAAGGTGGACGCTATCTTCTGCAGCCCTTGAGGGAGCACGGCTCAGCGCCAATAGAGTTGTACCTGAGGTTGTAAGGGTGCGCTCCTTCAGGACTAACACACTATGACAGTGCTTATTAGCATAATCGACTTTCGAAACGGGACTAAAGGTATAACGTGCGATTTTTTTTACAACACCTGGCAAAATCTGAGGAAAAGAAAAGCTATTACCAGTGTCTACTGGGTTGGTTTGAACAGCCAATACCTTATCCATGAACTGAGATCATCGCATCGGGGCTACTTCACAGGTGAACACGCTCGACTCTCTCGCCTCCCTGGACTTTCGTTTTCTCCCAATTGAGTCACGTCCCGTGATGTTGTTTTCGCCGCATGGCTCTCACACCTGGCGTTCAGCTTTCCCGTGTGACATGCGATGTTGGGGAGTAGGGGTCAGTATTTTCTAGCTGTGATGAGAGATGGCGCGAGTGTTGTGATGCTAGTAAAGATTTAGATGCGAGCTCCACCTGATAGCAGGATAACTCTGGCGCAAGATGGACTTGCTTCCTACTCTTGGGATCACCGTTTGCTAAAGAACGCCATTGCCAAGGGCGAACACGGTCGCTCGAATGCGCCTCCGTTCGCGAGAATTCCCCCGCCAACGACTCCGTGACCTCCATGGGTGGACATTACTCGCTCAGTATCATTGCGCCATTAGTCGAACCCCCTCGATTCAGCAGCGTGTTCTATCGTTATGTTCGATCCATTGTATATCGGCGAGCTGGCATACTATATATGTAAAAGGCGCTATAAAATCCCGCGTTATGTTCTCACTACTACAATGTGTACTGTGCCCATTGTTACATATATAGAGCACTCGAGGCGTCGCACACTAATTTAGGCCATCCTGCGTTACTACCGCTATTTGGTACCAGTGCCTCGTTCTTTTTAACTAATGTACGGTGAAGCAATTTCTTGTAGCAGCTGCCACTCCCTTGGGGGACATGACATCATCTGAAAGTGCCTCTGCTCCTTGAACGTATCACAGACTGGCGAGTCCGTGCGTGGGATGTGATGCAAATATTGTCGCGTAAACGCAATACCTATAGTTTAAGATTGCGCAGGAGGCTGACATAACTACGTTAAATGCCACATGGTATTCGAAATGCCCTACGGGGATCGAGCCTATAACGGGGAGAACATAGTGGTTTGTAGTCCTGAATATGACAGGGAACGGTAGGCATTGACCTCTTTGTTTGCGCCAGTTAGTAGTAGACCGTTGACTTAAAAAGTGTCACTGGCTCCTTGGTCTGACGGTATGAAGCCAAACGAGCCATCGAGGCTCTCTCAGGTTTTTTTAGTGAGCGCAGGACTAGATTCAATGCTGTGAATGGGCTCATCGGACAGGAACGCGTATATAATTGCATCCAACTGCCTATCCAAATAATCACTCCCCATAGTCCCCTTTTTCTCGTCGTCCCGTTCATTATGTGCAGAGTTGCAGACTATAGAGGACAATTACCTCAGGCCGACCTCGCTATGTTTCATCAAAAAATGATCTTCTCCCTCTTCGCTTCTTGCAACCACGTGGCACGAGTCACGTGGCCTGACCACGGCTTGAACCCGAGATTGCCCCAGGACGAGGTACCGTCGGGGCTACGTTCTCGTTGGAAAAACTATGGTGGCCGCTTCTGGTGCAGCACGTCAAGAACTTGCTGGGCCAAGAGGCATGAGCCTACCAGGAGGCCCGGACTTGGGCTTTAGTTCCTGCTAATAATAGTTCGGGGCTAATAAATGTTATTTCTCTCTCTCTCTCTCCTCGCAGGACGCAGTGTAAATCACCGCGGCCAGTCCTTGTTCGTTTATGTTCCTAAAATACAAGTTGTTTATTTTGGCCCAGCTATATCATTTCTTAATTAATGCCACTGCCCACTCTAGCGCGGCATTTATCAAGGAAAAAAAAAACAATTATGCGGGTCTAATGCACATGTTGGATCTATTCGAAGCCAAACTTTTATGAAAGGGTTAAGAAAGTGGTTGTGAAATAGCAAAGAAAGCTTCAATTTAAAAATAAAACAATTTTCAGCTTGAATGTAAAGTGCCACAAAATGTGCAAAATTTGTTTGGGCTGATATGCATAGGGCATATTCGTGCCCACCTCGTTCATTTTTCGGCTAATTTTATTGTTCAAGTGCTGGTCTGGTCACGACTAAAAAAAAGAAAAAGAATAAATGATGATCCAACGCACATCTTCAAAAGTACGTGAAACGAAGCTTTCGTAAAATGTAATACAGTTGTGCTGAGTGCGCGTTCTCAGACGAGGAAATTAGCAACATTACTGTCACACCCATTCGTGTGTACAATTATTTAAACCCATCCTGGCTGAAAGCACATTGCAGTGGTGCTCAGTTGTCTAGCTAGTATCTAACGTCAGTTTTTCCCTCTATTTAAGGTCGAACATAACGGACGACGCATGGCTGCGCATAAAACGCAGTATTCTGCTCCGTTACCCGCACTTCCGCTTTGGTTTCCAATCCACCTATAGTCTTTCGTAGTTATCGTCTAATGTAACCTGCTGTCTAACCTACTGTGACTTATTCTCATTTTACTGGGACTAATCTCCGTTCGCCGTTTAGTGAAACGCGAAGCTTATTCTGACGTCCATGGTGCCTTCTTCGACGTTGATATCGATTGGTTCGGTCTGTACGCTTTCGTTTTCTTTCATGAACCAAGTGGGCGCTCGCAGTCAACGACGCCTTCTTCCCTGCCGTCAATTTTCCGGTAAAAACATAAAAACCTTTCCCTTCGTCGCAACCCCCCCCCCCCCCCCCCCCTCTTCGGTCCGCTTGACTCTTCAAGGCTTACCGCTGGTGCGTTTGATTTGTGTTCATGCCAGGATAACCACGCGCTTCAACTGCTCTTTCTCGTCTTGGCTATACAAGGTGCTTCTAGGGGGTCCCGGCGATCGGGATAGGGATCTCATTGGTTCATTAGACAGTTAGAGAGGTTAGTGATAGCGTGCTGAGTTCTACGTTTACGGTAAATGCGACCATTTTGCGGGGCATAAAAGGAGCGTATGCACCGTGGCATATAGTTTAGCGGACGCGAAGGAAACCATAGCGTCTGCGCAAGCGGCTGTTGCACATCTACAATGTAGTATGTCCTCGATCGCTTTTGCAAGACCACTCAAGTCAATATTGCCATTGGATTCCAGCCTGGACGCTTCCATCGCTACGAGTTTCTTTCGGTCCAAGGCGCTTTCGTTCATGAAGCCATCTCGAAAAATCGAGTGACCATGTTTAGAGGACACAAAAGCTTGATGTGTTATTTACTCGCGTTGCGCCTATCAGTGAGTGGAGAAGTGGTGCAGCTTCTGTGTTTTAAGCGATTTCTCATTCCACTGGTCGATGAAAACTGATTAATTATCCACATCTTCTACTCCGATAATTCTTTCCTTCAATTTGTGCTTTCATTTGAACCACCCTTATCGTTATCAGATAACACGCAGCCTTTTTTATTATTCGAATGGTCTTATTTGCGGACGATAAGCAGATAGGCGGTGCAAGTGCTACCGACTACTGCCGGTAATATTCTGTTGTCGCAGAGGATTACATTCTCTTTTTCTGTTAACTGTCTCCCCATATACATTCGTATCCATCATTCAAACATTCCAGCCATATATCCACCCATTTACGCATCCACATATCAATCAATCAAGCAATCAATCAATCAATCCCCTCTGTCCGTCCGTCAAAGTATTCGTCCTTTTTCTGTATTTCTGTTAGCGTGTATTCTTCACTCCATAAAATTATCAAGTCTAGAGTGCGCGTGACCGCTTTGTCTTCGACTTTGTCCATGATTGGAATCAGCGAAGAACTCGATCAAAATGCGGACACTGCTTAAAAAATCACATAAAAAAACTGAACACTAGCTCGGTTGCTCCGCCTACCAGACAGAAAGTTCAGATGGGCGTTGCCGGAAGAGGAAACGTTCAGGAATAACAACAACAACAAAAAACAATATTGATGAAAGTAATAAAAACGAGAGATCTGCGCCCGCGGAGCCGCGTAGGAATTCGGCCGAGCTTATCCTGCCCGCAGCATATGTTGTACACGTATCTCACGACCCACGCAAGCCGCGCGACCCTCCAAGGTGCTCGATAATCGTGAGTGCACGCGTTCCACTCGATCGCGCTGCCGTCAATGAGGCAGGCGTTATCTTCAGGGCCACATTCACATCGGCTTGTTATGCACATGGGGAGGGGAGGTGAAGCCGCTTCGCCCACAAACCATTAATTACACTGTGCGGCGCCTAATTAATTAATAACACGACTCTCGTTGCTCTATCTCGATTTTTATTATGACCCTTCGCATTCGCGTGAGTTTGCGTACTCCTCGCTACATACACACGGGGTATTGCACGAGCAATGAAATCTGCTCGAAGGGGTGGACGTTGTATCCGTCGACGTTGCAGCTGACACGCTTCGATGAACACGTGGCCTCATACGCTGGTCTACTATTTCTTTTTGTTTTTTGTTTTTGGCACACCATCACCCTGTGTTGCCGAACTGCCACTTGCAGAGAGGTTGGCGGTTTTGTAGACGCTGACATACTTGTAGCTCTGTAGACTGTTCATTACACAGATATGCTAATTACCAGCGTTGTGCGGGCCGTGTTTCTGCAGTGGCAGCTATTCGAACACAGTTTTCGTAGGGCGCCACAAACAAATTTTGGTTATAGAATGATGTTAACTTTTTTTTTGTATCCGCTTCGAAAAGGGGTGGTTACAAATTGTCACCTATAGCCTCCTAGGGCTAATCATGTATTATAACATCTATTGCAGTCTCTAGCATTTCACATATCTCTTCTTGATGTTATCTCTCCAATAAAACCCCTATCTCTATATTGTACAGTTTCCTGTGCCTTTGGAAGCGTAGAATTTTCGGGCCAGTTGGTGATGAATATTTGACTACAGTGAAGTGCAATAGACGGGATCAAAGGAAGGCGAGAAAGACGGGACAAGTGCTACTAACAACTGTGAATGTTTATTGGAAAACTTTTCGCTGCAGCAGGACAATGCGCGCATGCGCCTATGACACTCTGAAACCAGCAACAAAAAGGGCGCGAACATAAACAAGGAGACACGACAAAAATTACATACAACGCGTGCAAAATCTCATCATGAAACGTGATAATCAGGAAGCATGTGTACACCGTGAACGGCACACAGCTGGCACATGTGGCATGAAAAACAAAACAGATGTGAATGAACGAACTTAGCTGTAGCTACCCACGAATCGCGCTTCCTTTTTTCAATGTTCCCGCGAAGCCATGCACGCTAAGGCACATATCGGATCCAAACTTTCCTGTTAACACCGATTCCAAAAGCTCATGTTCTAATTTCGTTTTTCAATGGCCGTGATCTCCAATACAAACATATCTTCGTCGTTGCATAGCCGCCGTCATTCCTCCGTCGTCCGGATATAGATCAGACCAGATACCGGATATAGTCCGTCGTTGTCCCTCCGTCACGATCTTTAGATCGTCGACATTCCTTTGTCGTCTTTCGCGCGTCACGTGTCGTATTCGTCACTTCGCCACCGTCACGCAATGATAATTTTGTCGTCACCCTGTCGCAATTATGCAGTCGTCGACATGACGTCAATGCCATGATGCTGTCGTCGTTCCGTCGTGGTCCTCAAGCCTTCAAGATTTGGGGTCACATCGCCATCGTTCCGCCGTCGTCCCTCCCGTCGTGGCTCCATTGTCACTGTTGCACCATCGTCGATATGTCATCGTCACTATGTCATCACCATTCCATCGTCTTCATTCAGTTGTCATCAATTCATTGTTGTTTCTCTTCGCCATCATTCCTTCTTCACATATAGTCGTGACGCCTTCGTAATCGTACAGACGTCAGTATGTCGTCATCGTCATGCAGATGTGGGCATTACATAGTCGTGGTTTCATCGTCATCATTCCACCGTCGTGAATCTGTCATCGTCACTCACTCTATCGTCGTCGCTCAGTCGTCGTCATTTCACTGTCTTCATTCAAATGTTGCCACTTCATTGTCTCGTCACTCCCTCGTCTTCATTTCTTCTGCACAAGCAGTCGTGACGCCTTCGTAATCATGCAGTCGTCGGCATGCCGTCATAGTAATGCAACTATGTTCATTCCGTAGTCGTCATGCCGTGGTTGTCAGGCCGTCGTAAATCTATCGTGATTATTCCGCCGTCATTATAGTGCTGGAATTCCGTTGCCATCAATAACCACCACCCTTTACCAGATGGCAAGGAGCAAAGCAGAATTAGGCAAGACAGGTACACAAAAAAGTCACAGTTTCGCCCCAAATGCGGTCTATCGCTTCAACAGAAACTGAGCGACGAACGTACAGCGCATACAAAGCTATGAGCCGTCTGCAGATCGCTTTCAAGATACGGTACGGGCGACCACCGCAGCCGGTGAAAGTACAAGTATGCAGTTGCGGGCAGAGTAGAAGCCGCCCTCCCCCCCCCCCCGCATTCCTCCCGCGCTGCCTTCCCGCTTTCCTCCTTTCGTATGCGAGACTAGTCGTCAGTTTCCCTTGTACCGTTGGTGCCGCAGCATAACGTCGCCCCACCTCTCTCCCATCCCCCCACTGTCTTTCGCGCGACGGTCGCGTTTGCTCTCCGCAGTGCGTTCGCTCTCCGTGAAAGCGCGCGTACAAGCGAAACAGGCTGAGAGAGGAACAGCCGAGTCACTCGGACATACAGCATACGGAGCGCGGCGACGATTTTATCGCCCTTGGACTTTATACGCAACCTCACTCGTGCGCTTTCACTCGCACATACAGCATATGGCGCGCGGCGGCGATTTTATCGCCCTTGGACTTTATACCAAACCTCACGGCGAACGCGAAGGCGACGATGACGGCAGAAATCCGCTTGAACTGTTCGTATAATTGCTATCGCAATAAAATATGGCAAGATAAGCCATTTCCATAGTCGGTGTGTGCTTTTAGTGTGCGTTTCTCTGGCTTATAAATAGAGGCCATGCTAGCATGTAAACATTTGCGTCATTACGTAACACTTGCCTGACCGCGTTCATCGTGAATGTCATCAGCCTATATGTATGTCCACTGCAGAATGAAGGCCACTCCAGCGATCTCCAATTACCCGTCTCTTGCACTAGCTGACTCCAATTTCCGATTTTCTGCCGCCCTCGACTGCGCTTCCCTTCCCTGCAACTCTAACGGCCCACCGGTTATCGTCCTATACACATGACCCGCCCAGCTCCAATTTTCCCTCTTAATATCAACTAGAATATCGGCCACCCCAGTTTGCTCTCTCATCCACTCCGCTCTCTTCCTGTATGTTAACCTTACGCCTAACATGTTTGGTTCCGTCGCTCTTTTCGTGGTCCTTAACTTCTTCTCGAGCTTCTTTGTTAACCTCCAAGTTTCTGTCCCATATGTTAGCACCGCTAGAATAAAATGATTATTCACTTTTCTTTTCAACGCCAGGGGTAAGCTCGTAATCAGGATTTGGCTGCCGTGTACACCCCAACGCACACGCATACTCATTCTGTAAATTTTCGTTTCATGATCAGGGTCCCCTGTGAGTAATTGAATTAGATAACCGTATTCCTGCACAGGCCCTAGAGGCTGACTGGTGATCATGAATTCTTGTTCGCTTACCAGGCTATTGAACATTACCTTTGTCTTCTGAACATTAATAATCAACCACATTTCATACACTTTCTCGGTCAAGGTCATCAATCATTTGTTGCAAATCATCCCCAGTGTTGCTGAACAGCTCAGTGTCATCTTCAAACCGAAGGTTGCTGAGATATTAACTGTTCATCCTCACAGCCCTCCCAGTCTAACCGATCAAATACTTCTTTTAAGCATGTATAGTGAAAGCAGAGATTGTGGCTCCTTGCCTGAAGCTTTCTTAATAGGTAACTTGCTACTTTTCTTGTGGAGCTAATACCTAATGGGTCTATAATTCTTCAATTCATTAACGCCTCCCTTTTTTTGGATTTGTATGATGTTGACACTTTTCCAGATCTCTGGTACACTTGAAGTCTTGAGTAATTGCTTACATAAGGCCGCAAGATTTTCAAGCAGAATATCGCCTCCATCTTTGATTAAATCGACTGTTATTCTATCTTCTCCTGCCACTTTTCCCGGGTACTTGTCCTGCAAGGCCCTTCTAACTTCATCGGTAGTTATAGAAGGACCCCCTGTATCCTGTTCATCACTACTTCCAGTGAAGGTTGCGTGGCTGCTCTGGGTACTGTACAGGTCAGCATAGAATTCTTCGGCGGCGTTTACTATGTTATCGAAATTGCTCTTGAGATTGCCCTGCTCATCTTTCACATGCATGCACTACGTGTACATACATGTCTTAAAAATGGCATTACTGAGGTGGTATATCGAAAGACATTACAAGAAAAAATCGGTGACGTTAAACTTGAAACCTGCCGCGGTCATGGTGCACAGATATCTCGATAGATTTAAGGGTCACGGAGAAAACTGCGAATGCGGTTGCGCTCGGAAGCCGTCGATATGTGCTGCAGTGACCATAAAACAATCACCTATGTGCTACAATAAGTAAAAAAAGGCGATAAAATTGCGGATTTGCAATAAAATGTTTGTGTTGAGAGCGGGAACATATTTAGTTCACTCACAAAAGCGGTGACATCCTAAGCGCATCAATAGTGGTTTTTAGTAGCAGTTCTTTACTTCAGCTAGACCAAAGTGTTTTAGTTTTTTTGCTAAGGTAATTAAGAGCCAGTTTTTTTTAGCTGCACTTCAGCTTCGCACAGAATGCCTCGGATTTGTATAGAACAACTGCGTGTGCACGAAGGCCCGACCTAGACCCATCAGTGAACGATCTCTTGCCGGT
This sequence comes from Dermacentor silvarum, assembly GCF_013339745.2. NCBI lineage: Eukaryota > Metazoa > Arthropoda > Arachnida > Ixodida > Ixodidae > Dermacentor > Dermacentor silvarum. The sequence goes on from NC_051162.1 coordinate 86,283,954, forward strand.
AGCTTGAAGCCCAAGCCCGGCCCAGGCCCGACGACAACAGGCCCGGGCCCGTGCAGTGCTCTACTAAGCACTCTCGGGCTCCGACAGTGCTTGACGGGGAGACCTCCTGAGAAGCTTTGCGTGCTGATGCTCTTTTTCGGCTGTGGTATAGCTCAACTCCACTCGTTCAGTCATAAGTCAAGCGCAAAATGATAGACCTAGCTGTTGGTTGGAAATTAGCGCATTCGATCGGAATAAACAACTCTGCGAAGTGTGGGTTAATCGTTTGAGTGTATGGCGGATAGGGTTGCCAACCGACCCGGATCTTGCGCGATGTTCAGAATTGTGGCAGAATGCCCCGAGTCTTGACTCAATCTTGCTGGGGCAAAATACCTGCCCACATTGAGGCTTCGTAACTCTCAAGAGCTGGATCTCTCTTCGCGAGCGTGGGTGTGCTACAAGCATATTGGAGCGTGTCGCTTGAAACAACAAACGACACATCGACGGCAGGTAATTGTTTTCCTCCTCGATGGACGCAGCATTCCAGCGAAGAAAGTACCACAAGCTGTCGTGAAGATACGGATGATATGTGACGACATAACCGGTGCTTATAAAACACGTTATGGAGAAGCTTAAAATCAAGGTGAACATGAACCTGAATTGTAACTAAGTCCACGATTATATATGGACTGATAGAGTTCGTGGATTGCGCCTTGGTATATAGGCAGAAAACGTCTAATAGCCCTCTACCCTGTAGCATTGTTGGTGGAGAAAGTTGAGGTAAAGATCATGGGTCTTGTGATGCGACTCTATATATATGCAACATGAAAACAGGCCGAATAAAGCCGAGACCGTTTCAGCACTCCATACACATAGAACAAAACCATAGTCAAAATACACCATACAGCATCAAAAATGCTTCATGCCGATTAATAGCACTATAACACTGAATCTAATTTTGGATGGCCAAAAAGAAATAAAGGCCAAATTACAGGCTATCGAAACATCGCAGAACCAAGGTCAAATAGCTATAGAAGAGCTGAAGTCGCGAATAGATTCTGTGGAAAGTGCAATAACACAGCTCGCAAACCTAAGAGGAGCCGTTACTGAATGTAGGAAGAAAACTGAAGATACTCACAGCACGGTGAAGGACTTATCCCGTAAAATAGACGACTTGGAAAACCGCAGCAGGCGATGTAACCTGATATTTTATGGTGTCCCTGACAGTGAAAGTCGTGAACTGCCCGCTGTCTCCGAGAAAAAAGTACAAGAAATCGTGTCACGTTTAGGACTAACGCCAGTGCAGATTGAAAGGGCACACAGACTTGGCCGGTCCCAGGCCAATAAACCTCGGCCGCTCATTGCAATGTTTTCGATGTTTAAAGATAAACAGGCAATTCTAGCCAACGCAAGGAAACTAAAAGGATCCAATATTAGTATATCAGAAGATTTTTCAGAGGCAGTGCGCAGAAAAAGAAAGTTTCTTTGGGAATTCGGCAAAAGGAATGCTCTTGATGGTGCTCGCGTGAACCTAAAATATGATAAGCTGTTTTTAAACGGGCAAGCATATGTATATGACGAAGGTAGTGGCCAAGTTGTGCAAACGACATGACGCATGCGCAGCTCTGTACCAGATGTAACTTTGCTTGTTGTCAACTGCCGTAGTATCAAGATCAAAGTAGATGATTTCGACAACCTACTACGCATGACCAAACCAAGTGTAGTGCTTGGAACGGAGTCATGGCTAGATGATGAAATAACAAGCAATGAAGTCTTTCCAAACGGCTACACATGCTTTAGGAACGATAGAAACCGTCATGGCGGTGGAGTCTTTATACTTGTTGACACTTTGCTATCTTGTTCCGCCCTCGATATCGGCAGCGGAAATTGCGAGGATATATGGTGTAAGATTCGATTACCAAACGGGAAAACATTATCAGTATGTTCATTTTATAGGGCTCCTTCAAGTTCTCTTACTGTCTTGTCTGATTTTTCAAAGACAATAGAGACAGTCAATACAGATTACCTTGTCATTGGCGGGGACTTTAACATTCCAGAGCTTTCTTGGAATAAGCAAACTTCAAATATTAGGGCTACGTCTACAGTGGCAAAGGAATTATTGACGATACTAAGCAGTTTTTCCTTAACCCAGGTTGTAACAGAAGGTACGAGACAAAATAACGTCTTAGACCTAATTTTAACTAATCAGCCAAAATGTGTTAGGACAGTTTTGGTGGTGCCAGGTATTAGCGACCATAAAGCTGTGGTTTGTGAAATGAATCTGACGTATGAAAAGACGCAAAGCTCGACAGCCAGAAGGATGTATAATTACAGCCAAGCCAACGTGAATGAAATAGGACTTGCATTACAGGAATTCCTTCCGGAATTCGAAATACTTTCTGAAACAATCGGCGTTTATTTTTTTATTTATTTATTTATAACATACTGCAGGCCCATTGAAGGGCCCAGGCAGGAGGGGCATAACATAGAGATGTACACAGAAATACATATCAGCAAACAGTTTGTTGAATGGCATCAAGGCTTGCAATGTGTGATGAAGGTAACTGGTTCCAGTCTGTTATGGTTCGAGGAAAGAAAGAGTACTTGAAGATGTTAGTTCTCGCGTAGTAGGGTGTAAGTGATTCGTGGTGCCTATTTCTTGACAGCCGTGCTGTGGAAGGCTTGAGGTAGGAGTCAGGTTTAAGGGATAGCTTATTGTTTTTGAGTAAAAAGAGGAATTTTAGCCTGAGCATTTTCCTTCGGATTTGCAGCGTTGAAATACCGTGTTTTTTCATCAGACGAGTAGGAGAGTCAGTTGCACGATACTTGGAATATATAAACCGGACAGCCTTACGTTGGATCATCTCAAGGGCATCGATATTAGTTTTTGTGTATGGGTCCCATACGGAACACGCGTACTCTAGTTTTGGCCTTATTAATGAAGTATATGCAAGGAGCCTAACGTTAGAAGGAGCATGTCGCAGTTTATGTCTCAAGAAACAGAGTTTACGGAAGGCGGACGAGCAAACATTTTTAACGTGCTTGTTCCAACTAAGGTTATTGGTTATAGTTACGCCTAGGTATTTGCATTCGTTAACTTCAGATAGAGGGCGGGCAGGAAGGTGGTATGGGAAGGAAAGGCTATTTCTTTTGTTGGTAATTTTCATATAAACAGTTTTGTCTGGATTAAGTTGCATTCCCCATTGATTACACCATTCAATAACGCTATGCAAGGAGGAGTTAAGAAGTCGTTGGTCATCATGGTTAGCAATTTCCTTAAACAAAACACAATCATCAGCAAATAGTCTAATTTGCACACTGTCTGGAATGATGTCAGGAAGATCGTTTACATAAATTAAAAAGAGTAGGGGACCTAAGACGCTTCCCTGAGGAACGCCAGAGGTAACAGGAAGTTCATCAGAATTATGCCCATCAATGCTGACAAATTGAACACGGTTAGTTAAATACGCGCAAATCCAGTTAATAAGAAAAGGGGGAAGGCCTATAGATTCGAGCTTATACAGTAGTTTGCAGTGTGGAACAAGGTCAAATGCTTTACAAAAATCAATAAAAATAACATCAATTTGCCCCGACTTATCAAGAACCTGCGCAAAGCTGTGAACGACTGAAGTTAACTGAGTGACTGTAGACAAGCCTTTCCGAAATCCATGCTGGAAGGCGGAAAGTACACTATTATCATTCAGGAACGTTGTAATATAAGTAGCTATAATGTGCTCTAGCATTTTGCAGCATGATGAAGTTAGTGATATGGAGCGATAATTACAGAAGAACGCACTGTCACCTTTCTTCAAGACTGGTACTACACGCCCTATTTTCCATTCAAATGGTAGAACTCCGGCATTTAGTGAAGAGCGAAAAATGACGACAAGGAAGTGAGAAAGCATCTCAGCGTATCGACGCAAGAAAATGTTTGATATGTTATCAGGACCTGGTGTGGCTTTGGTCTTTAAATTCAACAACATTGCAAATACGCCAGGTTGTGACACAATATCAGACCATAAAGCTGTGGTTTGTGAAATGAATCTGACGTATGAAAAGACGCAAAGCTCGACAGCCAGAAGGATGTATAATTACAGCCAAGCCAACGTGAATGAAATAGGACTTGCATTACAGGAATTCCTTCCGGAATTCGAAATACTTTCTGAAACAATCGGCGTTCATGAGTTATGGGTCCTTTTTAAAACAAGAATGCTTGAGATACAAGAAAAATATGTGCCGTCGTGGGTGCAGACGAAACAGCGTACTAAATCTAAGCCATGGTTTAATGGTGAGCTACGACGCCTTACTAGTAAAAGGAATAGGATATACAGGAAATATAAAAGAAACTCCATTTCCAGAACTTGCGATCAACTTGCGACTATAACCAAAATCATGCAAACAAAAATCCGCCAGGCAAAAAAAGAATTCTTTGACGCTTTGCCTTCTCGGCTTCAAACAACGAAAAAGCTGTTCTGGAACCTTGTCAAATGTAATAGAAAAGACAAAGTATGTATTCCATCACTTCAGCATGACGGAGTGGAAATAGAAAATAGCTTAGAAAAAGCCAACTGCTTCAACAAGTTTTTCGCTTCCATTTTCGTGCACAGTGCCTCGAGCGCAATTCCGCATCCGTCTGCTAATGAGGTTATTGAAAACATGGATGATATAGTTATTGATGAAGGTGGAATACGGTCTCTTCTTGAACGTTTAGATTCCAGCAAAGCCGGGGGGCCGGATGGATTGACGGGCGCTTTTCTCAAATTGTGTGCGTCGTTCATCCCACTCTTTCTAAAGGTACTGTACTCGAAGTCATTGAGCACCGGGGTCCTACCACACGAATGGAAGATGGCGTGCGTTGTGCCAGTGTATAAATCGGGGCCTCGCGAGCTAGTCAACAATTACAGACCGATATCTCTAACAAGTATTGTCTGCAAGGTATTAGAGCACGTCTTGTGCAGTCACATAATGGCACACATTACCAATCATAACCTCCTAAATCCAAAACAGCATGGTTTCAGGCAAGGGCTTTCCTGTGCAACTCAATTAACAGAATTCGTTCATGAAGTTTGTGGTGCACTGGATGCTCGTTCTTGTGTTGATTCGGTGTTTGTAGATTTTAGAAAAGCTTTCGACCTGGTGGATCACACATTACTTGTATGTAAACTACGTTGGTTTAATATCAATGAACAAGTAATTGCATGGATTCAGGAATACCTTTCTTTGCGGTTTCAGCATGTATTGGTAAATGGCGCGAAATCTAGTGCGGCCCGCGTAACGTCTGGCGTCCCCCAGGGCTCGGTATTGGGCCCATTACTTTTCTTAATATTTATAAATGATCTTCCCAACACTATTGTTTCTTCCGTAAGATTGTTTGCTGATGATCTGATAATATATAGAGAAATTACAAGCATTGCCGATACTGTTATTTTGCAAAATGATTTAGTTAAAATACAAAACTGGTGCAGAGAGTCACACATGCAAATAAACACACAGAAAACTGTCCACATGTGCTTTACTAAAAAGTGTATGCCAGAAGCAGTATATTATCTATCCGGTTACCCATTGCAGACTGTTTCCGAGTACAAGTACTTGGGTGTATTTCTCACACCGTCCATATGTTGGCACAGGCACGTTGATTTCATTACAGCAAAGGCATGCAAAGTGTTAGGATTTCTACGGCGTAATACGAAACTCTTTCCCCAGCAGGCTCGTGATCTTCTGTACAAAAGCTATATTAGACCAATCTTAGAATATGGATGCACCGTATGGGACCCTCCTACGCGTACCGACCGAGATAAACTTGAGAGAGTTCAGAATATAGCAGCACGGTATGTAATGGGCAACTATGAGAGAAACTTTAGCGTTACTACTGCAAAACAAACATTAAAATGGGACACTTTAGAAAAAAGAAGGCAGACATTACGCTTGAAACTTTTTCACAATATATTTTATGGCCAAATTGGAATAGACCGCAATAAATATATTCTACAGCCACATTATATATCCAGACGAACAGATCACGAGCTCAAGGTTAGGGAATACAGTTGTAGAACTAAGCTTTTCAAAAGCACTTTTTTCCCCAAAACCATTTTAGAATGGAATCGACTGCCTGCTGCCGTGGTTGGTATACTTAATAATGAACTTTTTGCAAATGCTCTTTGAAATTTTGTTCATTATTTTACAGTATATAGTTAATGTATAGTTTGCTATCATTACATAGTGCTTTATTATTTAGCTGTATGATGCCCTTTCGTGCCTTTGTATTGTATAGTATAGTGCTGTTTGTTGTATGCCATAAGCTGTTTACATTGTTGTATGTAACCCCCCCACTGTAATGCCTAAATAAAGGCGCTGTGGGTATGAGAGTAAATAAATAAATAAATAAATAAATAAATAAATAAATAAATAAATAAATAAATAAATAAATAAAAAAATATCAGTAAGCATTGTAATTAAGCACTAAAAGACCTCCCCGAATCGGACGGTATTGCGGTGAATGCGGTGTTGGCCTACGCTAGCCGTGTTCATTACAGAAGCGGCCGACCATTTGGCGTCATTGTGTTTAAAGGGCGTTAGATGTCGCTCCCCACACACACACTCTAATTTTGCGCATATACATGTGTAGCGCGTCCAAGAATTAGCGCAGGCAAATGAAAGTAAGCGCAAGTAAGCGCAAGAGAATAAAAAGAGGACGCTTTCCCAGCTCTCACTCGGAACACCTGCCATCGTGTCGTCGCGCCTTGCTCTTCGCTTGGCAGAGTATGCTGCTGTATGTATAGCGTGTGCGTACTTGCATATAGCGCCCAAGGGTTCCGCTAGCGCAAGTCGTTCAGGAGTAGCGTAAGTATATTTACAAGTAGCGTAAAGACAAACTTGCCAGTTTCAATTAGCCGTGGACGCAGCCGTGGACGCATGCTCGCATGTGTATTGTCACCTGACTGAGTGCACGCGGACTGAGTTACGTAACCCCCGCACGCCGTCACCGGGAAGCCGATAAACGTTACGCGAAATATCGCACCGCTCTTCGAATATGTCTGCCTGGCGATCCTCGCTGCTTGACGGACGTGCATGATCCACATGTGACGCGCCTGCTTCTGGCTCAGCCCAGCAGTCTGCGGCTCGCTGATTCCTCCACAGGCATTATATAGCGCGGCTGCAACGAGCGCACAAGCGTACGTTGGGCGCCGCCGCTGCCTGCACACGTTCACCTGCACGCAGACAAGGCCGGAACGCGACGGGGGCTCCTCGGGCAAGAAGGTTGAGGGCTGGGGCAAGGCAGCGAGGTTTGATTAATCGAGGACTGATAGGGCGCCGAGTATGCAGCGTTTCGCTCCGCATCGGGCCAAGCCCACGGGGCGACTCATCGCCCGACTCTGCGGGAATCTTTCTTCTTCTATACAGACGCTGCTGCTGTTCTTTTTTTTCTTTTTTCTTGTGTTTCTTCGCACCACTACCACTGCCACCAGTGCAAGGGGAGCGGACGCGACGGCATCGGCTGCCCGTTCGCTGCCCGTTCGCTGCTTCGCCGCGCGGTACTCGCCTACGTTTTCGGAGCCGCTGCCGCCGCGTCCTCGCGTCCTCACTCTTAATGTTATCGTTGTTTTCTTTTTTTCCAGAGCGTTTCACTGCACGAGTAGTCGTCGCGTACGTGCAGACGGGCTGAGGGCGCGACCGGGACCAGCCGGACATATGCGCGTAAAGCATAGTCGTGGCGATGCCAGTGGCCGTATAGTGCAAGCTGCCTATAGCCGCAGCTGCGCGTCAACGCTATAGCCGCCCGGAGTTTTAAAGAAGTACTATACTGACGGGGGGCATAATTTCGAAAGAAGTGAAACATGGGCAAGTTGGAGTGCGTTCGTTTTGAGGACTGTCGCCGTGTGCCATTGAGGTGCCATTGTCGAACAAAGAGATGAATTTCCTTGAAGGCACCTGATAAGTTGTGGCGTTTTCTTTGCATTTCATGTGAATTGATTCACCTTCTTGAGGAAGTGTAGCGTGAGCGCCTGCGTGGTTCTGCCTATACATATGTGCGACATTGTAGCCCATACCACTTAAGCGCTTCTCGCGTGCAAAAGAATGACATTTCGCAAGTACGAAGTTTGAAAAATTTTGTGCTTGAAGTCTCGCAAGGTCGCGATGCCGGACCTGGCGTTATCAACGTTATCCCGACGTCACGAAAGAGAGCAACATTTTCTGACGTCGTGAAGCAATAAGGCTGCGTTTGATGGTGTTGCTTACGTTCGCTGCAGCGGAGCGGTGTATTCTACTTTGCTGCTGGTGTAAACTTTCGGCAGCAACACGATTGTGCCACTGCCGAAAATTTACTCCAGCAGCGAAGCAGGTTTTTTTTATTGTGATAAATACTTGCACAGAAGGCATAATTCTTGATGTGTATGTGTGTATTACATGTGTGCTGTGAGGCCTGTGTTGTGTATGAATTGAAGCAGTGTTTTGTGGAATCTGTTATCATGTATTCAGCGGTCATAGCGGGTTGTGACACTGTAGCGGAGGCCGGCTTGCCGTAGGAGACGCGGGCGTTCCGATTGTAAGCCTAGACATGTCCATATTAGGTGGTACGCATCTGCCTCCATCGCTGGGACGGAGCAGTGAGAACAAGTAACACCCAGCGGTTGGTTACTACAATATTCGCCGTGTTTGTCTGGTTGAGCTCTACTACACCAGGTGGCCGCACTGTGCTCACGTTTGCGCCTCCGCCCCTCCAGTAAAACGCCCGGCCTGCCTGCGTTTACCCGAATACCGGACACGGTATTCTCTCTAATGTGTGAAGTCAGGGCCTCTCAGTTTTTTTAAGCCTTAGGTGTCTATGTTGGAGGTGCCCTTGGCGGGGACCTTGCGGCCTTGCAGTGACCTCACAATGACCTTGGAGAAACTGCGCCGTGACAAAAAATGGTCGACGCCGCAAAGAGTAGAAATACATCTAAAAATGCTAGGATTGACGTCACATTTCTGAGGGAGGTTCCTGTAAACAAAGTAAATTAGTGACTTTCAAATGAAAATTTGGTAAATGTTGGTCTGTGTGGGAAATGAACTCGGGCCTCAGCGGTGCGAGAAGAGCACGCTTCCCTGTAGCAGCGGCTGCTCCACGGTTCTGGCTTACTAAATGTGTACCTAGTTCGGGCATGATTGCACACGTCACGTCGCAGCCATCTCGCTGACTAAAGGTGTGGCTTAGTGCGTGCACTAACAGGCTTAACTTTTGGTGTTATGTCACGTGCTCATAAATGGCATTCAGGAGGTCGCTTTAGTGCCACACGTTTACTTCCCATTGCGGCTCGTTGTGCCTTGCAAGAAGTCTAGCCCCGATTGTATAACTTAATGCATTACCAATATGTATTACAAAGAAGCCTAACCCCGATTTTATAAGTTCATGTATTACCAAATGTGCAGCAGGCTTTCGCCTTCTTGTGCTACAAGAGTGTAACACCTGCCGAACTTTTCCTTCCTCCATGGAGCCAGTGTATCATGACGTCACGACGCGTCGACTTTCTGGGTGCCGAAACCAAAACTGGTTCGTTGAAACAATAGAAAATATGCGAAGTGGTCGTAGTTAGCTTTCCCACGCTATTTAGTTGCCCTTCACAAGGTGGCCGACCTCTCATTCACGGTAACATTGAACCAAGGGTACGCTTGGAAACAGCGACCATACAGGCAAAGGTAGCGGCTACGATAGCGGGACCAACTCGTGCGACCCTGCTTTAGTTCTGCGTCTAGGACGACGTCCGCCATCGCATGTGGGCCAAATGAGATTTGGGGGAAAGAGCACTTGCAGGATTTCACATGTCTGCATGTGCCACTTTTGGTTCTATGATTTCGAAGGTTTCTACCTTCATTTGGCATGCGAAAGCAACAAGTAGAAAATGCCCTGTCAGTACTCCTTTAAGCGACAGCCAAATGGAATGCATGTCGGTCGTATTTTTCGTGTCGTCGCATATGCGCTGGTCTAAACCCCGACCGCACTGAAATTGTGGTTGAAAAGAGAGAGAGAATAAACTTTATGCAAAAGAACGCACGAGCGTAGGTAGCTCTTCCGCATTGCAGTGGGCGGTACCCTCAGTCCAGGAGTCCAGCGGCCTTAGCTGCCCTTCTCGCTTGGTTGACCAGGTTGAGCGGGTCCGTCGAGTCGGAGCTGGACAGCGCTGCTTCCCATTGCCGTGTGGTGGGGTGTTTTATGGGGGTGAGCTGTGGTGTGGTTGCGCAAGCCCATACCATAAGGTAAAACATTGCGCATTGATCGTAGTGTGGGCATTTATAGGAATACAGCGCAGGGTGTATGGCGTGGTATAGGGAATCAAGTGTGGATATGTGTTTGTTTTAAGTTTTCGCCATATTACGGCTTCCTCTCATGTCGGAGCATTATGAGGCGGTGGTATAGTGTTCTTCGTGAAAGGCGATAGTGTTGTAGGATGTGCGCGTAGGTTAATGGTATGGGCTCGGGGTGGAACTGCTACGCGAGGCCCTCTCACGGCTCCCGGTGTGCATGCGCTCGGGCGTAGGCGTGTGCCTGCTGATTGCCGCGTAAGGGCTCATGCCCCGGAGACGTTAGCGCGAAAGCAAGTGTATAAAAATGATCCCAATAATTGTCGACAAGCAGTACTACCAAGGCATCCAACAAATTTACAAGGGTAATTACGTTTTCCAGAGGGCTGAGGCAGGTGAGAAACTAACCACTCGTAGCAAAAAGAAACGGTGTGTATAAAGAACGTCATGTGCACTCGTAGTAATTATATTGTAAGCAGCACACAGTCTTCGATAACGCCGGCGTTATACAAGTTCCGGTCTGATTGGCGATGATTATCAGGCAGCGATAGCCTTCTCGAATTCCGCTGCATCACCGCAGCATTATTATTGCGGTTGAAGAAGAAACTGTCGCGGCAATGCAGATGAGTTCCAGAAAGCTATCGCCGACTTTGATATTAATGACCAATAATTTCTACCAAAATTATTTTTCTGACCAAGGCATTACATCACTATACCCGAAAAGTAAAAGGCTGCTCAGAAACACCTGTACTGTGTATCATCGACAACCATTTCGAACATCTTCATTCTTTGACTCCTTAAGACGTGAAGGTGGCGACGGAAAAGGTATGGCTGACAAGTGCCGGTACCGCAGTGCCAAGTTGGGAACTTGGGAAGGCGTCTCTGACATAGGGCTGCCACAGGAAGTCGGCACACAAGACAAGACGTATGTCTGAGACACTGTTTGTCTTGTCCAAGTCAGTGAAGGCACCGTCGTCAACCATACGTATACACGAGGAGTCCCCAGCAGTCGCTATCATTCTTCGCGAAACCGTTCGACGTGCGGAGCAGTTGTTTCCGCTTCGCATACGTCACGTCCCACGTGAACGACGGCGTCTTCTCCCGGTTTGTCTTATGCTTAGTTCCACCTGTAAAACGGGTCCCCGCGTCGCACGCAGCTGTTATGGCTCGAGCGTGCGACGTTGCGGTCATTCGTTGTCTCGTAGCGGTACGTTCTGTTGCAGCGAGAACACACGATTATTTAGCCTCTCTTACAAAGAAATAAACAGAAAAAAAAATCAACGCAGCTTTTGGAAGCTGTATTTTGAGGGATTTTCGAAGAGAACACACTCATAGATCGACTTCTGATGTCGCCATTAGCGCTACTCTTGCATGTCTATGTTTCCTTGTTTGCAGGTAATACCTAGGCTAGCACGCAAAAACACTTCAATAGTTTCGTTACGATAACGTCGCTTTTGAATTATTCGAATTTATTGCAATGATCGTTAGCCAGTGACTACCCACATACTGAGGTAGGGCCCTTCCGTATTTTGGCTGAAAACAGCGTCAGAAGTTATGGTATGGTATGGTATGGTAAAACTTTATTATTGTCCGTCGGAACGCGCAGAAGTTATGGTCACAAGAAAATGCGCATCTGCATCGCAAATATATGTGAACGGTAGCGCATGTACGCAAGATTTGAATTAAGCAGTAGGGGCTTGGTGTTGTGGCCTAGTGGCTGTGCAGTTCTGACTGCCGAGCACGAGGTGGGGAGTTCGGTTTTTGGCTTCAGCAGTGACGTCATGCTGAGTGAAGAATAAGAAATGAAAAAAAAAAACGTTATTGTATATACACAGAGCATTGGCTGGTCCAAGGTGGTCAGAATTCTAGGTGGCCAAAATTAGCCGTCTTACGAAGCGTACCTATAAGCTCTGACGGTATGAATGACAATTTCACGTTTAAACCTAATTTAAAGATACAGCTCAACCTAATGATCGTCTTCAGTACCCGTTTAACAGTGCTTCTACTGATAACCCGCACTTTCTGGATTGAATGATAGGGTCTGGCTCATCTAGAACAATGACGTTGCAGCTTTAGCGGTAAAGAGCTTTGTCTCTATCTCTCTCTCATCTACGCTCGCTCTCATTCACCATCATCCGGGTGGGCCACGTCTATCGCTCGTGTGCTGGCGATTTTCATTGATCACCACAAGCTGATTAGCAAGTCGCAATATAAACGACAACAGTGGGAGACTGTGAATGATATTCAACTGATCGCCGCAGGCTGACAAGAAGACGCATCGACGGCGTACGTTGCCGGAAACGAATAGACTTTGTGTACGTATTCTTGCGGTGCTGGGGAGAATAAGAGCTCGTAGTTAAATCCTAATGCCATAACTAATTTCCAGATTTGTAATGCGCCTCGGTATATACAGATGGCGGGCGGGACGGCCTGTCTTTTAAGTTCATGCAAACAGCTGCAGACCTATGTGACCTCTGTTAAGTCTCTAGTATCAACGAAGGATTGCACTGGGTAATTTCATTTATTTTATCTATTCATTTTTATTTAGTCATTCTTATTATACTGGCCGGGCTACGCATTTATGGGCTTCGAAGAGCCGCGTGGTGGCTCCGTGACTCTGCTACTCACAATACTGCAGTCTAACAAATGCCATAGATTTAAAAAGCTAAAGAACGTGTACCTCGGCTCAAAACGCGTCGAAAATTATCTAAATTATGCCTGTTTTTTTTTCAGAAATGTATCATGCTCCGCCCCCTGACAGCACCGTCATTACGCCAACCTGTCGAACATCAGAGCCCCAGAAAGCTGTGCCCCCGAAAGCTGTGTATCCACTGCATGTTCGCACAACGGTACATCTTGCTTCTTTTTTTTTCACAGAAACGGCCAAAGACTGGGACGATCTTCACGAGAACGTCACCATGCATGATGGAAACCGCACACTTCAAGACCACCACTGAATCACTGTACTGGCCTGACCAGTGCTCTCGTAAAACCCAACTCTACGGGGTCTCTGAGTTAGCTCACACAGTGCGAGGAATCCGCCAATTGTATTATCATCTATTTATTTATCGCAGGCCTTCAGGTGTTCGCTCTCAGCTGACGGCTGCTCTTGATATACGCCTACCGAGAAATGGCGGCATTTTTTTTTTGCCGAGGTACTGGCGACACCATGTCCATAGCAAGCAAACACCACTATTTTTCTCGCAGCATCCATTCAATTAGGTTGCGACAACGTGTCACTTTTGCTTTCCCGCCGTGGGTCAGTGTACACACTGCCGCTTTGGACGCGAGCCGGCGAAGTGTGGGTCTTTCCTGCGAGGAAACGCGAAAGCCCGTATATAAAGCGCGGCGCGTCAAGTGAAACTGATGCGTCGGACGTGACTGCCGTGCAAGAGCGCCTCTGCCGACGCGAATGTGGGAAAAAAATTTGCCGACGCTTCGCGTACGTCTATTAATTCCTGTGCCGTAGGCCTGTATGTACCGTGCGAGGCCTCAAGACACCCAGGCGGCTGTACTGCGAGAACTCGCATGTTACGCCCATCACTCGTAATGCCAAACTGCTTCTTCTTAATGCGCTAGCATTAAAACAGGACGCTCACCGGCCTTTGTTGCTGGTATCGAAGCAAAAATAAAGTGGGCCGATCCCGGACGGAGGCCATGTAATCAGAAGTGCGGGTCGGTCGATCCCGATAATGCCATTGCATTCAGACGTGGCGTGAAGACTTGTTTATAAAGCGAATATACATTTGCAAACTTCCCCGGTCTTTGCTGGCAGTGGGTGCTGTTGTATTAATGAATAGCTCACACACAGGACAGAGCTCATATAACGAATCAATTATGTATAACGAATCGAATATGTAGCCCCGTTTCTACTATACACATGCACATGGGCCAGTCAGTGTCCGGCTCTGTTGTCTATACGGTATTACGGAGCCAAACAACAAACGGTACCTGAATAACCTCACTGCTACAAACGAGAAGAATGTTAACTGGGGCTTCCAATCTTTGTTAGTCCCAACCATGTGAAGCCAACAGCTAATGAAGCCAGCGAATGCATAGGAGAAGTTATTTGTGCGTATAGTTCTAATTAAAGTGTACAAACGACAAGAGTTAAGTTCGCTGACATAATCACCCTTGCGTGCACTGAACGCAACTGCGTTAGATTTAAGTCCGGCGGCCACAGGCATCACATTCGAGCAGGCTGTTTATTCTTGCGCAGCGAAACGACACGCCATTTGTGTTCTTCGAACTGCACTGCTCTCCGAGACCGGGACCAATGGGGATGGCGCAACTTCCACTGCAGTGCCCAAGGTTGTGGCTCCTCGCCATTACATTCGCGATGCCACGCTGGTGGTCGATACTGTAGGAACCACGCTGGGCGCTCGGCGACTGCGCGATGGAAAGCTGTGTTTAAGTGTCCTCCGCCTGTTGTCCTCCAAGCTGTTGTCGAACGATGGTCAGGGACTCTCAATCGGATGTAGTCACGGAGTCTTGAGCCTTGGCTCCTGGATTTTTTTTTTTTTGGGGGGGGGGGGGATAATGCTCCAGGGCACTCTTCGCAAAACGAACTAAAAAGTTGTCACTAGCCCTGATGCAGCTAGTCACTAGGACTATTAAACATCATGTTTGACCGATGGCATCACGTAGTCCGTGAACTTTTTCTCTAGTAGCAGGCAGCTGTCAATAAACCATCGCACGCTACCTGAAGGCATCAAACCTTCCGGAATCGATAGCCTCGATCGCTATGCAAAGATACGCTTACATGGCGTGATTCCTTTATTAAATCGAAGCTTTCTGCGCCTTCCTTCCCGAGGTTTGGCGACTCTGCTTGGTCGGTAACGACATTGTTTAACGTTCTGAACTGGGTTAAACTATTCATTTGTCAACTTAATTGCACTAATTGCGTCAAAATAATAGATTTTTATGGTTCCTAGCCAAAAGTGGAATTCACCCCAAAAAAGAATGCACACTTAAGGGACACTAAAGTAACAAGTTGAGCCCAGTTAGATCGATAGCTTATTTGTCTAGAAGTTTATTACTGTTTTCTGTTTGTTAATATATGAATTAGTTTTATAGAGAATTACCACCGAATATTCCACTGTTGCTCCCCAATTCGAATCGCCCGCGTGAGAGCGCACGAGCTGACGTAATTCTTACGCGATCTCCTTTTCCTGCCGCTTTCTGTAAATCAGCAAGTGCTGGCGTCGCACGAGAGGTAACATAGTCCGAAATATGTTGCGCCTCCCCAATTTTCACATTTTCGTTATTTTCTCGCTTACGAAGGCTGTGTTCTCGCCACGAATTACGAAT